>NC_138160.1:102487364-103141953 GCF_964165515.1 Mesoplodon bidens
TGACTCTTTTTGAACTATGGTTTTCTCAGGGTATATGCCCAGTAGTGGGATTGCTGGGTCGTATGGTAGTTCTATTTTTAGATTTTTATAAAGTTTTGAGTTTATATTAAAGCCAACAATTTTACCTTATTGCATCTATTGAAAGGACCAAGGATCTAGCAATTTCTCTGTTAATGTTATCATTAAAAAAAAATTAGAGGGCCTCCCTGGTGGCGCAGTGGTTGAGAGTCCGCCTGCCGATGCAGGGGATACGGGTTCGTGCCCCGGTCTGGGAGGATCCCATATGCCGCGGAGCGGCTGGGCCCGTGAGCCATGGCCGCTGGGCCTGCGCATCCGGAGCCTGTGCTCCGCAACGGGAGAAGCCACAACAGTGAGAGGCCCGCATACCGCAAAAAGAAAAAAAAAAAAAAAATTAGATAATTTTTCAAGTCTCATCTTTCATATATATATGTATAGAAAACAAAATATATGTATATAATAAAGAATTTATAAATTGAGAAGAAATACATATAAACATAAATATGTAACTATTTTATAAATAACTATTTATATATATTATTCATATACACTGAACTTGATAAATCATTTGATCTCTATACCTATATCTGTAATGCTTACAGAGACACATCTCCTGTGGTATAATAGAGGACTTAGTTCAGCTCAAAGTATTTACATAATGAATAGAAAATGACACATTACCATTATTGCTTACTTTTTGGTACATTTATGAAGCTAAAGAAATTTCTATGAACATATTAATAGATGATGGATGGATGGATAAATGGATGAATGGTTATAGTTGTTGCATTGTTTAAAAATGCTTTTTGTCTTTGATAAAAGAAGAAAAAATCAATACAGAGACATATTTTTAATTATTAAAAAATAACTGGGGGCTTCCCTGGTGGCGCAGTGGTTGAGAGTCCGCCTGCCGATGCAGGGGACACGGGTTCGTGCCCCTATCCCGGAAGATCCCACATGCCGCGCAGCGGCTGGGCCCGCGAGCCATGGCCGCGGAGCCTGTGTGTCCGGAGCCTGTGCTCCGCAACGGGAGAGGCCACAGCAGTGAGAGGCCCGCGTACAGCAAAAAAAAAAAAAAAAAAAAAAAAAAAAAAAAAAAATAACTGGAAATAAAGGAATGTAGAAGAAGTTTATCTAAAACTAGATAGCATATATTTGACCCATTATCTCCCATACATAAAACAGGGCTAATTAAACAATGTATTTTGACAGAGCAGCTACTCTCTCCTCCTTGATACCACTTTTTTCAACTGTTTTCCATTTCTTTAATTCCTACTATGAGTAAGAAAATAGATTTCTTATTGTAGTTAATTTTAATTAATTTAAATCCAAACAGCCACATACAGCTATTTAAATAGTTACAGTAATTGATAGTGCAAGACAAGATTATCTCTATTCTACCCACAAAAAACCACCTAAGCATCATGCAATATTCTGTCTAGAAAGACACTATACTATGTGTAGATGTATGCCCAGGCCTGGCTTCTCCTTTCTCTCCAATGTTAGATTTCTTCTTCTATCTGTTATTTCCTTCTTTTGACATTATTCCTTAATGCAAAACAATGAATTAGGTATATAAATTTACAGGTGCTTAAAGGAAAGAAGTTATTTAAAACATGTGACCATGCTTGCTAAAACAGTTTCTAAACTTTACATTTAGAGAACAAGCTAAGGAATGGCATTTGCAAAGATTTCCCAGGATGTTATTAACATTAACTATTGAAGATATGCTCTGCATAGTATTTAATAAAAAGTAACTTTTCTCCTCTCTGCAGCATAGAAAGATTGGTCTTACACTTAAAGTACAAATAAAAAGCAGCTCTCAAGTTTGTGTCCTATGTCACCTGTCAAAAATAAATAATTCTCATACAGAATTAAATAGCATCTAATACACTCTCTCTCCCAACCTGCTCAATGTGACACTGTGGGGTAGAAGCAGCCGCGATAGGCCCTCTGTTCCATGCGTCTTAGGCTAACCATAAGGTTCAGTTGTTGCAACCCCAGAGACTAAAGGGGAGAAAAATATCACCATTTCATTCTCTGTTCTTGAATCTGCTTTCCTGTCATGGAACCTTCTCACTTCTTACCCTCCTCACTCTCGCCCAGCCCACAGAGTTACAAGAAAGCTTCTCAGGGGTATAGGAGAATTGAAGCGTTCAAATGACAAATGGGCATGGTGAATGTTATGGACAGTTGTGCCTTCTCTAGCTCACCTGGTATTTGGAAGGCAATGAACAGCACAATCATTCATTGCACAAGCTGTGGAGTCTGACAGAAGTAGCCTCGGTGGCTCGAATATTTCCTGTATTTACTATCACCCTGGGCAAGTTATTTAGACTTTGTGTAGCCAAGTTACCCCATCTGTAAAATGATGATATTAATAGTTGCCTTAGAGAATGGTTACTAGGAAAAATCAAACAGTACACACATGAATTTGTTATCCAGCTCCTGACATAAAGTCTCTAAATGACAGCTGTTACAATTTTAAAAGGACAAAATTAACAAGTATAGGTGTAACTTAATAACCATAATCTTAGGAAGTGCTTATCATCCATTTGTTCTTTTCCTGCTTAACTTCCTGTGTCGATTTCTTCTCTTCACTGAAAATCTTAAGACATTTGCAAATGCAAATTACTTTTACTGCACCTTGTTTCCTTGACTGAATCCTAACTGAAGGAACGTCCCAATCGTAACATCTCCATAACTGCACTCATTTTTCCCCCTCAAATATAACACTGCTTCTAGGATTTCCTTTATTGATAAAGTACTGGCATTCATTTGTCATTAGAGTAATCTTTTATTCCTCCCTTTCACAAAATCAGTGTCCAAGTCATGTAAATTCCACAACATTGACATGTCTTAAATAAAATATCTTCCTTATATTCCCACAGCTTCTGCCTTACTACAGACTCTTAATACCTCTTTTAACCAGTGTCATCCTCTACCCTCCATTTATGACCCCTCCAAAGCACCCAAGTGACTTATATAATGATCATGCCACTTCTTTGCTTGGAAGCCTGCAGTGATTTTCAATTTTCATAATATAAGGTCCAAATTCCTAATACAGCACACACAACTGTTCATGTTATGGTCCTGCCTTTCTTTCAGGACTCGTACTTTTTGGCCTTGCAAAAGTACCTAGAGATCTGCCAACATCCCCTGCTACTTTTAGATAAAAGCAACAGAAACCCACCCAAAATATCTAAAGCCAAAAATGGAAGGAGATACTAGTGACAAAGGTATGAACCACTCACAGATTCTAACGTGGGTTAGAAGTACAACTCAGACCACAGGGAGTGAAACTCTGAATTAGAAATAATTAAGTTGTCCTTTAATGCATGGTCTCTAATTTCTGCCTCAGTAAGTAAGCTCCGTCCGTTCTTTTCAAATTCTTGATGTGCCTTCTCTCCTCAGCTCATCTTGTTACATGGAAAAGCCTGCCCACAATCCATAGTTCTATACAAAGTCTCCTGTGCTCCAGAGCCCATCACTGACAGATTATTCTGCTGTGTCAGTGAACTACAAATCTAGCTCAACTCATCACTACTTGGGTAATACCTGAGACCGATGGTCAGAGCATGTTTTAATTTTTTTAAGTCTTTTTGTCTTCTACTCACCAGCCAGTGTCTTCTTCCACAGGGGGAAAAAAAAAAAAACATGAAAAAGAAAACATACTGAGCATTTTTCCCTGGGGGCAGGGTGAGAGAAGCTCTAGCAGTTTAAGCTCGAAGTGACAGATGAGTGTGGAAGACACACTGACTAACACGACCAAACATACTCAAAGCCTCTGTGTTTCCACATGGAATACACATTTATCCCCCTTGTCTGCTAGGCTAACTATCCATTTTTCAAGATGCTATAAGCTTCTTGTGGACAGAGATTGTATCTTGCTTCTTGTTGTACCTCCAGATTAGAAAATATGAGACAATCTACCAATTATTGTTGAATTAATTAATACACATATTCTTGTCACCTCCCTACAAGGTATTTGCTGTCTCTTGCAGAAAAAAAGTGACCTCTCCATCCCTTATACCCTATTATAATATCCTCTAAATATATCTTTATTAGAAACTAAAATACTGGTGTACTTATTTGATTCCATCCGTTTACTAGACTACTAGAGCCTTGAGGAAATATCATGATATATTAATTTCTAACAACATTTCTAACCCATTACAGATGCTGAAAAATGTCTGTTATATGAATGACTGAATGGATGGGCAACTTTAACAAGCCCTTCACACTCCTAACATCCTTTTTGATTGATTCCATCTTTATGACAGCACTATTTTATGTAAGGTTTTATGGATCACCAGGAAGAAGAAATAAGTAAAGTTGCACAAACCTTGTCACTGTGCAGAACATGATTTACAACTGCAAGAAAAAGCACTTTCAGCCTATCACTGTTCCTAGTTTTGTTGGCTTTTCACTGGAGAAGCTGGTCTTCAGCACATACACTCTCTGAAGCATACTCAGGGGACTTTGCTAAAGGTTCTGATATAGAACTTTGACTGTTTTGCCCCAGTGACAGTTATAAACAAGTCTCTGTGGAATACACTAATTGGCTTTGTTTTAATACTCGTTTATCACACCATACATAATTCTTTTGTTTGGAGATCATCTAAAGGGTATATCATATGCCAAAAATAATTAGATGCATTGTTCTTTCATTTCCTTAATGAACTCTACCATACTTTGTCTTTTCCAGTAAATTGCAAATGAATCACAGTTTGGAAATTAATTCTAAAGGAAAACAACTTTCCAAGCATGGAAATGGTAAGTATTAACTTCAGCATATAATCATCTGTCAGATAATACCCATCAGGGGTTTATTCCCTAATAATTTGTTTCTGCAGCCAATGAAAAGCAGAGTTTCTGAACTTTGAATAGTGGCAAATTCTCTGTATACTTACCAACTTGTTTCCAAAGCTAATTAATTTTCTTTAAGCTATAAATATTTGTATATTTAAATTTTTTTAAATCTCTATACAATAAAGGAGAAGTGAAATTCTCTAAATTCCTAATTCTCTGGAAGTAACCCCAATGAACACTACGATTTAAAAAAAAATTTGCTTTTAATATCATTTAGGATTGCCTAACATCTTTAGATTTGCCTAATGTTAAGTTTCCCTCAAAGTTTTAAGCAAATTTGGTTGAGTAAACCAAAAGTAGTATTTTTTTAAAGTTTCAAAATAGTCATCTCTAATCTGCCTATGTTGATTCAGGGTCATCTTAAATGTCCAATACAGAGAATATTTCTCTACAATAACCTCAATTACAATGACAGCTCTCTAATTTGTATGTATTTTGTCTTCTCTGCTCTCATATGACAGTGAAGTGAATAATTGCTTTCCAAAGTAGCCAATTACATCCACAGTTGATTAACTGCATTAAGTATCTACAGGACTCTTCTGTACAGTAGAAAATTTCAGATATCACAAGTAAAATTTGCTTCAATTTTTTAAAGTGTGCCGGTCCATCACATTCAGTAAACATACACTATTGCTTATGGTAAATTCAATCCATTACGAAGTATCAACTGGGGCCATGGCAGAGGGGTAGAAATCATTTGGGAACAAATTGCTCTAACTTTTCTTTGCAATAGTCACATTCACCACATTCTTCTTTTGAAAGTGGTAAACACTTATAAGGAAAAATATAAAACTCATGGTGAAAACAAAGAACAATCTGGAACAAGAAGTAAAAGCAGAATTCACCTGCTCTTTCTTCTCAAGGGAATCTTAGAGGAAATCAGTGTGGCTGAAGCAAGTCCCACCACTGCCTCCAGCAACGCATCCCCTCCACATGGAAAAGGCCACTCTCAAAGCTGGGAGTCCACCACTTTCCACCATAGCACACCAAATTTTGATCACATAACCTGAAAGAGTCAGATTTGCATTACTACCTACCTAAACATAGGCAAAGCCCTATCTCATGCTCTCTCTAATTTGTTGAGGCTTGTATGAAAGAAAAAATCTTTGAGAGATAATTAAGGTCATGAGAAAGAGAGTCATCAGAATTTAAGAATACAATTTGTCTCGCCTTTCTGGACAGAATATTAATCTTAATGAGTAGACATATCTGTTTCTGACTAAAATGATAGAGATGTGAAAGATAGTAATAGGACAGGAAATAATAATGAAGGTGGGGGGATTTAAAGATAAAATTGTTATCATTAAATGTCTTTAGAGAAGAGATTGCCATCTCAGGACACCCAAGACACAACTACCCATTGGTTTACTGAACTGAGTTTAAATTTTTTGGAAAAAAATTGGGGAAAAAGAGGCAAGACACTTGAACCTTACTTTAGTTACTGAATAGCTTTCAGGAAAATATGTTTTATGATTTTTCATTTCATGTCATTTGAAGAGCACAAAATTATCAATAAATGGTACATAAAAATTAGTGAAAAATAAACACTTGATTGAATTACATACATAGTTCTTTGCCCTGAATTGTTAATTTAAAAAGATTTAAAAAAAAATTTTTTTATTATATCATTCAGCATTAGCCTAGGGATAATCCTTGGAAGGATATAGGTTGTATTAATTTATGCTATAGATTAAAGGTGTTAGAATCATAGGATAATTTAGAATATTAGGAATAGGAAGATATACAAAAGGCTAATAGTAAATGAGAAAATATTCTATGTCAGATACTAGGGAAATTCAAGTGTAAACCACAAAAAATTATACTTCCCATGCACTAGGATGGCTATAATAAAAAATGTGTTTTTTACGAAAATGGAAAATAAAACAAGTGTTGGTGAGGATGTGGTGAAATTAGAACTGTCAGACATGGCTGGTGGGAATGTAAAGTGGTTCAGCTTCTGTGGAAAATAGTTTGATAGTTCCTCAAAAAATTAAATGTAGAATCAACATATGACCCAGCAATTACACACACACACACACACACACATATAAAATTGAAAACCAGGTTTAAAACAAATATTCATCCACAAATGGTCACAGCAGCACTGCTCACGGTAGTCAAAAAGTGGAAACAAGCAAAATTTCCATCAGCTATGGAGTGGATACACAAAATATAGTATAGCCAAACAATGGAATATTATTCAATGATAAAAGGAATGAAGTATTGATCCACTCTACTACATGGCTGAACCTTGAAAACATTATATTAAGTGAAATAAATCAGACGCAAAAAGACAGGTTGTATGATCCCATGTAAATGAATCATCCAGAATAGATGAATCCATAGAGACAAAAAGATTAGTGGTTGTCAGGGCCCATTTGGAGAAGGAAAATAGGAAGTGACTGCTTAATGGGTCCAGTATTTCCTTTTAGGTTGATTAAAATGTTCTGGGGGCTTCCCTGGTGGCGCAGTGGTTGAGAGTCTGCCTGCCGATGCAGGGGACACAGGTTCGTGTCCCAGTCCAGGAAGATCCCACATGCCGCAGAGCAGCTGGGCCCATGAGCCATGGCCGCTGAGCCCGTGCGTCCGGAGCCTGTGCTCCGCAATGGGAGAGGCCACAACAGTGAGAGGCCCGCGCAAAAAGAAAAAAAATGTTCTGGAAATACACAGAAGTAATGGTTGTATAGCACTGTAAATTTAGTATATGCCACTGAATCACACACTTTAAAATGGTTAAATTGCTGATGAAAGAAATCAAATATGACACAAATAGATGGAAAGATATACCATGTTCTTGGATTGGAATAATCAATATTGTCAAAATTACTCTACTACTCAAGGCAATCTACAGATCCAACTCAATTCCTATCAAATTACCAATGGCATTTTTCACAGAACTAGAACAAAAAACTTTTAAATCTGTATGGAGACACAAATGACCCCAAATAGCCAAAGCAGTATTGAGAAAGAAAAATGGATCTGGAGGAATCAGGCTCCCTGACTCCAGGCTATACTACAAAGCTACAGTCATCAAAACAGTATGGTACTGGCACAAAAACAGAAATATAGACCAATGGAACAGAATAGAAAGCCCAGAAATAAACACACGCACCTATGGTCAATTAATCCATGACAAAGGAGGCAAGAATATAAAATGGAGAAAAGACAGTCTCTTCAATAAGTGGTGCTGGGAAAACTGGACAGCTACATATAAAAAAATGAAATTAGAACATTCTTTAACACAGTACAGAAAAACAAACTCAAAATGAATTAAAGACCTAAATGTAAGACCAGATACTATAAAACTCTTAGAGGAAAACATAGGCAGAACACTCTTTGACGTAAAGTGCAGCAAAATCTTTTAGGATCTACCTCCTAGAGTAATGAAAATAAAAACAAAAATAAACAAATGGGACCTAATTAAACTTAAAAGCTTTTGTACAGCAAGGGAAACCATAAACAAAACAAAAAGACAAACCACAGCATTGGAGAAAATATTTGTAAATGACGTAACTGACAAGGGATTAATTTCCAAAATATACAAACAGCTCATGCAACTCAGTATCAAAAAAATAAATTAATTAATTAAACAGACAATCTAATCAAAAATGGGCAGCAGACCTAACTACACATTTCTCCAAAGAAGACATACAGATGGTCAATAGGCACATGAAAAGATGTTCAACATCACTAAGTATTAGAGAAATGCAAGTCAAAACTACAATGAGGTACCACCTCACACCAGTCAGAATGGCCATCATGTAAAAATCTACAAACAATAAATGCTAGAGAAGGTGTAGAAAAAAGGGAACCCGCCTACACTGTTGGTGGGAATATAAATTGGTACAACCATTATGGAAAACAGTATGGAGGTTCCTTAAGAAACTAAAAATAGAGCCACCGGGGGCTTCCCTGGTGGCGCAGTGGTTGGGAGTCTGCCTGCCGATGCAGGGGACATGGGTTCGAGCCCTGGTCTGGGGAGATCCCACATGCCGCGTAGCGGCTAAGCCTGTGAGCCACAACTACTGAGACTGCACGTCTGGAGCCTGTGCTCCGCAACGGGAGAGGCCGCGGCAGTGAGAGGCCCACGCACCGTGATGAAGAGTGGCCCCCGCTCGCCACAACTGGAGAAAGCCCTTGCACAGAAACGAAGACCCAGCACAGGCAGAAATAAATATAAATAAATAAATATATTTTTTAAAAAATAGAGCTACCATATGATCCAGCAATCTCACTCCTGGGAATATATCCAGAGAAAACCATACTTCAAAAAGATACATGTACCCCAATGTTCATTGCAGCACTATTTACAATAGCCAAGACCTGGTAGCAACTTAAACGTACCATCCACCGATGAATGGAAAAAGAAGACGTGGTACATGTATACAGTGCCTACAGGGGAGGAGAAAAAGATTTCCTTGTGGCTTCATAAAATATACCATCTAGTTTTCCAAAACACACAATTCAGATGGTTAACATTACATAGAAAAGAATAGTATTCACACCATGATCTCCAAGTGAATGTAATAAACTACAAAAAAAGAAAAATAAAGAGCTAAACTCTACAGTACAAAAATTAAGGTCTGGAAGATGAGTTCAGTTTGATGCAGAAGGATTTGAGAAAGTGGGATAAGACTTTGAGGTGTGGATAAAAACAGACAGGAAGAGATGAATAGAGACACTTTGTTAAGTGAGTCAGGCACCATAAGGGAAAACCCAGGTGTCAGAATGAAAATATGTGTGAGAACAATTCTAAAGAATCAAATTTGACTGAAATTAGGAGGATATTTTGGGATATAGTAAACGATAATAAAATGAGAAGTGCCAGAGTACATAGTTCCTTAGATGCCCAGGAAGAGTTTGAATATATGCAAAAGAAAGTGAAAAAACAGAGCTTTTCTCTTAGCCTGGGCTAAAATTGTCAGACTAGGAAGATGGCTTGGTTTTAATATGCAGTATAAAGACAGAAAATTCTAGAACCAAGGAAACAATCTGGAGGCTGTTAGAATGGGTTAACTGTGCAAAGATGAAGATCGAAAATGGGGAAGGGATGTGGAAGTAGAGAAGCTACAGAATGAAGAGCTATATCAAACAATAGTATATTCTGACAGAACACGTGAGAGGGAGAGAATAATTAGAGAGGCAACAGAGTTGTCTAGTCTGGATTCCTCTGATAGAAATGAATGAGTGGGGAGACATATGAGGTCAATTTTGTCAATGTTAGGCTTGAAGCACTATTAAGGAATCTATATAGATGAGATGTCAGGAAAAGTATTACCTTCCCTACCAACCTCAAAGTACTTCACAGGTAAAACAAGGTAATACGTATGGAAGTATTTTTCCAAGCTTATGTGTAGCTTATGTAGAAATATAGCTCATGTATAAAAGATGGTTTCATTGTTGCTTCCATTATTATCCATTACAATATCACATGGCTGAGATTCAAGGAGGCTCAAGGGTAGATAGGGTAGTGGATGTCTCCTTGAGATTCAAGTTAAAACTTGGAGCATGGATGAGTTTAGTCTGTAATATGGCTAAATAAAGAAGAGCAATGTGTTCACAGTATTCAGACAAAGGTCAAAGAAGAATGAATGTTGATATCGCAACAAAAGGTTTAGATTTATATAGCTGGGTAAAGGTTTGGTTTTCCTTGTCATAGAAGTTGAATTTGATATTAATCAAATTCAAGGTTGAACTTGATGTCAATCAAATTCAGTGTTTAGACATGAAGGACAACTCAGTGTACTTCAGTTTTTTCAACTATTACTCCTGCCATATATATAGACACACACAAGCAAAGGAAAAAAAAACCACACACACAAAAATTAGATGGCCAGTGGTATCATTGTATGCAAAGCAATGGTTTCACCATATTTTCAGTCACCCTTTATGATACTAAAATAATGATTTATTATGTTTGTTTGTTTGTGTGTGTGTGTGTGTGTGTGTGTGTGTGTGTTTTATGTGAAAAGACCAGCCAGGATTCTATGAGATCTTTGCAATACAATATTAAATGATTAGAGAAAATTACGGTTGATTTGTTTAGTGAAAGGGGAAAGGAAGTTGATTATCCTTAGCTTTGATAAATAAATTAAAGCAGCTAAATTCTGTACACACTGAGATAATGCTTTGAGTGAATTAATGGCTAAGGAAATCAATAGCCTATAACGTTCTTGCTGGTAACAAGAATTAATTTAAAGCTTACAGCACAACAAAGTTGTTTTGCATGCAATTCCTCTCAAAAATAGGTTTTCTTCCTGAAAGATTTAGTTTCAGACTTGTCCTTTCTCATTATTTAACACTCATAAACCAATATAGTGCTGTCTATTCTAACTACTATAGTTTTTAAAGTATACTATCAAGTCACATAGATGAGTACACTGAAATGTTACCTAGAAATTGTGTGGCACACATACAAAAAATTCAAATTAATTTTCAGTTTGTAATATACTTAGTAATGAGCATGCATTACATTTAGGATGGAAATGAAAGTAAATACCATTGTTGATTTCACAAAATGATTTTATCACAATTCAAAAATACAGTAGCATTTAGATGAATTAGTTATTCTATAACAGGTTAAAGAAATACAATAATGATGCAAAGATAGTGAACATTTAAGAAAGAAAATTCTAGGGATGCTTTAACATATGCAAACTAGGATGTTATCAGGAAATTATCATGATGTAAGATGATTGACTTTTGCACAAACTCCTAACTATTCCTTAATTTTGCTTGTCCCATAAAGAGTTTTTTCTTCTTGTTTCTCACTCAATGTCATGAGCAAGTGTCTGTGTTCTAAAATGGGAGATTCTCTCTCTCCTCAAGAGCTCAGCATTCTGCTCCACTTAGCAGCCCTAAGGATTTGCATAGGGCAAATTATGTAAGCCAGAACTGAGGGTCATAACTGATAAAGTAAATATCAGCAGTTAATGGCCTTTTGTAGAAGAGTGGAACATAAAGGAAGAGAATATGCAGAAAGAATGCCAAACTGCAGTGCTTTACTGACAGTAAACATTACCTTATTTGCATATATTTACCAACACTTGTCAAAAGCTCAAGATGCAATACATATCCTTTTCAGTTTAGAATTTTATTCACCCTTAAACAATGTGATGGAGGCCTTGTTTTGTTTGTGTTACTCACAACATCTGAATAGAGTGCAAGCCCTTTGAGGTAAGGGAATTTGTCTCACTCATCCACCAGTACATATAAGCCTTGCACTTATAAAGGTGCCTGGGACTTGCACAATAAATATTAGTTGAATGAATGCTTATATAGATACTTGTTGAATTAAAAAAAAACTAAAGGATCATATTTCTTCTAGTTGGGAATATATCCTAATTTGCTGTGTTCCACTAACATTACAATCTCTGAGTCTCCATATGCTGAATCACATCAAAGAAAAATTATCAGATGGTACTAGCTAAGACAATAAGTAAAAAGAAAAAAAAAAAAGAAAACAACCTAGACAGTCAACAATTTATATAAATCTTTCTTATAAACAGTCCACCTCCAGACTCCAGAGCTATGGCACAGTATAGTGATACTGTAGAAGGAAAACTGCACTGGCCACTTGTTTAAAACAGCAAGGAAGACTTTATTCAAATCAACTGCAATAGAGATCAAGACTCTGCAGTGGGGCAGAGAGAATTACCTCAATTCAACTGAAACAGAAAACTTTTCTTTTTAAACACTAGGGAGAACATAGGGGTAAGACAGGAATAAAGACACAGACCTACTAGAGAATGGACTTGAGGATATGGGGAGGGGGAAGGGTAAGCTGTGACAAAGTGAAAGAGAGGCATGGACATATATACACTACCAAACGTAAGGTAGATAGCTACTGGGAAGCAGCCGCATAGCACAGGGAGATCAGCTCGGTGCTTTGTGACCGCCTGGAGGGGTGGGATAGGAAGGGTGGGAGGGAGACACAAAAGGGAGGGGATATGGGAACATATGTATATGTATAACTGATTAAATTTGTTATAAAGCAAAATAAAAAATAAACACTAGGGAGAGGTATGAGCTAGTGGAAAAGTACTAGAGGTTGCTGAGGGAGGAAGCTGGTCAAAGTGATGAGGTCATCTGTGTTTGCTAACTGGCACTTATCAAAGTTGGGCTCACCCTCTTTCAGAGACAAGAGGGCAGGGGACCTATCTTTTTTTTTTTTTTTTTTTTTTTACAAACAAGCAAACAAAAAGGTAATCATTCTTATCAGGAATTGTGATGACCAATGAAGATATCCTACTAGAGATATTACGGCTTTTCCTCCATTTTTTTAACATATTTATTGGAGTATAATTGCTTTACAATGGTGTGTTAGTTTCTGCTTTATAACAAAGTGAATCAGTTACACATATACATATGTTCCCATATCTCTTCCCTCTTGTGTCTTCCTCCCTCCCACCCTCCTTATCCCACCCCTCTAGGTGGCCACAAACCACCTAGCTGATCTCCCTGTGCTATGTGGCTGCTTCCCACTAGCTGTCTATTTTACTTTTGGTAGTGTATATATGTCCATGCCACTCTCTCATTTTGTCACAGCTTACCCTTCCCCCTCCCCATATCCTCAAGTCCATGCTCTAGTAGGTCTGTGTCTTTATTCCCGTCTTACCCTTAGGTTCTTCATAACCTTTTTCTTCTTTAAAGATTCCATATATATGTGTTAGCATACGGTATTTGTTTTTCTCTTTCTGACTTACTTCACTCTGTATGACAGACTCTAGGTCCATCCACCTCACTACAAATAACTCAATTTCGTTTCTTTTTATGGTTGAGTAATATTGCATTGTATATATGTGCCACATCTTCTTTATGCATTCATCTGTTGATGGACACTTAGGTTGTTTCCATGTCCTGGCTATTGTAAATAGAGCTGCAATGAACATTTTGGTACATGACTCTTTTTGAATTATGGTTTTCTCAAGTGGTGCTGGGAAAACTGGACAGGTACATGTAAAAGTATGAAATTAGAACACTCCCTAACACCATACACAAATATAAACTCAAAATGGATTAAAGACCTAAATGTAAGGCCAGAAACTATCAAACTCTTAGAGGAAAACATAGGCAGAACACTCTATGACATAAATCACAGCAAGATCCTTTTTGACCCACATCCTAGAGAAATGGAAATAAAAATAAACAAATGGGACCTAATGAAACTTAAAAGCTTTTGCACAGCAAAGGAAACCATAAACAAGACCAAAAGACAACCCTCAGAATGAGAGAAAATATTTGCAAATGAAGCAACTGACAAAGGATTAATCTCCAAAATTTACAAGAAGCTCATGCAGCTCAATAACAAACAACCCAATCCAAAAATGGGCAGAAGACCTAAATAGACATTTCTCCAAAGAAGATATACAGATTGCCAACAAACACATGAAACGATGCTCAACATCACTAATCATTAGAGAAATGCAAATCAAAACTACAATGAGATATCATCTCACACCAGTCAGAATGGCCATCATCAAAACATCTAGAAACAATAAATGCTGGAGAGGGTGTGGAGAAAAGGGAACCCTTTTGCACTGTTGGTGGGAATGTAAATTGATACAGCCACTATGGAGAATAGTATGGAGGTTCCTTAAAAAACTACAAATAGAACTACTATAAGGCCCAGCAATCCCACTACAGGGGACCTATCTTTATTGATGATTACATTTCAAAGGGAGGGCTTCCCAGGTACTCCAGAAAGACTGTCCTGGGTTGTATTATAAAACTCTCAAGAGCCTGGTAGAAGATTTACATTTCAAAGAGGCAGAGAAAGAATTTACAATGGCAAGTTTTCTTAGGTAAATGCTCCCAGAAAAACAGGTCAGGGCCCTATAGTCAAGAAGTCTAAAATTTAGTGATGCTGAAGTGAATATTAAGGCTGTCTTGGTCAACGCATTTAGGGAGACAACAGAGTCTGAACTGTGACACTAGAGAATAGCTGGAAAATTCAGGAGCTACTTCTTTGTAAGAACATGCTCCCTGGTTGTCCCCATATATAAAAATATGTTCCTTTAAGTTGCCTCACATTCTTCATTTTGCTTTTTATATTTACTGAAGTCACATCAATAAAAATTCATTTGATCTATTAAGCATTCTTTTAAAATCCAAATACTTTTAACATTGATCATTCAAGAAAAGTGAAGAGTACTTCATCAATATGGGCAGAAATTTTTAAATTAGTTTTTAAAACACTTGGTTGGAGGCAATGTAGAGATGCCAAAACTGTGTTCAAATTCTGACTTTAGTCTCTTAGCTAAACAACCTTGTGCAAGTTTTTAACACTATGCTCTTTGTATTCTCATCTGTAGGAAACAGATACAAAGGGGTATTAAGATATTTAAGGATATTAACATTATTAAGTGCTTAGAAGTGTACCTGAAAGAGAAGTGTTACTCAGTTACCGTTTAAGAAATAGAAGATTTTTTAAGATATCTTCCTAAAACTAGCTAAATAAAAACTTTTCAAAATGTGTTTCAAATTGAAATAAGATTCAGAATGAATTGCTGTTTTCAATTTGCTTTTGGAAGCAGGTCCTATTTTTCCTCTCATAAATTTTCTAAACTTTCCCAATCAGAAAAAATTTCTGTTGAACTAAATTGGTCATATTCCTTATGATACTGATATTAAATGCTTTGGTTCTTTACCAAATAATTAACCAAAAAATGAACACATATTAAAACAATGTTTCCCATAGAAGCCATAGCTCTACCTATAATCATGGATCAAGACATATTTGTGATCAAATGAACTTTCAACAATTTATGGTTAAGAAAGAAGGCTATCTTCCTGTATTACCCTTGCTAGAAGGTGAAGTAGTAAATTCTTTTTCAGGCAAGTAAATAATGTAGCACAAAAACACAATACATAATTGTAAATAGTGAAAATAATTACAATTTAAAATTACATGAAAACCTTTTGCAGGAAATAAGGAAAAGATAGACTATGTAATTTAAAATGTTATTAAACGTCTTAAAAGTTCTATAAATAAATGGTATTATATACCACATGAAGATAATAATTGAATATGTTGTTTATTAAACATTCTATGGGAGGTTAATTCTAACTCACTTGTCAAATAGCCTTTTATATTGAGAAAGTCTACATTTGTCTTTTTCTTTGAGAATTTTTGTTTGTTTGTTTTCTTCCCTGAGACATTATCAAAGTTAACCATGTATTATAAAAGAACTATTGGCTTTATTTGACTTTATTTATTATTTTCCTAAGTGATAAACAAACAAACACAAATAAATTTTCATTCTGACTGTGGATGTGTATTTTGTTCTGTTTTGTCCTCCAAAACAAAACAACAAAAAAATGTTTTTGAACTTCATAAGGCCCACGAAGGAATATTTTTCTTTTTCTGTATCTGAAACATTGTAAATTTACAATTATATATTAGCAAAGGTTTTATTTTTTGGTTTAGAGAACTTGATTGAGGCATGTTGAAAATAGTAATTATGTTAATAATAATATTACCCAAGGTTTGTACAGTGCATTATGGTTTTGAAAGTATGTTAACACCCACTACCTCATATACACCAACATACAACACTGTGAGGCTAGTATTAATAGGGCCCTAATTTAGTTGATAAAGAAATAGAAATTCTAAATGTAAGTTATTTCCTAAGATCATGATAACAGTAACTGATTCCAATAAAGAATTTGATCCTACATCTTAAGTATTTTGTCTTCTCTGAACAACAACAAAAAAAGAGTTCAAGTAAGATGCCAACACAAGATTTCTTTTTCTGGGAAATCCTACAAATTCAGAAAATGTTCATGCTCCCAAACACCCAAAAATACTAGTGAAAATAGTAAAGATGTCCATTTAAAAGTATAGTTGGAAAAAAAGAATGGAGTCTGAAGAGACCAGAAACAAAGCAAACACACAAATAACTGAGAATAGCAGCACCTGAGGGTATCTGCATATTCTTGGTAACAAAGAGCTTCATTATTTAAAAAAAAAAAAAAAAGACTAATAGAAAGTCTGAATGGAGAAAACCCTTAAAGTGCATATTTCTGAAGAGGTTTACTCTCAGTGAAAACGTAAGCTAGAAAAATAACCAATCTCTGCCAATGGAGATAGCAACAAAATTTATTAATCCCTACTTTCGTTATGAATAGAGTGAAATAGAATGTTCTTCCCTGAGAATACCTGTTCAAAAGTCAGGGCTTCCCTGGTGGTGCAGTGGTTGGGAATCTGCCTGCCAACGCAGGGGACATGGGTTTGAGCCCTGGACCAGGAGGATCCCACATGCTGCGGAGCAACTAGGCCCCTGTGCCACAACTACTGAGCCTGCACTCTGGAGCCCATGAGACACGGCTACTGAGCCCGTGTGCCACAACTGCTGAAGCCTGCAAGCCTGGAGACCATTCTCTGCAATGAGAGAAGCCACCACAATGAGAGGTCCGTGCACTGCAATGAAGAGCGGTCCCTGCCCACTGCAACTAGAGAAACGAAAGCCTGCATGCAGCAGCGAAGACCCGACACAGCCAAAAATAAATAAATAAAATAAATAAATTTATTTTTTAAAAAAAGTCAGACTACATGCAGGAATGACATTTAAAGGCTTACTACCCACATGGTTTAAAAATCCTAAATCAAGAAATTAATTAATTTAAATCGACTATCCTGTATTCAGTAAGCACCCAGGTACCTGACAAAAGCCAATCCTCTCATTCTAGGCCTCATAGAATTACCACATGGAATGTCCCCAAAATGCTTTAAACTGTCAAATGAAAAGAAGAAAGAAAACAAGACAGCATAAGACAGAGTGAGTAAAATAACCAACAACACAAATATACTTTTAAACTCTTCAGATATTGTAATTATCAAACACAAGCTATAAAATCCAGCATGTTTGATTTTTTTAACTATGTAAAGATCAGCAACATGAACAACTAATGAGAAACCACTCAAAATGATGAGTGAATATACATTAAAAAATACAACTTAAAGAAACAAAGATTATAATGATTAGAAATTTTTTAAAGATACAAACAATGGATGAATTGAGCAGCAGAACATTATATAACCAAAGAGGGTATGAGAGAACTAGAAAATAGAGGAAATTACCAGGAAGCCAGAGAGGGAGGAAGGGGAACAGGGAAAAAGGAAGGTACAGACAGAATGAAAGAGAGAGTAAAGACATAGAGGACACTGAGAGATCTAACATATATCTAACTGAAGTATTCTAATGGACAAAGAAAGAGAATGAGACATAGATAATTCAAAGAGGTAATAGCTGAAAATTTCCTGGAATTAATTAAAAATATATATCTCCAGAATCAGAATGAAGAATATATCCTATTCAGGGTGAGTAAAATTAAATCCACAGTATCTTCAAAGGGTTGAAGAAAATAAAAGGGAATATATAATTGCACAGTGAAAAAATATTTTTAAAAGAATATATATTTGACCTACAACAGACTCTCACCAATGGAATAGCTAAAGTATATATTTGAAAGAGAAAGAAGTTTATGCCAAAAAGGTCTGAGATAGAAGAAAAACACAGTAAGAATAGAAAATGGCAAATGTGAGCATTAATTTAAATAAATATTTAGAGGCTGCATAAAATAAGACTAAAACTTCTATTTTCAGCAGTAATGGAATGTCCCAACTGACATATAACTGAAAACTATTAAAAATGCCAGAAAAAAATTTCATAGACTTAAAAGTATATCAGTGAACTATGAAGGAGATCAGAGGCCAAAAATTAAGTGAAAGAGGAATTCAGACTCTTAAGCGAAGTCTATTAATACTGGGCTAAATAAAAACAATGGCCCAGAGCTAAGAATAAATTTTGTATTTTTAAAGGGTTATAAGAAAAACTAAGCAAAAAGCAAATGAAGAACATATGACAGAAACTGTGTAGCCTGTAAGTATGTGGTCTAGTAATTCTAAAATATTTACTATATAGCCCACAGATAAAGTTCACCAAGCCCTGTTCTATAGAGTCTAGAACACAAGTGGAGCTGTAAATTCGGCTTTCACCTTAAGGGAAATTGCCCTATATAATACCCATGACTTGATTTTTCATGGCCGTTCAAGGCCTAGGGCTAGGCATAAAAGTCCAGAGTCTACCCAAATTATAACATATGTTATGAGAAACCCCCAGTCTAAAAGATCCTGTCATCAGAGTAATGGAGTCCTAAAAACACAGATACACACCCAGGGTGCTGTAAAGAATATAATCTGCCTCGAAAACTTACTAAAGGGGAAAAATTCTTCCAAAGGATTTGCCACGTTAAGTTGGCTCTCATGTAAGTTTTTAGCTGGAATCCACATAACCTGAAAGATCTGAAAGATCTCACGGTGAGAATGTGCCTCAAAGTGGCCCTGGTGGAAGGAAGTATTTTCAAGTGCCTAATGGAAGCCATTATAAGTCGATTCTACAAGGACCCACTTTCAATTCAAGCTTCAGAGAATTCCCACTGATAAACTTCCAGGAAAGATAATCACATTTTAAAAAACCATAAAACACTCAGGCTTAATGAAGAAGATAGAAGCATAAGACTCATAGTGACTTAAAATACTGGAATTATCAAACAAAATATAAAAAATTCTTATGTTTCAATAAATAAAAATATGAGAAGTATTATACAGAGCAAGAAGCAAGAAAAGTTGACCTACTACTGGTAGCTGATCCCTGGAAGGCATCTCAGGTATAGGTCTCTGCTAATGAACTCTACCCTACCTGAAGAATTTAGAGCTTCCAGTGTCCTGGGGGCTCCCTCCTGCCCTTGTGGCACTGACCTCTCCCGCAATTAGGGCCTCCATACCTCTTCACACTTTGTGACCCCTGCCTCAGCACCCATGATGTATAGGAGGTGCTGGCACCCCTTTCTCTCTGGTACGTATGAAGCACTTCTTGTTGCCAGATGGCATTAATTGCATATCTCTCTCCTGCTTCGGAAACCATTTGATGTTTTAGAAGGAGGTGATTTGGTCTTATGACAGTTACTGAGTACCTAGTGAGTTCTCTGTGCACTGTCTAGTAGCTACTGGAGTGGTGGTGTTGGGTGGAGAAAGCTCTATTCTCTCATCATGCTTAACCCCAAGTCCCTACCCAATCTTGAAACAAATGATATGATGACTTCTCTTTGAGTCTGTGGATATAAGAAACATTCAAAATTCACTGCAGGAAAAAAGAAAGGACTCTAGATATAAAAAAGCAGGAATGGATTTATAAGGAATTAGTATAAAAGAGCAGCTGGATTGGGCTTCACAGTTAAAACTGACCCTAGCAGGACCCTGCCCAAAGATGCTTCACCCCCAGGACATATGGTCTCAATATTTTCCATGGGCCCTTCCCCTGCATTTCCTATGAGATGCTTCCATAAGCAGATCACAACCTCAGATATATTTAAATGCCTATAGAAACAGAAGAAACATGATTTCATTTTTCCCCATCCTTAGATAAAATTCTTATTTACCTTACCACCCAGCATTTTGTATTTCGAGCTACTTCTAAATTTGTATTCGCTTCTTCTATAAAAGGAAAAATGTACAAATAATAGATATATAATATCACAGATAGAAACCATAAAATTTGTATAATCAAGTAACCATATGCTCAAGAATTCTACCTTCTGAGAAAATCGACCCAGAACTGAAGCCTTAAGTGTTGTTTTCCTCTTTTAAATTTCTATTTTTTAGTGGTAACATTATAAGTGAATGCCAAGAAATGAATGTCTATAATTAATGAGAAAGGAATACCTTTCACTTTGTGTTGGCAGAGTTACTTATGCTAATTTTCAGTAATTGAGGGAGTGTGGCTAACAAATAATGTACCAAATCTAAATATCATCTTTGTTCATACTTACTTTTCCTCAGCATGTTTTGACAGTGACACTTACGCTACCACAGAAATAATTCAGTGATGTAATGCCTCAAATATCACATTACAATAAGCTTTTTGTTGCTGTTTTTCTTTTTTTCTTAATACAAATCCCCAACTAGATATCTAAGGCAGCAAAATCATTACCTGAGGAAAATTCACTTCAGCAAAGAGGAGTTTCTTTGTTAAGAAGTCAACTAATAAAACACTTTCACTCTGCTTAGATGTGTCAGGGACATACCACGTGCCAGTCATTGTAATAAGTGATGGTAAATACAGAAAAGGGGCAGGCTCCTTTCTTTTCTTCAGGAAATGGTGGTCTAGCAGAGTCACTGGATGATAAATAAACAATTGACATAGTGAATTAAATAGATAGCCTTTAACTGCAACACACAGGAGTGGTATCAAACTCAGGCTTCTAATCTTGAAAAACAGGTAGAAATAATGGCATCCTGGTTTGAGATGTTAGTGGTCTCAGTGGTGATGAGTAACTTGAATGCCTCCTAGGGAAAACCTGGAAAATCTATTCACTGCAACATCATTGTAAGATGCACCCAGAATTTGGTCTTAACTCACTCCCCATGCATGGGCTTAATGTTTACAGATCTGGCCATAATTACTTTGTGTATAAGCTTAGTCATAGTAGAAAGTCCAATTCAACAGTCAGCTTCCTCATATAAGTATCATATTTGTCTCCTGTAATGAAGGACAAAGAACACATCATTTTCTTTTCTTTCTTTTACCAAGACTGCATTATTAAAAATCTAGTCAATTCTTCCTTCTTTTATACTTATTTTGAATAAGAATTATTCAGATATACAAGGTTAAGAAGCGTTATTCTAAGAAGCAGATACCAAAATGGAGTTGGAAATGCAAGTGATTAATTAAAGGTAATGCCTATAAAAGATAAAGGGAGGGAGACGGTGCAGGCAGAGAGAGACTTCAGACAATGATGCTGGTCTAGTATCTGTGAATCATTCTTTAGAGTGGAAGTTCTATTAATGCCAGTAATAGTGTTCAACACAGAGAAGGTTTTCAATAAATGCTAGCTGAATAATTAAATGAAAGAGCTCTTAGTGGGGAGGGAATGTGGAAGATATAAGTGAATACCTAAACAAATAGACAATCGTATTTGTGCTGTCACAGAGGTTCGGGAGTTGGGTGAACTAAAATTTATTGAATAAGCTTATTCTGGAAGCAAGTCCTTCCCAGTGGAACTGAAGGGAGATTAAAGGTATGACTCTGCCACTACAGGGGTTACTAGTAAGCACTGGCTGATCATTTGTTGCATGCACAATGTGAATGAAAGTTTTGATCATATGATAGAATCATTGAGGAGAATGAATAAGGATCCTGGGAAACTAAGGGAGAAGAGTCATAATCTAGTTTTCCAGGTAGTTGGTGGAGTAAACAACCCCAAATTTAGCATATAAAAAAGACATCCATTTTATGATGTTCATGGATTCTCAGAGTCAGGGGGATTCAGACATAACACGATGATAATGTACAGTTTTAGCTCCATGATATCTGAGCCTTAATTTGGGCATTATTAGGGCAATACTGAAGATAGAATTCCCATGTATTTCCCTCTATATCTCATGATGTGCTTTTTAAGATAATTATTATAGTCTCTACAATTATAGGGTCTATTCTTCATTACTTAACTTCTCACTTTGTTTTCTGATGATTATTTCTTCTGCTCAGGGCCACTTTAATCAGTTATCTGCCCTTGACATGAATAAAATTATTCTTTTTGAATACCCTGTAGTCAGAGTTGGGAAAGGTTTAACAGACTACCAAGTGGAAGTGGCATTGATAATTGTCAAAATGTATTAGCATTTTCAACATAGAATGTCATTGTAGTTTAAACCCCTACAACCCTTACTATTGTCATTTTGCCATTAATCTCTATTGATTATATGGTTTTTTTCCAGAAATTGTATTATTTTAATTATCTTAAGTCATCTACTATGGCTATAAGTAAAAAGGAAATGTATTTCTGCTTAGGATTCTCTCAAGAATGTTTTGGTATTACTTCTAAAGAACAGAATGTCCAAAGGCAACAATTAATTTTTATAATCAAATTCCGTCCCTTTTCTGCTACTTATGTTTTCGGCATAGTTTGGGAATCTAGTTACTTTTTAAACATGTCCTTGTTAATTTAATTTAAACACTGCATCTTCAGGAGTTGGAATTTTTAGTCTGGTTGTGAATCTCTATTGCCAGAGCATGATATATGTGATGATGTCCATTTAAGGAACTAGGAAAAGTTGCTATTACTGTAGGTAAATTGTGAAAATATGCAAGACTAACTAAAATATGATTCAATTTATACAAAGTTTAAAAGGATGGACGAAACTGCAAGAGACTATTTTTGGGGTGGGGGGGGAATTGGTGGAGCAGATGCCATGTTCTTTCTCTCACAGAACTTTATAGTCTCCTATATTTCTCTGCCTGATTGCCCTTAGGAGAACATCAAGAAATTCTTATCGAGAATAGGTATCCTTTCTTTAATTAATTTTTAATTAATGCCATGTCCCTGGTCCTGGCTTCAGGAGAAAAAGAGAATAACTATACACTCAGTATACCTCTTCCTGTTTGTACAGCTAAAGAGTGCATTAAGGTCTAAGTGTCTGCCTCAACGAAAGCCCCTGTCAGTTAAACGTGAACCCAAGAGACTGATTCTCCCAAATTCTGTTATCCTTGGGACATACAAGCCATACTATCCCTGATACACTGGCCACAAATGACTAGACCAGAAGCTGTGCCCAAATCAAGGGCAAAGAAGCCTAGGCCACCTGATGTGAAAAAGGCCACCTATCTCTGAGGTGGCTTGGCCTAAAATTCTGTCCAGTAGGGGTGTTATCTATATGATGATGGGAAGCCAACCCCATCTCTTGGGCTTCTGACAGAGAAATAATCACCAAGCATGCCATCATTTTCTTTCTTTAAATGCTTGTTGCCCAGTTTAATTCTGGGAATTCTCAGTTCCAGAGTGACTAATAGCTAAAAAAATGGGGCTGTGGTTTGTAACATTTCTTGATCCTTCATGATCCTATGTAGCTTTGCAATAAACATTCTCTCAAAGAAATTCTGGCGAAGATTCCTCCTCATCACCCTAAAGAACCTAACTAATGAAAAGTACTGACAGATTTATTGACCTCTTCTGATGAAAGTCCCAAAGACCACCACCAGTTTCAGCCATTCACTAGAAGGACACACAGGCCTCAGCATATAGCCAGGATTTATTGCAGTAAAGGTATATAAAACAAAATCAGCAAAGAGGAAAGGCATATGGAATGAAGTTTGGGATTAGCAGATGCAAACTAGTATATATAGGATGGAAAAAGAACAAGGTCCTATTGTACAGCACAGGGAACTATATTCAATATCCTGTGATAAATCATAATAGAAAAAAATATGAAAAAGAATATACACATGTATAACTGAATCTCTTTGCTGTATAGAAGAGATTAACACAACATTGTAAGTCAACTATACTTCAATAAAATTTTAAAACAAGAAGAAGCAACTTCCAAGCTCAAGCTTCCAAGAGTCCTCTCACAATGGAGTTACACAGGATATGCTTAATTCTTCTAGCATCCAATTATGACAACATGTATAAAATGTGGTCATTAGATACTCAGCACCCAAATTATTGCTGGGGTAGGTCACATAGGCATATTATGCTTAGCACATACCAAAATTCTTAGCTCCTAGAAAGAAAACAGATCTTCAGCATAACCCACATTGTTTGCACAAACAGCCTATGCACAGTGAGCCACGTTTATCAGTTACGGAACAGAGGGAACACTTTCAAAATCCAAATTCTCAGATACCAATCAAAGGGCAACCTTGCAAGCCAACTTTCCTAAGGAGAGCAGTCTCACAACCCCCCCTTGCCAGGTATTTCTCTTCCCTAAGATAAATGACTCCAAATTATTTTACACTTTCTTTGATAAGCTTCATTCACAAATCTTTAATCAGTTTGTTGATTATTTTTAGCCTTTCCTAAGTTAATGATCATGGCAATGATTCAGGTATGGAAAATTCATTACCATGAGTCCTTTGGTAATGTATTTGTATTCTACTGATTTATACTATTTAAAGTAATGCCAGAAGTGACCTATTACTATCCATATCTGTATGAGTGACTACATGTACAAGCATTTACATTTTATATGTTGCGAAAATAATTTAAGGGATGAATAGGAGGTCCTTGAGGCCAGATTGGGATGTGACTATAATGTACATTTAAAATTAAAGGGTATTAGCTTTAGCCAACTGGGTATACAGGAAGTACTTGCTCTTGATTTATCTCCACTAAAATATAAGAAAAACCCTTCAGTGTCACAATTCTTATCAGACCCATTCACAAAAATTAATGACAATTAATTAATATTAGCTGGTTGAATTAACTGCACTATTTTCATCAGAAAATAATCAATAACTAAGCTATATGCTAAGGATTAATTAAAATAAAATATTGTGCATGTAGACTAGAATAGATGCTATGTTATTGATTCTTGCTGGATTATCTACTCGGAAAGTCTCAACCTTCTTATTTGGGGAACACCATAGGAGTATAGCTGGGACTGAGGAGGTCATCCTGGAAGGGAAGTCATGAAGCCAAAGGTGAAGCTTCAATCTGGGTTCAGGGCTTAGATCTTTATAATTCTCACCTCTACTCTGGACTTTATAGCAGAACCCGCTTCACAGGGGTCCCTCCTGTCCCAAGCTATTCCACAGTGAGCAGGACTTTATCACTTTTTAATTTATTGCTTTAAGACCTTCAGAAAAGGTGCAATTACAGTTTTGTTGGCTAAATACTCTTTATAAATTACTTTTTAATAAACAATAAATTAGAAATTTTGTTTGGGTCCAGTTGATGATTACAAACATAACTCTTACTTCATTTTTTAAGCCAATAAATTAAATGCTTTCTGAACAATTGCCAAAGACTCCATCACTTTCTAAATGAAGAGAGACCATCAGCAAAAGGATTTTCTCACACTTTTTTTTAACCTACCTTTTAGTTTAGATAATGAGAAACATCCATAGCAACAGATAATCACTTCAAGAGTATCTGCTAATTAAATTTGGATTTATAACCCTGAATTCTGCAATTCACTAACCAAATTTCTCTCAAACATGTGTATAATCTTTATTAGTCTTAGAAATGTCTCCCTTGGAAGAGCACAAATAAGCAGCGTAAAGAGACTTAACTTTATAAAAGGACCTTAACCAAGTGACAATGACTAAGAGCATTCACTAAATTTTTAAAAATTGACTTTAATTTTGTGTTCCATCTCAGGACAGCAATTACACTTCCAGATTTATTTTAAACCATTGAGGCAAACAACACACCATAACAGTATATCTTTCTTAATAATAACAATAGATATCTAGGTAATAAGAGCTGTTTTTCCTGTTGAAAATTTTCTTAAGAACAAGAAAATAATGAAGTAACCTTAAAAGGTCAATAAAAAATGATCTAAGTTTACAAATTTAGTTGAGTGATCTAAAGCTTTACAAAACTGTCACTATGAAGCTAACTGACTTGAGCCATTCACAAGGTTAACTAGGAAATTCTCTGACTTTCATTGACCAAAGAGAAAAATTTTGAGTGCCAAATTGCAGAATCTGAAATCATGCTGAAATAACATGTATAATCTAAATAAAGCTAGAATATGACTTTAATTTTTTTTCTGTCTGGGTAGAAAACTTAAGAACTTTGGAGTACAAGTGGTAATTAATCTCATTTTTTGGCTGAATATTATAACACTTTGGAAGAGGAAGAAGATATGGCAAATAATCAACCACTACAGGTGTTAATGCTATTAATGGTTTTTCAATTTGGGCCAACTCCAGAGTGCACACTCCATAGAGGCAGAAAGCATCTTTCACATACTCTAGCCTCCACTTCTAAAATCCTTCCCTAGAATATGCAAGAATCCTCTAGTTTATACAGTCTGGAAAAGGTGATTGGCAACCTAGGGAGATGCTATCTATCCACAGCCATTGTCCTCGACACCACAACTCACAGCTGACACCAAATACTGCTGTGGAGTGCTGCTTCACCATTGTCCATACAGAAGGAAAATCACTCTCCCAGGTAAAATAATAATAACTTAAACTAAACGAGGAAAATAAATATGGTTTTACTGGTGATCCTTGAAGAGCTTGGGTTTGAACTAAATGAATCTACTTATACAAAAATATTTTTCAATAGTAAATACTACAGGTGCTACATGGTCTGTGGTTGGTTGAAGATGTGGAGGAACCTCAAATAGAGAGAGGCCACTATAAATTATATATGAATTAAGTTGTTCAAGGGTCAACAGTATAACTATTGCTGGAATGATTTGGTGACTTAAACACCATGATGGAAAATATATTTTCTTAGAAAGAAACAATCTTAAAAATGTAGACAGGATGGCTCTACATATCAAGACACCTTAGATTTACATGAGATGTTATTCACCTAAGATTGGAAGCCTTAAGAAGTGTACCTCAAATGGTGTCATTCACTTTACAGGAGCTTTCTCTTTTAGGTCTTTCCAGAGTAAAATGTTTGGACTTAGGCAAAAAATTCTCCTGAATTCATTACAGTTATGATAAACCCTTCCCAATGAGTCTTTCTCTACTGCCCAAAAACTAGAAATACACCTTCTTTCACTTATCTTAGCTTTCAGATAGCTTTAACTATGGTTGTTTTGTTTCGCAGTTTAAAGCCACTATCCTTAATAGCACAGAGGCAGAACTGGAATTGAATAGTTTTTCTTTTTCTGTGTTATGGCTGTGTGTTCAATTTTTTCAAAAGCAAATGATCTAATATATATTGATGTTTTGTTCCAAGGAGATCTTTAAAACCAATTAAATTATTTGCATATGATTTTCTAAAAACTTAGCTTAATTTTGGCTTTCCTCTTTCAGATAATTATTATAGTTACATAATGCTACTCTTTACTCCTTGGCTTCGATTATGTATTCCTCCTTCCAATTTTTCTACATCTCACTTCAGTTGTAAATTACCAGATCACAAAAACTGAAAAGAACATAATTATAATAAAAAGAAAATCATCGAACCACAAAAGGCAAAACAAAAAGAAAAAGAGAAGGACAAAGAAGAAATATAAAATCAATGGGAACACTAGGTTTAAACTGCAGTAAATACATATCTATCAACAATTACCTTAAATGTCAATGGACTAAATGCTTCAATCAAAAGACAGTGGTAGACTGGATAAAAGAATAAGAGCCTAAAATATGCTGCCTACAAGAGATCCATTTTAGGGCAAAGGACACACATAGATTGAAAGTGAGGGGATGGAAAAAGATATTTTATGCAAATGGAAATGACAAGAAAGTGGGGGGGGGTCACAATACTCATATCAGACAAAATAGATTTTAAAACAAAGGCCATAAGGAAAGATAAAGAAGGACACTATATAATGATAAAAGTATCAATACAAGAAGAGGATTTCTACACTTGTCAACATATATACACCCAATATTGGAGCACCAAAATACATAAAACAAATACTATCAGACATAAAGGGAGAAATTGACAGGAACACAATAATAGGAGACTTTAAAACAACACTCACATCAATACACAGATCTTCTAGATGGAGAATCAATAAGGCAACAGAGAATCAATAAGATCCTAAATGATACAATGGAACAGTTCGACTTAATTGGTATTTTCAGGATATTACATCCCAAAAAAAAGAAACAGAATATACATCCCTTTCAAGTGCACATGGAACATTCTCTAGGACTGACCACAAACTAGGGCAGAAAACAAGCTTCAACAAATTTAAGCATATACAAATTATCTCAAGCATCTTTTCTGACCACAGTGGCATGAAACTAAAAATTAACCACAGAAAAAGAAATGAGAAAAAAAAGATTAGGTGGAGACTAAACAACATACTACTAAAAAACCAGTGGGTCAGTGATGAAATCAGAGAGGAAATTGAAAAATACCTTGAGATAAATGACAATGAAAACACAACCAAACAAAATCTATAAGATGCAGCAAAAGCAGTTCTTAGAGGGAAGTTCATAGCGATACAGGCCTTCCTCAAAAAAACAAGAAGAAAAATCTCAAATAAACAACGTAACCTACCACTTAAAAGAATTAGAAAAAGAAGAACAAACAAAACTTAAAGTCAGCAGAAGGAAGGAAATAATAAAGATCAGAGAGGAAATAAATAAAATAGAAAAAAAATCAATAAAACCAAGAGCTGGTTCTCTGAAAGGATAAACAAGATTGACAAACCTATGGCCAAGCTCACTAAGAAGAAAAGAGAGAGAACCTAAATAAACAAAATAGGAGATGAAATAGGAGACATAACAACTGATACCACAGAAATACAAAAAACCATAAGGAAACACTATGAACAATTATATGCCAACAAATTCAACAACCCAGAAGAAATGGACAAGTTTCTAGAAACATACAACCCACAAAAACTGAATCAAGAACAAATAGATAATTTGAACAGACCAAACACTAGAAGTGAAATAGAATTTGTAATTAGAAAACTCCTTACAAACAGAAGTCCAGGACCAGATGGCTTCACAGGCAAATTCTACTAAACATACAAAGAGGAACTTATACTGATCCTTTTCAAACTCTTCCAAAAAGTTGAAGAGGTGGGAACACTCCCAAAGATATTCTATGAAGCCACCATCATCCTGATACCAAAACCAGACAAAGACACCACCACAAAAGAAAATTACAGGCCAATAACTTTGATGAATATAGATGTCAAAATTCTCAACAAAATATTAGCAAGTTGAATCCAACAACACATTAAAAAAATCATACACCACGACCAAGTGGGATTCATCCCAAGTTCATCAGGGTGGTTCAAAACATGCAAATCAATCAATGTGATACACCACATAAATAAAAGATAAAAACCACATGATCATCTCAGTAGATGCAGAAAAAGCATTTGACAAAATTCAACATCCATTCATGATAAAAACTCTTACCAAAGTGGGTATAGAGGGTATATATCTCAATATAATAAATGCTATTTATGACAAACTCAAAGCCAATATAATACTCAATGGTGAAAAGCTGATAGCATTCCCACTAAAATATGAACAAGGATACCCACTCTCACCTCTTCTGTTCAACATAGTTTTGAAAGTCCTAGCCACAGCAATCAGACATGAAAAAGAAAAAAAAAAGTATCCAAACTGGAAGGGAAGAGGTAAAATTTTCATCGTATGCAGATAATGTGATACTATATATAGAAAACCCTAAAGACTCCACACAAAAACTACTAGAACTGATAAGCAAGCAAGGTAGCAGGATACAAGTTTAACATACAGAAATCAGTTGCATTTCTTTATACCAACAGTGAAATAACAGAAGGGGAATGAAAAAAAGTACTTTTTAAAATTGCACCCACCAAAATAAAATACCTAGGAATAAACCTGACCAAGGAGGTGAAAGACTTATATGCTGAGAACTATAAAACAATAAAGGAAACGGAAGATGATTCAAAGAATCGTAAGGATATCCCCTGCTCTTGGATTGGAAGAATTGATATTGTTAAAATGGCCATACTACCCAAAGCAATCTACAGATTTAATGTGATTCCTATCAAATTACCCATGACATTTTTCACAGAACTAAAAAAAAATCCTAAAATTCATATGGAACCATAAAAGACCCAGAATTGCCAAAGCAATCCTGAAGAAAAAGAACAAAGTGGGAGGCATAACCCTCCCAGACTTCAAACAATACTATAAAGCTACAGTAATCAAAACAGCATGGTACTGACACAAAAACAGACTTATGAATCAATGGAACAGAATAGATAGCCCAGAAATAAACCCATAATCTTCGACAAAGAAGGCAAGAATATACAATGGGAAAAAGACAGTCTCTTCAGCAAGTGGCATTGGGAGTGTTGGACAGCCACATGTAAATCAATGAATTTAGAACACAACTTCTCACCATACACAAAAATAAACTCAAAATGGCTTAAAGACTTAAACATAAGACATGACACCATAAAAGTCCTAGAAGAGATCATAGGCAAAACATTCTCTGATGTAAATCATACCAATGTTTTCTTAGGTCAGTCTCCCAAGGCAATAGAAATAAAAACAAAAGTAAACAAGTGGGACCTAATCAAACTTACAAGCTCTTGCACAGCAAAGGAAACCATAAACAAAATGAAAAGACAACCTACAGAATGGGACAAAATATTTGTAAACAATGTGACCAACAAAGGCTTAATTTCCAAAACATACAAACAGCTCATACTACTCAATAACAACAAACAAACAACCCAATCAAAAAATGGGAAGAAGACCTAAATAGACATTTCTCTAAAGAAGAAATACAGATAGCCAATAGGCACATGAAAAGATGCTCAACATCACTAATTATTAGAGAAATTCAAATCAAAACTACTAGGTACCACCTCACACCAGTCAGAATGGCATCATTAAAAAGTCTACAAATAACAAATGCTGGAGAGGATGTGGAGAAAAGGAAACCTTCTCAAAAGACAACCCTCAGCATGAGACAAAATATTTGTAAATGAAGCAACTGACAAAGGATTAATCTCCAAAATTTACAAGGAGCTCATGCAGCTCAATAACAAACAACCCAATCCAAAAATGGGCAGAAGACCTAAATAGACATTTCTCCAAAGAAGATATACAGATTGCCAACAAACACATGAAACGATGCTCAACATCACTAATCATTAGAGAAATGCAAATCAAAACTACAATGAGATATCATCTCACACCAGTCAGAATGGCCATCATCAAAAAATCTACAAACAGTAAATGCTGGAGAGGGTGTGGAGAAAAGGAAACCCTCTTGCACTGTTGGTGGGAATGTAAACTGATACAGCCACTATGGAGAACAGTATGGAAGTTCCTTAAAAAACTAAAAATAGAACTATCATATGACCCAGCAATCCCATTACTGGGCATATACACTGAGAAAACCATAATTCAAAAAGAGACACGTACCACAATGTTCATTGCAGCTCTATTTACAATTGCCAGGACATGGATACAACCTAACTGTCCATTGACAGAGGAATGGATAAAGGAGATGTTGCACATATATACAATGGAATATTACTCAGCCATAGAGAGAAATGAAATTGATTTATTTGTAGTGAGGTGGATGGACAAAGTCTGTCATGCAGAGTGAAGTAAGTCAGAAAGAGAAAAACAAATATTGTATGCTAACACATATATATGTAATCTAAAAAATAAATAAATAAGTATGAAGAACCTAGGGGCAGGAGAGGAATAAAGACGCAGACCTAGAGAATACACTTGAGGACACGGGGACGGGGAAGGGTAAGCTGGGACGAAGTGAGAGAGTGGCATGGATTTATATATACTACCAAATATAAAATAGATAGCTAGTGGGAAGCAGCTGCATAGTACAGTTAGACTAGCTCAGTGCTTTGTGACCACCTAGAGAGGTGTGATAGGAAGGGTGGGAGGGAGACACAAGAGGGGCGAGATATAGGAATATATGTATATGTATAGCTGATTCACTTTGTTATAAAGCAGAAACTAACACACCATTGTAAAGCAGTTATACTCCAATAGAGATGTTAAAAAAAAAAAGGGGGGGGGGTTTCCCTGGTGGCTCAGTGGTTGAGAGTCTGCCTGCCGATGCAGGGGACACAGGTTCGTGCCCTAGTCCGGGAAGATCCCACGTGCCACGGAGCGGCTGGGCCCGTGAGCCATGGCCGCTGGGCCTGCGCGTCCGGAGCCTGTGCTCTGCAACGGGAGAGGCCACAACAGCGAAAGGCCCGCGTACTGCAAAAAAAAAAAAAAAAAAAAAAAAAGGTTTCATATGACCAGGAGAAAAGGCTAAGTAAACACACATTGTTGCAGAGGTGATTTTGGGAACTGGTGGAAGTTCATTTCTAATTGCTTCAATTTCTTCTCTGAAATACATAGTTAAGTGTAAAGATGGAGGAAAGGTGTTTGGTGGGGGAGGAGTTGGTCGATGTGATTAGACCATGTGAGTTTTCTCATTGGTGCTTATCAAAGTTAGGGTCCTACCCTCCTACAGAGACTGGAAGACAGGGGCCCTATCTTTCAGGATGATCACATTTCAATGGGATGGCTCCCAGATCCTTGAGAAAGACTTTCCTGGGTTGTAAAAGTGGCAAGAGTCTGAGAGATTTACATCTCATAGCAACAGTGAAATATACTACTATTGAAAGTTTTCTATGATAAATGCTCTAAGAAAAGAAAGGTCTGGGGGACTTCCCTGATGGCACAGTGTTTAAGAATTCCCCTGCCAATGCAGGGGACATGAGTCTGATCCCTGGTCCAGGAAGCTCCCACATGCCTTGGAGCAACTAAGCCCATGAGCCACAACTACTGACCCTGCACTCTAGAGCCCATGAGGCACAACTACTGAAGCCCGCGTGCCTAGAGCCTGTACTCCACAACCAGAGAAGCCACTGCAATGAAGGGTAGCCCCCGCTCACTGCAACTAGAGAAAGCCCATGCACAGCAACAAAGACCCAATGAAGCCAAAAAATAAATAAATAAATGATCCTTAAAAAAAAAAAGATAAAAAGAAAAGGTCAGGAGCATATAGTCAGGAAGAAACCTAGTAAAAGTTTATTCAAGCTGAGGGGAACATTATGGCTGTCTTGATCACACTAAAGGCCAACATGGGGTGAGTGACATGAATTGAAAGTAAGATCCATCAGCCTAATTATGTACTTTTCTCTTACCACAATTCTATGGATTGTCAAAAGTTGATTTAACTAGAATTGCTAAGTGAGTATTATGAAGCAATAGAAGGACAAAGGAGAAGAGGATGTCTGCAAAGAAGTGATTAGAATGAAAGACCATGAAATTTAAGGACACACAATTTAGGGGGAAAGGGAGAACATGAAATTAAAAGGGACAGTGAAAAAGTAGTAATCTTACTGGTTTGAAGGTTCTGATAAGGTTAAAGGATTATTTGGACTGGATGAGAGTTGAAAAGATAGAAGGTGGTGGTCAGAGGTGTGGTGCTTGAAATTGACAAGACCTAGAGAGTGACCATAGGACAGAGTAGCTGATGCAGAACAGGACAAGATCAGTGGAAGAAAGGAAGTTTGAACGGACAAAACATATGAATATTCAATCACCACAAACAGTGACAGGAGTGGTACTGGAGAAAAAGAAAGTAAGCCAGAAGCTAAAATCGTTAAGGAGTAAGAAACAGTGAATGGGGGGCAAGGTAGATTATAAATTACACTTAAATTAGGGGTAATTGTGTTTTTCTATTGCCTACCAGACAATGGAATGACCGGCACTAGAATGCAAAATCTTCATTCCCTCAAATAAATCCACTGAGCAAAAAATTTCAAGGAAATATAGTTAAACATTTACTTTTTGGAGAAAAGATTGTGAATGATTTGAATTTTCTTGTTTGTTCCTTTCTCCTTTGTTCTCATTTGTACCACAAATGAGAATTAAATACATTTTTAACCAGGAAATAATAATAATGAAAGAAGGAAAATCATCAAAAACTTCTAATATGTCATTGTGTCTAAATTAAGTTACCTTGTGATCACAAACAGTCAATTGTTCCTTTACTTAACATAAAACAAAATGTTCAATACCAGTTTCCATTTCATAAATATTTCCATTCATTATTTCCCATGATTTCAAGGGGAAATTAAACTCAGCAAACTTTGGAGCTGTGGCTAGAGCATGGTGTTATTTTTCTGCAAGTCTTATTTAAAATACTTCTGTTTGAGCCAAACTGCAAAAATTCTTCTTTGAGAGTCAATTAGCCAATATATTTTTTTAAATTATGAGAACCATATGGCCTTGCAATTTCCAGGAAACTTTAATGACAATAAGCTTAATTTCCATGAATTCATGTCACAGAATCCCAGCTTTTCTGCCTGATCTACGTTTCTGGTTTTTGCAGTTAAACCTCAAGCCTATGGCTAAATGCTGTTTTTGAGAGGAATCCACAGTCTGCTTTCTAAAACCATTCTCCTTTAACTTTTTATTTAGTAAGTTTCTTTAGGCAAATTATTGATACTTATAGTTTATCTTATAGTTGTGGCTCATAACAAAGAGTTAGAATAACAAACAGCTTGGGGACTTCTTATATTTATTTGGAATCTGATAACATAATCAAGAGCCATTTTTTAACATCTTAATTGTAGTCAAATTGCTTTACATTGTTGTGTTACTTGCTGCTGTATAACAAAGTGAATCAGCTACACCTATATATATATCCCCATATCCCCTCCTTCTTAGTATGATTTTAGGGCAGCCTCTCTGCTAATGGGTGGGGTTGTGTTCCTGTCTTGCTAGTTGTTTGCATAGGGTGTCCAGCACTGGAGCTTGCTGGTCATTGAGTGGTGCTGGGTCTTGGCGTTGAGATGGAGATCTCTGGGAGATGTTTGCCGTTTGATATTACATGGGGCCGAGAGGTCTCTGGTGGTCCAATGTCCTGAACTCAACTCTCCCACTACAGAGGCACAGGCCTGACACTCGGCAAGAGCACCAAGACCCTGTCAGCCACACGGCCAGGTACGTGGGGGAGTTTCTCGCCTTTTGGGAGGTCTGAGGTCTTCTGCCAGCGTTCAGTAGGTGTTCTGTAGGGGTTGTTCCACATATAGATGTATTCTTGATGGATTTGTGGGGAGGAAGGTGATCTCCATGTCTCACTCCTCCGCCACCTTGAGGGTCCTCTCAAGAGCCGTTCTTTTAAAGAGTGATGTAACAATAGTCATTTTCATCTCTTTTCACTTAAAACTGCAGAGACTCCCAACCAAATTAATCAAATGCTTACATGAACTCTGAGTGCCAAATTTTCTTTAGTGTCTTAATTAAAAAGTGATTATTACATGGGCTTCCCTGGTGGCGCAGTGGTTGGGAATCTGCTTGCTAATGCAGGGGACACGGGTTCGAGCCCTGGTCTGGGAGGATCCCACCTACCGCAGAGCGACTAGGCCTGTGAGCCACAACTACTGAGCCTGCACGTCTGGAGCCTGTGCTCCGCAACGAGAGAGGCCGCGATGGTGAGAGGCCTGTGCATTGCGATGAAGAGTGGCCCCCGCTTGCCACGACTAGAGAAGGCCCTCGCGCAGAAATGAAGACCCAACACAGCCAAAAATAAATAAATAAACAAACAAATAAATAAAAAAAGCCAAGCATTTGAAGCCCTTAAAAAAAAAAAAAAGTGATTATTACAAAAACCCAATGCATTAAACTTAAACCTGGCAGTGTAATACGGACAAGGTTTTATATGAAAGACTTCCAGATTAGCAAGCAACTCAGCCCTGTCAGCACATGTTCCAAAATGAGTTAACTCTGACCCTGCCTCCCCTCTCAGCGAAGTCATCTTTTTAGAATGCTTTACATTTCATCTCTTTAAATTCTATAGAGTTCTTTAAAAAAACTTTTGCAAGCATTTATCTAATATATTGGTGAAGTTTATGTCAGGTCGAAGGGGGATGTGAGACTTGAATATCAGAATTTTAGATCTGAAATATTCCTGGTTTTACTTCCCAACATTAAATCAATGGAATCTAAAAAGTCAGAAAGATGTCTTTACTTAACGAATCCTGCTCAAAATTATGTTCTCTGGCAGTCATTTCTTACTTACTGATTGGTATTACTCTGCCCATTATAATTGGTATTACTCTGCAAATGCTTACTTGTCCTTAATAGCAACCTCTAAATTATTGAAACTCTGAAGCTAACCTAAAAATCCAAATTTTGTAACAGAACTTTGCTAAAATTAACTAGAAGTCTCTAGGTTATATATATATATTAAAGTTTTATACTAACATGACTTTAGACATTGCCTAGTTGGCATAATTTTCTTAGATTAATTGAAACTTGAAACAATACATTCTTAGTGCCTGTTAGAGTACCTTGGGGGCATATTCCCCATTCACGATTTTCAAATCAAAAATATAAAGCATAAAACAGTTATGTCAAAGTGGTAATTAATTTTAAATCCTGCTTAAGTCACACTTGTATATAGTAGAGAGACATCAGTTTTCTCTTTCCAGTGGGGAAGGTCAAGGTCATAGGTTAAAAACAAGGAATTCATGCAATTTTATAACTTTAAGCATCACTTTTCTCCTTGCAAGAGGTGAAGACTTGAATTATCCTTTGTTTGGAAAAAGTAAAAGTGATAATGAAAGAGTTTGTCTGGAATGTGAGCAGATCTACAACTATCTGGACCATGTATCCTTAAAATATTACTGTATTTTTTTCCTTCCTAGATCTGTACATTACTGCTTGTTTTCAGCGAGCCATATGTATAGATTCTGGAACAAGAAGTTACTTAAAGGGAATCAGAAGCAGAGACACAAAATACCACAGAAAAGCCTGCTATCTTGATCTTCTAGTCAAGAATGTGTTGTTCTTCATGGTGCTACCTCACATGGTTGTTCTTAAAGCTGAATAATTCGGATTTCAGTAGATGTTCTGATATGAGATTATTGTATTGGAAGCATAAGACCAAACCACATACCTATAGGTGGGAGTGGGATTTTAACTAAGGAGAGCGGATATTCTGACTGCTAATCATTCAATGACAAAGATGAAAATGAAGATGGAAGCCTTTCACTGGAAGTGCTAAAGAAACTGATTCCTCTCTCAGGATCCTGGAAGCAGTTTTTAATAGAGATAGTTAAAATACTCCTTTTGGGTAAACTTGCTTTTTTTAAATTGAAGTTTACTTTACAATATTGTGTTAGCTTCACGTGTAAAGCAGAGTGATTCAGTTATACATATTTTTTCAGATTATTTTCTATTATAGAAAGATAAATATTATTTGATACCACTTATATGTGGACTCTAAAACATGGTACAAATGAATCTATTTACAAAACAGAAACAGACTCATAGACATTGAAAACAAACTTATGGTTACCAAAGGGGAGAGGGAGGGGGGTGGGATAAATTAGGAGTATGGACTAAGAGCTACATACTACTATATATAAAATAGATAAGCAACAGGGATTTACCATATAACACAGTGAACAGTACTCAATATCTTGTAATAAACTTGCATTTGTTAAGTGGCATGAGGGTAGCAACTGGGCCAAAGAGCATCCTGGAAAGGCTTCTGAGATAGGGTTATATCTCATGGTGTCTGCATGCAGTCACATTCAGCAGCTGTCATAGTTGATTTACACCAGACCTCCCTTCCATTATTCCCAAGCTTTCTATATTTTGCTTACAAGTTACAATCTTCACCTCCATTTTCTCTGTGAGTAAATGAGGGAAACTGTGTGCCAGTCCTTGAGAGAAATATATTACTTGCGGGAGAGAGGAGCAGCAAGTTAAGAGGTATTCACCTTGAGATGGCAGCAGGTAACCAGAAATGGAGGGCAAAGTGGCCATTGGGAGTAACAGAGCATTAGTCCACAGTGTGACATCTGGCTGATGTGGCCAGTGGCTGCCAGAACGAAACTGTGGGGCATAAAGAATTCCTGAGAAATCCTCTGTAATACTGGAGGAGGAAAACCTGCTAAAAGATTAGACATCATGCATTCAAGTGTGTATAAGGACTTTAGCCATTTTGATTCGGACATTGTTTCCATATAACACTAGTAATTAAATAATTCTACTGAGGTTTTCTTTCCTGGTTTTCATTTTTTAATGCTTAGATAGTGGACCTGAGACTGCTATCCTTAGAAAAGCCTGCTTTCAAGGTTGGCTTTTGGCTGTCACATGAGATCTAAGGGAACATGGGACACAGAGACACATATTTGATGGCCAGTAGTGTGATATATAGTGTTGAAAGGGACATTATTCCCAATTCTATATCTAACTCAGAGTGTATGCAGACCAATGAGAATGGTAGGGAAAAATGGCACCATCTTGGCATTCTGGTTGGCATCCTAGGCTTATTAATTCATTTATGTCTTCATTCAACATTTATTAAGCCTCTCTAGTGTTAGGCACTGTTATAGGCACTAGGTATAGCATAGTGAACAAGATAAAGTACTGCTTAATAAAAGTCAAACAATAAAAAAATACCTAAAGAAAAAATATACAATGTCTGGTAGCAATAAGAGCTATAAAAATAACTAAAACAGGGAAAGAGAACAGAGCGTGGGAGAGGTAGTTGGGGGGACAGCCTCTGGCAAGGAAGGGTTTCTCACTAGGGGCACCTGTAATAGCAGCAGCTTCCTTCAGGTTCTCTGTGGACACTGAACATCTGTGAGGGAATCAGAAGAGAACAGGACAGAATGGTCTTTGAGCACATTCAAGACAACCAGGGAAACCCAGAAACAACTGCAAGGACTTTGGAAGAGTATTGGTGTCCTGGTTATGTATTTAGGAGTCAGAGCCATTGAAATTTGAGTTATTACTATTAGTGTGACTTCATTGGCATCCAGAATCAGTTAAGACATAGGGATATTCAGATTATACAGTTATACAGTTAATGGCACAACACACAAATAGAGTGATTGAGAAAGACAAACAGAAACATGGAACTGGAGCAAAGATCACAGGTCACATATGAATAGATACATTTTGATGTCATAGAAACAGTGGTTAAAACAACAATAACAAAATAATAACACAATATCAAGACAAGCAAGGGTCAAAGTTGGAGTCTTAAGGAGTGTTCACATTTAGATTCAAGGGGAAGAAACAGCAGAAAAGACATTAATTTAAGGAGAAGCAAAATAGAGAAATAGCAAGAATACAAACAAAGAGAGCATTCAAAAACACCTAAGGGTATTCAATAGTGCCAAATTCTACAAAGAGAATAGGAAAGATGCTAAGAAAAATTTTAAAAAGATGAATTTGTTTAAAGGATAGGTAGGAACTACAAGAGGAAAGCATAGTTATAGTGTGACAGACTATGAAGTTAGGTTTTATGGTGCTATAAGGGAATTCAGATGAAACAGTTTTAGATAAGTTACCTTGAGCACTGGGCCAAGAAAGCAAAGAGAAAGCTAGGATGCTGCTAACAGATGTGCCTATCACAGAGCCAGCAATTAAATAGGCACTTATTAATTTTTAAATAAATAACTTGATGAGTGAATAAGAATTTAGCTTTGTTTTATAATGAGGGAAAGCAGAGGGGAGGAGCCTATGAGAAGAGAATAATTGGTTACTGGAGACAGGAGGGATAATGATGAGGGTAATATATGGAGAGAGAAGGAACTAGACCTAGAATGTAGAGATGTGTGCACTTCCTTTGAAGCAATAAGATAGATATAACTCTTTGATGTTTCAAGATGAAGATTAAGCCGTATATAAGAGTTAGTACTTGATTACTTCAATCTCCTCTGAGAGACTGGGGGCAAGGAAACTAGAAAAACTCGTGGGGGCTATAGTGTAACAGATCTGGAAATGACTCAATTCTTTGAAATTTTGATCATAAAATGTTAGCCCTCCCAAAGCAAGGACATTCTATTCTAAGATCTATCCTACCTCTCCTCCTCAATCTCCCACCCAAACATGCTGTTAAAAGACTAGGGACACAAATGCAAATAGAGGAGAATTTACAGATTTACAGGAAGCTGATGTTAGGCAGCAAAGGTGTCTAGTTAGGGTGGCTTTGCAGGTGTAGGTAAAATTTTGGCACCCAACTAGAGACCTCTGATGGGTTCCTAACTTCAGATTCTTATCACATAGAATTTTACCAAAATTGACATGTGTTCACGGCATTTGTCATTCTTTGTTGGCCTTTTTAAACTCACACAAATGGCCCTGCATAAATTTTAGTAAGGTGGTAAAAGCAACCCTTAAGTGCAATGTTAAATTGCCTGTGTTCTAGGCAAAACATTCTGACATAAATTGCAGCAATGTTTTCTTAGGTCCAAGGCAATAGAAATAAAAGCAAAAATAAACAAATGGGACCTAATCAAACTTATAAGCTTTCACACAGCAAAGGAAACCATAAACAAAATGAAAAAACAACCTACAGACTGGGAGAAAATATTTGCCAATTATACAACCAAAACAGGGTTACTTTCCAAAATATACAAACAGCTCATACAACTCAATAACAAAAAACCAAACAACCCAATCCAAAAAATGGGCAGGAGGCCTAAATAGACATTTTTCTAAATAAGACACTCAGATGGCCAATAGGCACATGAAAAGATGCTCAACATCGTTAATTATTAGAGAAATGCAAATCAAAACTACAATGAGGTACCACCTCACACCAGTCAGAATAGCCATCATTAAAAAGCCTGAAAATAACAAATGCTGGAGAGGATGTGGAGAAAAGGAAACCTTCCTACACTGTTGATGGGAATGTAAATTGATGCAGCCACTATGGAAATCAGTATGGAGGTTCCTTAAAAACTAAACATAGAGTTGCCATATGATCCAGCAATCCCACTTTTGGGCATATATCTGGAGAAAACTTTAATTTGAAAAGATACATGCACCCCAATGTTCATAGCAGTACTATTTACAATACCCAGGACATGGAGGCAACCTAAATATCCACTGACAGCAGAATGGATAAAGAAGATGTGGTATATATACACAATACACAATGGGATACTACTCAGCCATAAAAAAAAAAAGAATGAATTAATGCCATTTGCAGCAACGTGGATACAACTAGAGATTATCCACTAAGTGAAGTAAATCAGAAAGACAAATACCATATGATATCACTTTTATGTGTAATCTAAAATATGATGCAAATGAACTTATTTATGAAATAGAAACAGACTCACAGACCTAGAAAACAGACTGATGGTTACCAAAGGGGAAAGGGGAAAGGGGTGGGGAGGGATAAATTAGGAGTTTGGGATTACCAGATACAAACTACTACATATAAAATAGATAAACAAGAAGTTCCTACTGTATAGCACAGGGAACAATATACAATATCCAGAAATAAACCATAATAAAAAAGAATATGAAAAAGAATATATATATATTATATATAACTGAATCACTTTGCTGTATACCAGAAACTAATATAACATTATAAATCAACTATACTTCAATAAAAAATTAAATTCCCGTGCCTCCCTGGTGGCGCAGTGGTTGAGAGTCCGCCTGCCGATGCAGGGGATACGGGTTCGTGCCCCGGTCCGGGAGGATCCCATATGCCGCGGAGCGGCTGGGCCCGTGAGCCATGGCCGCTGAGCCTGCGCATCCGGAGCCTGTGCTCCGCAACGGGAGAGGCCACAACAGTGAGAGGCCCGCATACCGCAAAAAAAAAAAAAAAAAAAAAAAAAAAAAAAAAAAAATTAAATTCCCTATGTTCTACTAACAATAAAAATTTAATGAGCATATTTTAAATGGAATACCTGATAGTATTTACATGTGTTTTTCATTTATCTTAAGTGACATATTTTTACCTCAAATTAAATTTGTATCCATCACACTTTCACCATGGAAAAAGCCTAATAACCTATATTTTTAACCACAAAGATGTAAAATTTACTTTAGCAATTCCAGAAGGGAAAGAGCATATGAGAAACTCATACCCGGGGTTCCCTTACCTCCAAAAACACGAAAGTTGAAAACTGTAATCTTAAAGAAACTAAAACAGCCAAGAGAAGAAGAGAGAAATGAGTTACAGAGATCTGTTTCTGGAGAACTGGGCTAAAATTTAAAATAATTTTCCTGAAGAAATTAGGCCATAAATGACATCTAAGTATTGTTTGAATGGTACTGCTCAATAAGTGATTTCATAATAAGAGTTTTGGACCATCCTGGAACTGCAACCACAATTTAACACCATTACTGTGCAAAAACAAAAAGGCATTCCTGATCCCAAACAAATGATTGATAAGTGATGCAGTCACTACAAACCATTTTGTGATAGCCCTTTTTTATACTCTGGGCATAGCAAATGTAAGACTCTAGGCTCTAGGCTATCTCAGGAAGTGAGATGGCAAATAGGTTTTATTCCATGTGCTAACTTCAACCAGTTGGTATGCTATGCTAAGAAGTACTGTTATTCATTATTTATGTCTTTTATGGACATGACTGAGAGTAAGATGGTACTACTACCATCTGTTTTAGAAGATGGAGAGAAGTGAGGACAGAGAAAGTGAACTGAAGGGCTTTGTTTTCTCTCATCTTAATTAATTCACAGCATTTATCTTCAAAAAGGAGACATACAAAGGAGTAGCTGACATGTGAAATAGGTGTGAAATAGGAGAACTTCCCCCCAATAGCCCCCTTCTATGTCTCTCAGGCTGATGATGAAAGAAAACAGAGAGGATGAGGCCAAACTCACTGAGGCAACCAGAGGTGGCAAAAAAGGGAATAGCAACCTAACAGTTCCCAAGTCAGTGCAGAAATTCTTGAAGTTCAGACATTTTGGAGAATATGACTTGGAGTGACCTCATGTGTACTAAAAGAAGATTCAAGATCAGAATTTCATTGTCGCCATAACTAAAGTTGACAAATGATAACTTTGTATTTTCTTTCTTCATAAGCAAACTTATTTCTATTCTATAGCATTTTAAACAGGAGCTTGCTAGTTAAAGAGAGAAGATAAATTTGAGGCAAATAATTAGAAGTACCATTTCTATTTAAAAAATTTTCAAACAAATAACAAAACTCAAAGACCATTAGTTTTGACTTGGCGTCTTGGCCTGCACCAACAAAAGCAACAACTAATTGCATCTCCTGTTGATCACTGTTATTATAAATGGAGCACAGATCTGAATAAAAGATACAGTTGACCTTTGAACAACATGGGGGTTGGGGCACTGATCTTCCACGCAGTCGAAAATCCACATGTAATGATAGTCGGCCCTCCATATTCACAGTTCTCTTTATCAGTGAATTCAATCAACCATGGACTGTGCAGTACTGTAGTATTTACTATTAAAAAAATTCGCATGTAATTGGACCCGGGCAGTTCAAACTTGTATTGTTTAAGGGCCAACTGTATTTCTTAACAAAGCAAGATAAAATAAAAACAAAAATTTCAAGCAATACCTGACGGCTAACTGAGGCCAGCATTTTAGTAGGCAAAGAGCAAAGGAATAAACCTCTCTCTATGCATTTGTTCCTTGTATGGACATGAAACTAAAATTTACAATTAATTCATGATATTTAATTTCATTTGGGGTTTTACATATAAGCTTTGAGTTCTCATCAATTTTGACATAACTTTCAACCTAAATATGTTAAACTTTTATTTTTTAAGAAAATTTATTAAGAAATCACTTAGAAGAAGAAATTCATACTGATAATCATTTTCTCAAAAATTACTTAGTATGGAATTAGTTTTAGGAATGATAGAACCATTAGTTCTCAAGCCTATATATCACATTAGTGACTTTTAAAAGATACCTAATATTTAAACTATTTGTTTCTGAGTACTATTATTTTATATTAAAATAAAACAATTTCCCTTTACTGCTGACTAGTTTTCCAAAGGTTGATCAACTATTTATTTTTTTTGAAATTGTTATGTCATAGTCAGCTAATTAATGTTGCAATATAAGATATATCATAAGTTAATTTTGTGGAAGAAAACGGTTCGCACTGTACATATTTTTTCAAAGTCTCACATAATTAATCATTACTAGCTCTTTTGCATTCTGAAATAAATATTTTGGTTGCTAACCTAATTATAATTTTGGTTGCTAATCTAATTATAATTTAAGACTAAATAAAGAGATCAAAATAATCTATGGAAGTAACTGGAGCTAGGTCACTGCTGGTAGAATAGTTATCATCACTTTATGAAGTAGATTTAATGTTCTGGTGGATTTTGTAAAGTTGTGAGATTGCCCATTTTATGTGATGTTCCTTACACAAGTCTCTACAGTTGCAAAACTTATATATCTACACCAATTAACCGAATATTTGTAAATATTTAATGTCCACTCAAACATCCTCTGTGGCTTATTGCTAGTGAGTACTTATGCCATCTCATCAAGTCCTTTGTCAGGAATTCTCATATGAACAGTTGAGTATTCTAAACATCAACAATAATTTCTTTTTTAAATGCAAAGTAATTCCTAAGTAAACTTGCACATCTTGTCAAAGATTGCCTAAAAGTAGTGTGGGAGAATGACTTGAATCATATCAAAACTCTTCACAAATGAAGATTTAACCATGCTATACCAGTTAACTGAAGAAGGGAATGAGCAAGAATGATGAAAGGAAAGTGTTTTCAAACAGAATGATTTGAATATCAAAGAATCAACAGTGGTCTTTAGGAGAATTTATAAAACTCTCAGATTTTTTTTGGGGGGGAGGGGTGCATAAGTTGTCCTCTCTAAGGTCACATGGCAAAAGGCAAAGGTGAAATACAGGAATTAGTAGTGGGTTATCAATTTGTCAGCAAAATTACATTCAAAGTCCATCATTAAAATTAGGATGCAACTTTCGTTTATACACAATAAACATGTTTTCTTTATTTTTCAACATATAATCCAAATTAAACACTTCTCATTAGTTACAATAAAAATTTTATTTTCATTTTCAATGGATTCTACTGGTAATAGAATATACCAGGTAATATACCAGGTAATAATTATTCTCAGGTAACAAGGGTTTCTTTTGTATCATTTTCTTTTACCAGATACATCAAAAGCTCTTTGGGGTTATTTTTTGGTTTTGTTTGAAGGAAGGTAAGGCACAGACAATCAGAAGTTTAGCGTGCCTACATTTTTTTTTTTTAATACAGTTCATCGTAAGTCTCTCTTAGTTAACCAGGGCTTCTATTAATCAAAACATTATGTAAATTCAGGGTTGCTATAGAATAGGAAGAACTAATAACAACTTAGCTTAAATGTATATGTGCATTATGACTCAGACTTTGCTTAAATGTATTGTATTTTTGTGGGGGCAAAAGTGTGTGTGTGTGTGTAAAGAAAGAAATTTAGATGTGTAGCATATTGATAGGGGTATGAATAGAAGGAGAGGAAAATATTAAGTATGAGGATTTTCATAGGGCTCAGAAATACATTTCTTTTTCTATTTCATCAGTTTACTTTTATTGCTGTCATCTGTCCTAGAGTAAAATGGTTACTTGATAAATGCCCCAAATTAAATAAACATGATGAAATAGATTATTTTCCAGATTATATATGTTTCATATTTGACACTTTTTAAATTTGGGTGACATTACTAATCTTCACAGACTATAAACATATGCTTTTGTTCATTTATCAGTTTATCTGTTTTCTTATAAGAACCAATAACCAAAGTACTGGTATAACATGAAGCTATTTTGGCCCAGTTAGGCTCTCACATAAAAGCTCAACTGTCTTGATCATCTGGAGAAAAGGGATTCTCTCATCTCTGAGACAAGGTATCTCTGTTTTCTGAAACAAGTTTCTGAAAAATCAGCATTTTACAGACATGCTTCATTTCTCTCTAATTTCAACAGCAGACAGGAGCAATTTAAGAAAATGTAAGTAGACCTGGAATTTCTGATTTTCTTCCAATTTAGCAAATTCTTATTGCTGATTTCAGTAAACCTGAACTTTTTCTCTCTAGGTCCCTCGCAAAACAGCTTTCTAAAAATTTTGTTGGAAATATGTAATCAGAACTTCCTTATAAGCAAGATATACAAGGACACTGAGTTTAATAGGCACTGGTTGAACCCAATTTGACTGTCATATGCAAATCTCAGAAGTTTAAGGGAAACTGTACAGTACAGAGGTGTTTTTTTCATCTGACTAAATAGACAAGTAAAGGATTAATAGCCAGAGGAGAATGACTGAGAAACTTCATTTGTGCTTAAGTTTTGGGATTTATGTTACTTCCAAAATTGGCCTAGTTATAAAATTATCTGGGGGGATGTCAAATGAAAAATACTTGTAGTATATCTACCTTGCTGAATTACATTGGCAGTTTACCAAATGTAAAAATTTTAAGGACCAGGTAGATATGACAGATAAAAAAAAATGGAATTTCTTGTTCTCAGTGGCAAAGGAAATAGATTTTCTGGAAGCAGAATCTTATATTCCATAACAATATTTCACTTGCAACAGAAAATAAGTTTATTAGTGACAAAGGTAAATTTTAATTATGAAACAAGGCATCTGAACTGGTAAGTTGAAATAAATCTCCTAAATTTTGTAAAGTTTTAAAAATATAATTAATTCCTCTGGAGCAAGTGTAGCACAAAGACAGATTTTTGGAGAAAAGAGCTTAATATTGTAAATGACAAACATCTCTTGCTTTGATATGAGACAAAACTTTTTTCTACAAGTCATAGTTAGAATATTTATGGAAACAATTCCTTGGATCTCTACAACAACCCAGAAAAAAATATCAGGAAGGAGAACTTGATGCCCAAATTGTTCAGGTTCTATAACTTTATCTTTTGGGACAAAGAGGCTTCTGAAGGAATTTTTTTTTTTAGTAAATTAAAAAGTAATGACCACAATTGTTACCATTAAATCTGAGATGATGCTGGAAATTTGAATACACTGTCTTCCTCATACCTGTCATATGGAGAAAAGGTATTCTTTTCCTACCTTTTTTTTCACAAACCACTGAATGAGAGAAACAGCCCACAATCCCCATTTCAGGGTGGGCAGTAAAGTATGTACATAAGAAGCACCCCATGAATATCCCATTGTCAGCTTCCTGTCATTTTTTCTTTACCATTCTGCATGTGAAATTAGAATTGAGGCCACATTATAAAAAGACTCAAGGATGCGGGGAAAGAGGGCATGAGCAGTGGGTGAGGAACAAAAGACCAATGGGGAGGGAAACTGTTTTCTTCTGCTAAAAAAAGCAGTTGCTAAGATTTTGTAGTGCTATAGCCCCCATTGCTTGTTAAGGGGAAGAGAGAATCTGTCTCAAAAAGAAATCAACAAAATCAAATGCAAACTATTCCTAAACACTAGTCCCTTCACTCAAGTTTGAACCAGAGGGCAACTGAGCATTTTCCTGAGTCTGTAGGGTAATTTGTATTTGTTTTTCTTTTCATAAGAATCAAGAAACAGAAATCTGTTACTCCCGGCAACTTCCCCATGGGGTAATGGAAGGGTGCCCAGTTTGCTGTGGGACATTATCCAGCTTTTTCATCTGTGAATTTTCCCTCCATCCAGTCTCCCTTCTCCCCCTGTTCTGCTCTCTCTCCCCTCTCCCTCCTTCCCCTTTCCTCCTTCTGTGAAGATAAAATTATCTAGCATTCAAATCCTCAGTAAACAAAGATCATTTTTTCTTGGTTTAATAAAGAGGAAGGAGGCAATTTGTTCCCTATCCCTCCTCCTTAGAATGTCTTCTAGAAAACACAAGAGATTCAACCTTTTGATTTTCAGTGCAAGATCTAGGACCTTCTGACTACTGTAATTGTAAACCCATGTCTCTGAAATTAACCTTGAAGTCCTCATAAGATATGCAGGAGATAATTACAAATGAGTCTTCTTGTCTCTCAAGAAGATAAGTCTTAATTTTTTCTATTATACTGTATAAATTTGTGTGAAATTCTGTCCAGATTTTATACTCAACTTCATGCTAGCTTACATGCTTGTAAATCTGATAATGCTTACTCAATATTAAACTGTGTTCTTTCATCTATATTGTTAAGGAGGTTGTTTTATTTCCCCAATAGTTCCTTTCTTCCCTCCTTTTACCATTTTTCTTTCTTTCCACAAATATTTACTAAGCAGATAACACTATAATAAGTACAAAAAGACTTAGAACATGGCAACCAAAACTAAAAGGTTAAAAACAAAACAGTCACATTTGTTTCAGTATCTCTAACTTCTGCTTCAAGACTTTAAAGCACAAGTTTTGTTTTTCTCGGTAAATTAGGTGTTATTTTAATTAACTTTTAGTTTTTTTTTTTTTTTTTGCAACCACCCATTTATTGTTTATCCAGAAAATATACTTTTGCTGCATGCATTATTTTTAGTTCTGGTTGCAAGAATTCTGACAAAATATCTGTAATTCTGTTGTTTTTGCATGACTCGTGGTGCATTCTCCAATATTAATGATGCATGAGGCTTGTAAACACCTGTGCTTGAAAGGGGAAGGATTCAATTCTAAGAAGTTGAACATTTCACTGCCATCAATCAATTAAGTCTAAGTGCTTCCCTTGAGTGCAAGCTTTCTTACTCTTCTACCTTTTGTCTTTTTAAATTATAACCAAAGCTAATTTTTTAAAAGCACGATATCTGGAGTTAAGATTGCAGAGGAGTAGGAGGACATGGAATTCATCTCTCTCTACGGATGCATAGGAATACATCTACAGATGCAACAGTTCTCACAGAACACCGGCTGAACACTAGCAGAAGATCTTGGACACCAGAAAGGACTCTAAAGATCCCTGCATAACTGGGTAGGATGAAAAAAAAAAGAAGGGAGAAGGAGGAGGAGAGGAAGTGGGACGGGACCTGCACCCTAGGAGGGGGGAGCTGAAGCAGAGGAGAGATTCCCGAATTCAGGGAAACCCCTCTCTGACGGGGAAATAGATTGGGACAGAAGGGAAGCACTTGAGGCTGTTGGAAGAGGGTGAAGTGGCCGATCTGTGGCAGATGGGACAGAGTGAGAAATACACAGACGTTCCATACCGTGCACTACATGCCCTGGACTGGGCCATGTGTTCACAGGTGTGCAAGGGGGCTGGGAGCTGGAGCATGAGGACTGGAGAACAGGCCTGGAGTAAGAACTGCTACTGGCTGTGGGGAAACTGACTGAGGGGACATGAGGGAGAAATCTGCAGCAGGGAATGCTACAGAGGAAGACTGAACTACCATGGAAGCAGGGCGCTACTGCTAAGTCACATGCAGGGGGAGGAGCCACTATTGTAGCCTCTCTCTCCCAACATGCCAGCTCCTGCCTATGGACAATAAAAGCAGCTCTCTCAGGGCTGGCTCTCGTGTGCCAGCTACAAAGCAATAGAAAAAGCCCCCTCAGGGCTGGCCCTCACAGGCCTGCTGCCAGGTGCCAGAAGAGGTCCTCACTAGGGCCATATCTCTTGTGCCCTTGGCCACCAGCTTCCCTTCACATTTGGCGCCATGGGGACTCCCGTGATCCAAGCAGTCGTACCACCTCTGCGCCCAGGCTTCACTGTGGCACACCCAAGAGCTCCAAGGCAGCCTCAGTACCAGACTCCTGTGGGTGGACCACACACAGAGGTGGGGATAAAACCAAAGCTGAATCCCAGGGACAGGGCAACTAAGGAAGAGGATCGAAAATCTTTCCATCAGTTGTACAAGCTGCAGATTAAATCCCCATGATCAGCTAAGTTGACCCTGAATCTATGGAATATCTGAGTAGACAATGAGTGTTCCCACAAATGAAAACGGTCTAGTTCTGGCAGCTGTGGACTTTGGGGTCATCACACGCAGGAACTGGACCAGATCAGAGACTGAGTGGTCCCCACAGGACTCACGGCAGGTCCAAAGATGAGCCCAGAGGCAGAGGAGCACCTCCTGGGGAGGCAGAGGTGGGCTGTGACTCATGGCATGTACAAGGACACCTACAGCTGAGACCCCAGGGAAACATAATTACTAATATTTTTATTATATTTTTATTATGTTTTGATTCATTCTGTTAGTTCTGGCTTTTTTTTTTAGTATTTTTTATTTAGTCTTTTGGGATCCTCAATGTTTTGTAACATATTTTTTACTTTTTTATATATTTCTATTTTTACTTTGCTTTTCTGTTGTTCTGTGTTCTTTTCCCTTATTTTTCTTCTTTTTCTTTAATACATTTTTATTATTTTTTTATATTTCCATTTCTACTTTGCTTTTCTGTTGTCCTATGTTTTTCCCTTTTTATTTTATTATTATTTCTTAATCATTTTTATCAGTTTGTACTGTTTACTTGCCTTACTCTTCAGTTGGCACCCTGCTTTGGTTTTGTTTTTAGGTTTTGTGTTTTTATTAGTTTTGATTCTAATTGTTCGATTTTCTTTTTGGGTCCTTCTGTTTGTCTGATTGCTCTCTTGCTTTTTGTTTTACTTGGTTCTGTTCTTGTTTCTTTTGCATGTGTGTGTATTTCCTTGTTTCTGTTTTTGTTTGATTTTACATTTTACCATTTCTCTGGGGTTTTGTCTTTTTTTCTTTAATATATTTTCTATATTTCTACTTCTACAGTGTTTTTCTGTTGTTCTGTCTTCTTTCCTCTTTTTTTATTATCATTTTTGTCAATTCGTTTTGTGTCTTTGCTTCATTCTTCAATTGGCATTCTGCTTTGGTTTTGTTTTTTGGTTTTGTGTTTTTGTCAGTTTTCTGTTTAATTGCTTGATTCTTGGGTTCTTTTGTTTGTCTGGTTGTTTTCTTGCTTTTTTGTTTTATTTGGTTCTGTTTTTCTTTCTTTTGTGTGTGTGCATGTTTCCTTGTTTCTGTGTTTTTGTCTGATTTTGCTTTTACCATTTATCTAGGGTTTTGTTAGTCTTTTTTTTTTTTTTCTTAATCCCTTTATTACCAGGATAAGTGACTTGCAGCATCTTGGTTCCTTGACCAGAAGTTGGGCCTGAGGCTCTGGGCTAGGAGCACCAAGTCTAGGATGCTGGACCACTAGAGAATTCCTGGCCACAGGGAACATTAATCACTAAGAGCTCTCACGGAGGTGTCTATCTGAATCCAAGACCCAGCTCCACTCAACTGCCAGCAGCTGTCAGTGCTGGATGCCTCACACCAAACAACAAACAAGACAGGAACACAAACCCACCCACAGACACCGCAAAACATACCACCTGACATGACCCTGCTCATCAGAGGGAAAAGACTCAGCTCCACCCACCAGAACTCAGGCACCAGTCCCTCCCATCAGGAAGCCTATGCAAGCCACTGGACCAATCTTACCACCAGGGGCAGAGAACAGAAGCAAGAGGAACTACAACCCTGCAGTCTAGGGAAAGGAGACCTCAAATACTGTAAATTAGACAAAGTGAGAAGACAGAGATATATCTTGCAGGCAAAGGAGCAAGATAAAAACCCACAAGACCAAATAAATGAAGAGGAAATAGTCAAATTACCTGAAAAAGAATTCAGAATGATGACAGTAAAGATGATCCAAAATCTCAGAAATAGAATAGAGAAAATACAAGAAACATTTAACAAGGACCTAGAAGAACTAAAGAGCAAACAAACAGTAATGAACAACACAATAACTGAAAATAAAAATACTCTAGAAGGAATCAATAGCAGAATAACTAAGGCAGAAAAATGGATAAATGAGCTGGAAGAAAGGATGGTGGAAATAACTGCCCCAGAGCAGAATAAAGAAAAAAGAATGAAAAGAATGGAGGACAGTCTCAGAGACCTCTGGAGCAACATTAAGCACAACAACATTTGAATCATAGGCATCCCAGAAGAAGAAGAAATAAAGAAAAAGTCTGAGAAAATATTTGAAGAGATTATAGTCAAAAAAGTCACCAGCATGGGAAAGGAAATAGTCAATCAAGTCCAGGAATATCAGCTGATCTTTCAGCAGAAACTCCACAGGCCAGAAGAGAGTGGCAAGATATATTTAAAGTGATGAAACAGAAAAACCTACAGCCAAGATTATACTACCCAGCAAGGATCTCATTCAGATTCAATGGAGAAATCAAAAGCTTTACAGACAAGTGAAAGTTAAGAGAATTCAGCACTACCAAACCAGCTTCACAACAAATGCTAAAGGAGCTTCTCTAGGCAGGAAATACAAGACAAGGAAAAGACTTACAAAAACAAAACCAAAACAATTAAGAAAATGGTAATACGAACATACATATCAATAATTACCTTAAATGTAAATGCATTAAATGCCCCCAGCCAAAAGACACAGATTGGCTGAATGGATACAAAAACAAGACCCAGATATGTGCTGTCTGCAAGAGACCCACTTTGGACCTAGGGACACATACAGACTGAAAGTGAGGGGATGGAAAAAGATATTCCATGCAAATGGAAATCAAAAGAAAGCTGGAGTAGCAATTCTCATATACTTTAAAATAAAGACCTTTTTGACCCACCTCCAAGGGTAATGGAAATAAAAACAAAAATAAACAAATGGGACCTAATGAAATTTAAAGGCTTTTGCACAGAAAAGGAAACCATAAACCAGATGAAAAGACAACCCTCAGAATCGGAGAAAATATTTGCAAACAAAGCAAATGACAAAGGATTAATCTCCAAAATATATAAACAGCTCATGCAACTCAATATCAAGAAAACAAACAACCCAATCCAAAAATGGAAAGAAGACTGAATTTTTCCAAGGAAGACATACAGATGGCCAAAGGCACATGAAAAGATGCTCAACATTACTAATCATTAGCGAAATGTAAATCAAAACCACAATGAGGTATCACCTCACATGGGTCAGGATGGCCATCATCAAAAAATCTACAAACAATAAATGCTGGAGAGGGTGTACAGAAAAGGGAACCCTTCTGCACTGTTGTTGGTAATGTAAAATGATACAGGCACTATGGTGACCAGTATGGAGGTTCCTTAAAAAAACTAAAAATAGAACTACCATATGACCCAGCAATCCCACTACTGGGCATATACCCTGAGAAAACCATAACTCAGAAAGAGTCATGTCTGCCAACAAACACATGAAAGAATGCTCAACATCATTAATCATTAGAGAAATGCAAATCAAAACTACGATGAGATATCATCTCACACCAGTCAGAATGGTCATCAACAAAAAGTCTAGAAACAATAAATGCTGGAGAGGGTGTGGAGAAAAGGGAACACTCTTGCACTGCTGGTGGGAATGTGAATTGGTACAGCCACTATGGAGAACAGAATGGAGGTTCCTTAAAAAACTACAAATAGAACTACCATATGACCCAGCAATCCCACTACTAGGCATATACCCTGAGAAAACCATAATTCAAAAAGAGACATGTACCAAAATGTTCATTGCAGCTCTATTCACAATAGCCCAGAGATGGAAACAACCTAAGTGTCCATCATCAGATGAATGGATAAAGAAGATGTGGCACATATATACAATGGAATATTACTCAGCCATAAAAAGAAATGAAACTGAGCTACTTGTAATGAGGTGGATAGACCTAGAGTCTGTCATACAGAGTGAAGTAAGTCAGAAAGAGAAAGACAAATACCATATGCTAACACATATATATGGAATTTAAGAAAAAAAATGTCATGAAGAACCCAAGGGTAAAACAGGAATAAAGACACAGACCTACTTGAGAATAGACTTGAGGATATGGGGAGGGGGAAGGGTAAGCTGTGACAAAGCGAGAGAGAGGTATGGACATATATACAGTACCAAACTTAAGGTAGATAGATAGTGGGAAGCAGCCGCATAGCACAGGGAGATCAGCTCGGTGCTTTGTGACCACCTGGAGGGGTGGGATAGGGAGGGTGGGAGGGAGGGAGACGCAAGAGGGAAGGGTTGTGGGAACAGATGTATATGTATGACTGATTCACTTTGTTATAAAGCAGAAACTAATAATAATAATAAAAAAAGAGTCATGTACCACAATGTTCATTGCAGCACTATTTGCAATAGCCAGGACATGGAAGCAACCTAAGGGTCCAGAAGCAACCTAAGTGTCCATCAACAGATGAATGGATAAAGAAGATGTGGCACATATATACTATGGAATATTACTCAGCCAAAAAAAGGAACGAAACTGAGTTATTTGTAATGAGTTAGATGGACTAGAGTCTGTCATACAGAGTGAAGTAAGTCAGAAAGAGAAAAACAAATACCGTATCCTTATGCATATATATGGAATCTAAATAAACAGTACTGATGAACCTAGTGACAGGGCAGGAATAAAGATTCAGATGTAGAGAATGGACTTGAGGACACAGTGGGGGAAGGGGGAGCTGGGACGAAGTGAGAGAGTAGCATTGACATATACACACTACAAAATATAAAATGGATGGCTAGTGGGAAGCTGCTGCATAGCACAGGGAGATCAGCTCAATGCTCTGTGATGACCTAGAGGGGTGGGATAGGGAGGCTCAAGAGGGAGGGGATATGGGGATATATGTATACATATAGCTGATTCATTCTTTTGTACAGCAGAAACTAACACAACAATGTAAATCAATTATACTCCAATAAATATTTTAAAAATAAAATTAAAAATTAAAAAAATGGTACAGACTTATGCATAAAATAAGCTACAAGGATATATTGTATGACAGAGGGAATACAGCCAATCTTTTATAACTATAAATGGAATATAACATTTAAAGATTGTTAATCACTATATTGTACACCTGTAACTTACATCAACTATACTTCAATAAATATATTTCTGCTATTCTGTTTTTATTATTTATTTATTAAATCAGTGATTTATTTTAAGTGTTTATAGCTTATTAAAAATATTAGAATATTTATTTCATTCTAGTCAAGTTTGAAGTTAACTTGACTATATATATATATATTGACCAAAATGGTCTTAACTTTCCGTTCGGATTGACTAAATTTTACATAGATTTTTTTCCCGAATATCATCCCCGACCTCAATTTTTTAGAGCATTTATGTTAGTAAACTTTCAATTATAAATTCTTTCTCTGCCCTTTGAGATGTAAATCTTCTCCTAGCCTCTTGCCAGTTTTTAAACCCAAGACTGTCTCTCTCAAGGACCTGAGAACCATCCCTTTAAAATTTAATCCTCAAGGAAGATAGGCACCTTGCCTTAAGTCTTTGTGAGAGAGTAGAAGCTTAACTTTGATAAGTGCCAATTAGCAAACACAGATGACCTAATCACATTGACCAAATTCCCTGATAAAGTTTTCCACTACTTTTTCACTAGCTCACCCCAGGGTTGAAAAACTCTTCTGCATTTGTTTCAGTGGAGTTGATATATGTATGATAAATATAATTTTATATACATAAATGGACTTGCTATAAAATTTACATATTTATACATATTCCTTTATATATATTTATACATATACATATTTATACATATATTTTATATACATACTTTATATGTATTTATACACACACACACACACACACACTAACATAACACACATAGAGCAATTCTAGAGGCTCTGAGTTACCCAGGAGTCCTTTCTGTCACCTGTGAGCAAAGAGAAGCTGCTCCTATTTGGAGAAAGGTGAAAGTCAAAAAACAAAAACAAACAAAAAGAAGAGACAATAACTGCTAATTGATTATCTGACTTTCACTTTTCACCATAGCAAAATCCACAGGAATAAACACGCTTCTGTCTCAGTCTCCTCTCCCTCCTATGAGCCCATGACTTCCCCAGACTCTCACAGTCTGATTTGATAGTGATGCTGCCTGCAGGCTCAGCCCTTTCATAGCTCCTGGGCAGATTCTTGCTGGTTTATATTTAGATCAGGATTTTCAGTCCCCCCAGATTAACTGATATTATTGTCAATAAGTCCAGTATCCATTGTTCTAGGAATAAGCACTGAGGGCTTGTGTGGTCTTAGTACTTTAATATTTCCTATCTCCCTCATTACATGTTGAAATATTCTGGAGAAACCTGATTTCTGTCTTGGTTTCCCTCCTTGTATCCTTATTCCCTGCTGAGACTAGAGCTGTGCACAGAACTGTAAACCTAGCAACTGGATTACTGGGGACCCATTGTGAATAGACTCCTTATCTACATCATGACACAATGTGTGACAAAGAATTGTCTTTCTTTGAATTTCTCTTGTATCTACCTCTGTTCTGTCAGTCTGTCACTCCAACCTTACACTCCACACTCAAACTTTCTTCATTAGAATTCACAATGACTTGCTGATATAGTTAACTGGGGAAAAAAAAAGAAGAAGAAAAACAATAAAAAGTCTCTCTGAAGTTGGGTTATTACATAGCCAGTTTTCTGCCCTACACATCTCTCAAACATGTTGCTGGTAATACAGCTTGATTGAGGTATAACACAAACATATAAAGAATACAAATAGATACTGATGAAAATACATCCTTTTTATTGTAAGCCTACTAATTTGTGGGCATTACATATACATTGTCTAATGTATAATAACGGCCATCCAACTCTGGTGCCATTATCCGCATTTTACACGTTGGTAATCTGAGTTTGAGATTCATAAGAAAATAAGTTGGGTTAAGAGACCACAGTCAGTAAATGCAGGAGCTGAAATTCAGATATAAGGCTAGTTTGGGCACAGATATTAATCTCTTTCTGTTGTGTCAAGAGACTCAGATATTCATTGCTAAGAATTAGCACAGTCTTGCCAGAAGGAAAAATCCAACCCCAAAAGTGGCAGATATAATAAAAAAGGCAAAGCACCAGGAATCAGAATGCCTTGCAAATTAGTTGTGTGACGTTAAACAAATCATCTAGCTATTTGGAATAGCAATTTCCTTATCAATTGAATAGGGAATTAGGAAAGTTGGTGATCTTACAGAACCGTTATACATTAAAAATTATATGGTTCTTTCTGAATATTAATTGCAATCTAAAATATTTCTTGGAAATATGCATCTAAAAAAAGTTTATTGCCATTTCCTCTGGCAACTTCTGGAGATACATAATCCAGTGTTGTATAAGAATAAAGTGAGAAAACTTGAGAAAAGAATAGTATCTTTCCATGTGACCTTAAAAAAAAAATGCTTCTAAGTCCTCAGGCCTTTCTCCATTCATCCATGTAGCAGAGATAAAAATAAGAAATGTTGTTCACCTCAAGTTTGGTGTCAGAGAGGCTGCCTCTCTCTTCTTCCTGCCACATGCTTTGAGTGCCCTGGCATGAATTTGAGAAGTGGTTTTTCTTGCTCTCCAGCCAAATTGCCGTATACTGGAGGGAGAAAAATCCAAAAATCCGAATATCTAGCTCACAATTGCCGTCCATCTGCCCACCTAATAGTTTTCAAGTTGAAAAAGTTTTCATGCCCACATTCTTCAGGGCTATGAGAAGCCATTAAAAATGACAAGGATTGGGCTTCCCTGGTGGCGCAGTGGTTGAGAGTCTGCCTGCCAATGCAGGGGACATGGCTTCGTACTCCGGTCTGGGAGGATCCCACATGCCGCGGAGCGGCTGGGCCCGTGAGCCATGGCCACTGAGCCTGCACGTCCGGAGCCTGTGCTCCGCAACGGGAGAGGCCACAACAGTGAGAGGCCCACGTACCGCAAAAAAAAAAAAAAAATGACAAGGATTGCTGGAAATGGAGGAAATATGTAGGATCAATGTAAGTTTGGCAGTAACAGCAAAACTACTTTTGCTTACACATATTAGGAAACCTGTTTGCAAAGCTGATCTGCTATGGAGAGCAGAAGTTCAAAAGAAGTCAGCCAACATTGGTAGGCTACCATGCTCATTCAGTTATGCCAGTGATAATGTCAGAACTCTTCATCTGCTGTCCAATTCCAATTCAACTAATGCTTACTAAACACCAGTGAAGCACACAAGAATTTTGTAGATGCCAGTAGGACTTACACAAAAAAAGCAAATTCAAATTTCCTCTTTATTATGATTTATTAGCATTATCCCCAAATAAACTTGCACAATTCTTTGCCTACATTACAAAATCAAGAGAGAGACATCCTTTTAACTTTACTAATCACTGACTTTATCTCTACGTATAAACTTAAATATTAACGTGGTTATAATAATCCTACAACTTTCTACAAATCAGTCAAAAGCATCCTAAATGAGAGAGAAGAGCTCTCTAAATATCACAAGCAGTTTTTCTATTTCAAATATATATGTACTTATGCAAGCAACAGAGAAAGACAGAATGCAAAATAAAGAGAGAGTACAAACATGTACAAGCCAATTAAAATATAAGTCTGCAGCCTAGTGGTTTGAATGTTATGTGAAAATAAACCCTTATCCTGGTACAAAAGAGATGGGACAGTAATGATAAATTTGATATTCTCACTAGACCAACTTATTTGGCCTTTGGCAAGGAGTAGATGATTTGTAAGGAAAATAGTCTTTTCAATTGTAGGACTTAGGAGTAAGTCTTATTGCCAATAGTCTTTTGAACTTCAGTTAAGAATTTTAGCTGAACTTCTACAAATCTAAAGCTCATTCTATTAACATAATCTTTAGAATGGCCTTAAACTCTGGGTTTATAATTTCAGTGGAATCATACTTTTTACAAAATATATGTTACAGTTGGAAGTTTTAAAAAATGACTGCAATTCAATCAAGGCAATTGATATTTAAAAAAACAACAGAAAAGTATTTGCCAATCCTTAAATTTAAAAGTACAATCACATTAAAAAAATCTAGGGATGACAAAACATTCTTAAGGAACTAATGAAATAGGAGTATAAAATGATAACTTTTCTACCTTGCTTTTGGCTAAGGCCCCAAAGGCTGAGACCAATAGGGAAGGTGCCAAATACCCATATAGTCTACAGTGAGATGTCAGTTCACCAATGCTAGAGCATGAGAAATGTTTCTCAGATTCTACAAGGTCAACCACCTCACCTAAAAAAATTCTTTTGAAAATTTAAAGCTAAATAGTGACAGAGAGGATTTCCTTGGAAAGTCTTGTCAGTGAGCTAGCATTACCCCATTGGATATGGGAGAGATTGCTTCCATCTACATTAATCCTAATGAAGGGGGCTTCTCAAGGGCTCTCTATATATCTTCCATAATTTAGTTGATGCAGAGGACTGGTATTTGAAGCATACCTCAGGAATTTAAAATTAAGAGGCTATACCTACCAGGCTGAACAACAGAGTTTGGGGAGAGAGAGTCAAGGAAGATCATAGTTTGGTGGTAGAATTTCAAATATATTAGTAATTGCATTAAATGCAAATGCAGTTGGTATTCCAGTAAAAAGACAAAGACCTTCAGACTGTATAAAAATGCTTTTTGATACATTAACAGCACAAAATTAGAGAAAAACTGAAACTAAAGGAATGAAGATATGCCATGCAAATATTAAAACATTAAACAGACACCAGGGGCAGGATCTATTTCTTCAGCAACTTTCCAATGGCTAATGTACACTATTACACGTCAAAATAAATCTGACTCTAAACCAGCTCAATATTTTTTCCAAAAGAATATTCATCTAGATAAAATATACTAATATAAATATAAATATACTCAGAGAAATTTTGCTACCCAGAGAAATAATCTTTTCCCAATATCCTTCCATGCATGTTAGATGCAGAAGCAGTCTTACAAGCCAAAAACAATGACAATGAGGGAAACAATTCATCAGAGGAAACTCTCAAAGGAACAGTAGTATTTCTCCTTGGCCAGTAATATATTTATAGGACGTTACACAGGGTGTGGATAAAGAGATGCAATATTTGACCTACTTTTGACAGCTTCCTAGTGTCAGTAGGTGAGTGTGTGGGGAAACAGGCACTCCCAGATGCTGTTAGGAATACACGTGGCTTTGAGGATACTTGGCTGTTTCAAACCCTTTTTGGTAGATGGATTGATTACTATTTACCAGTGCCCAGTTTTTCTTTCCTGTGGGAAAATTATCCTTCCTTACCCCCTTGAAGCCAGTAATAGTCATATGACTTGCTTTGGACAATGAAATATGAGCAGAAATGATTGTGTCACTTCTGGACTTTAAGAGAAAACGTAAGCATAGTTGATTCTCGTCATTTACAGTAGTTCTGTTCTATAAAGTCTCTATGATTAGTGAAGTAGCAAATCCTAAGTCATTGGTCCTAGGAGAAATACACAGATAGGTTTCTTTCCATCAACTGATCAATACAACTAATAATACATGTTTTACATATGTTTCTGATTAAAGGCACACTAATGAATATATATTTCTTACAAATAATTAATTAAATGCAGTATTTCTTTACAGTAAAACAGTAGCTAAAAAGGTTTTTTTTTTGCTTCTGGATAACATGACTGTATATTTTCAGCCTTGCAACAATACTATCCACTATTCTTTTTTTTTCTTTGGTTGTCCTCTCATGAATCCACAAATTTAACTATTTTTCATGTTTCCTATAGCTTTAGATGTTACTATATAGCTTGAATCTTAATACTATAGATGTTACTTTAGCCCTTTCTGCAGCAGCCTCACATACAGATAGGCAAATCTCCTTTTCCTTTTCCTGGATGTACTATATTGTTACTTCAGTAACACTGAACTCACAGCCAACAGCACTATAACTCAGGCCTGAATAAAGTTTATCAAACACATTATTTTCTCCATAAGGTACATCACAGCCTTCTTATGCCTAGGAACATTAGACAGCACTTCAGCACTATGCTTGGGGCCATTTTAAAAAGCAAAATCACTGAAAACAAAGCACAAAACATGAAAAAGTGGCACTAAATAGACCACAGTAAAAGTCACTTGTTTACAGTATGAGAGCTGAAGCAAGAGGGTACTGCATCACCTTGTTTGATCTCAGCTGGAAATATGCACTTTGGGCAACTTGAATTTTTTTGCCATGCTGTGCATGCCTGTGAATGACCACAAAAGCCCTTTGAGTATTGTTTTGGTGGTTGGTTACAAATAAATTTTAGCAAGTAGGCAAATTTTCAGACACAGACTATAAATGGGGACTGACTCCACAGCTTAATTTCCAGACACTGGCTGCTTCATTACTCCAGGCATGTGTGGAGACCTCAACTGACTGTGGATGAACATGTAGCATTAGTCAATATTAAAATTTGTGTTTTATGTCTCTTAAACTTTGGGATTGTTGTTTACTGCAATGTAACCTAGACTACCCTGACTTAAACACTCCTTGACCTAGAAATTCCACTGCAAAATTATCTAACAAATATATTCACACATCTGAACTAAGATGTGTGAAGGAGGGTATAGAATATTTTAGAAGGACACACAAGAAACCAGTAACTCTGATCACCTCTGATAATCAAGATTAGAAGACTGAAGTGACACATTGTTCTCACTGAATATTTTTTAATTGTTTAAAATTGCATATATTGTTTTTTTAACAAAAAGACAAAAATAAATTTTAAAATTAAAGTAATAAAATTGAAAAAAATGTATGTATTTTTTAAAAATTAGCCTTCAGGTTTTCTCTTAAAATTAGGGAAACACATGTTATGCTAGACTGAAAATTTCTAGGAGGCTTAGAAATTGTTATCTTTGTCAATGGATTATTTTATTATTAGGGGCCAATTATTTCATTACTTATGCAAAAGATGGATTTGAACTATTTTCATTCATTTTTTAATCACTCCAAATTATTACTCATTTCTAGGGGCGAGCAGTTTTATTTTCTTTTTTGGAACCAAAAGCATCATTAGGGAAAGATGGTAGCAGAATAGTTGAGATGCCATCACAGCCCTGCTTCCTGGAGTCAGGACATTGATTGTGAGCCTAGTTTGCTGTCACTGGGCACCAACTCTGTGCAGCTTGCCTGTCTGGAACGTCACTGGGACATCACTAAAAAGTATGAGAGAGAGGAAATGATTTTCTTCCAGAAATAGTGACTCATAATCTTTGGATAAATGTGAAAATGCTACCTCTTTGTAAAAATATTCTTCAGAATAAAAATGCATCTCATTTGTAAATTTTTCCTCACAAATTTTACTACAATTATTCATTAAATTAATTGAAAATTTAAGGTGACAACTGTATTCCAGAAAACATTTTGAAAATAAAAATACCCATAATTTTTCTACCCTCACACTCATTCAACAAATTTTTCTATCAAAAACATTACCTTTATTATAATCTTTCTGTCTTATCTACAAGTATCCATAGATTTACTGCATACAGTTTGAGTCCACATATCTTTTTCTACATTGCATTTTAGTCCAACTTGATTCCAAAAAAAAAAGTTGTCCGTTTATTGAACAATTTTCCTTACAGTTTACTTTGATAATATTCCTATATCAGTGAGTCAATGCCACATAGTCCAAATAAGCTCTCTCAAAATCAAACTTATGTATATTTATATAAGAATAGTTGTATAAAAACAATTTATGCATACTTGTATAAGGAGACTATTTGGAAAATAGCATACTTTCAGGTAAATATACTTTTATAGAGAAATATTATGCACTGTATGCATACTTTATATGTGTGAAGAGAATGATTATGTAAATAAATATGTATAGGTGTGTGTGTATATACACATATATATACATATATATACACACATAGTTAATATATATGGTGACAACAGTCAACGAAAGAATATGCAAAATGATTTCTTTTTAAATGTGTAAGAAAAAAAATCTACTCAGCACCATAGTTAAGAAAGTCTAAGGAAATAACTCCTATGTTTACATATATAAATTGATTTGACGACTCAAGTTGAATTTGGTTGTTTGGCATGTTGTAAAATCATTTTTGAGCTGCTATCAGCAATTATGCCCAGTGACACTGGACTATTTTGGCACGGAAAACAAACTTGATGACAATGATATAACTCAATCAAGGGATAAAACTGACCTTGTGTTTTACTATGAGCATAAAATCATCATTATTCATTTAAATCATCACTACGTACATAGAAAATGCTAGTCTGATACCTTATTCTAACCATAAAATTATCTATTATTTTTGGATTGTTTTCCATACATCCTATTAAATTACAAAGGTTTGTTTCTAATATTCAGTACAAGAGGAAGAAGGGAACAGAAGACTAACAGGAGATGTGGTTCCAATTTGTTTAAATATATACAGTGCTCAAAAACTAATCCACATAAGGCATTAGAGGAAGGAGGAGATTTAATCCCTATTTGACTTTGTATTAGGTAAATTGCCTTCAGTTCAAAGAATTGAAAAAAAGGGCATTTAGTGGCTCAGGTAACTGAAAAATTAAAGATGTAGTCACCCAGTAGTGTTAATAAACTTCCGATTTCATTCTGACTCTCCATTCTTTTCCACAATATGAATTTTATATAAACCTGAACATCCTTGTGTTCTCAGGTTAGATACCAGTTTCAACCAGGGTTACATGTCTCTTTATACATAATAAAGGAGGGTAGAAATAGGTTCTTTTCCTGCAACCACCACATAAAATCTTGGACTTTCTTGAGCCAACCAGTTCCCTCGTCAACCTCTGAATGTGAGGATCAGGGGAATGTGACCCTCTGATTTGGTTAGGTGTTTGTATGGAGTTAATCCCACCCATGTCACATGGTTGGAAAATCTTTAGATCTGATAGAAAAAGAGAAGAGGTAGGAGGAGGAGACAAGATGGAAGAGTAGAAAGACTTGAGCTCATCTCCTCTCACGAAAATACCAAAATCACAACTAACTGCTGAACAACCATTGACAAAAAAAGGACTGGAACCTACCAAAACAGATATTCTACTTCCAAAGACAAAGAAGAAGCCACAATGAGATGGTAGGAGGGGCACATTCGTGATACAATCAAATCCCATACCTAACAGGTGGGTGACCCACAAACTGGAAAATAATTATGTCACAGAATGAAAAAGAAAGAAAACAATAGAAAAGCTCAATGAAACTAAAAGCTGGTTATTTGAAAATATAAACAAAATTGATAAACCTTTAGCCAGATTCATCAAAAAAAGGGGGGGGAGAGGCTCAAATCAATAAAATTAGAAATGAAAAAGAAGACACAATGGACAGCACAGAAATACAAAGGATCACAAAAGACTACTATAAGCAACTATATGCCAATAAAATGGACAACCTAGAAGAAATGGACAAATTCCTAGAAATGTACAATCTTCAAAGACTGAACCAGGAAGAAACCGAAAATACGAACAGACCAATCATGAGCACTGAAATTGAAACTGATTAAAAAACTTCCAACAAACAAAAGTCCAGGACAATATGGCTTCACAGGTAAATTCTATCAAACATTTCAAGAAGAGTTAACTAACACCTATCCTTCTCAAACTATTCCAAAAAACTGCAGAGGGAGGAACACTCCCAAACTCATTCTCTGAGGCCACCATCACCCTGATACCAAAACCAGACAAAGATACCACAAAAAAAAATTACAGGCCAATATCACTGATGAACAGACAAAAATTCTCAACAAACTAAATCCAACAATATATTAAAAGGATTATACACCATGATCAAGTGGGATTTATCCCAGGGATGCAAGAATTTTTCAACATCCACAAATCAATCAGTGTGATACACCACATTAACAAACTGAAGAATAAAAACCATATGATTATCTCAATAGATGCAGAAAAAGCTTTTGATAAAATTCAACACTTATTTATGATAAAAACTCTCCAGAAAGTGGGCAGAGAGGGAACATGCCTCAACATAATAAAGGCCATATATGACAAACCCACAGCTAACATCATATTCAACAGTGAAAAGCTGAAAGCATTTCCTCTAAGATCAGGAACAAGACAAGGATGTCCACTCTCACCACTTTTATTCAACACAGGTTTGGAAGTCCTAGCTACTGCAATCAGAGAAAATAAATAAATAAAATTATCCAAATTGGAAAAGAAAAAGTAAAACTGTCACTGTTTGCAGATGACATGATACCATACATAGAAAATCCTAAAGATGCTACCAGAGAGCAACAAGAGTTATCAATGCATTTGGTAAAGTTGCAGGATACAAATTAATATGCAGAAATCTCTTGCATTTCTATACACTAACAACAAAAGTTCAGAAAGAGAAATTAAGGAAAAAATCCCATTTACCATCTCATCAAAAAGAATAAAATACTTAGGAATGAACCTACCTAAGGAGGCAAAAGACTTGTACTCTGAAAACTATAAGATGCTAATGAAAGAAATTGAAGATGACACAAACAGATGGAAAGATATACCATGTTCTTGGATTAGAAGAATCAATATTGTCAAAATGACTGTACTACTCTAGGCAATACACAGATTCAATGCAATCCCTATAAAATTACCAATGGTATTTTTCATAGAACAAGAACAAAAAGTTTAAAATTTATATGGGAACACAAAATACCCCAAGTAGCCAAAGCAATCCTGAGAAAGAAAAATGGAGCTGGAGGAATCAGGCTCCCTGACTTCAGACTATACTACAAAGCTATAGTTATCAAAACAGTATGGTACTGGCACAAAAACAGAAATATAGATCAATGGAACAGGATAGAAAGCCCAGAGATAAACCCACACACCTATGGTCAATTAATCTACGACAAAGGAGGCAAGGATATACGATGGAGAAAAGACAGCTTCTTCAATAAGTGGTGCTGGGAAAACTGGACAGCTACATGAAAAAGAATGAACTTAGAACACTCTCTAACACCATACACAAAAGTAAACTCAAAATGGTTTAAAGACCTAAATGTAAGGCTAGATATTGTAAAACTCCTAGAGGAAAACATAGGCAGAACACCCTTTGACATAAATCTCATCAATACCTTTTTGGATCCACCTCCTTGAGAATAAAAAGAAAAATAAACAAGTGGGATCTAATTAAGCTTAAAAGCTTTTGCACAGCAAAGGACACCATAAGCAAAATAAAAAGACAGCCCACAGAATGGGAGAAAATATTTGCAAATGATGTGACCAAAAAGGGATTAATCTCCAAAATTTATAAACAGCTCATGCAGATCAATATTAAAAAAACAGACAACCCAATCCAAAAATGGGTGGAAGACCTAAATAGACATTTCTCTAAAAAAGACATACAAATGGCCAAAAAGCACATGAAAGTATGGTCAACACTGCTAATTATCAGAGAAATGCAAATCAAAACTACAATGAGGTATCACCTCCCACTGGTCAGAATGGCCATCATCAAAAAGTCTACAAACAATAAATGCTAGAGAGGGTGAGGAATAAAGGGAACTCTCCTACACTGTTGGTGGGAATATAAATTGGTACAACCACTATGGAGAACAGTATGGAGGTTCCTTATAAAACTAAAAATATAGCTACCATATGATCCAGCAATCTCACTCCTGGGCATATATCCAGAGAAAACCATACTTCGAAAAGATACACCACAATATTCACTGCAACACTATTTACAATAGCCAAGACATGGAAGCAACCTAAATGTCCATCAACAGGAATGGACAAAGAAGATGTGGCGCATGTATACAATGGAAAATTACTCAGACATAAAAGGAGTGAATTAATGCCATTTGAGTCAACATGGATGGACCTAGAGATTGTCAGAATGAGTGAAGTAAGTCAAAGACGTATATCATATGATATATATATTCCACTTATATGTGGAATCTAAAAAAATGGCACAAATGAATTTTTTTAGAAAACAGAAACAGACTCACAGACTTAGAAAACAAAATTATGGTTACCAAAGGGGAAAGATGAGGGGGAGGGATAAATTAGGAGGTTTGGATTAACATATACACACTACTATATATGTAATAGATAATCAACAATGACCTACTGTATAGGCACAGGAAACTCTACTCAGTACTCTGTAATAACCTATATGGGAAAAGAATCTGAAACTAACACAACATTGTAAATAAATTATACTCCACTATAAAATAAAAATTAATATAAAACAAAGAGAGGGTATTTGATGCAGAAAGTTGGTTATACAGGAAATGGAACATTGAAAGAATATGAAGGGGAATGTCAAGGTAGCCCAGATCAATAACTGCAGGAAGCCTCTCCCACCGCCAGGGCTGGGGAACAAAGGAAGAGGTGAGGTGAACTCTCATCACCATTGGGGTTCAGGGCGAGCCACCCCAAAATATGTCTAAGTGGCATATTATTTCGAGTTAAAGTTACATAAGAAATGTCCTATGAAAGAAGGACTCCCTGACGCTCCCCTCTTTCTCCCTAAAAGCCGGACTGAATCCCCCATGTGAAAGGTGCCCTCCCTGCATCTGGAGGTAGAAGGACACCTTTACTGCCAGAGCTAGGAATTCAGTCAGAGAGGTCTGTATAAACAAACCTTGTTACTTCTTTAATTTACTACCCCAAGAACAAATTGTTTAGGTTCTTCACTAACTTAGGCACCAAAAGCCCAAGTTTCTTTGTCCTGTCAATTCTTCAGAAATTTATTATTTCTTTGTCTAAAAGTGTTTTGGCCTCTTCTTACTTAGGTCCCATTTTTTTAAGACCTCCATGTGAAAATTAAATCTGTTTTTTCCTCCCATTAAAAAAAAAAAAAACAACCAAACTTCCAACACCTACTCAATAATCAAGTTTTTATACTTAAAAAATTAAGATCTACTGTATACTGTGTGCTTAAGATGCAATGATGAATAAGATTATATTTGCACTTCAGGAACTCATATCACTTGCATTTATTCCTTTTTCTACATTTCTACTGCTGCTAAACCAATCTTAGCTAGCTTATTGACTCTATTGTCTCTCATATCCAAGTTACCTTAAGAGTGCTGCCAGATTAAGCTCACTACAAAAAATACTTTGCATACATTATAATCATTTTTTTAAAATCTGTGGTCATTCCACTTTTTCTACAGAATTATATGTCTTTACCAGGTATTCAAGACAGTCGGCAATATGTTCTCCATCCTACTTTGAATCTCTCTGTCCACTCCCCCGAACCCTCTGTTCTTTCCAAACTAGTCTACACACTACTCCTACACAAGCCATATATATCCCTACTATTAAGCTTTAGTTCACACCTTTTCTCTTGCCTGGGATGTATACTTCCTGCACTAAATGTATCGAAGTAGAAAAATACAATTTTAAGTATATTCAATATTTTCACACTTTAGAGGTACCTTTTAAAAAGAACATTAGTCACTTACTGAATAAAACTATCGATATATAACTATTAAGTATATATTCTATTTTTCCAGTTAGGTTGTACATACCTTAGCTTCCTGATTTTGAGGTATGTACAACCTAACTGGAGAAATAGAATATATACTTAAAAGTATATATATATATATTTTTTTTTTTTAACAACCTCCTGCCTCTGTACACAGCATGTGGCAGTAGAACTTAAATACTTACTACAGAACTTCAAAAATTCACACAATAGATTTTCTCATAAATAAGATTTCCTATATTTTAAATCTTATTTTTCTTTGTATAACTGAAAGCTTTATACCTTTTATTGAGTTTGGCCTAGAGTTAATTATGCAACATTAATTTATTACTGTGAATTAGTATCCTTACCATAGTTCCATCATTATACTCAGAATTGTAGAATTTTGAACTGTAAGGGGTTTGATAAATTCTCAGATAAAGAAAGAGGCCCAGAGTGTTTCTGAAGGCACATAGTTAAGAATTGAAGCATCTCATCTGGATCTCATTTCTTAGCTGTCCAGGTCTTTGGCTACAACATCCAGAATATAAGGTGCTAACTACACCAACATACATACATTGCAGGAAGTGAAATTAAGCAATATTAATCACTAACTTTCCTCATAACTAGTCTAAGCCATATGTAACAACATGCCACCAATTCAAATTATGTAAGGATAATGTATATTTTTCTAAAATTTATATTGATGGTTAGATTTTTAGTGGTGATTTATTTGGGCAGTGAGAAGCCTCTGGTCTATTATATCCTCATCTCTTTTCTTTTTTTTAACCCTGTTGTGAACAAATACTTTAGAAATTAATCTTAAAGTAAGTTTTAAACAGACAAGAATTAGTTCCTAAATTTAGCCAAGCAATAGCTTTATATGGAATAATAGTAATAGCAATAATAACGATAATATTAATTAGTAGAATGCTTATATGTGGCAACTTTTTCCAAGAGCTTTAAATGAATTGATTTATTAAAATCATATAAAATCCCTATAGGTGGACTCTTGTTAAATCCATTTCACAGATTAGAAATACAAAGATCCAAGGTCACTAAACTTGCTCGAGGGAACAAAGTATTTTCTAACTCCAGATGCCTGCCTCAGGAGACTTTTCTTTTATCTACCATGCCATCTCTTAGAACTGCAGTCTATTCCTGTGATAGCTTCTGGTTTATAGCTCTGAAAATGGAGAACAGAGTAAACAGTTTACCATTCTTTAGTCCTCAAATAATCAATGAGAAGTTGCTAATCTCTGGAGTTAATTTTCTTAAAAGATCTTTATAATAATGAGATAGCAAATTTGTAAAATTCATACAACCCCTATTTTGAACTATTTATGATTTCAGTAACATAAAATATGCTAGTACTTTTTCCTAAATGTTTATTTAAATAATGGTATTTTTTCATCTGCCTCCTTCATTAGCTGTTCTTCTGTCACCAGTTAAATTGTAATTCCTCAGGTTTCACTTTTCTGCTATGCCATGATTCATCAAGTTTGAAGATAGATATTCAATCCACCAAACATTCTTTTCTTTGTAGTACTTAATCTGATAAATGGAAATGATACCAACACAATGAAAAAAAAATCCCCAGTAGGGAAATTGTTTCTGTCTGATATCAAAGGCTTTGATAGAAGTGATAGATTGTACAATTCATAGTGTGATTGACTATCCACCATCTTTTAGTTAAAAGAGAAAAGATGTAATAAGTAGAATTGATATATCTAAGTCAAAGTGACATCTTGATAGTCTCCAAAGCAGCCTTAATTTTTAAAAACTTGTTCATGATTTATGTTTTGAGAAAGTGGGAACTTCATTAAAAATAATTGAGTTCCATAGTGTTTCTGCATATACAGAAATTTGATGATTGTTATAAAGCTCTTATTGTGGGGTCTATTAGTATGCTAGACATAGGATTCCCCTAAGAATGCCTCAGATTATATTTTTCCATCAACTGTCTACTGTCATTACATTGCATAATATTCAACCTTCTTTACAGCTCTGTCAATCTAAGGAGGTGCCCAGTAAGAGCTCAAAAAAGATGCAGCAGTAGAGTGAGACATTTTTTCTCTTCAATAATAATAATGACCAGCCTTTTTGAATATATATTATACAAGAAACTGGCTAAACACTTCTCATTTAATCATCATTCAATTCTCAAGCAGCCCTATAAGACAAGTGCTATTTTTATAGAGAAAACAGACACAAAGAAGTTAAGTTACCCAACTAGGAAATATTAAAGCTCGAGTTCTAACCAAATTGTCTGAGTTTATAGAGTCCGTTTTATCAACCCAGTGATAGTGTCTATCTCTCCTTCCTCCTGGCCTACAGCTACAGTAAGTGGACAAAACCAATCTGTGGTCAGTCTTGAACTGGATCACCAGAGTATATCCATCTGTGTGCTCAATATTGGCGGGTAAAAGTAAAGACGTAAGAGTGGGAAACCACAGACCCAAGGACACTTGGAGATAAAAGAATTCTGTGGTGTGGGAAAAACAGAGACCAGACTGGTAGCAGGGAGCATCTCCTAAAATTACAGAGAGATGGTTCCAGACTGTCTGTCTTCCTCTGTGGCCACATCATCCTGATACATAAATGAAGAATTTTGATAACCTGGGCTTCTGTGTCTCACTTTCATTGTGGGAGCCATAGAATACTTAACTCCTCAGTCCTCTCCTAAAAGCTTCAAGGAGAAGACATTCCCATGGGTGTACTTCCACGACCTTATGGAGGCATCGTCAATAAAGAAAAAATTCCTCCCATTTGTAAAGGATAAAATCTTATTTTCTCAACAACTCTACCCAAAATTAAGATGCAGCACTCCAATGGGAAACTCTTCTCAAGCCACTCTCCAGCTTGACTCCGTCCTTCCCAATGAGTCACTTGCTTTGGACCATTTTATCCCCTTATCAGTACCAAGGTAATTTATTGACATCATTCTTAGAGTAATCACCAAAGAACTGGTTAAGATGTTAAAATATTACCATCTACAAACTGATTATGCTAAAGCTGTTTCTCAAGAAGAGTGAATTTAAATAGGATTAAAATTGCTATCATGTTAGCCAAACACAAACAAGAAAACAAAAATTTTTGTCATTTTTTTGTGACTATGGAAGTACATTATTGAAGAGCTATCAAACAAATGGTTTATTATCCATTTTACAAAACCAAGTATGAATGAACCCAGATGGCTGACATTTGACAGTGGTGCTGAAATGAAAATCAAATACAAGAGAGCTCACATTAAGAATTTTGAAAGAAAAGTTCACATTTGCTTTCTTCCTTGTGTGGGGCATAATTTCAGCTTTTTATTGTGCAAAACCATTGGTTCAATTTTATAATGCAGAAAAACTGCTTGGCACAATTCACTAATTAAATTCACTATTTTTGTATCAAATATTTTAAATTTTTATTTTAAAATACACTTAAAGCTGTACAAATTGTACTTGGTTGTCTGAAATGGGCTGATGTCCTAATGACCTTCCCACTCCTCTGTACACAACCCAGTGCTTTTGATGCCCCATAAAAATACCATCTGCCTGTGGTCCTACAGCTCCGATGCCCCATAAAAATACCATCTGCCTGTGGTCCTACAGCTCCAGGGATTTTTCCAGCTCTGTCTGCCACCCTTGTTTACTCTCACTCTAGTCTAGTTTCCATAGTTCCCAACTGTTGCAGCTTATACAGAATCTGTCACTCTGCTAATAGCACAGTTAGACTGTCCGCTGAGCTTTGTTTTCATCTTCCTCTGGCATGCCTCCAGGAGAGCCTTGCTTCATACGTTGCCCCTAGGAGGCAAGTCCCTTCCTACCCACAAAGTTCCCTGGTCTGCATTCCCAAGCCTGTTTCACTGCTCCAAAAGACTGGAGGGAAATCAACAGTGTTAAGAAAGTGTTGGTGCAAAAAAAAAAAATTTGCAATTTCCCAACTTCCTTAAGCAATTTAGAGAAAATAAAAGAAATAAGAATTCAACTAAAGACTCAGAAGCATGATTTTTATATCAATTTAAAAGAACATAAAATTTCTGACCAAGACATAAACTGTAGACTACAGCTATTCTCAAGATTAGATCATAGCATTGACATCTTTGAAATATTCCTAGAAAAAAAAATAAAGTACCATGTGCATTTAACTGCAGCATATACAAATTATTGTACATACTGACATAAATGTATTATACTAGCTTTTTTAGTGGTGCTTGGCCTGAAGCCCTTTTGTCACAAACTGCTTCAGGACCCCATGCACACAAAACAAGCTACAAAAAGGAATGACTTAGAGTAGAGCTGTCCAACAGAAATATAATATGAGCCACATAGGTAATTTAAAATTTTCTAGTATCTATATTTAAAAAATAAAAATTCAGAGGTGAAGCTATTTTAAGAATAAAATTTTATTTGACCCAATATATTAAAAATATTGCCATGTCAATAAATATATAAACTATGTATAAATATAATTATATAAACATAATAAAAATATAAAAATTATTGAGATAATATAAAATTATTGGAATAACTCATGTTCCTTTTTTTAACAGTCTTTGAAATCTTAAACTTTACAGCTCATCTCAGTTTGGACTAGTCACATTTCAAGTGCCCAATATTTGTGGCTAGTGGCCAACATATTGACAGCACAGCCTTAGAGAAATGAATATTTGCAATCAATTTCCTATAAAAAGAATTATTTCTGGGGGCTTCCCTGGTGGCACAGTGGGTTAGAGTCAGCCTGCCGACGCAGGGGACACGGGTTCGTGCCCCAGTCCGGGAAGATCCCACATGCCGCGGAGCGGCTGGGCCCGTGAGCCATGGCCGCTGGGCCTGCGCGTCCGGAGCCTGTGCTCCACAACGGGAGAGGCCACAACAGTGAGAGGCCCATGTACCGCAAAAGAAAAAGAAAAAAAAAGAATTATTTCTGTAATGAGAATACATTCTTGAAAGAAAATAAGATGCAAAGTTTATGCTTATTAATATCTCAAAATAATGGAAAAGATTTAATTCTCACCAAAAACAAGTCCCTTTTTATATACTCAGTTATCCAGTATAAACATGCAATCACAAGCTATAGTTTTGAGTTCCTATTGCTGCCAGATAAAAATCTGAGACCTCTCATTCTAGGCATCCAGCTGGCTGGATATTCAGCATAAAGCTGTCCCAGTCTTCTCTATGGAAATAAGGCTCTGAGATGAGAGAAGACAGGTTAATGGAATAAAACATGCAGTGAAAAGAATATACAGCAACGAGGCATAAGAAATAGTGTATTTTCAATCCTATTTGCAATTTCAGGGATGACATAACATTTCCATAAATTCTTATTTCCTTAATTAACTTTTTATGCTTTCTTCTCTCATCTCTAAGAGACTCTACAAATTTAATGAGAATTGATCTCATCATAAGAATTTTTTAAGTAGAAAAACTTAACTTTTTAAAATGTAGTTTTAGAAAAACCTTTAAATCTATAGGGAAAAAATCTAGCATTTTTATTTTAAAAAGCCAAAACCCAAAACACCCTCCTGTAATTGATTAACCAACACCACAAGTATGTATTCATTCAACCTGCATCTTTTGCATAGACATTATATGCCATATGTTGTGCATGGAACAGAAATACAACAAAGAACATCCCTGCTCCTGCCTAGAAGTTCACATTCTATTGGAAGAGACAAATTGTGTGCACCGTTTGTACTCATATTAGAAATGTGCAAGATGCTCTGAGAGAAGTATACGCAGGTCATTTGGAGAGACATCAAGAAGACACCTAACCTCACTTAAGTGGGCCAGATAGTTCTGAAGGAGGTAATAGACAAGCTGAGTCCTGAAGGATAAATGGAAGTGTTAAGGCCAAGTAAGGGAAAACAGGAATAAAACAAACAGTATTATGTGAAAGAATAAGGTTCAAATGACGCAGTCTTTCACAGAGCTTTAAGAAAGTTTGTCTAGTGAGTCTAAATATGAGGAAAAAATGGGAAAAGAAATAAGGCTGGGGAATTAGGTAAACAGAAGTCAAACTTTGAAGAGCCTAGTACAGCCATTCCAAGGATGAGGAGCCACTGAAGAAATTTATGTAGAAAAGTGACATCACATTATGCATTATAAAAGTCATTCTGGCTGCTCTGTGGATATGACATGGCTGGGGAACAATATTGGACTGAGGAAAACTCATTGAGAGAATGGTACACCTTAATAATTGGTGACTATCTGGACATCCAGTGATTAGAAGGAAATAAAAGGAGAATGTGGTAATGATTCCCAGGTTTCTTGCTCTGTCAACAAATCATTAAGGCAGAGGATCATAATAATAAATGCTAAATCAAGCACTTACTCTGCACCAGGTATTGTACTTGGTTTTTGTTATTAAGCAATTTAATCTTTAAAACAACTGTATGAAGCAAGTGCTGTAATTATCCCAACTTAACTGTTGCAGCAACAAAGACATGGAAAGTTAAATAATAATTAACATCACACACCTATACAGGTATTGGAACCTAGGTTTCAAAGCTCGTATCTGTCTCTGGATATACTAATCTTGGCCAGTATACTGAAAACACATTGGAAATACAGGAATCATGTAAAGCCTACTTTCCAATGTTTTGTTTTGATCCATGATGATTTCAAATAATGTTATATTGTTGCCATAATTTCTATACCATTCCTGAGAAGAGAGACACACCCAAAGGTATTTATTTCAAGAAATTTTATTCTATTCAATTAGAACTCTCCTAGCAGCATTTGAATCATTGCTCAACTAGCCAGTATGATTCTCTTAGAACTTTTAGTGTGAAATTGATAAAACATTCCCCTCCCTAAAGGACTTTATCATTAAAAACACATGTTTATGGAAGGCATTTCCATTTGGAGTTCTGCATCATAATTATGAGTGGGTTATTAAGGTGACCATAGTCCCAGTTTGCCCAATACAGCGCTCATTTATGCTCATTATCAGCATATAACTATGAACAACAGCCCCTTGTTTAACTCTCAAAGATAGTTTGGCTTAGAAAATAAATTAATTGGTAATTTTTGAGTTGGGTATGGACAAAGAAGAGAACATTCCAATAATCTTCATACTGCACATGTATATGAATGTGTGTATGTGTGAGTGTGTGAGTGTGTGTGTGGTGTGTGTGTGTGTGTGTGTTCTGGAGAAGTATCTCTAATTACTGATCATGGGATTCCCTGTTTTACCCAGGGTTCCTATACTTCCAAACCACACCTCACCTACTTCCCCATTCCATCCTCCTCGGTCTATATAACTACAAATGACTATAAAACCAAAAATGAAGACTACAAACCCTGTACTACAAAGCTTAAAAGCTATCAGACCAAGTGTGGAACTAAAAGATTCAGAGTGACATAGAGCAAATTTTCCCTCTTCCTGATTTGGAGACCAGATTTTAAAAATATTCCAAGGAAAGGTGAAATTGAGGAGGGAGAAATCACATATATAAGAAAGCAAGGGACAGAAACCAATGGCACCGACCATATCAAGGACAGGAATCCAAGCAGAATCCATGCTGTGTTACTTCACACATAACTTTCTGGTATGACCAATTGCCAACAGTAATGCATGGCTCATTAGTTGACTAGTTTGATGGGACTCTACTCAGTCCATCCACATGCTCCATCAGACCCATCCCAGTGTGCTGTCCAGGGACCCAAGACACTTGAACAACTTGGACTCCTGGAGGAAAGGTGATTAGGTAGAGGAAAAATCTTTCCCTTGACTAAAGTGACATTAAAATGCTATAAAATATTTAACTTTGAGTTTCATTGAGAGGGTTATTTTATTTCATTTCCAGGTATTTTTCAAGAAAAAATAAATTTACCTAATGCTTTGACTCCCTGTTTACTCCCACCTCTGAGTGGGGCCAACATTCCATGACAACAGAGAGGAGAATAAGAAATTTCAGCAACGAATTGCCTGGATTACCATAAAACAAGACCAACCTACTTAGGACACTAGGGAGTGAGCCTCTATGTGTTTCCAGACCATGGTCCTACCAGAAAGAATGACACATTCATTTCTACTCAGTGTCAGCTGGGCACAATGAATGAATGATCCATTCATTTCACAAATATTTATTGAGTGCCTCCTCTGTACAAAGCACTGATATAGACATTTAGAATGCATTAGTGAACAAAACTATGGCAGATTGTATTCTCCAAATATTGCTGCACCTGTATATTCTATCCCACATGTCTTCTTGCAATGTGCTGTCTTCCATCAAGAGTGTAGGGCCTCTGACTTCAGTAGAAGGTATGCTGTGTATCTTTTGGGATTAGGTTATAAATGATGATATAACTTTTGACTGATTTTATCTCTCTGGAATATACACCTAAGGAATCCTGAGCCTATATCTGAGAGTTCTGACTACCCCCTAAGGCCACCAGAGAGTTCATGTAGAGTAAACACTTAGTGATGCCTGAAAAACCTCACCTCTCTCAGCCCTATGTCCACCTACATCCTTCACTGTCTAAACAAGACAAATTTCTTCCCTCTATACTGTCATTAGCTGCTCACTGATGATGATGATGACAAGGGACACAGATGAGATAAGGCTCACAAGCAGCTGTAGGAGCACCAGCTTGAGAACCTCAGGAACCTCCAAGGAGCCATGTACACACAAGGCATCTGGACTGAGTGCTGGAGCCCCATCATCCTCCCCGACCTTAATCCTCATTAAAGATTTCATACACACACACACCTTCCCACATGAGGCATCAGATATGTGAGTGAGCTTTAGATGATTCCAGTCTCCAGACTGCAAGCTTGCCCAGCTGACACTGAGTGGAAAGAGTTGAGCTGTGCCCACCAAAACCTGTCAAATGGCACATTTGTGAGCAGAGTAAATGTTCTTGGTTATCCACTAAACTTTAGGACTGTTGGTTATGCACCATCAGACAACCAAAACAACAAGAGATAGGGAGGCCTGATGGGTAACCTTTCATGATTTCTATTGTGTGAATACTCTTACATGGCTGATTTCCATCTACTAATCGTTTAATGACTGGTTCTCAAAATCCCATAGTATAATCAATTCTCACAAATCAGTGTGAGCCTTTTCAAGCACAGCACTGCCTGTCCTTGTGGTACTTACATTCTAGGAGGATGACTGGTTCAACATTCAGAAATCAGGGTAATTCAACAGACTAAAGAAAAAGAATCAGCATTGAAATGGTATAGAAAAGTGTTGGACATACATGTTACAATTTTTCAGCAAACTGAAAAGAGAAGAGAATTTTCTCCAAAATCCTAGAGCTAACATTATACTTAATAGCAAAAGACTAAATCTTTTTTTTCCCCGAAGTCAGGAATAAGATATTCAAGCTCATCACTTCTATTCAACATCATGGAGGTTCTAGCCAGTGCAATGAAACAAGAAACAAAAAACATACAGATTTGAAAAGAAGAAAAAAGTGTCAGTATTTGTAGACAACATGTTTGTCTATGTAGAAAATCTCAGAATCTACAAAAGAAGTTACTAGAACTAATCTTTAAGTTTAGCACATTTGCAGGGTACAAAGTCAATATACAAAAGCCAACTGTGGTCTTACATGCCATCAATGAACAATTAGAAACTGGAATTGAAGAATCCAGAAAACATTAAATACTTAATTATAAATATATAAAAAAATATATAAGATCTGCACATTAAAAACTTCAAAACACTGATGAAAGAAATTTTAAAAGTCTGAACAGGGCTTCCCTGGTGGTGCAGTTGTTGAGAATCTGCCTGCCAATGCAGGGGACACAGGTTCGAGTCCTGGTCTGGGAAGATCCCCCATGCCACGGAGCAACTGTGCCTGTGAGCCACAGCTACTGAGCCTGCGCGTCTGGAGCTTGTGCTCCGCAACAAGAGAGGCCACGACAGTGAGAGGCCCACGCACCGCGATGAAGAGTGGCCCCCACTCGCCGCAACTAGAGAAAGCCCTCGCACAGAAATGAAGACCCAACACAGCCAAATAAATAAAAAAATAAATTTAAAAGTCTGAACAAACAGTACAAATAAATATATTATGATCATGGATTACAACACTTAACATTGTTAAAATGTCAGTTCTCTGGACATTATCACATAGATTTAATAATTCCAATTAAAATATCAGCAGCATTTTTTTTGTGGAAATTGACAAGCTGGTTCCAAAATTATATGGAGAAGCCAAAGAGGTGGAATAGCCAAAACAATTATGAAGAAGAGCAACAAAGAAAGTGAACTTGTACCACTGGATTTCAAGACTTAGCATAAAGCTACAGTTATCAATACAGCTTTGTGTTAGAGAAAATGGCCATACAGATCAATGGAGTAGAATATAGACTCCATAAATAGATCTCTACATACACTGTCAATTGATTTTGTACAAATGTGCAGTTTAAAGAAAAAAGGGTATTCCTTCCAGCAAATGGTGCTGGACAATTGCAAACATACAAGCAAAATGGACCTTATCATTACCTTGCACCATCTCAAAAACTTAGCTCACAATGCACATAGACCGTAGAGTTAAATACAAAAACTAAAGCTATAAATATCGGATAAAAAATTAGGAGAAAATCTTTTTGGCCTTGGGTTAGGTAAAGTGATTTTAGGTAAGACACCAAAAATACAATTCATAAAACTAAAAAGGGACAATGCTGCTATAAATGATTATTATACATATTCATTTATTAATATTGTAGGTATCAATAATTGAATGTTACACAAAGAATGTTATAGTATGATGCATCTGTAGTAAGGGAAAGTAGATTGTCAGACATTAGACCCTCACTATTAATTGTTTTTGTCTCTAGCTGAACCATCTTGTATTATTCTCTGTTCAACTGCTAATGTGATTATTTTTCAGCAAGGCTTACCCGTGTTTTTCTATGCTAAAAAACATTAATATCCTCCAGAAAATCTACAAAATAAAATCCATATTTGTTTAAATATGTCACTCTGGGTCTTTCCCTTCTGGTATTATGCTCAATTATTCTTCACATCTTGCACTGTACATACCAGCAATACCTGGCATTCTTGGACTGTATCTTATTCTGTGTCTTTGGATACTATTCTCTCTACCAGGAATAACAGAGTAGAGTCATTTTATGTTTTGTATCTAATGATAACAGTATGTCTGGGCTAACCACTATAATACACAAAGAGAAATTCTTTGAAAAGGGTTAATTAACTCTGTTAAGTGAGAAATTCTACTTCTTAGTACTTAACCAAGACATATGAAATGAACATGAAATGTTAACAAAAACATTCTACAAAAATGTTTTTAGTATCTTTAATCATAATACCCCAAAACTGGAAATAGCCCAGGTATTCATAAATAGAAGAATGGATGAAAAATTTGTGCTATATCCATAAAATAGAATAACACTCAGTAATAAAAAGTAACTCTCAACATACACAACAACATGGATGAATCTAAAAAATATGCCAAAGCAAATAAGCCTTTTACAAAAGATTATGTGTTTTATGTTCCGTTTATTTGAAGTTCTAAAATAGGCAAATGAATCTATGGTGAGAAAAAACCCAGAAGAAAAGATTATTTCTGTGGGTCTGGAGGAATATGAAGTAACTTTCTGGGGTAATTATAGTGTTCTATATAGAAGACATACCAAATGTACTCGATAGGGGTTTGGGTTACACAGGTGTGTGTATTTGCCAAAACTCATCAAATGTCATACTTAGATTCTGCATTTCATTTTATGTAAATTTTACCTAAAAACAGGATCAGTAAATGAATATCTAAGTGTAGTTAATGATATGTGTGTTGAAATGTTGAGGAGTGAAGCATACAGATGTTTACAACTTACAAAGAAATGCACTAACAAAAGTTCAATATCCAGAACATATAAAGAACTCCTGCAAACCAATAAAAACTCCCACAAACCTTTAAGAAAAAGACAAGCAATTCTATGGAAAAATGGGCAAAGTTAAAAACATGCACTTCAGAGAATAGGAAACTTGAATTGCAAGAAACATATACAAAAGATGAACAGCCTCATAAGTACATAGGATAATGCAAATTAAAGCAACAATGGGATACAATTCCAAACATATTAGAACAGTAAGTAATAAGAACTCTGATCAAGGGACTTCCCTGGTGGCGCAGTGGTTAAGAATCCACCTGCCAATGCAGGGGACATGAGTTCAAGCTCTGGTCTGGGAAGAACCCACATGCCGCGGAGCAACTAAGCCCGTGTGCCACAACTACTGAGCCTGAGCTCTAGAGCCCGTGAGCCACAACTACTGAGCCTGTGAGCCACAACTACTGAAGCACACGTGCCTAGAGCCCATGCTCCACAAGACAAGCCACCGCAATGAGAAGCCCACGCACCGCAATGAAGAGTAGCCCCCGCTCGCTGCAACTGGAGAAAGCCTGCATGCAGCAACAAAGACCCAATGCAGCCAAAAAAAAAGTAATTAATTAGAAAACAAGAACTCTGATCAAATTTGGAAATATGAATAAATAAAAATTCTTACTGAATGGCTTTTAAATGAAACCACTATAGAAAGCAATATCTAAAAAATTAGAATATGTACATAGCCTAGATTTGGAGAAATGCTTGGGTATGTTCATCAGATGGCATATACAAGGATGTATATTAAAGCATCTGTTAATAGGAAAATGGATAAATATAGAATATTTTTGTGGAATTCTATACAGCAGGTAAATTGAGTGAACTAGATCTACATCGAAGTAATAGATTTGAAAATAAAATGTTGGGGCAGCACAGCAACTTGCAAAGGTACAGCATATGCTTCTGCTGATGTAAATTCTGAAAACACAGAACAACACTATATATTTTTTATGGATATTTGTATGTATCACATGAGTAAGGTGATTGACAGAAATATACCAACAAACACAGGCAAATGACAGAGGTTTCCTTAATGAAGTAAAAGTTATGAGAACTTACACCTTGAAAATTACTGTACAAAATAAAAGCTCAACTGCATTCTTCCTATTTGAAAGAAGCTACCATATATCCTAAGTCACCATGAAATTACTCTGTTGCCAATAAAACCAGTGCGTGGGATGAGTACATTGTTAAGTATTTAGGAAGACTCAATGATTCTCATAAGGGCTTTTATAACCTTTTGGCTCCACATGACTTTTTCTGGAAAATCTGGCTATATGTTTACCTAAGTGGTAAAAGTCATGGCAATAACACTGTTTTTTGTTTTTGTTTTTTAATTAATTTATTTATTTATTTATTTTTGGCTGCGTTGGGTCTTCATTGTGGTGCACGGGCTTCTCTTTGTGGTGGCTTCTCTTGTTGTGGAGCACGGGCTCTAGGTGCACAGGCTCAGTTGTTGTGGCTGGCGGGCTTAGTTGCTCCACGGCATGTGGGATCTTCCCGGACCAGGGGTCGAACACGTGTCCCCTGCATTGGCAGGCGGATTCTTAACCATGGAGCCACAAGGGAAGTCCCAGCAACCTCATTTTGCTCATGACTGTCTATGTCAATGGAGTGTTTACACTGTGACTTCTCTGTCAGTTCACACTTCCCACTATCACTCTACTACTACTTTTTTTAGGCTACTTTTAGGTGACTGAAAAGTCAACTACCCAGGTTTATCCTCCACATCAGGTACAAAGTACAGGTACCTGAAATCTATTCCATGCACATACATAGGTAGTAAAAGTTAGAAAATAATAAAAGTGAAAATTATATACAATTTCAAGGTAGTGTTTAGTATAAGGAGAAAATAATGTCATGAGAATTTACTCTATCATTATATTTTAATTCTCTTTCAAAAGGAGAGCAGAAAAAAAGGAAGATGGAGGTAATGATGCCACAGTCTTTCACTCTCTGAATCTCTACACAAAATGGTCAGAGTAACAAAGTATAAAATTTAAAACTCACAAAAAAATATTTACAATAAATCAGGTGACACATCCCAGCATTAAAGAGCACACAGACAAACCACCCACATCCACAAGACCTGCCTAATGTCAGCACTGATAGGAGAGAAAGGAAAGAGAAACAACTAGGGGTCTGACTGAAAACAGCCATCAGATTTTCAGTGGAATAAGAGGCAGACAATCTGAGAGCTGTATCTCAACTGCCAGGAATTTTACCCACTCCACTAGTGGGTCAATGCAAAAGAATCACTGTAAAATGGAAGGACCTGAAGCAAACTGCCTACAAGAAATCTCAAAACTGACCAGAAATGGCTCCCTTCCAGGACAGGACCTGACACTGAGAAGAAAATGCTGGGAGTGAAATCAAAACTGCAATACAGCCACACTAACCAGGGTGACTCAATTTTACACTGATATGAAGTGGCAGCTCCAGAGACCCCCAAAATGAGCAAGGACCAGTAATCGAAGAGAAGTCACAGATCTTTGTATTCAAAAAGAAATTTATATAAAGCTGTGAAAAGCATTTTTAATACAATTGCAATGCTGGTCATGTAGAACGCATTCATGAACGTCCCCATGAAAACTCACAGTCAAATATGGTAGTCTAGAAGGACAAAGGAGTTCTATAGTGTCCCTTGCCTTGTCTCTTCTCAAAAAGAATTTTGAAAGTTGTTGATAATATAAACCACTTATCTATGTAACATAGTTCTGGGGGTTCTTCATTAACTACTACATCAAAGAATTTCTATCATTAGTCAGCCCTCAGATCTGGACGGGATGGAATTGAAAGAGATTAGCCATATTCAAAGCCACTGGGGGCTTCCCTGGTGGCGCAGTGGTTGAGAGTCCGCCTGCCGATGCAGGGGACACGGGTTCGTGCTCTGGTCCGGGAAGATCCCACATGCCGCGGAGTGGCTGGGCCCGTGACCCATGGCCGCTGAACCTGCACATCCAGAGCCTGTGCTCCGCAACGGGAGAAGCCACAACAGTGAGAGGCCCACGTACCGCAAAAAAAAAAAAAAACAAAGAAAAAAACAAAGCCACTGGGACCATATAATGGGAAAGTACACACATTTTAAATTGAAATAATAATTCTCTAAAATCCTCTCTGAAGATAATAGTTTACTTCTATCTATCTTCACCATATTTGCACATGCATTTCTAATGTTTGGGACTCAGGTGATGCTCAAAAAGTAATTTCTCTGAACTTCTAAATAATACTGGTTTATAAATTCTCTTTAAAAATGTTTGCCTAAGTTATCTATGTAATAATACCACATGCAGTAGAAATTAATACCCATGACTATTTAGGGCCCTTAAAAAATCATAAACACACATAGAGAATATTATTTGCTATAACTATTCTCACATTCTCCTGGAGGAATAGCACCCAGTACTAATACTAAGACTGAAAAGTAAAAATTTGAATTAAATTAGATATGCTTTGATTCCCAAAATATGTTTTCTTATAGCAACAATGAGGGATTAAGTTTTTTTATTTTGTTTTGTTTTTTAGGAACAGGGGAAAAAAAGGCAGGAAGGGAAGAGAAGGGATGGGAAAAGTGCTGTGTCTTTCAACTTCAAACACAGATTGAGTAAATAGAAATGAGATTTTTTATTACTAAGTTCACATTTCCCCATAAATATTCTCCAGTTTTCAGCTTTTAGTATCCAAAGTTTATGCTCAGTCATTTTATGAATTTACTTCTCTTGGAAAACATGTGTATTTGATTACATCAGTCATTATATATATATATATATATATATATATATATCTTCATCTATCTAGCCATATTGTCCTTTGGTCTGAGTTGAGGTATAAATATTTAAATGTTTGTTTCAGAAAGTGGGCATCAGAAACTAATAGCATGAAGCAGGAGTGCCTGATAGTTCAGTTAGGGACACAAAACTACAAAGGCCAAGTGAGCAAACAGCCCTCCATTTACTGTTGGAAGAGTACTCTTTCCAGAACAATAGACTGTGAGTCCCTAAATATCAGGGATGGTACATGGTTTTTTGTTTTTATTTTGTTTTGCTTGGCATCTTCAACGTTTAGTGCAGTTCCTGGCACACAGTAGGTACTAAATAAAGTATACTGAATAAAAAAATAATTAAAAAGTGTAAAACACACATACACTTTCCACAAACAAAAAAAGAGATTTCGGACCTCAAAATCTTGAACGATCTTACCATTTAAAAGGCTAGTGTCATGAATCACTGAAATAATCTAGTATTGCAGAAAGGTGTTAGGGAAAGGAAATAGGTCTTTCTTCACCACCCCATTAGTTTCTTATTCGTTTCTCATTAGTTTCTTCTGTACTACTATTTTTTTCTCTTTCTCTTGTAACTTGGTGGTCTCACAATCTTCTTGCATTATTTTATTTTTAGTATAGCAAAAGAATGTAATAAGATATATTAGTTAAAATCCAAAATTTTTCCAAGTAAAAGGGAAATTTTACAGTTGAGGCGCTATACATGCCAGGTACCTTATAAACATTATTTAATTTAATCTTCACAAGCACAACCTAAAATAGTGATCATTACTTTTTTTTAGATGAGGAAACTAGAAGGCAAATGGTTGATCCAAAGTGAGATAACTGGAAACGATGGAACAATGGAATAATAGTTAACACAAAGCCTTTCGACTTCAAGTCTCATGTTCTTTCCATACTTCTGTACCCTTTACAAAATAACTGATCTAAGGCTATACTACTTATATTGTAAGGTATTATTTTAAATAAATTTATCACAGATTTCCTTAAGAGATAAACTCCTTAAATAAATTTACAATATTAAATTCATATAAAATCCATTTAATAAATGACTTTTACAAAACACAGGTTGTTTAAACTCCACTATAATCAAATCTAATATCAGTGACAGTTCAACAATACATATATAGAAGAAAGTGAATTGCAAGTAAGGAGTCTAGCATCTATTTTAAGCTTTGCCATTGATTTATATGTGACACGTAATCACATTCTCCTAGTGAATCAATCTGTTTTCTAATGTTAGAATATGAAAAAATTGCTGACCACCAAACTGGGATATCTGAAAACTAGCGACTTCCTCAGCTAACTCAATAAGTTTGTATAAAGAAAAAATAGTATAAATATGTAAAACAATCAAAATTGATCTATAAGTAAAGGAAGTTGAGGACAGAGATAGAAAAGCATCTTCAAGTATTTCCTCTGACAGGTACAGAATATAATTTATATATATATATATATATATAAATTATTACAAATGACCCTTTTAGTTGATTTTCATTTGTATGTTGTGCTGTCATAGTAATTTACTAGAAAACTGCTAGACTGATAATTTAACAGAGACTAAAGTAATTCAGATTTTTTTCTAAAAGCCTAACTTTAAAAATTTTTTAAACTCTGGGAGAGTAAAATGGGTCACATGTGGAGATTTTGTTTTTATTCATGGTAGCTTTAGCAATGAAAAATGTCATCTAAGTTCAATCTAAAACAATATCATTACATGTATTATCAAAATCTATTCCACTCAGTCACCATTCAATATTATTACAAAGCTACTATGAGCTACCACTGGGCTAGAGGTGGAGCTATAGAGGAGAATAAAAAGCTCCTGCCCTTGTGGAGCTTACATTGCAATGGGAGATAATTAACTAATTAGCTAAAGAAAGTTGTATCAAAATAAATTCTGAGATAAAAATATATAAGGGAAATTTGAAAATATCAGTGTACATATGGGGAGCATTTAGTGGATAAATCCACTTTAGGAACAAATTAAGAATATCCCACTTTAGTAATGTCTGCATTGCCTATAGCCCCAAGTTTTTGTTTTGTTTTTTAAATTAAAAGCAGTAAAAACAATTATTAAGTTTATCCAACAAAGCCATTTTCATACTTTCTTGTCTCTATGAATTAAAGAGTAGCCATTTTAAAACAATGTTTTATAATAGTCATCATTATTTTTAAACAGTGAAAGAATTTTTAGTTTGAACCAAAATAGTTAGGGTCGTTATGCCATTTGTAACAAACTTTGGTGAGTTGTCTTCTTTGCATCCATCTCCCCTTTCTTCTACCAACAGAACTTTGAATAACACCAGAGAATACACCTAATCCAGCTCCCTGCTCCAATGGACAGTTTTCCATTGTTTAAGATAATCATATCTCCATTTTCTTAGCCACAGTGATTGGTACAAGAATGGGCATGTTAAGTCATTCACAATCAAATGGATTTGGAGAGACATTTCCTGTGGATTAAAAATTCTCCTCCTCCTTTATCAGGAGTACCAGAATGGCTGTATTCTTTTCTGCTGGTCTAAATGTATAATTTACAAAATAGTCCCTACTTTGTAACTATTCAACTCTTTTCTCTCCCACTTTCTTTTTATCTCACTCTCTTCAGACCTCACAACGTCTGTAGATGGGGCATCCCGCATCAGTATAAAAACATACTATTTAACTGCAAGACCTGTTTTTTTTTTTTTTGTAACAGCTCACGAAACAAGTGTGTTTAATATGTTATCAAATATCTTGGGAATTTTATAAAAGACAATGCTAAAAATTCAGTGTAGATTCTCCTTTGATAACATGTGTCTCCATAGCTTTCCATTCTTATTGGGGCTTTAGTAATGTTAAAACTTAAAGCATCTCTTTTAGGTACTGGTACATGAAAACTTGGGAATAAAGGTGAATATAATGTTGTTATACTAGAAAAAAGTTTTAAGAGCCATACTCATTATATAACATATACTTGCAACAAAAAGTTTGTGGATCATCCATCATAGTCATTTCCATTTATCTTATAATTTTTATGTAAAACCAATTACCAAGTAACAGCATCACTGACTTGGAATGTTTTTAAAGTTTAGGGGGAAAACTATTACATATCCCTCCACTTTAACACTAAACCATTGCTAATATTTGTAGATCACCTTCTCATATTTATTTGTGCACATATTTTATGTGGTTATGTTCAAACTTCATTTCAATGCTTTGCTCTGTTCTTTCCATTTAACATTTTAATATTGTAATTTTTCATGCTCATACATAGTCTAAATAATCATTATTTTCATGGCTTCATAAAGTTCCATTAAGTGAATGACAAAATGTATTCAACCACATTTCCTACTGTTACCTTTTAGAGGAAATACATATTTATCTGGTCATCAGTTCTCTGCAGAACTTAATTTCAGATATTTAAAAAAAATGTTTGGATGGAGACATTTTTCTTTGGCAGAGCACTTACCTTTGGCATCTATTGAAGAATGCAAAGCAATCAAACTCTAAGGTCAATTTATATCAGGTCAGATATTCTGTATCAACTCAGGAAGCCTCATGCATCTATTTCAATTTGGAATGTCAATTTCTCAGTCAAAGGCTCAGGGATCTCTCTTTGCCTCCCCTCTTTAAATTGACTATGAGAAAATGGTAGATTACCCATCTTAGTGTCCAGCTGCTTCGTATATACTTGGCCTAAGCACACAGATATATCCTTCATCTGGCAGTGGCTTTAATTTTTTAAATATTACAAAACTCATTCAGGTCCTTGAATCTACCAAATTAAACTTTGGAATTTCTCAACTTTTATTTCACTTCTCCAAAACACTTATAATAAAGCTCATCTCACAGACATTTTCCAATTTATTTTTCACAAAGTCAAGTTTCCCTTTCCTAGCAATTCCTCTATGTGAAATTGCTTACTTTTGGGCGGTATGGCCTCAGAGGAAAAAAAAAATCCACAGACCTATTTAGTAGTAAAGACCCCTTATAATCTTTAAAACTTCAAAACATTGATAGAATAAAATTATTATAGCTAACATTTATTGAGGACTCACTATTAACCAAGCACAGTGTAAAGTGCTTTATATATTTTTAAATTTGATCACCATAAAAACATTATGAGACAGGTAAAATTATTAGCTTCATTTTTTAGAGGAGGACATGGAGTTTTTAAGGTTTATGAAAAACTTACTCAAGATCTCATTATGTGTAAATCTTAATATTGAGATAGGATTGATGTTTAATTCTATTTAACTTAGATATCAAAGGTAACTCAAGAATTAAACATCATTCAGAAAAAATGAGAGGTTTTTTAATTATATGAAAGTAGACTATACAATGTATTTTCCAAATACACTTCTGTGAAGTATGGTATACCTCCTTGTCATTACCCACATGCCCATGTGTGATAGGAAAACCTATAATGGCATAATTTCTAGATGAGGCTTCAGAATTTTCCTCCATAGAGTAGTCTAGGCAGCCATCACCACCGATCATCTGGAGCAGGCTAAAGAGAAAAATTCTATTGTTATCCTAGGAGACTGATACAGGCCCACTGGCTGAATCCTTCCAGAAAGGCAGCTGTGGTCTATGTACTAAATAACGATAGTGGGATAACAGTATCATCTGCTTCATAGAACTGTTGAGAGCATTAAACGGGCCAAATATAATAAAACAAATTCTCCTCCAAGCTTTTTTCAAAGTAACAGTTAAGAAAGTTGTCAAGAACACTATTTCTTTTCTCATCATCTCAAACTGTGCTGAAATAGTTAATAGTATCCTAAAATTAAGACGATACTGAGATTTGCAAAAAAAATTGTCTTAGAACAATTGCTTTAAAATTTAGCCACAGCTTTAAGACAAGTTGATAATAAACAATAATATATCATCTGATTTTTTGATATTCCTGTCAAAACAAGCATAAGGCTTATTCTATCAAAAAATTTTAAAAATCGGCATTGGCTGGAACATTTCTGTCCTATGGCACAGCTTTGATTCTGAAAACAAAATTTTACTATTCTATAGGGAATTCCAGAGCAAAACCAAGGAAACTGGATTAGAAATCAATAACTGTAGACTTAGTTTTAGATAAGACACTAGCTTCTAGGATTAGACCAACTAGCGAGCTCCAAAGCAGGAGGCATACTTCTCCAGAAGTGTACAACACAATCATGTGAGCATAGGAAGAAAATATTAGAAAAAATTTTATGTAGAATATAATTAAAAAGAAAAGACATATTTTACTGGCATTTAATGAATTGATGATAGTGAATGTATGAAATATACATGCATTGTAAGTTTGAATTAAAGACATTTTTGATAGAGAGGTGCAGTCAAAAATTTAGAGGTCACCAAACAAGATGACTGGAGAACTTTTCCTACTTTGAGGTTTTATAACTAATTCTAAGGTAGTCATTTAACTTCTCTGATGGAAAGAACTGAGAGGCATTAATAGAGAAAAGCTCCTGAAATGCCCTTACAAGTAGTAGGTAAGAGAATGATTAGAGTGGCCAACAGAAGGCAATAAGGATTGGTGAATAACTGGAGAGCACTCACCTCCCTTAAACGGAACTGTTTATTCCTCAGTTCCAGCTGATTGCTGCATGCAAGTATGTTCAGAGTATTCAGAAATTTTAAATTTATGTGAATTTTCATGAGTTTTAAAAGACTCTTTAGGGAAAAAAGACAAGACAGAACAAAACACTATGGTTATGACCCCATGATCACAGCCTTTTAGTATCTGGCATACTGGTTAGGAGCATGAACCGGAGACTGAGGCAGTGACAACTAAATGCTCAGATAACAGCTCTATCACTAATAGTTTGTTTGATTTGGCTCAATTCCTAATCTGCCTAATCTTGCTTCCTGATCTGTAAAATGAGAGTAACAATAGAACCTGCCTCATTAGGTTGTGAGGCTTAAATTTAAAAAATGCATGCAAGGTATTTTAGCACTGTACCTAGTAAATAGCAAGTACTCAGCAAATCTCAGTTATAATAATAACTAAGTTTTTATTATGTACCAAGCACCTTAAATTATCTTCAATTAAATTCTTTCACAAACCTATGAGGACAATATAATCTGTGTCACAGAAGAGAAAACTGAGGCTCAGAGAAGAATAAAGTGTGCCCAAAGTCACTATCTTCCCCAAGGTCAGAGTTTCAAGCTCTTTTTATCAAGCTATTCTTATCACACACAGATTCTCATTGGTAGAATCGCATCTTCTGTGCTAGAGAAACAATTGAGTAGTTTCAGACTGTTATTTCTTAGTTCTACTTAGAAAATAAAACCAAGGTGAGGTGAGGTTAGGTGTTTTGCTATGGTGGCTTATGATCTGAAAACCTCACATAATAACAAAGAATGTTTCTGTGGTCAAAATTTCATGTGTTACACTGAACCTAAAACCTAATTAACTCATGAAAGAAAATTAAAATAAGGATTCCTCAAAGAAGTAAACAGGCCATGAGGACCATGAGACATAATTATCAGTATTGCCAAATTAATTAAGTACTCCACCATTCTCCTCTACTACAAGTGATCTGACTTTTCATCGAAGTATGCTGTAATTTCTTTTTAGCCTCACTTCAGATTAATATCATAAAGAGAAAAACATAAATTTGTATTAGAATGAGGACTGCTATCAAGTATTTATGTAATAGACATATAACTTCAAATTTATTAAGAAAGAATAAATGTATTTCAAGGCTTACCAGTTCTTCATCATGTTAGAAGCAATTCCTTACAAAGTTTTAATTTCAGTCTCCATGCAAAGAAATGAAGATTAAAACAAGGCTATCCACTCAATGGAATTCAATCCCCAAACTCCCAGCATTCAATTTTGCATACTTCAGGCTAGGAGTTTGCAAACTATGGCCCGTGAGTCAAATCTTGTCTTCTCTCTGTTTTTGTACATAAAACTTTATGGGAACATAATCATGCTCATTCATTTATGTGTTACTATGGTTGCTTCTGCATTAACAGGCGGAACTGAGTAGCTGTGACTGAGACTGTACAGTCAACAAAGCCAAAAATATTTACCACCTGGTCCTTTACAGCAAGAGGGTTGACTCAGCAGGTCTGTGCTTTTCAAACCCTGTAGCTTTCAAAGAAATGTCTGGCCCTTGACTGGCTCCTGGGAAGTAACATCTACACCCTTGGAATATCCTGCCTGCTAAAAGTATCTTTGTCTATCTGGGGTCTTGGGCCATACCAGGTAGATAATGCTAACAATATGATTTATGATATGGTCCTTAGGTCACAAATTATCAGTTTGCAACCTCTACAGCACCTGGAGACCAACCACAATAAAAACTCTGAATATCAAGGCTTGGGTGAGCTTCACTGGTTATCAAGACTTCACACATATTGTCAGACATTGCTGTTGAAGAAATTAAGCACTATCCATACAATTCCACTAACAGAGAGAAAACTGGAATCTTGAACCTGGTTTCTCCTGGACTCTGCTCTGCCCCATGCACAGTTTACTTCTGCCAATATTAATATGTATTATTTCACTGTAATAAACTATAACTGTGAGTGTAATAGCTTTTCTGAGTTCTGTTAGTAGTTCAAGTGAATCATTAAATGAGAGGGTGGTCTTCAGGACCTCTCAACTTATTGTCTCTTTAGAGAAAAAGTTTGTCAACCCCAAAATGTCAAAAAGACAAAAATCATTATACTTAAGCTAATATATACAAAGTTTTTCAGAGTTCACATTTTTTTCTAACTTATTAGCAACCTTCTAACAAAAAAAAATTTTTAGCAAATTTTAATCCCTGAAACAAGACCGTTCAATCAGTAATCAGCATCCAGCTAATCTATTTTCCTTAATCCACCTAAGTTCTCAGTTGTAAGTATTTTCAGCATATAATATTTATTTGGAAAAATCACAAGAAAAAGTAGTAGTATATGTTCTAAATGCAAATGTGTTCTCTACAGTGGCCAGCAATAGCTGCTAAAATTTAAGCTTATCAAAAAATAGTTAGGATGAAGCAAACCTGTCCTTGGGGCAGCCTTTATTTTCTAATTTTTAGTTCATAGAAAGATCAAGACAGAAAATACAATCCATGTATTGTATTTTCTTGTCTTCAAGTAATATACAAATAAACTTTCAATGATACATTTATAAGATAAAAAAACCCTCAGACTTAGCTAAGGAGAGACTTTAAAGTATTATTGCAATGAGGGGAGGAAGACAATTGCAATTGGGAGAAAGCTCTGACCAAAGATCTGCAAGGCTCTCAAAAGTTAAGCAGAAAGGGCTTTTCTTTTATAGGGAGGAGTAAATAATCCTAGAAAGAACCAGGGATGGTGTATTAATAAAGATTCCCCAGAGAAACAGAACCAATAGGATATATAAAGATATAGACATAGATATATACAGATATGTGTAAGAGTAAGCTGGAGAACCAAGAAAGCCAGTGGTGTGATTCAGTCTGAATCAGAAGAGCTGAGAATCATGGGGCCTCTGTTATAAGTCCTGCTATGAGTCCAAGAACCAGGAGCACTTACATCCAAGGATGGGAGAAGATGGATGTCTCAGCTCAGAGAGGACGAATTCACTTTTTGTTCTATTCAGGCCATCAGTGGGTTGGATGGTGTCCACCTGCATTGGTGAAGCCAGTCTCCTTTACTCAGTCTACTGATTCAGATGCCAATCTCTTGTGGAGATATCCTTACAGACACACCCAGAAATAATGTTTTACCAGCTATCTGGCCTCTAGAAATATATAACAGCATGAAATCACACAGGAAGGGTGCCAACAGAGAGGAAAGGTAGCTACTGCTTGAGCATCATCCACTTATCTCAGGTTATGAGCTTAGAACAAGAAATTTCTAAGCTTTCCATCATTTTCCTGTATTACGTTTCTTTATAGTCACAAAGCTTTTCCTGTATTATGTTTCTTTATAGTCACAAAGCAAAGGATGCAGCTGGAGAATTTTAGTAATGCCACTAATGAGGAAGTCTTAGAATATAAGAATAATTATATATCTTATTTCTGTTTAATTTAGTAATTTAGATTAAAAATAAGGATCACTGAGCCAGTACTCTGAGTTGGACACTAGTTTAGGTGGTTGTGGTAGACTATGGAGAAAGACAGCTAAAGCCCTGACCTCATGGTGCTTCATTTCCAGTGGGGACGAAAGGAAAAAAAAGTAAATAAAGAAGAGGACCATATTATTATAGATAGATTTTAGTTATTGTAGATAGCTGGATTGTGTCCCTACCCTCAAAAATTCATATGTTGGAGTTCTAATACCAAGTACCTCAGAATGTTACTGCTCTCGGAGATAAGGACTTTAAGAAGTAATTAAGTTAAAATGTGGTCTTTAGGGTGGACCCTAATACAGTCTTACTGGTATCCTTATAAAAAGAGGAAATGGGGACATAGATAAACACAGAGGGAAGACTATGTAAAGACAAAGAAGATGGCTATCTACCAGCCACGTAAAGGGTCCTCAGAAGAAATAATCTCAAATTTCTTAGCCTCCAAAATTGAGAAAATAAAATTCCGTTGTTAAATTCCCCAGTCTGTGGTACTTTATTATGGAAGTGCCAGCAAGCAATAGTGATAAGTGTTATGTAGAAATAAAACCACAACTGAATGTGTGATTGATGAAAGGAGTCCGGTGGGGGAGGCAGCACAGTTTGGTTAGAGAAGTCAGAGGAGAACTGTGCGAAGAGATGACATTTGATTTGAACAAATCATACTAAAACCCAGGACAGCCACATTTCAGGCAGAAAAGATTGAATTGTAAAAGTCCCAAAGAACACAAATGAGGCCAACAGGGCTGAATGAAGGGAGCGAGAAAAGGAGAGAGTGGTCTGAGATAGTCTTGGAGAGGTCATACTTAAACTTGGTTGCTTGATAATTGGAAGCTATAAAACATGAGGAGAGGGTTCCCTTGGTGGCACAGTGGTTGAGAGTCCGCCTGCCAATGCAGGAGACACGGGTTCGTGCCCGGGTCCGGGAAGATCCCACCTGCCGCGGAACGGTTGTTCCTGTGAGCCATGGCCACTGAGCCTGCACGTCCGGAGCCTGTGCTCTGCAATGGGAGAGGCCACAACAGTGAGGAAAAAACATGAGGAGAATTTACCAAAGGCTGGAGATCATAGTTCTACATCCTTCTCACTTTTGGAATCCATACACATAAATCTGCTTCCAGAGTCAGGAATGAGGCAAAAATTTAACTGAGAGCTGAGGACCTACACTTTATTTTTATTTATTTATGATATCAAATAACATCAAGGAGTTAAAGGTTAAAAGAAGAAGAAAAAGAAAATCATGACATAAAAATGCCTTCTTGTCACCTCAACTCCCACATCAACAGGATTAAACATACTGTGAAAACCCAACCCGATTGCATGTCTAGGAAAACTTCCAGCTTTAAAAAATATTTCTCAGAGCTGGTATATGAAACGGTTTAAGATTATCAGAAGAAATGAAATTTGTAGTGATTTTATATGTAAACTATATCAAGGATGGAAAATTAATGACAGGTATTCCTCGTCTCCCTCACTTGTCTCTGAAACTCATGATAACTATCACCAGTCACTCCTGACCCTATAATATTCCAATTCAGTTATCTCAGTGGGGATGCTCTCAAACATTGTAAGGTGGGGAATACTGTTTGAACTATTTAAATTATGCTTTTCTCTTTTGCATCTCTATTCATGGGACAACCCTCAAGTCAGCCTAAGGTTTCTGTCTACCCAAATGGGGATGGAAAGACGGTTAACAGTTTGTCACAGTAAGTATATAAAGAGAAAAAAGGTAATCCATTTCTCTCTGCTGTAAGACAATACATTTGAAAGTCTGGTTTTATTACAGGAAGAGAATGTTCTAAATTCATTTATCTGCCATTTTGTAATTAGGATACAAGCTTAGTGGCCTTGATACTGAAGCTGTTTTAGGGAGATGCTAGCCAAATTAAAAGCAGAAGATAGTAAGGATTCAGTAGTGACAGAACACATGCCTGTCTCAAGGTCAAAATCCCAGAAAGGGGAACATCTGTGATTCTAGAAGTTAATTGTCTTATAGACTACACCCAAGCAAACCTAAAAGCAGCCATATTGAAATAAACTGAATAATGAGGTAAAGAACAAGCCTTCTTTAGTTCCCACGTGGCATGGTGTACAGAAGCCCAGAGGTTCCTACATGCCCCAAGGATCATGGAAGATAGCTGAGTTGAGAGTCAATGAACCTGCCCCAGGCAGTCTCCTGTAGCAAAACAGAGGGAGATGCCAAGGCAAAAACTAAGAGATGAACGTATCACTCCATTAGGGAGTTGGTGGTGCCATGGGTAACCAAGGTCAGCTGGGAAAAATCTGGGAAATGCCTTGACACAACACAGAAAAACACTAGTTGTCATTAGTCAGGTAGTAAACCAGACTGGCTATATCCAACAGAGATCAGCAAGATTCCAGCAGATGCCATACAAATCTGAGGACCCTTTCCTCATCTTTATCACCAAGAGGACACATGTCATTTCCTCCTCCATGTGACCAAGCACCAACTTGAAAAGAAATGGGGAAGAGAATAAACTCTAAGATGGAGCATTTACCTAAACGTTTCTTTCATTATTATATTACATTGAATTGTTATTTTGGAATCAAATCTTTAGCTGCTGACCCCATATACATACTATAGTTGGCCCTCCATGTCTGCAGGTTCCAAGTCCAAGGATTCAACCAACTGCAGATTGAAAATATTCAGAAAAAATAATTCCAGAAAGTTCCAAAAGCAAGACTTGAATTTGCTGCATTCCAGCAACTATTTACATAGCATTTACATTGTATTTAAAACTATTTGCATAGCATTTACATGGCATTAGGTACTAAACATAATCTAGAGATGATTTAAAGTATACAGGAGAATGTGCATAGGTTATATGCAAATACTACCCCATTTTATTTAAGGGACTTGAGCATCCTTGGATTTTTGTATCCAAAGTGGGTTCTGGAGCGAATACCCTGAGGATACCAAGGAATGACCACATTCAGCAAGATACAGAGTTTCATGAGGAAAATCCAACCAGTTAATTAAAAATTTTAAGAGGCTCTATTTTCTTTGCCTCTCTCAGTAGAAGTAAATTTGTGAAGTTACTAAGCAACAAAATGGAAATATTAAAGTTTGTGGGCCAAGTCTTTTTCTTGGACAATGTTAATGTGAAGGCTAAAAACATTTGTCTCTGTAACCTTTTTTTTTCTATGTATATTTAGCTGATTCATCTCTAAAACCACTTCAGACTGACACAGTCTATCTGTAAAATGTTACTTCAGACAGATTATATCAGGTCTTGCAGCTTGGGAGATATATGTAATTTTTTTTCAGGTGTAGTCCAAATACTCATGGTGTTGATTAAAAGTTTAACTCTCAAAAACCAATCTACTCCCTTCATCTCAAAGTTCACAGTGTTTGTTAAAGATGGAGTGGGAAGGCACAGGATACTTCCAAATCTACCACAAAATTTACATTATCTTTTACTCAGTCAAATTAGACTTATTTATAAAAGTATCTTACAAATAATACTTTTAAAATAAACATTAAAATATACATAGACTGATTATGGGTTTATCAAAGTGCCTTAAACAACACTTTCCTTGAGATTCTGAATTTATAGTGCTGCAGTTCCTCTCTCTTTCTCTCTCAATCCCTCTGTCACTCCTTCTCTTCTTCCTTCTCTCACTGGCACATATATTTTCTTTCTTTTTTTTTTAACATCTTTATTAGAGTATAATTGCTTTACAATGGTGTGTTTCTGCTTTATAACAAAGTGAATCAGCTATACATATACATTTTTCTAACTGGATTCCCTGTTTTTATCTTGTGGACACCAGAATCCTCCCATGGGTAGACAAGATTCACTTTGATTTCCACTTTTATCTCTGATTTCAAAAGAAGTTCTTCATAATGAGAAAATACAACCAACATGTGCTTTTATGTGGAGTCATGCATTCCTACAATTCTGAAAATAGATGGCATAACTTAATATTATGAAAATGTATGCTCTCTTCAGAAATTGATTGTTTCTCTGAGCAATGCCATTCTTATAAAGCAATTTGTATTAGTATTCCTAGTGGGCTAGTAATAAACCTTACAAAGGACAAAAACAAAAACTACCTAAGAACTTCTTCAAAGTAATGGCATCTTTTGAAGTTATACTGCAAATGCCTGAATGGATAAGAAAACCCAAAATGACAAGTGACAAATATAAAGTGCCTTTGAAAGGTTTGTTTAGTATATTTTCCATTTTAATTTTTTTTTAGAGACAGTGCTATAAATTCACTTATAATTTCATTTATTATTGCACATATGTAACTTGCACTTTTGTCCTTAACTATTAAGGTTATTATTATCAAATTATCTTAAATTAATCATAAAATACCACAATTGTTAGTTTTTTTTGACAAATTAAAAAAAAGAAAAACTTTACTGGGTGGTTTTCAGGAATGAATTACTTAAACCAATTAGTATGTAATATCTTGATCATTCAGTTTGATGAAGTAGAAAGAACAATAGTTCAAGGTTCTGAGTTCCATTTATTCAGATAACCTTGTTATCTTTGTCACTGACCAAGTATCTGGCCAGTGATTTTCTCATCTACAAAATGGGCAAATTGAACTTTACCTCCTAGTCTCTGTCCAAGTCTGTAAACTTGTGGTTGACTATTTCAAACTTTTGCATACTGTGAAAAGGTGTCTAAATAAGACTAGAGTTGGTTATAATGCAAGTCAGAAGAAATCAGGCTGTTTTCATTTGGCTTCTAAATTTGAAACTATATTTTAAAAAAATGTTTGATAGTGTAATGGGCTAAATAATGGCCTCAAATATATGTCTGTAACATCCTTGGACCTTGTGGATGTTACCTTGGAGAAAGGGCCTTTGCAGGTATGATTCAGTTAAGGATCTTGAGATGGGGAGTTTATCCTGGATTATGCAGGTAGGCTCTAAATACAACCATACAGAGAGAGGAGACACAGAGGAAAATACACAGAAAAAAGGAAAAGACAATGTAACCACAAAGGCAGAGACTGGAGTGATGTGGCCACAAGCCAAGGAAGATTGAAGAAGCAAAAAAATGGGGTCACTAGAAAATAGAAGAAGCAAGAACTTTTCTCCCTTAGAGCATCAGGCTTCTGGCCTCCAGAATTGTAAGAGAATAAATTGTTGCTGTTTTAAGCCACCTAGTTCCTGGTAATTTGTGACAGGAGCCTCAGGAAGCTAACACAGATAGATTCCCTGAGAATAATTTATTGGACAGCCAGTGATGAAGACTTCTCCCTTGCTTGACCTCCCAGTTCCCTTGGAACAGGGTTCTACTCAAGGAGCTGAAGGGAAGTCCAAGGAGCTGCTGTGGCAGAGCTTTTTGGTCCCCACTCATATTTCTTCCTCCAGGCTTATCTCTTTATTTCTGCTCCCTCCTTGTTCCATCTCTGGTTTTGTCAAAAACAGCAGCCGTTTCTTATTATTTTCAGTGGTTTATCATTCAGTAATGTTCAAAGAGGCTAAAGGGAACATTTCATAGCTTTTCAGAGAAAACTTTCAGAAAATCAGTAGTTTAATGTTATATATAATAATTCACACTACACAAATTTTGAAGAATTTCCCAAGTTTCTTAAAGAAAATCTCCAAATGCTACTCCCATAGACCCTTACCTACTGACCTCTTAACTCTCAGATTTGCTTTTATCTTTTATTTCCCACCCCTAAGCCTTAGAATGCACAACTGCAGTATTTTATGTTAAATAACAGGATATATAACATAATCTAGCCTTCTCATGAATTGGTTCCTTTTATCTGTTTGAATATTGATATTGATTATATTCATTATTTTCCTTTACTAGTGTCCTAAACTCATCAATTAACATGCAGGAAAATACAAAGCAAGCTATTCAGTCAGGTTTTCCCAAGAGAGTTCATATAAAATAGTTCTCTCTAAATAGTCATAAACACGGCAAGCAGAAAGAACCACACAAACAAAAGTATACGGATACGGGTTTCCCTGGTGGCGCAGTGGTTGCGAGTCCGCCTACCCATGCAAAGGACACGGGTTTGTGCCCCAGCCCAAGAAGATCCCACGTGTCGTGGAGCAGCTGGGCCCGTGAGCCATGGCTGCTGAGCCTGCGCGTCTGGAGCCTGTGCTCCGTGACAGGAGAGGCCACAACAGTGAGAGGCTCGCATACCACAAAAAAAAAAAAAAAAGTATACGGATGGGAAGGTGCATGGAGAAATCTTTTTCTAAGAAAGGACTCAAGAATCACATTGATTGCTCATTTCTTAGAAGCAGATAGTCTCAAATTGTTACAGTAATAAACCTGTAATTCATCTCTGGATAAGTATTCCCACTTACCCTATCACCAAGTAGTTTTTCTAAGGGTGGTCAATATACTATACATTTTGAAAGGAATCTAAAGTTACTTTCTTCCTAGAAAAAAAAAAAAGTCGTTGGAACACACCAGATATGAGATGCCTTTCAATTAGTTTGTTTATATTTGGGTTGGGTTGGGGAGAACAGGGCAATTTTCACCAATCGAATCTCATTAATCTCTAAGTTATATGAGAGAGAAAAGCTACATAGCAGGCTATTTATTTTCTGTTCAGAGAATTCTTTTGTCATTCTCTTGAAGTTTAATGAACAGTTTCTCCAAATCCTCAGAGCAGTTTAAGTGTTTATTTCAGCAAATAATATGTTTGCAGAAGCACACATCATTATAGAAGTCTTTCCTGAGAAACTTCACTTGTGACATTTTGTGGCCTCATATTCCACTGTGCAAAAGAAGGTCATAATAAAGCACGTTTATACTTTGCTCAATGCTGCGGTCTTCTACACTAGTAAAAAGTACTGGAAACTTGCAAAGCATTTACAGTTTTAAATTAACAGATTTTTTAAGTATTAGTTTTATTTCCTGGTAATTTTTAATTGATTTGTTACTTTTTATTGGAAAATATACATATTTTAAAAGTATACATAGTGTACTATGAGCTTTCACAAATTGCATGCATTCATGCTACCAATGCCCAGATCAAGAAAGAGACCATGACCAGCACCCAGAAGATACCCTCATGCCCTGCTTCCAATCATTACCTCTAAGCTCACCACTATTCTGACCTCTATCACAAGAGATTATTCTGTTGTATTCATACTTTATATAAATAGAATCATATGGTATGTATTTTGGGTCTGATTTCTTTCATTTAACATCATGTTTATGAGATTCTTCCATATTGTTGTGTTATAGATCATTCATTCTCATTCCATAAATAGTATTCCACTGGGTGAATATACCATCATTTATTTATCCATTATCCCACTGATGAAGAGTTGAACAGCTTTAGGTTTGAGATGATCACAAATTGTGCTTTGTTGAACATTTTTATATATCTTTTGGTGAAAATAAGTATGCATTTCTGTTGGATGTTTGGCAAGGAGTAGAACTGCTAGGTCATAGTGTATATATGTTCAAAATTAGTGAATAACCCCAGTTTTATAAGTTGGTTATAACAATTTTGACTCTCAACTCAAGTATTTGAGTGTTCCAGTTGCTTCACATGCTTATCAACACTTGGTATTTTCTGTCTTTTTTTTTTTTAATTTTAGTCATTCTGACAGGTGTGCAGTGGTATGGCATTGTGGTTTAATTGGCATTTCCTTGATAACTGAGTTGGGATACTCTTCATATTTTTGTTGTTCAAGTATTTCGCCAATTTTTCTACTGGGTCATCCTTCTTTATTTCTTTAATTTGCAATAGTTCTTTAAAAATTATGGCTATATATACACTACCAAACGTATGGCTATATATACACTACCAAACGTAAGGTAGATAGCACAGGGAGATCAGATCGGTGCTTTGTGACCACCTGGAGGGGTGGGATAGGGAGGGTGGGAGGGAGGGAGACACAAGAGGGAAGGGATATGGGAACAGATGTACATGTATAACTGATTCACATTGTTATAAAGCAGAAATTAACACACCATTGTGAAGCAATTATACTCCAATAAAGTTGTAAAAAAAAATTCCAGGTTAAAAAAAAATTATGGCTATAAGTACTTTATAGATAAATGTATTAAAATATCTTTTCCCACTCTGAGTGTTGCCTTTTCAATCCCTTAATACTGTCTTCTGATAAACAGAAGTTTTTTAATTTTACTATAGATCAATTTATAAATTATTCTATCATGGGTACTTTTTTGTGTCCAGTTTAAGAAATTCTTGCCTAGAAAGGGTCATGAAGATATTTGCCTGTGTACTTACAAAAAAACAAAAAATCTTCAGTGGTTTGCCCTCTGCATTTAGATTGCAAGCCACCTGAAACTGATTTTTGTGTATGGTATGACATAGGAATAAAGATATTTTTTTCAACATAAACATGTAATCCATCTAGCACTATTTATTGAAAATCCTTTTTGCACTATATGTCCAAAACTTTTTTCATGAAAATCAGCCAGGTATTAATCTAGCATCTTTCTTTTCAACTTGTCTATAATTACAACTTTAAATCTTAATTTGGAAAAATATAAACCCACTGATACACAAATAATCATTTATTAAATATCAAGTTTCAGAATTGGAAACAGGATTTTAAAACGATTGGGAAGAAGTCATTGTTCTCTTTCTAGCTACTTGATATTTTTAATTTAAATTATGTCATTGCTTTCAATCTTCCTTTATCTATTCCAAACTCCATTTCTTTCTTATTTCCCAATGTATTGATATAGCCTGTGTTTCAAAATGATCTTTAGCAACTTTTGCCTTAGTCCTGTCAGTGGAAATTTAGCTAACATTTATTGAACATCTATTATGTCCTAGGTAGTGTGGTATTTTTCTGTTAACATACTATTTCTTATATGTAGATTCAACCAGTTCCCAAAGAAATATTAATAATTTCTTAGTTTTACAGCTATAATACTTATTAATATTTTTAAAGAGATCAGGGACTTCTCTGAGAATCTGATAAAAGCTTTAGTTTTCCTCTCCTGAAAATATGCACATACACAATATTATATATAAAATTTCAGGGGTTCCTATGCCACTAGAGGCCACAGATTGAGAACATTTCCACTGGAGAAACTCATGAAGAAATTACTCTTCTATATTATGAAAATGATTCTCCATGAGCATCTTTGTTGGTTAAATATCACAATGGGTACAACATGTGGCTTTATTGAGGATAATTTTATGGTTGCTCTCAGGGCTGAAAAATGATTCCAATATAAAAACATGTTAAACTAGATATAACAGGTATCTATTTTTAATTCTAGATCAATTTAGGTCACTTCACTTGGCACTAATACGTTTATAAAAATCCCCTGTCAAAAAGAATTCTCATTAGGAATAGACATTTCCTCCTTTATAACCAAACACTTAGTGGTTGCTCCCCCAACCTATTCCCAAGCCACTAGCTAATAGAAAGACAAGAATGGCTTATTACCAGCTTTCTTCAAATAAATAGAAACAAAACAATTGTTTTTGTATAGTTATAAAAGAGCACAGCTGTTGATCCTTTAAAGAATCAAAATGTACTCAATCGATTTGTGTTACAAACTATACCAATTTGTTATGACATGCAGAAGTTCCACATGCAGAGCTTTGCAGTATCACATTTGAGCACAGACACACACAGAGCCTCCCACATCTGAACACTAGGCCGGAACACAGAGCCTGCGTGTGGTGTCACAGATACAGCTGTGTGCTGCAGTGAACTGCAACTTCAGCCCCTCATCTTCAAACATCCTCTCACCTAAAAACCTGCTGTTTTTATTTCTTCCTACTGCTTCACAGACGTGAGAGCTGTCAGCCCTGAGTTCTATCTAGTACAAACATTCCTTGCTTCATCAAAAGAAAATCAAGCTCTAGGAAATAACACCCTGCTTAGATGTGACACATCTAAGAACCAGCTCAGTGGACTGATCTCCTTGAGCTGATAGTTTCTTCAGCATGCTCAAGTTGCCTTCAAGAGTCAAGATTTAAAAAATGTCAAAATGTACTTTTCAGTCTAAAAATATTACACCTCATAGTTCCTAAAATAACCTAGTTTCATGAAACATCTTCGTAATTCTTATACTCTGTTGAATAAGGGGATCCCTATTTCCTGGGTGACCTTGTCAACACATAAGAGAATCCTAGGTCTACTGGACAGGAGGATGTTGAGCTGACTTTAGGCACTAGCTGTTTGCTAGTAAGACTAGTATCTACTTTTGATTTCAGAGGGCACAACACAAAAAGGAAAGAAATTAAAATTCATAAAATTATATTAAACACACTGGGGAAATACAGATTCTCTTTTTACCTAAGTAGGTTTCCCATGGTTCATTATTCTCTTCACTTTCTCATTCACCCTCAACACCTCCATCCCTCTTTTATATTTCAAACTCATGTGGAAAAACTCCAATTAAGATTAAAGCCAACCCTCTGATGACTTTGAACTTGCTCTTATGGATAGAACAAAGCCACCTAACCATTCTGACTTTAAATTAATGACCATGAAGCTTGAGTAGACTTTTAAAACTGCCCTGCCATCCCCCCATCTTTCTCAGCCAGTCCATACTGCCTCTCTCTGAGTGGATCATTTACTACCTTCTCCTATCCATTTTATCTCCCCAAACCTCCTCCCTGTCAGCAGATAACATTTTAAATATTTCAATGAGAAAATATAAACAATTGAAAGAATTTCTGTACCTTTTCATACACAGTCCTCACTTCTGTCACAATGATTGAAAGACAAACCTCCTATTTCAGCAATAGGTCCAATCCTTGCTTGCCGATTCAAGGACGTCACTTCTGCAATTCATTACTTTCTCCTGCAACATCAACTCTTCCTCTTGATAGGATTATTTCCATCAATATATTATACAAACATATTGTAATACTGTTTATCTGACAAAATAAGTAAACATTCTTGACTCTTTATACCCTATCAGCGACTCCTTCACTTCTCTTCATTCCAAAGAGCAAAACTCTTATAATAATTAATAATTGCTTTTTGCATGTCTTCTCCCCTATTGTCCTTTTCACCTTCACCAGTTCACTAAAACCACTTACAAAGATCACCACTGATATCCATGTTGCCAAATCCATGACTTATCTGCCCCATCTTCCTCCATCTCTCAGTGCTTTTAGCACAGTCATTTTTTCCTCCTTGAAATCGTTTCTTCAAATGACTTTCTAGACACCACACTTTCTTGATTCTCCTATTTTGCCAGCTGTTTCTTTATGATCTCTTTGACTTCCCCCAAGAACTTAGCTCTCAGCCTTCATCTCTCATCTCTTGTCTTATTTACATATACTCCCTTTGGAATCACATCCATTTCTGTGGTTTTAAAATTCAATCTCTACACTAAAAATTTAAATTATTTTTATCTCTGGTCCCAAACTCTTCCCTGAGCTCTGTCTTTGTATATCCAATAGGTTAATTTTGTATCAACTTTTGATGTCTAATGGTTACAACAAACTTAATATCCAAAATTGAATCCAAAACCCTCTAATCTTCTCCTCTCCAAATTTTCTCTATTTCAATAAATGGCACCAATATCCTCCCAAGTACCCAGATAAAAAACTCTGGAGTCATCTTTGACTTCTCTATTTCTTGCTTACCAACTTACAATTCAGTAGTAAATCCCATCAGTCTTTTCAAAATGTATCCAGAATCTAACCAATTTCAAATTTTCTACTAATAGTACCCTACTCTAAGTCCCTATTAATTCTCACAAAGATTACTACAGCAGACTCTTAATCTGTTTCAGTCTATATATCACACAGAAGCCAGAAATAATCATTCTGATAAAATAATCAACCTAAATAATCATTTTAAATTAAGATCTTATCATTCTTATGCACAAAATATTTCAACAGCTTCCCTTAACCCTTAAATTGCACTCTGAACCTTGATCTACAAAACTATACATGATCTAGTCTCTGTATACTTCTCTGACCTGTTATCTCTTTGATAACCCTCTCACTTTCTCACAATACTCTAGTAATGATCACCTGGGGAACCCTCCTACACTGTTGGTGGGAATATAAATTGGCATAGTCACTGTGGAAACAGTATGGAAGTTTCTCAGAAAACTAAAAATAGAGTTACCATATGACCTAGCAATTCCACTCCTGGGTATATATCCAAAACAAACAAAGAAATTAACAAAAAACCCCACTAATTTGAAAAGATAAATGAACCCCAGTGTTTATGGCAGAAATATTTACAACTGCCAAGATATGGAAACAACCTAAGAGTCCATCAACAGATAAATGGATAAAGAAGAAGTGGTATATACCTACAACGGAATACTAATCAGCCATAAAAACGAATGAAAATGTTGCCATTTTGGATGTTGCCAACATGGATGGACTTTGAAGGTATTATGCTAAGTGAAATAAGTCAGGCAGAGAAAGACAAATACTGCATGATATCACTTATATGTGGAATCTAAAAAACAGAACAAACTAGTAAATAAAAGAAAAGAAAAGCTGACTCACAGATAGAGAGAACAAACCAGTAGTTAATAGTGGGGAGAGAGAAAAGGAGAGGGGCAAGATATAGGGGATAGGGGATTAAGAGTGCCAAACTACAATGTATAGTATAAATACAGTATAGGGATATATTGCAGAGCACATGGAATATAGCCAATATTTTATAATAACTTTAAAATGGAGTATAATTTAAGTGCTTCAATCACTTAAGCTAGTACAAAGATTAAAAGACAAAAATGGTAAAATCAACTGTAACAAAGATTAAAATATTACAACAAAAATATAAAATGCGGGGGAGAGGACTATTAAAGTTTGATCTTTTGGAATGTGTTTGAACTTAAATGACTACCAATTTAAAATAAGTAGACACAGCTTTCATGGAGTGCACATATATTTATATATAACTACAAATCAACAACCTGCAATAGATAAACTAAAACTAGAGAGAAAGGACCACACAAGAACACCTCTAAATAAAACCATCAAACCACAAGGGAAGAAATGAAAATAAGAAGAAAAATTTAAAAAAAAAGAAACAGAAAACAAGTAACAAAATGGCAATAAGTATATACCTATCAATAATCACTTTCAATATCAATGGATTAAATGCTCCATATGAAAACACATAGGGGGGACCTTCAAGATGGCAGAGGAGTAAGACGTGGAGATCACCTTCCTCCCCAAATATATGTCTACATGTGGAACCACTCCTACAGAACACCTACTGCTTGCAGAAGACCTCAGACTTCCCAAAAGGCAAGAAACTCCCCACGTACCTGGGTAGGGCAAAAGAAAAAAGAAGACACAGAGGCAAAAGAATAGGGACAGGATCTGCACCTCCGGGAAGGAGCTGTGAAGGAGGAAAACTTTCCACACGCTAGGAAACCCCTTCACTGGTGGAGATGGGGGGTGGGGGGGTGGGGGGGGGAAGCTACAGAGCCACAGAGGAGAGCACAGCAACAGGGATGAAGAGGGCAAAACAAAGAGATTCCCTCACAGAGGATAAGTGCTGACCAGCACTCACCAGCCTGAGAGGCTTGTCTGCTCACTTGCTGGGGCGGGTGGAGGCTGGGAGCTGAGGCTTGGGCTTCAGACGTCAGATCCCAGGGAGAGGACTGGGGTTGGCTGCGTGAACACAGTCTGAAGGGGGCTACTGTGCCACAGCTAGCTGGGAGGGAGTCCGGGACAAACTCCAGACCTGCCTGAGAGGCAAGAGACCATTGTTTCAGGGTGCCCAAGGAAAGAGGATTCCTTCCATGTCTGCCAACAGAGGGCAGAGCACCGCCTAAATGAGCTCCAGAGATGGCATGAGCTGCGACTATCAGCATGGAGCCCAGAGACGGGAAAGAAACGCTAAAGCTGCTTCTGCAATGAACCAGGAAGAAATAGAAAATATAAACAGACCAATCACAAGCACTGAAATTGAGGCTGTGATTTAAAATCTTCCAACAAACAAAAGCCCAGGACCAGATGGCTTCACAGGCAAATTCTATCAAACATTTAGAGAAGAGCAAATACCTATCATTCTCAAACTCTTCCAAAATGTATCAGAGGGAGGAAAACTCCCAAACTCATTCCACAAGGCCACCATCACCCTGATACCAAAACCAGACAAAGATGTCACAAGAAAAGAAAATTACAGGCCAATATCACTGATGAACACAGATGCAAAAATCCTCTACAAAATACTAGCAAACAGAATCCAACAGCACAGTAAAAGGATCATACACCATTATCAAGTGGGGTTTATCCAAAAAATGCAAGGTTTCTTTAATATATGAAAAAGAATCAATGTGAAACCATATTAACAAATTGGAGGAGAAAAACCATATGATAATTTCAATAGATGAAGAAAAATGTTCTGACAGAATTCAACACCCATTTATGATTTTAAAAACCCTCCAGAAAGTAAGTATAGAGGGAACTTACCTCAACATAATAAAGGCCATATATGATAAACCCACAGCCAACATCATTCTCAATGGTGAAAAACTGAAACCATTTCCACTACGATCAGGAACAGGGCAAGATTGTCCACTCTCACCACTATTATTCAACATAGATTTGGAAGTTTTAGCCACAGCAATCAGAGAAGAAAAAGAAATAAAAGGAATCCAAATCGGAAAAGAAGTAAAGCTGTCACTGTTTGCATATGACATGATACTATACATAGAGAATCCTAAAGATGCTACCAGAAAACTACTAGAGCTAGTCAATGAATTTGGTAAAGCAGGATACAAAATTAATGCACAGAAATCTCTTGCATTCCTATACACTAATGATGAAAAATCTGAAAGAAAAATTAAGGAAACACTTCCATTTACCATTGAAACAAAAAGAATAAAATACCTAGGAATAAACCCACCTAAGGAGACAAAAGACCTGTATGCAGAAAACTATGACACTGATGATAGAAATTTAAGATGATACAAACAGATGGATAAATATACCACATATATTTATAAATATACCATGTATATTTATTTATATTTATTTATATTTACCATGTACCTAAACAAAATAAGGGACAGAGGAAAAATAATAACCTGTAACACAGAGATATATAAAATCAGAAGAGAATACTATGAACAGTTTTATGTGACAAGTGAACAACCTAGAAGAAATGGATACATTTCTAGACATATACAATCTTCCAAGACTGAAACAGCAAGAAATAGACAATCGGAAAAGACTGATCACTAGGTGTGAAACTGAATTAGTTATCAAAAAAAAAAAACTCCCAACAAACTGAAGTCTAAGACCAGATGGCTTCATAGCCATGTTGGAATTCTACCAAATTTATAAAGAGCTAATAACTACCTTACTCAAACTATTCCAAAAACTGAAGAGAAGGGAGCATTTCCAGATTCATTCCATGAGGCCATCATTATCCTGATATGAAAACCAGACAAAAACACTACAAAGAAAGAAATTAAAGGCCAGTATCTCTGATGATATAGATGGAAAAAGCCTCAATAAAACATTAGCAAACTAAATTCAACAATACATTAAAAAGATCATACAACATAATCAAGTACGATTATTCCAGAGATGCAAGGCTATTTTAATATTCACAAATCAATCAAGGGGATACACCACATTAACAAAATGAAGGATAAAAATTACATGATCATCTCTATAGATGCAGAAAAAGCTTCTGACAAAATTCAACATTCACTCATGATAAAAACCCTTATCAAAGTTGGTATAGAGGGAAAATATCTCAACATAATAAAGCCCATTTATGACAAACCAACAGCTAACATCTACTCAATAGTGAAAAGCTGAAAGACTTTCCTCTAAAATCAGGAAATAAGACAAGCAGACCCACTTCTTGAGGACCCTCTTCCCACTTCTACATTGTGAAAAGAAAACCTACTGAATGGGAGAAAATATTTTCAAATGTTATGACCAATAAGGGGTTAATATCCAAAATATATAAACAGCTCATACAACTCAAAATCAAAAAAACAAACAACCCAGTCAAAAAATGGGCTGAAGCGCAGAGCAGCTAGGCCCGTGAGCCATGGCCACTGAGCCTGCACGTCTGGAGACTGTGCTCCACAAATGGGAGAGGCCACAACAGTGAGAGGCCCATGCACTGCAGAAAAAAAAAAAAAAAAAGCCTGAAGGCCTGAATAGACTTTTTTCCAAAGAAGGTATATGGATGGGCAACAGGCACATGGAAAGATGATCAACATCACTAATCAGAGAAATGCAAATCAAAACTACGATGAGATATCACCTCACACCTGTCATAATGGCTATCATCAAAATGTCTAAAAATAACAAATATTGGTGAGGATGTGGAGAAAAGTGAACCCTAGTACACTGTTTGTGGGAAAATAAATTGGTGCAGCCACTACGTAAAACAGTTTAGAAGTTTCTCAGAAAACTAAAAAAGAACTACTATATGATTCAGTAATTTCATTTCTTGGCACACATCCAAAAAAAATGAAAACACTAATTTGAAAAGATACATGCACCCTAATGTTAATAGCTGCATTATTTACAATAGCCAAGATATGGAATCAGCCTAAGTGTCCATCAAAAGATGAATGGATAAAGAAGATGTGAGATATATATATACATATAGATATAAAATGGAATATTACTCAGCCATAAAAAATAAAATTCTGCCATTTGCAACAACACAGATGGACCTGGAGAGTATTACGTTTACTGAAATAAGTCAGATAGAGGAAGACAAATACTATATGTTATCACTTACGTGTAGAATCTAAAATATAAAATGAATTAATATAAGAAAACAGAAACAGACTCACAGATATAGAAAACGAACTAGTAGTTACCAGTGGGGAGAGGGAACAGGGCAGGGGCAAAGTAGGGGTAGAGGATTAAGAGGTACAAACTACCAAGTATAAAATAGATTAGCTACAAGAATATATTGTACAGCACAGGGAGTATAGCTAATGTTTTATAATAACTTTAAATGATATAATTTATAAAAATATTAAATCACTATGTTGTACACCTAAAACCAATATAATATTGTAAATCAACTATATTTCAATAAAATAAAAAAATTTAAAGATTTCACCCATCAAAATCATGTCAAGCAGCTTCCCCTGGTAATGATTTTGTTACTCAGTAGGCATGTGCTCTCCTACCCAAGAATTGAACCTGCTTCATGGCAGCCATAATAATTTAAGGTTAAATGGACAAGTCATGTGGCTCACAAGAGAAGGCTTCCACTGTTATTCCAATAACTGAATGTCCCCAATTTACCTTTGTTTAGATCAAGAAGCTACAATATTCATTTAATCACCCAAACCCAAATCACCTTTTTAATATAAGCAGGCTTTTCATAGGTGGCAAATGTCATGCAGAAGCTCAGTCTTATCAATAGAAAACACATACAGAAACATAACCATCTCTCAATTCATGCTGTCTGAATATGAGTCATCAGGCACAGGTGCAGCTACTGAGGACTAAACAAGATAGAAATAAGGAGAGTTCAAAGGACACACCTCAGTTCGGGTGTTTATAATAAGAAGGCTATGTGAAGAACAACCTTTCACATAATACAGTTTGGGCAGGTATTTATCCTGGGAGCAGGGGAAAAAATGAAGAGCCAATGTGAAGACACTGCAATAGTCATTTAGATGATCTAGTCAATAGAGAAAGAGTTTAGAAGAATGTAGGACAAAGATGTACAGAAGCCAAGTACAAGGGCAAAAGTAATTGACCAGAAAGGGGAGCTTTAAAAATTATCACCATCCAGTTACATGGAAAGAAACGATCATTCTTCTGATGCTGCATTTAAGTCCTACATTTTAAAACACTTTAATTCTCAATTCTAATTGGCATGATGTTTTTCTCTGAAAATGTTCAAAGACTCATAGAGATAGCTCTCTTCTGTTTTCCTTTCTCTCAAAATTATTCCAAATAATAAATGAAGAAAACCAAAGTATTTTGTTGACAAATTACTTTTGTTAGCAATTTAGAACAGAATTTCTTAGCTTATAATACGTAGAAATGGAACTGTCATCTTTACTACCCGTAATCAATCTGCTTTCACATTTTACATAGGAGGATACTTCTATTACACACATAAAATTGATTATGGGCAACCGTCATGTTTCATAGGAACCAGAGTTCACAGCTACCATAAGGAAAATACAAACAGTAAGAATGATCAAAGTTGTAGGTAAATAATGTATTTCTCCTACAACAGTAGAGGAAATTTCTCAGGCCTTTCCATTGCTTATGTCAAGGTCAACTCTGTTCTCATAAGACAATACTTTACTCATGCCAATATGTAAACACTGATTTTTAAAAGCCTATAGCAGTATATCCAGGTGTGTTCTATGGAACTTTTCTGTGATACATTTGTTAGTAGATATTCTAAAAAAAAATGGATCTTGCTCTACTAAGTTTAAAAACACTAGATTAACAGATTTTTTTTTTCACTATAGGACTTCTCAGGCAGTTGACATGCTCAAGCATTTAGTGAATTTAAAAGGCAACAGACTCTGCAGAGTTTCATATCTATCTGATCAGGAAACCATGGCAGTAAGCATTCATCCTATGATATTAGTGTTGTTCAGAACACATTTTGGTAACTACTGTTCTACTTATTCATGAAAGAGATAAATCTATAACAGGTAAATATACAATGACAAACCTACATACTCTTTATTCCTTAGATGTTGTAAGAGATCATGAAAGAGTAGTTCTACTCTTAATCATCACACAAAATGAGAGGTCTTTGGTCTACACATGTGGAAATGGAATTATTCTCTGCAAGTTGATGAAAACTAATTGATGGCAAATTCTTTCAATGAAGACGATTTAACTTTTTGCCCCACAGTTTCTGTAGATCAATATGAAAAGGATTCATGAGCCCTTTAATCCACATATTTGTAAAAAAGGTAAAGCTAAGAGGAATAGAGTAGGATTTTAGGTTTTATGATTGTGTTTTGGGTCATAGTTTTATTTAGAGTGAAGGCTTATATGGAAAAATGTAATATAATACAGTTTACTGATCATTGTAAAGTAATTCAAAGTCATAAAATGAGAGTCAGGCATTACATAAGCCATTTGTTACCTTTGAGATATAAAAAATTAGTTAACATTCAAAGTGTACCCTAAGTTATTTACAAGGTTTGTCTTCACATTTAGAGCAGACTGTTCCTTAGATAATACAACAAAATACAGGCTCAGGCAAGCACAATGTATCTTTATATATTAGGCTTCCACTTAAATCACTTACTAGCATATGACCTTGGACAAAGTACTTTAACTTTATGTGTATCTCTGAGTCCTCGTAAGTTAAACGGGAAAAATAATAACAGTCACACACACACACACACGCCATGGAGTTATTGTGAGGATTAAAGGAGTTAATATACATAAAGCATTTAGGACAACTCTTGGCACAGTAAATTTTCAGTATGCTTTAGACATTATCATTATCCTTATTATATGCCAAGTACTTTTCTAGTCACTGAGGATGTTTACAAGAGCAAGACAGACAAGTTCTATGGCCTCAGGAAATTAACAGTCCCCTGGAAGAGAGACATAAACAAATCAAAGAAACAAATGTAAATATAAATGCTGTAATGAAAACAGTGTGCTACCATTGAGACTATGGTAGTGGTCCCACTGTATCTAGTTGGTTAAGGAGTATACCTCAGAAGAAGACATTTCAACTAATAATTAAAGAAGGAATAGATGCCAGTTATGTGAAGAATGTGGGTAGGCACATTCCAGGCCAAAGAACAAGACATGGGGATGCCTTGAAATAGGAAAAATAATAGAGAGCCAGAGTCCCAGGAGTACGAGGAGACACACTCAAGCTAGGCTAATTAGAGGAGAAACCAATGAAGGAACTATCTACAAATTTATCAGCAGGAAATGCAGCATCATGGGTCTCATAGTGGAAGAACCATTACTACCATAAGCCAAAAGGATGAGAGAGGGCTGTGGCTACCAGAACCCAGGAGGAGGGAGGCATGTATATCAGGCTACCTTGAGAGGCTGTGACCCCCTAAAGGATAGAGCCAGCCAGAGGTGACTGCACAGGGAGAAAGCCATGGGAGAAATAACCTCCTCTTCAGATTCCCCACTAAAGCACTATTAGTCAACCCAGACAGCCAGAAGGCAAGGAAACCATTGATGTAGTCTATAAAAGCCAGTCTACTAGGGCAGGGAACAAGTTAGAGAAAGGAGAGGGGGAAAATAGGGGCAAGTGAAAGATATCTAGCACTGAATTAGAATGAAAAGAATCTAGGATGAATGAAAATACAGTGATTGGGGAAGAGAATGCTACAAAAGGAGAGTGGATAGTCAGGAAGGAGATGAATTACTCAAAGGCACCAAAGGGATTTAGATTTTATTCTAAATGCAATGAAAAGTCACTGAAGCATTTGTAGAAAGGAATGGCAAGATCCATAAATGTGTTTTAACTCTGTCTGGTATGTAAAGAATGGATTATAAGAGCATAAGTGGAACTAGGGAGACCCATATGGAAGCTATGGCAATAATCTAGACAAAAAGCATGATGGTGGCTTGGATTAGGGTGTGAACAGTAGAGATGGAGGTAAGTGAGCACATTCAAGTTGAGGGTAGAACTGACAGGATCTTCACATGGGTTTGATGTTGGGGTAATAGGAAAGGAGGAATCAACCATGACTAACAGATTGCCAGCTTGAGCAACAAGCTGAATATTTCTCAATGGGTAAGACTAGGCAGGAACAGATTTAGGAGGGGAGGATAAGAGGCTCAGTCTTGGCTATGCTGAGTTTGAGATGACTTTGAGACATCAAGTGAAGTGTCAAATAAGCAAAAATATACCTTAAGTTCTAGCTCAAAAAAGTGGTCTGACCTTGTAATAAGAGTCACCAGAATGTGTTGGTAATTACCACCAGGCCAGGGGAATTAAGTAGATCACCTAATGCTGTGAGAAGACAATATTGTCTCTGGTTTACCTAGATAATTTTAATATAAATCAACTGAGTTTTAAAACAGAAATACTTACATATTTTGTGCCATAGACCCCTTTGGTGGGATGATGAAACCTATGGACCCCCATTTCAGAATAATTTTTCTCAATGTATAAGGTAAAATACACAGGATAACAAGGAAACCAATTATTTTGAAATATACTTATCAAAATATAAAAATTAAATTTATAATACAGTTATTTATTTTTAATGCATTAAATAACTATGGAGGTAAGTTTAGTACCTACCATAACATCATTTATCCAAGTAGTGACAAGCATAAATGATGTTTTGTAGTATCTGTAACAACTGGAATATAGTATGAAAAAAATTGTTATTTCTGCTAATGACAAAGACACATATACTCTCATCCTATTGTGTGTGTACCTATACTCAAAATGAAAATAATACTAATCGTTAATAGGGAGCACCCCATCCCCTTAAGGAGGTCACAGTGTTGGTAGTATTAGGAGTGGGGGAGGGCAGAGAGGACATACAAGTCATTAGACCATTGCACTGTGGTGGGAGAATATTTATGAAAAAGGAGTGCTCACTGAGGGATAGGAGCACAGGGGAAGGCCTTGGTAAGTCTTCCCGCAGATGTCTCTTTAGCCATGTTGGTAAGGAAGTGTGTGTTTGGCATTTTATATGAAGCAACAACATGAAAATGCGTAAGGAATCAGAGAGTAATCAAGTGCATCAGCAGCACAGTTACTCTCTGCATTGTCCTAATCCTCTGTGTTACCTCTTCTCAGAAAGGCAGGAGAAAATCCAGGTGTCTCACATCTGCTATTTCTTTCACTCTCTCAAACAGCATCCTGACTTGATCAACAGAACCAGGGTAGACTCTTTGAACTTGCTAATCGTTCTATACGGAACCTACTTCACATAGATCATTGCGCGGTTTGGTTCCTTATTTCATTCAGGTCTTTGCTCAGACATGACCTCATCAATGAGGTCTCTCTCAAGACCCAATACAAAATAGCCCCTCTCTCCATCATTCTCTGCCTACTTTTTAAATAGCACTTACGACTGCTTGAAATTATATTCTGGGGAGAGAATACTAGTTTATTGTCAGACACCTCCATCCCAAGTTAAGCTCCATAAGGGCTGTGACCCGCTCTTCTTCACAGCTGTCTCTGCAGGCCCTAGATGGGCAATTGGCACACGGCAGTCAGTTCCTAAACCTGTGCAGAGTAACTTAGTTAATCCACGTATTGTTTAAGGATGTATTTGTCCTCACTTGGTTGTAGCCATGACTGCCACCCTGTCTCACATGTCCAAGTCCCACAATATCCATCTTGTATATATGTGACACAATGCATCCCTTGCCCTTACATATGCTACACAAAGCATTGCTGTGGCTACCTCTTCTTATTCCATGCCCACCTTCTATTGATGTTCCCTGCCCTCATACGTTGAAAAGCTACGACCATAGAGTAGAAACTCTCCTTAGATGTCACACTCCAACATAACATCCTGCCTATCTCTGAAGATGGTGACACTGTCACACTCTACATTCCTATGCCAGGCTAGAATGTCAGTAGCATCGTGAAACAAAGTCCAATGTGGCTGAAAAGTCCAAGCTAAGGCCTCAAAACAAGACCAGGTCCTGTCTCTTCTCTGCTTCTTCTCTTCCTGCAGCTGACTCCCCTGCCCGCTTCTCCTCAGACTACATCTCCTCTGAGTTTTATCACACTAATTCCTTGATGTTTTCCATGTTTAAATTTCTCAACATAGAGATATAGGTAAAAAAATGAGAACCTGCCAAAGCAGTGCAGTTGAGATAGTATAAATTCAAGAAAACATTTAGGAGGCGAGATGTACATGGATGAGAGAATATTAGGTAACAGGCTGATAACAGCAACAGATTAAATCAATAAAAAATAAAGAAGGTTTTGTAATAAATAGATGAATCCAGTTTGGGATATTTAGAATGCTAAGTGCCTGTGGTATAACTAAACAGATATTTTGAAAAAGCAGTTAAGAAGGTGAATTAATGGGGCTTCCCTGGTGGCGCAGTGGTTAAGAATCCGCCTGCCGGGCTTCCCTGGTGGCGCAGTGGTTGAAAGTCCGCCTGCCGTTGCAGGGGACACGGGTTCGTACCACGGTCCAGGAAGATCCCACATGCCGCGGAGCGGCTGGGCCTGTGAGCCATGGCCGCTGAGCCTGCGCTCCGCAACGGGAGAGGCCACAACAGTGAGAGGCCTGCGCACCGCAAAAACCAAACAAACAAAGAATCCGCCTGCCAATGCAGGGGACACAGTTTCATTTCCTGGCTCCGGAAGGTCCCACATGCTGTGAAGCAACTACGACTGCGTGTCACAACCACTGACGCCCATGCACCTAGAGCCCGTGCTCCACAACAAAGAGAAGCCGCCTCAATGAGAAGCCCGTGCACTGCAACAAAGAGTAGCCCCCACTCACCGCAACTAGAGAAAGCCCACAGGCAGCAACGAAGACCCAACGCAGCCAAAATTAAATAAATAAATTTATTTTTTTTAAAAAGGTGAATTAAGTAGTTGGGAGCCATGAGCATTTGGGAGGGTGTACACTGAGCCATGAATGTGGATTATGTCTCCCAGGAAGATTAAAGAACAGACAGTAGGGGGTCAAGTACAGGATGATAAACATAACTGCCAGCAGATTATGATTTTGTTATTAAAATTTATAGTTTTGTGTAATACAAAAGTAGAGATCTCTGAAGAAAATAAAATTTGATTTTGTGTGGTTACCATTATTATTTTGGGCCCTCAAGTATGTTTCTGTATAATAGGATAGCTATTGAAGTGTTACATTACCCTTTAAAAAATAAAACTAACCTCCAAGCTGCAGTCACGGGACAGTTAACAAATAGCCTTAGATGAAGCAGCGGAAAGTGCGCATTGCTGGTCAGCCAACACTCTGCACCAAGTCAGGACAGGGAGCCAACTGAATTGCAACATCAAGGGCTCAGCTCTGTTTTCTGCCAAGAGCTGCCTTTTAAAGTCTTGCTTCTGACAGGTTACAGTGCCTAGCAAAGCAATTCTCAAAATTCAGGAGAGAGTACGTCACTTGCCTGCCTGCTGCCAGCTTCTTCCTTGGCGGTCCGTGCCCCTCCCGCCCCAGGCCCCAGCCATGCTCGCTGCCTGCACCGCAGCTTTAGCACCTGGGCCCGGGTAGACCCTGCGAGGGGCTGACTGCAGGCCAAGGCTCCCTAGCCTAGGCCACGTGTGTTCCTGGCTCGCAAGCAGCTCTGACCCCCCGGCCTGCCTGGACCACAGGGCCGCCCCGTGCTGGCCTGCTGGCCACGGCTGTGGTGCCCTGGGCCGCCCCCGATACCCAGCAGGAAGTGCAGGAGAGAAAGCCCAGGAGAGGGGGGAGGTAGTCCAATTCCAGGACCCGTGCACTTCTCCGAACCCCCCAGCTCACCCCTGCCCCCGGGTCCCCCCGAGGGCCTGCTCTTGACCTGTGCTCCTTCAAGGTTGAGAAGCCAGCGCTCTAGGCCCAAAAGTAACTTATTTTCCAAAGTACTTTGAGAGACTAACCTCGTTCTTCTTGCAGCATCCGTAGGAACAATGTGAAATTTTTAACTCCGTAGTAACGCAGACAGCGATACCAAGGGTAGAGAACTGGTCCAAGGTTACACAGTCTTTTGGCCAGAGGATTAAAATTGAGCCCTCCTAACCACTGCCAGTGACTTCTTCGGATCACCAAACCGCCGCCTCTGAGTACCTGAAGCCTCTGCTTCCTCTTAAGTACTTTCTGAGGCTCCTTCCTGTGGTGGGAGGACTGGGCCCGCCCCCAGGTGTTGTAACAGTGCATGAGTTGGCCTGGGACTACTTAAGCCTAAGCTATTTTTAGCCATCTTCCAGGACAGAGATTATCAAACTCTGGTGTGTGTCAGAATCACCTGAAAGCTGTTAAAGATGAGAGGCGGAGGCTCATTGAAGGACCTGGACCTCTTTATTTTTACCAAGCCCCCCAAGTGATTCTAATACAACCGAAGTTTGAGAACCCAGGAGATGCCTGCATTGTCTGTTAAGCATCACACCTGAAAGGGAGGTGATTATTGAAAGAGATTCCACATTTCTCGTTTGGCTCCTGTCTTTCAGATCACTGTACTGTGCATTGCATTCATTTGAAAAATACATATACAAATAAGTACAAAAAAATTCCTGAGACTGTAGAAGCTGAACATTCCAAGGCTCTCTGGTGCTTCCATGAGTTTTCACGGGCTGCCCTCTCTGCATGGAACCATTTCTTTCTCCACTCTTTCCTCTCCCACCCCCTCTACACCTGAGCTGAACATTTCTCCTTTGTCACCCACAAGCCTACCTTTAATCTTTGCTCATCCATCCCATATTACTGTTTACCTGTCCCTGACCTTGGAGTTTCATGTTTTCTGCCATCATCTGTGAAACTATGGCAAGATAACTTGTTAGCTGGCAAGTAGAGTAAAATCTCAGACCCTTCATGAATCTTGACAGAAAAAGATCCATCAAGTCCAATACCCTCACAAAATATCCCACCTGCTCTCTGTCACCCAATATTTCACTCCATCCTCTAGATTAACTGTATGCCTTGTTAAACTCCAAATATCCCCAGAGAGACAAAAAGTTATCACATAGGAGGTGGAAAAAAACACCACAGGAGCACAGTTCTATGGAACGTATACCAACGAGCCACTAATGGAAGACATGGTGACATAAAAAAGAGTCTGGTGTTACCCAAGGCCAACTTGCCCCCATCAAATTATTATTTTGACACCAATATTTTTGTTCTGGTTTAACCATTTTTATATTTTCAGTATTCATGCTGGATTTTCTCTAAATCTGCCAGTCTTGGCACTGCAGAAAATATCTATAAACCACATTTTTTTCAACTTTTGATAAAATAACCTATTTTAACTGATTTGCTACCCAAATCATTTTGCAGTTTCAAGAAGATTTTGATTTCTAACATTTTAGTGTGTTTTAATCTTAAACAAATTTAAGAGGTGAGTTCTTGAAGCAAGTGGGGTTAATCAGCAAAGGAACTAATAGAGCCTAGCAAGAATATATATTTTTTAATTTTTACTAAAATATTTTAAATCACTATTAGCTTAGACCTGTGGAACGAAGTTAAAAAATAAAGTTCTTACTAGAGATACTTTCTATTTATCATTAAAACGCTCCAAATACTTTATGGGTATTATCATAATTCATGTTTACATTACTCTTGGGAAATAAGTAAGCATATAAATTATGCTCCCTACTACATAATTAGGAACCAAAGGAACTCACCCAATTATTCAGTCATTTTTCTAAGGAACACAACATTCTAAATATAAATAGAACCCAACACTTGACCACACTGTCTATATTTGGACAGAGTCTACAGTAAGGACTCATGGGTATAATAATAGGAAAGTTTCTATGAATTTTAACAGCTTTCTGAAATCCTTATGATGGAAGCTTGTATTTATGCTTCTAATCACCATGAATTTGGTAGTCACATTCAAGTAAATGTTTCCAGCATTTTGTTCATGAGGAAGTATACATGTGTCAACCTTGCACTGACAAAATCTATTATTTTAATTGATTAAATAGTTTTCATTATAATGCTTTAAAGATTTTCCTGAGATTTTAGCTCAGTAGTCTGGGAGTTCTCTGTGGTAAATGAATTCACAGCAAAATTTGTGAATTTCCAATCAGAAAGATGGGAATTCAAGAATGATAGAGGGAAGCTAAGACAATCTTGGACAGGGTGAGCGAGAGTATGTTAAAACAGCATATCAGAGGGTGCTTCCCAGCGAACACACCTGCAACAGTTGATACTGGGAGTGGTCCAATAAAGAGAGCTAATATGGACTTTTGAAACTGGATCACTTGCTACCCACTGGCAATAAGGATCTCCATTGCTAGTCACAGATGGAGCACGATAGTCTCTGGCACAAGTGGCAGTCTAATTGTTAAAACTCTCCAGAGCCATAAATTGAAATGTTATTCCAGTGGAGGAAAATACATTAATTGGTACATTGTGTCAAACATCTGAGAAATACAGGAGTAATAGCAACTACTGTTGGGATAAGGAGGGTGGGAGGGAGCCACAAGAGGGAGGAGATATGGGGATATATGTATATGTATAGCTGATTCACTTTGTTATACAGCAGAAACTAACACACCATTGTAAAGCAATTATACTCCAATAAAGATGTTAAAAAAATAAGACATTGAAGTTGGGTGGTTATTACTAACAATTGATGTTCTGAGAAAAGATAAAGAAAAGCTGGAGTGATTAGTCACCTGTTACTAGTTAAGTGTGAAAGCCAGAAGGCCTCCTTTGTAGCGCACAAAGAGTCACTAATCTCTTGCAGAGGGCAGAGAAAGCTGAGGCCCAGGCCCAAGACTTAATAGTTGGAGTAACCTAACTCCAAAGAAGGTTAAACTCCACCAAGACAGATCTGCTCTGCTGAGAAGAGAATTTCTGAAAGCTCTGTTTGTAAACAGTGAGAACCAAGCAGCTTGCCATGGGAGCCAGAGCAGGAAAGGCCCTGCTGAGCACCCAAGCTGCAATGTAAGCAGCTCAGCTACTTGAGCAAATCAACTGGAAGACACTTATGGTATTAAAGATTTTGGTGGTGGAACGAGGTTCACAAGGAACTTAGGGAAATCTCCAAGGAAATCACAATGGAAACTGCTAGAAGTCTCCAACAGGGCTATGCTATCTGTAGCTGAAGTTATGCACCTTTTGAAGAACAGTTCCTGGCATGCTACTATGATAGAGAGCCCGCCCATGGGGTACTAAGTGATCTTGCTGCCAAATCTGCCCATTATGAGTTTGGCATTTTCAGACCCATCAAGTCATATGAAAACATGGGCCAACAAAAATCTGCCTTAAGATGGGACTAGCACAAGCAGAACCAGAGGACACAAGCACACTGGGTGAGCTTGTATCCCACACCTCATGGTATCACTGCTGCAGCAGTAACTCTCCCTCAGCCCACACCTGTGGCCATATGAGGCATCTCTTACAACTGGTTGACCAAGGAAGAAAAGCCTGAGCTTGGTTCAGAGATGGGACAGATTGGTATGTGGATGGCAGCCAAAAATGGGTAGCAATTGTAATATCCTCACTCAGGGGGTGGCTTGCAGCTCAGTGGCAAGGGATAATTCTCCCAACATGCAGAATTTGGGGCAGTGCACTTTGTTATGAACTTATATGAAAAGAAAAGTAGCCTGAGAAACAAATTAAAATGGGCTTCCCATCTCATGAGCAAGAAAAATTTCACTGTTCTGTTAAATCAGATGCTTTGATTCTAGTCAAACGAGCATGCTTCCTTTCTGTTGGTTTTATGATCAGAAATATATAATAAACCATGTCTCCATTTTTTTTTTGGCTTGCTGAAAGCTTAAAGCCAAATTTAAGGCCCAACTGTGGCATCTTTGCTAATCCATCTTGTTAGCATAATTGTGGCTTTTTTTTTTTTTTGCTGTACACGGGCCTCTCACTGTTGTGGCCTCTCCCATTGCGGAGCACAGGCTCCGGACGCACAGGCTCAGCGGCCATGGCTCACAGGCCCAGCCGCTCCGCGGCATGTGGGATCTTCCCCGACCGGGGCACGAGCCTGTGTCCCCTGCATTGGCAGGCAGACTCTCAACCACTGCGCCACCAGGGAAGCCTGATTGTGGCTTTTTAAAACAGGGTTTGGATTGTCTACTAATAGGTATTTTCCCTGATCCTAACTTCCCATTTATACTTCTTTCAAAATATAATGCCTTGCTGAACCTTCTGGGGTGCATGGTTGAAAACAAAGTAGATGATTGATGTATAATAGATTGACAGATGTGTACTAATATGTTTTTTCAAAAGCAAGCACAGGGCTTCCCTGGTGGCGCAGTGGTTGAGAGTCTGCCTGCCGATGCAGGGGATACGGGTTTGTGTCCCGGTACGGGAGGATCCCACGTGCCGCGGAGCGGCTGGGCCCGTGAGCCATGGCCACTGAGCCTGCGCGTCTGGAGCCTGTGCTCCGCGACCGGAGAGGCCACAGCGGTGAGAGGCCCGCGTAAAGCAAAGGAAAAAAAAAAAAAAAAAAAAAAAAGAAAAAAAAAAAGCAAGCACAAATATGAGATTGATCCTAAGGCAAAACTGTTTATTGGGATAACATCTGTTGGGCATTCTACTAGGTTCAGTGTAGTTCCTATTCTCTGCTCTTCATCAACTTTGTCTTCTTTCCATTTTCAACCTAAAGTTTCTTATAACATTTTTGTCACAGAATTATGGGCTTAGCCAACTGGGATCAGCAAAGATGTTAGTTAATAATGCCTTAAGGAGTTACTCTTCCCAGGACCATTTATATTTCAGTAGAAATCTATAAAGACAAATAGGCTCAAGGCCCAAAGGAATGATTTTCAGGTGATTGAATTTGACACATGCAGAGAGAGATTTGTAACCATCTCTCACTTTGTATCATGTTCTGTATTTGGGTCATGAGAATTATGTTATCTATGAATATCTAAAAATTGCCATGTCTAGCTCAGAGATCTTGACATATTTTATTAAGCCTCAGAAGACAAGTCAGAAGGGGCAGATTTTTTATAGCTATGCTGTCATTTTTCCTTCTAAACTATTATATTCATATCAAAGACTCTTTTGAGAAGAAGAAAATAATTCTATAAGCCACAACATCAACAGAACTATTTTTACTTTTGCAAATTCAAATCCATACACACATAATCTGCTGCTTTAACTTTTAGAATATAGTTTCCCATGTTTCTAGATAGCCATTCGTTTTATTAGCTGAATAATTTTCCATTAATTTGATGTAACATAGTTTACTTTTATGTTATTAAATTAAGCCTATTTCTATATTTTTGCTATTATGTACAATATTTCAATGAATATTTGGCATGCTTAGCTTTATACTATTTTTGTATTATTTCTATGGAGTTACATAACAGTAGTAATGTTTAAGACAAACATACGAACATTTCTATGTCTCCCCATTATTATTATTATCTCTTATTATATCTGCTCTCCAAAATTCTTGTAGCAAGTATAATAATTTAAACCATTTAATAGGGCATCAAATCTCCAAAAAATGAAGTAACTTACCCAAAATAAAGAGCTTCATCAGTACCAGGTCTTAGAAACTCATCTCTTGACTCCCTGACATTAATTTGAGTACAGTTATACATATAAGAAAAAAAAGGAAATCATGGGCTTGGTTTTTCCAAGAAGAAGGATGTAGATTTCACTGAATCCCAAGGATAATAAGGGTTTCATTTGATGCTGTTTTCTCAGCATAAAATACTTTTTCCTGAACGTTTCCTTCCTTAGAAATTTCTACACATACTTCTTTAGAGTGGAACTCAAATATTACTTTATGGAAGAAATCTCCCCCCACTGCCAGATTAGGTTAGGTTTCTTATTACATACTGCCATTCCAAATTAGCTTCTTCTTGTAGAATCTATTTACAATTGTAATTAAATCATTAATAATTAATTACTTTCCTAATAGAACATAAGCTAACTTCTGTCTTGTTCTCCACTATATATATAAAAAACCTAAAACAGTGCCTTATATATAAAGAGCTCTCAATATTTACTGACTGAATAACCAATAAATGGATAGTAGGATGGATGATCAAATTATTATTTAAGCAGGACTGAATCACACTCACCAAAAATACCATTATTTATCCTTTGCTAAAAGTCTACAAGGAAACTTCTAATTCAAGATAATGGATTTATTGTAAGCATTTTTCTTTACTGACTCCAAAAATTACAGTGGGATAATAGTGAAGATATACCATAAATAATAAAATATACTCTAAAAATAGAAAATATGCCATTGATGAAGGAAAAAATTTGTGGCAGACAGAATACACTTGAGAGTGTAAATGCAGACAAATCAGACCAGAGAAAATTACAAACCAAATCATTAACAAGAAAAGACTAATGCAGAGATGGGAGTTGTTTAGCCTGTTGAAGACTTGAAAAGGTTTCAAGCATGGAGTCACGGGTATAGAAAATAGGGATGGAGTATAGGGAAGCACCATGTATTAATTATAGGGCTACTGATAAAATACCTGGATCTGCTCCTGGATCTACTTTATAAAGAGAAAGATTATTCTAATGGTCGATCATGATGTGAGTGTTAAGAATGGGGAGAGGGGCAGATGCATGCCTTCAGTGACTCTATACCTATGCAATGGACCTGTGAGAATGCAACTGGGGATGCAGTGGGAAGGGAAGTATCTCTACCTTGGAATAAAACATGTTCATTTATTTCCCCACCAGCATAGAGAATCCTTACATGAGTGGCTGTCATAGTTCAGGCAGGGACTGCCTGGATGTTCCCCAATTTTGGAATGAAAAGGTAGCCTTCTGGGTGACAAAATCTATACACTTAAAGAAAAACTCACATCCAGGCATTCTACTCAGGGTAGAGGCTTTAAGGTATATAGACACATGGGCTATGACTACTATTTATCTACGCTAATCAGCATAGGCCTTTATCCATAAACATGAGTGGTCAAATGAGGATCATCACACTGCTTGATAAAAACAACAACATGGAAAAGAAACATTCTGTGTTCAAATTTAAAAATAGAACCCTGGGCCAAATATCAACATTGTAAGGAGCAGAATATAATTAAAATAAAAACTCTAGTTTTATGCTAAGGGAGATTAAAGAAAATTATTACTGAAAGTTCTTTTTCTGTCTAGGAAGGAATATTGTGCCCACAATAAAAACAGGAAAACACTGGATAAGCTAAAAATAATCAATTTTTCTTGATCTGAGTTTGCAATGTAATGACGTAGCCTAAAATCCAGGGGAAGATAGGTCCCTTCTCAGAGAGATGAGATGTGAGCTCCGGCTCACCTGTGGCAGAACGTGGAAAGAAGAAATCCAGGTATCTAAAAGTATAAGATTATAAAAATTCAGGCAAATTTATTTTTAATTGCTGTATTAGCGTTCTCCAGAGAAACAGAACTAATAGGAAAGAGAGATGGACAGACATTTTTAGGAATTGGCTCATGCAGTTATGGAGGCTAGCAAGTCTAAAATCTACAGGATGGTCCAGCAAGATGGAAACCCAGGAAAGAGCTGTCGCTGCTGTTCAATCAAGTACAAAGGTCATCTGCTGGCAAAATTCCTTCTTGCTTCGAAAATGTCAGACTTCTGTTTTATTCAGACCTTCAGCTGATTGGATGAGGCAAACCCATATTTTGGAGGGCAACGTCTTTACACAACATTCACCTAGTTAAATGTGAATCTCATCCAAACACACCCTCACAGAAACATTTAGAATAATGTTTGACCACATATCCAGGCACTGTGGCCTAGCCAAGTTGACCCATCCAATTAACCATCACAATTGCTTAAAGCCTGAATGTGGACAAGCAAGAGAGTGTTGAACCCTGGGAAGCTGTATATACAAGGGGATTTTGTTTCTGTTCACAGGTTCCTTTCCAATGACCTCCTCCACCAGGTGCTCATGAAAAAGATTGAGGGCAAAGTGGGAGACCAAGGAGAGCCTTTGCTGGTGGTGCAGGTCTATAGGAGTGAAGCCTGAAGTTCTAATGAGACACCTTTCTATGAAACAACACCCTTAAGTACCTTAAGGATAAAAGGAAGTCCTGCCACCCAGGGCACAGGAGAAGACTCACTGTGGCTGCAGGAAGGTAAAAGAGAAAATCCTATCCCTGACAGAGGGTCAAGAAATATTCCAAATCCCATACCAATAGAGGTCTTCTACGTATGGGGAAAGGCAGAAAAACTGCTCCAGCCCCAAATCTGCAAAATATAAAAGGCAGAAATTGGCTGTCATAGGGCCTGGGAGCAGAATCATAGAGCACATCCTTCACCCAAGGACACAGAGCATACTTAAGACTCAGGCTGGACCAGGAAAAGAGACAATACCCCTTGTCCCCCACCTGCACCAGCAGCCTAGAAAACACCAAGAATGTGCAACAACTGTCTACTACTGAAGGAGAGGAAAAGTATGGAGAGAGACTTGCACTGTGTCACAGGAAAGAAAGAAAGCTGACCGTGCAAGGGAACATTGAGAAAAAACTTCCAGCAAACCAGCCCCCAGAGGAAGCACAAGGAAACACTAGAGCAATTGAATCTGGTTGTGCACTGAGGGTAAACATAGCAACAAAAAATTCCAGACTCGCCTCAACTCTTGACAATATGGACTCAACATTTTACTGTAAGGGCAGAGCAGGAGAAGAGACCTGCCCATTTATAGGCATTTATATGATTTCATCTAGTCTCTCCTATATTATGACATTATGTCTAAAATCAATTATAGAAATTATGTCTCAAATCAATAAAAAAATTATGAGACACTCACAGGAGAAAACAACACACTGTCAAAAAACAAAGAAATCAACAGAATTGGACTCACAGACTATTCAGATGCTGGACTGTACAGTAGAGGATGGCAAAGGGGGAATAAGGGATATCTAAGAAGCAATACCTGAAAGCTGAGTCTTCAGATTTTAAGGAATCTTTAAAGGCATAGCATAATAAATTTGAAATAAGCCAAACATAGCTTCATCATAATAAAATTTAGACCTCTAGGAATAAATGTAAAGTTTTAAAAGCATCTAAAAAATAAGTTTATCTCAAAGGTATAAAAATAAGATTTGCATCTAATTTCCCATCAGCATTACTGGAAACTAGAGCAATGTCTTTAAAATTCCAAAAGCAGTAGATTTTGAATCTAACATTCTACACTTAAAATATTAGTAGCTTTGATTCTGAAAACAAAATAAAGACATTTGCATCTATAAAAGCACAAAGAAAAATTATTTGAAATAATAACAATGGAAAATTGTTTTAAAAAACATAAAATCTAATAGAAAGGAAATAGGAGATCCAAGAAACAATGACACTAACTCAGAGGAGAGCTGAAAAGAAGTTGTAGAATGACCCATTTTTGTCAGGTTTAGAGAACAGTCCATCCCAACCTGACCAAATAATAAGAAGTATGATTAAAAGGCTGTATGTTCTTAATTATAATCCATATTTTTATTAGATCACCAGGTTATGTGTATGTATGTTAAAGTTTGAGAAAAACTGGTAATGATCTAAATTAGAGCTTTACCATATCACAAGTAAACTGATAAAGTCTAAAGTTGATAAATCAAGAAAGAAATAAAGGTTCAAGAATGATGTTTAGAATTACAGGCAGGCAGAATAAAAGCTTGAACTAAAAATAGAAATGTTTAATGATTATTACCTCTAAGAAGTAAGATTATAGGATTAAACAGAGGTAATATTTTACTTTTCATATTCTACTCTTTGTATAGCTTATTTTTAAACTATGTAAATAAGTTATTTTATAGCTATGAAAAGAATGGGAACTCCGATGATTGCAAAATATTCATAGTTCCACAACGGTTTTTTTTTTTTTTCCTAAATTCATTAACTTGAGATGTCTGTTTTTTTCTTTTAATTAATAGTAACCTTTTATTTATTTATTTATTTTTATATTTATTTTTGGCTGTGTTGGGCCTTCGTTTCTGTGTGAGGGCTTTCTCTAGTTGCTACAAGCAGGGACCACTGTTCATTGCGGTGCGCAGGCCTCCTCACTATCTTGGCCTCTCTTGTTGCGGAGCACAGGCTCCAGACCCGCAGGCTCAGTAGTTGTGGCTCACGGGCCTAGTTGCTCTGTGGCATGTGGAATCTTCCCAGACCAGGGCTCGAACCCTTGTCCCCTGCATTAGCAGGCAGATTCTCAACCACTGCGCCACCAGGGAATCCCACCACAACGGTTTTAAACCTCCATTAACTGTTTGGATTTGTTAAATTAATTTTGGTGTACTAGACCAGATTACATGCAAAGCAAGTTTAGAAAAAAAAAACAAATACTATTACAGTGAAGCATAAGAAAAGATTTACAAACTACAGCTAAGTTTCTATGTATTTTTAAAGTATTCAATAGAGTAAAATTCCATTTTGGTTCAACAAAAGGCTTTGACAGTTTCTTAGATTTATTGGAATTAGACTTGAAAATGTTTGCCTTTGGGACTGAAAAACAATTACCCTTGAAATAGCAACTATTCATTGTTCATATCACAACATAATGAATTCTAAATGATAAACCATTATTTCTATATATTCATAATTGAAGGTTGGACTTATAATTCTTGAATCCATGTTTAAAGTGGAGTAGTTCTAAAATGAGATAAATCTCACTTCTCTACTCCAAACCCTAAAAGGAATTTACCATTTTCTTGTCTTTATTACTGAAATAAACCCAATCCATTCATAATTTCCTGGAGTTACATACAACCATTTTGTATTAGTTAGCTGTGTTATGGTAATAAACAAGCTATAAATCTCAATGGCTTAAAATAATAAAGGTTTACTTTTCACTGATGTTTTATGTTGGCAGCTGTGGGTCTCTGCTCTACATGTTCTTTCATTCAAGGATCCAGGCTGAAGGTGAGACATCTACCCGGGACAGAAATTCTCAAAGCAGGGGGAAAAGCACAAGAGAACTGGTGGAAACAGACCCAATGGCTATTGAAGATTTCTGCTTGGATGTGGTGTATCTAACTTCTGATCACATTCCATTGGCCAAAGCTCAATGTCCATGGAGTAGGAACCTCTATTTCACACAGTAGGCACAACAAGTTACATAGAAACCCACAGAATGGAAGAAAATATTTGCAAACAATGTGACAGACAAGGGATTCATCTCCAAAATTTACAAACAGCTCATGCAGCTCAATATCAAAAAAACAAACAACCCAATCAAAAGATGGGCAGAAGATCTAAATAGACACCTCTCCAAAGAAAACATACAGATGGCCAAGATGCACAAGAAAAGATGCTCAACATCACTAATTATTAGAGAAATGCAAATCAAAACTACAATGAGATATCACCTCACACCAGTCAGAAAGGCCATCATCAAACAGTCTACAAACAATAAATGCCGGAGAGGATGTGGAGAAAAGGGAACCCTCCTACACTGTTGGTGAGAATGTAAATCGGTACAACCACTATGGAGAATAGTATGGAGTTTCCTTAAGAAACTAAAAATAGAGCTACCATATCATCCAGAATCCCACTCCTGGGCATATATCTGGAGAAAAGCATAATTTGAAAAGATACATGCACCCCAGTGTTCACAGTGCAGTACTGTTTACAATAACCAAGACATTGAAGCAACCTAAATGTCCATCAACAGATGAATGTATAAAGAAGATGTGGTACCTATATACAATAAAATATTATTCGGCCATTAAAAAGAATGAAATAATGCCATTTGCAGCAACATGGATGGACCTGGAGATTAACATACTAAGTGAAGTAAATCACACAAAGACAAGTATAATATGATATCACCTATATGTGGAATCTAAAAAAAATGATACAAATGAAATTATTTACAAAACAGAAACAGACTCACAGACTTAGAAAACAAATTTATGGTTACCAAAAGGGAAAGGTGGGAGGAGGGATAAATTGGGAGTTTAGGATGAACATGTACACACTGCTATATTTAAAATAGATAACCAACAAGGACCTACTGTACAACACAGGGAACTCTGCTCAATATTCTGTAACAACCTAAATGGGAAAATAATTTTTAAAAGAATAGATACATGGATATGTATAACTGAATCATTTTGATATACACCTGAAACTAACACAACAATGTTAGTCAACTATACTCCAATATAAAATAAAGTTTTTAAAAAAATAGATGAGAATCATAATCCTTTTCCAAAAAAGAGAAGTAAATTTGAGGGAACACATATTCCGAGGTTGTACACCAGATGATGAAGTATTCCACAGAGCAACTGGAAAGTTGGAGGAGTTGAATTCCTGTCCAAAGTATGGCTGAGTAAACTGAATAATGAAACATTTTTTATCCACTTTAACTCCACAAAAAATTCTGTATTTTTGTTAAACTGATGCCACTCAAATTATCTTTTAGTTTTATGATTAAATCATAGATTTGTGAATATTATTTCTATATATTATAAAAAAAGACAATGAGAGACAAGAAATGCATGAGATGCTTTAATTAAGCATAGGATTAAAACTGGGAGCCAAATTTGACATCAGATTAGTTCTGAATATCAGTTTCTCAGTTGGATAGAGTTATTTAATTCCAATCATATCCATGAAAAATAAAACTCAGAAAAGAATTCTGTATAAAACATTGGAATCTGTCAGACTATGTGATTTTTCTCTATTTGTATGCATAGACTAGGCAAGTCAGACTGCAGACTGAAACTTTGTCAATATCATTGTACCACTCTTATTAAGGACAGTTTGCCTGTACCTCTTATCCAAATAGCTATCGTCTACAATCAATAGAATGTCTGGTGTTAAAATTCTGGCACTACTGAACAACAAAAAAATTTTCTCACCTAGACATAAGATAGAAATAAAATATGTTGCAATGATTATTTAATGATTTTTCTTATAAAACTAAAAGCATAAAGTGTAGTTCTTGTTCCAAAACAAAAAGGCACCGATTGCTCTAAATAGAAAGTCAAGACTCTAGAAATAGAACTAGAACTGTACTGTTATATATTCACCTCTATGTTTTGTCATTTTGTATCAAATATAAAGCGGTACATGTGGAGAAAATGTCCTTTGTCCTTAAATTTTAAGGCAAAATACTCAATTAACTGATGTCAGGTTTCCAATGTGATACCATATGACACAGATATATTTTCACTTTTCCTCCTCAACATCAATATTGTAATTGATAAAGATAAGCCAGATGTAGAACTATAAAGCAGTAATCCATGGGTGGGAGGGGAGACAAATTGAAGTTTTTGAGGAGTTAGAATGTAGGGAAGTAAAAATATTGCTGTAACTTTCCCAGCTCTGTTTCATTTTGTAAAAAACTCATTTAATATATACATAGAACATTTTTTAAAGTTTCTGGCAGTAGCATGTTACAAATAGTCTTATATTTGAACTCAACTGTACAGCTATGTGAAAGTCAATTAAGCTGTTTGAGCTTAATGTATTGAGTGAGGGAAAGTAAGACATATCTCAAAATATTGATGAATTAGAGAATGCATATAAAGAGCCTAGCATAGTTCTTGGTACATAAGTGACATTCAATTTTTTCAAGTGTTTATTGTTGTTATGGTTGTTTTTAATGTTTACTAACAGAAAAGCTATTAGAACCTCTATAAGCTATTCTGGTGCTTATTTTAAACAGAGTGTATTCAACACATTTTGGGAATATGTTCTATACAGGGCAATGTGTTAAGGGCTGGGAGAGATATTGACACAAAAAACAGGGAACTTGTTTCCATCCTATTGTAAATGTGGAATTGAAAATGGATGAAAGGACTTAGCTAAAATAAAAACTAGAGTTATTTTGTTGTCACTTTTGTAACTGAATAAAACAGAAGAGTCCTGTGCACTATGGAAGTTTTAGCATGCATGAGACAATCAGTGACCTTCCTCTGCACACTTTTTGATTATGGAAGGTGTACAATGGGAAATAGATATTTGGTCTTTGTCCCTAGTTCCTGACACAGAGCTCTTAAGTCCTTTGTAAATTCCTGAGTGACAGGAGCATCTTTTGTTTTAATGAGGCAGTTCTTGGTGGGCCCCAAGGTAGCTTCAGGATGGGGACTGGTCACAAGAAAGGCCAGGCACGATGAGAGGCTTGAAACTTTCATCCCCACCCCTTTATCTCTGAGAGGGGAGAGAGACTGGATGTTCAGTTATCACTAATGGTGCATGATTTAATCACTCATGGCTATGTAATAAAACCTCCATCAAAACCCCTAAAGAATGGGGTTTTGAGAGCTTCCAAGTTGGTGAACACAAGGAGGTGTTGGGAGGTTGTGCACCCCCCTTCCCAAATGCCTTGCCCTGTGCATCTCTCCCATCTGGCTGTCCCTGAGTTGTATCCTTTATAATAATCCAGACATCAGATTTCCTAGGACTAGTTAAACAAAGCTAACTTTAACTTCAAAATGTCACAAAGGTGTACAAGGAATAGCAATAGGTATAGGATTATTTGTCTGGAAAAGAAACATTTGCCTAATAACTGCTTTAAATAAGCAGTTAAATAACCGCTGTTAAAAGTTTTATTTGAATTCAATGATAGAAAAATAACAGATTTTAATTTCATCTGGACTTACTGAGTCTAAAGATAACGATGAACACTTGAAAGGTGTTCTTTTACAATGATGTAGGGAAAATTGCACATGGTTTAAAGAATGTAGAAACTAAACTACTTTCAATATTTCCCGACATATTCAATCATTTCACATTTATCTAACTAACAGATGGGCGTGATAATAGATTAAAATCTCACAGCTTGTACTCGCATTAGTCAGTCATATGTTCTTTAAGTATATAAATAGCAAAATTCTGACCCATAGATAAACAAAAGATTACAGAGTCATTCTTACGGAGTTTTCAAACTAAAGATGAAAAACAGAAGTTGAAGAAATAGACCTAATGTTAATTCTCTCAAATAAACCAATATCAATTTTATTAACTTATTGTAATTAAGTCAACAGAACTTTTACACACTCATTTAAAGAGTGTGTAATAATAATATGATAGAAGAACATATCTGTGTGAGTGCTTTGGATAAACATTTTTTGTCATTTTTGTATCAAATAAAAATCTTAGCTGCAGTTTCTAATGCCAAGGCAAGATTATTCTTTACATGGAATGAGAACATGCCTAGAAATGTGACATGTAAAGAGCTCTCAGCACTGTTGACTCATATTCTGTAAGTTTTCATAACCTGAAATTGACACAGGTAGTACCAGAGAGAAATAGTTTATTTGATTAGATTAACATAAGGCCACAAGTTTGCCATTGGAGAGTGTGTTCATGTGATACCTCTCACTCACAGATTGGGTGCTATGACTTTCTATTCATTCTTCTTCCCTCCTCTTTTCCTCTCCTCTTTCTGATTTCAAGTGTTCATCTGCAAACATTCACCTGTTATTTCCACTAAAATATTCTGTTGTCCAAAATTTCTACACAAAATATTCCTACTCCAAAGGACAATGATGGAAATAAAAATAAGAGTAGAAAATGATCAGTATGTAGCTAGTTATCATAGTTAAACAATAGTACCTGTAAATACCATCATAATCATTGCTTTTGAAAAGGCTGAAAATTAAAAAGGAAAACCATTTCAAATATAAAAAAATAAAACCTGACAATAAAAATAGATTTAATTTACAGATAAAAGTAATGAATGTCTTCAGATAAATAATTAAGAACAAATAACTCCTATAAAAGGAAAATCAAAATTGCATATGAAAACAGATTATTCTAGATTATATAAAGGAAATAAAATCATACATTCAGTAAGAATTAATGAGTTCTTATTAAGTATTAAGTTAGTAGCAAGGATGTTAATTTTGACTATGACAATGGGGTAGTTTGCTGTTCTCTGTTTCAAACAAGAATAGAAGAAAACTAATTTGCTAACTGAGAGCATTAAATTATGAAGTAGTTTCCTCTAGAAATGTGCTTTCATTTTTACTGTTCCTACATTCAAGAGAATACACAAAATGTATTTGTTGATCCAGTTCTTAGTTAACTTCAAATGATCTCTTAGAAATCTTTTTAGTTTCCCACAGGCTCAAAACAAGAGAAATAATTAAATCTTTCTATTTGTATCACAGAAAAATTTGAGACTAATACAAGTTTATACCCCATAGAGCTAGCAATAATTGCAACCAAGAAGTGGGAAAAAATTAGGAATCAAGAAAAAAGTAATTCCTAATCGTTGAGTTCTCACTATTTACTGTCAGGAAAGCAGTACTGATTAAAAGTGCTCAGAGTGCCATCAGAACTGTGTCAGGTCAGGGGGGCACTGATTTTCAATTCACAGCAATATCATGTGAGCATTTCATTAGAAAAGTACATGACCCAGTCCTGAAGAAATATTTTACATATTTATTTGCCTTGAACTTAGCATTTTTTCCAACAAAAGGCCATGATTTCAAGACAGCTTTCCAAGAAAATAAATTATCCTTTTAGTGTGACAATGAAAAGCCCAACAGTCTAGGAACTTTCTAGTTGGAGTATATTGAAATTGAAAATGATGGCTAAGTCTAAACTATATAATTCACCCTAGGTTAAATCCACATACCACAAAGCAGAGAATGCACTAAAGAAGTTCCATTCAACTCACAAATATTAAAAGTGATTAAGTGTAGCTACCAATCAGATTTCTGTTATTATTTAACTGACAACATCATCAACAATGGTTTAAAACTGATGGAAAAACTATAGGAAATCAAACTAGGCATCAGTAAACCACTGAAATAAACAAATGTGTAGATGACACAGTGAGATGTAAGCAGGTAACATTAATTTGGGATCAGCACTTTATGACAAACAATTTTTTTTGGATTTTTAAAATTCAAAAAAGAAGCCAAAGTACCATTACCAAACATAATACCTTTAATTAAAAATCACAAATTCAATGCAAGTAATTATCACTGAGTTGTACATTAACCTTCATTTAGTTTTCAGTTGTTCATTGAGCTGAAAATTCACTATTCTATACCTCAGTTTCTTCCTCTGTAAAATCATATCACATAAGGTTGCTATGAAGATCAAGTGAGTCAATACATGTAAAGCAGTTGCCTTGGTTCCAGGTAAATAGTCAAGTAATAGCACATATCATGACTCCAATATGAAAAAACTGCAATTTACTATGAACCCTATTATTTTCTGGGAGCATTCTATTACTTTTGATACATTTTCACAAATCCTCTAGTGGCCCTAAAAAATTTATTATCCCTGATTTATAGGAAATAAGCACAGACATTTGATAGCTTACAAAATTAGTTAGTAGAAAACTCAGGATTAAAATGAGTGTTTATCTGACCCCAAAGCCCATATAACTTCAACTATACCAGTGGTTCTCAAACCTTAGCATACAAAAAAATATCCTGGGAAGCTTGTTAAAATAGTTTCCAGTTCCCATCACAAGAGATTCTGAGGGAGAAGGTTGAGGTGATAGCCATAAATTTGCATTTGAGACAAGCTTACAAGTAATACTGATGCTCCTGGTCTAAGGACCACATTTTTACTGAACTATACCATAGAGTCTCTCAGAAAATGCTTGAGAAACTGGTAGTAATTACTTCCCTGTGTGAGGTATCTTTATGAAAACCTGTAGACTCATCAAAATGCTGGATAATGCATCTATATTCAATTTTATAATTTAAAAATTTAGGCAAAAGTTTGGCTTTAGTAATTTTGTATCTGAGCAAATTGTATTGCCTCTTTATTAGATGGGTGTCTTGAATCCCTTTCCCTCCAATAAAAAAATCATTCTCAGGCCAATATCGGTTTCCTAAATTCTCTAGCAAGCCAAATGTTAGAATTTCCAGAGAAATCTCTAAACAGGGAGATTTTATGAACTCTATATTTAAAATTAAATAATTGATAAGATATGCAAATGAACACAGTACTCATGCTAGAATGCTGTTGTCTCCACTGCTATAGATACATAACACACTCAATACACATAAAAATTTCAAATCGTTCTTGGTAAGAATTCTTACTGATTATTGATTCATTTCTGTGCGGGCACTTTTACCTAGATGAAGGTATTCATCTATCCTAGTCTTAAATGCTTCAAGGAAAAGATGCAATGAACCTCATGGGTAGTAGATATTACCTTTTTTGATTTATCTAAATACATCTTCTGATCAAAGAGCAATAAAGAAGACCAATGACAGAGAAAGTACACAATTAATTAATTAAACAAATTTTTCAACAGTTCTATTTCTCAGAAAGAACTCTAGGGGTCCTTAATCTGGGATCTATGGACATCCCTTCCCCAAAGTAGTTGATCTGTGAGCCTGAAACCCTAAGTAACTATTTGCATATTGTTGACAAGTACAGCTTCCATCAACTCAGTGACTCAAAACAGGTTCAGAACCATTGATTTACCTCATGAATTCCGCCTTCCTGCAAAAACTCATTCCTCCTAGTTGTGCCACTGAGAATTTTACAGTCTAAAACTTTGATACCCCTTCAACATATCAGGTTTTTTTTATTAATTTCAAAGCAGGAATCCTGTCCTCCCCCAATTGACAAGTCTTCTCTTTTACAGACTAAAGATTTTGCCCATCATTCCAATTTGATGTGCTTTCTGTATACTTGTGAATTTTCTCTCTTTCAGACTTCCTAGGTATATATATTTGAGGCATATTACTAACCATAGCATTTTTAGTAACCTGAATTTATGTAATTAATTTTCCATTATTGTAAATCATACCAAGTATAAGTTATATGTAATTTATTGTTCTGCCAGTATTTACAATAATAGAAAAGGATAGCATTTTATATATTCCCTAACTTTAGCCCTTTTCTATTTGGCCTATTGCTTAATCTCATGCTGGAAAAAGATCTTCAAACAATTCCATAAATATTTTACATTTTTTACTTGCTCTGTGTTAATGTACTCAGCTGCATTTCATAATAAATAATACAGTCACACAAAATAGAAATAGTATACATTTATTAATACAAATAGGAATATTCATGCTTAATCTAATTAAACATTCTTTGTTCTTAATGGCAAAAGTTTAAAATTTTTTCTCCTAACTTGAAAGGACCTTTCAGACAACCTGCAGCAGCAGCAGTTTTTAAATTGTCTCTTTCTAAACTGTACATTGTGTTACGAGGTAAGTACAGCAGCATACTTGAAGGAAATGAAAATGTAAGAGTGTCCAGGGACAATATATATTTTAAGAACTGATACAGGTAAAGAAAAAAAGGACTTGGAGAACAGAGAGGATAGAGAATTGCCAAGTAGACTGCAAATTTTACTGTTTCAGGGATAGTGATTATAGCTCACTGCCCTTTGGAGTATCATGCGTAAGACAAGAGGGCATTTATTATCCTTATTATTTAAAGGTACTACAAGTTGATTTGCCATAAAAAATAACTAGAAAAACTTAAAATAAAAATGCATTTAGGTTAACAGTGAATCGTGACTACCCATTAATTCCTCAACACATATCTATCGCTCATTTGGCTAACACTCAAAGGAACCCCAAATATAATTGAATTTTAATGAGAGAAAAACTAGAGAGAGAGGACAAAAGTAAATGTTTGATGATTGTTCAAGCTAAGAATTTTGCCCAGCATTTGACCCCTTAGTCTTTGTAAGATCTATAATGATGCTAATCATAATTTTACTAAATGTTGTAACATATTTACTGAAGGCTTACAATGTAACAGTCACTGTGCTTAGTATCTTAAGTGCATTACCTCATTCACCACTGTCAGATAGGTCAGGGGTTGCCAAACTAGAGCCTGGGGGCTAAATCTGACCTGCCACCTGTTTTTGTAATGAAATGTTTATTGGAGTACAGTCATGCTTATTTATTTATATATTGTCTATAGCTGCTTTCATCATACAATGGCAGAGTTGGATAGTTGTAGCAGACCATATGTTCTGCAAAGTCTAAATTATTTGCTTATATGGCCCACTACAGGAAAAGTTTGCCAACTCCTAATATAGATTTACTCATTTTCTTTTCTTACGTTGAGAAAACTAAGGTATCCAGTCTACTGTGGTAGGCAATGTTCTATGACTATCCATAAAAAAACAAAAGAATTCATTGGTTAAATAATGACCATATAATAACTTTCTCAATCAGAAAATGTGTAGCTCTTCCCTCTATGGCCCACATCCTGCAGCAAACAGTGAAGTCATAACATGTGAATTTTAGAAAATTTAAAGTAATCTATGAAACTTGTATTTTGAAATGTATTATTTGAAACTGATGAATAAGAAAAATTAAAGGGACAAAGTATTTTTATCTTAAATATTTGCTCCTCCAAAAGGCTTTCTGACAGCCTTCTCTGAAGAACTGTTGCAATCAATTCTCAATCCCTGTCTATTGAATCACCCTGTTTATTTAATTAAAATTTTTCACAATTTTTAGCTGTCTTTTTTATTTGTCAACTTACTGTGAGTCTTCTTCCATTCTGATATGTTTCATAAGGGCAAGGATTGGATCTGTCTTGTTCATCCCTGTATCACCAATGCCTCAAAGAGTAAGTGCTCAAATACCATATGCTAACACATATATATGGAATCTAAGAAATTAAAAAAAAAATTTTTAATGGTTCTGAAGAACTTAGGGCAGGACAGGAGTAAAGACGCAGATGTAGAGAATGGAATTGAAGACACGGGGAGGGGGAAGGGGAAGCTGGGATGAAGTGAGAGAGTGGCATGACATATATACACTACGTAAAATAGATAGCTAGTGGGAAGCAGCCACACAGCACAGGGAGATCAGCTCAGTGCTTTGTGTCCACCTTGAGGGGTGGGATAGGGAGGGTGGGAGGGAGATGCAAGAGGGAGGAGATATGCGGTTATATGTACATGTATAGCTGATTCACTTTATTATAAAGCAGAAACTAGCACACCATTGTAAAGCAATTATACTCCAATAAAGATGTTAAAATAACTTGAGGATACAGGGAGGGGGAAGTGTAAGCTGGGACAAATTGAGAGAGTGGCATGGACATATATACACTACCAAACATAAAATAGGTAGCTAGTGGGAAGCAGCCGCAAAGCACAGGGAGATCAGCTCAGTGCTTTGTGACCACCTAGAGGGGTGGGATAGGGAGGGTGGGAGGGAAGGAGATGCAAGATGGAAGAGATATGGGGACATATGTATACGTATAACTGATTCACTTTGTTATAAAGCAGAAACTGACAAACCATTGTAAAGCAATTATACTCTAATAAAGATGTTAAAAAAAGATGTTAAAATACATATATATAGATATATATTCGAAGAATAACAGGAAGTAAAGGAGGTGGAGAAAGAAAAATAAAAAGAACAAACTATTTTTAATAGACAAGGAACTGAGAGAAAAGACTTTTAGGCGGAAGAGAAGGATGAACACAGCCAAAAAAAATGTTTGCTTTGCTCTTCTATTGTTTATTACTATGCATAGAATAGAATAAAGGAATAGAATAGAATAGAATAGAATAGAATAGAAGTAAAACATCCTTAAAGAAAGAATACAGAAGAAGAATTTGAGGAATAATATATTTCCTGTAAATATTGATCAACTTCTTTCACATAAAGTAGTCATTTATGAATAAATTCTAGCATAAGACTATCTTACAAAGGAGGAGAAAACAGAATAAATATGGTTCTAAACATGTAATTTCAGAACATTGGAACTTTAAAGGGCTGGCAGGAATAAATTTCCATTAAGAGTGAACCTAAATGAAACTACTAAACAGGGTGTTGATCTAAAACTGAGCAAGAGTAAAATGGTCTAATGAGTCATGAAATCTTATGAAACTAGTAAAAATACTATATCTAAATAGCAGTCCCTGAATCCAAAAAGATGTTATCTTGTTTTCAGAAATAATCCAATTATCTTTGGGCATTATTAAAGTTGCATAGGCAAGTTTTACCTAGAAAAATAATGAGAAATTTTAAGCGTTTTGAGACTAGAGTCCTTGTATTCTACCACTTGGTGTCCTGCTACTAACACAGTACTAAGAATAGAATCCATCCATTCAACAAATAAATGGATAAGTATTTCCGAGAACCTACTACGTAACAGACATTTTCAGATATCGTGAGGCGCCCTTCCTTCTAGGGTATCACACGCTCATGGGGAATGCAGGTAAGCAAACATATTATTTCTCTCTATAATGATGAGAGTCAATGAAGATGTATTCTCAGAGTGCTAAGAGAGGAAGGAAACCCTTAATAAACACAAAAATAATTAAAGATCACGTGAATGACAACAAGCAATATTGTTTGGTATAGAAAGGAAGTCAGCCCAGGCACCATCACTTGTGTTTGGCAGCCACCCAAAGACAGGAAGAAGAGAGAAATATCTTTATAGTGGTAAAAAGGGAAGGTTTCAGTATGCCCTAATTGGAGACTATTGGCATGGGGAATTTATAAGTGGACTAACTAGAAGTGGGGAATACTCTGTGATTGATTAGGGGTGCATATTTGGCTCTCTCCAGTTGGTCCTAAGTTGGAAGCGGGGCAAAAATTAGGGGAGTTGTCAGTTATTGATCAAGAACTGGTTGGTTGTTTGCTGATTGCTACAAGGGTTGTTTGGCTGTCTAACTGATTGCTACAGATTGTGGATCAGAGTTCTGTTTTTATACATTGTTTACTTGTATATTCAGTCTCTCAAGTGCATATTGATGTTGAAGAAGAACTTAATTAACAAATTAGTTTCAAAGTCCAACTAACTTGCCCTCTCATTTTCCTTCCTCTCTTATAAAGTGAATCTAACTTACACTTTTAAAACTACATATAAAAGAAGCCATTAGCTAATGAAAACTTGTTTAGTTTCCAAAACGACTGAGTTATAATGTGGGAAGATCAGTGCTACTGCATAGAGAATAATAAATGAAAAGACTGGCCAGTTCAGAGGCTTATGATAAAAAAATTATTTTTTAAAAGCTAAACATGACAACTCATAATGGCTCTACTGGTACATTAATGATTATATTTTAAATTTAAAAAATAACTAATGTCTCCAGTTAACAAAGTGGGAGGCACTATTATCACCTAACTATCAAATAATTATATTCCTCACATATCCCCCATATTTCTATAATTTCTCTTTTTAGTTTCTAATCTGGAAAACATCTTTTTTTGATGCACAGTTTTACTGCTTTTTGTTTTTTAGTTCACTTCATCTTCATTTGTCTTGATTCTCAACAAAACAACAATTTTAAAAAGGAGTAAAAAGACTGCAGAACAAAAACCTATTCAACCACCTAAAAACTACTTGAGAGTCCAGATGGTGGATCATGTAGGGGGAAGGGGAAAAACGGTTATATGTACCACAAACCCTGTTACTTGCTGCAAGGTTACTTAAAATAGCAGATATTTTGCATTTTTGTTATTGAAGACGTGTTGCTGAAGGCCGATTTATAAGTGACAAACAAATGTTCAAATGTACTCATAATATGCCATTATGTATGTATCTTCCTTACCACATGTATTTTCTTTCTACTGCTCACAGTTTTAAAATGTACAACACAATTTAATATAAACTTAATGGTTCATACTCAATATAGTTTCCCAATTTTATATATAAATTATACCAGCTTTTGCTATCTTGTTTCAAATGGACTTCAGGAAATATGTGAATTGCTGAGCTCAAAAACTTAAAAGCAAACTATAGTTTCTGATGCAAAGTCATACACTTCTCAAATTGTTATAAATTCAGAATAAAATGATGATAAGTTCTGCTCTTTAGCAACTTCAGAGGCATCTCAGCTTTCATTAGCAAACTCTTTTATATAGGCTGATAAACCTGTAGATCAAGGTACTTTCTCCTTAGACTAAGTGCCACAAAATATGCCAGCTCATATTGGATGAACTGAGCACCCCTTTGGAATAACTTTAAGATTGCTATAGCAAGGGATATTAACACTGAATATGTGATAACCACAAACCTTCATATATATCTAATTATCTCATTTGTTTGTGGTTCTTCAAAACAATGTTAACTTCGAGTTCACAGATACCCTTCAAGTATTCCACAAGTCTTTGAAATTTTATGAGGGCATTTTTCCCATACATTTTCTAAGATTTATCTAAACACATTGGTCATTTCAAATAATATTTTATCTCTATATTAATGTTAATACTTTGTCTTTTAAGTTAACATAATTTTACATTATGTTATACTTTATCTTATATTTTAATTTGATTTTACTTTAATTTGATTTTCCAATTTTAAGTAAGGTCATAGATTATTTTCATTTATTTCTTTCATCCATTCATCCTTATTACCACTATATAGTTAGGGGTTTTTGTTCTCAACAACAGAATACCTTCTAAGCAGGAAAGGATTTATTAAGGGCATTAGGTAGCTTAAAGAATTTCCATCTCAGACAAAGAACCAAATTTGGACGCTAGACAGCTAGGAAAATTGCAGTCAGAACAGAACTTCAGTACTTCTCTAGTGAAAACTCCACTGTGGCTTCTGTCTGCCACCTATTACACTATGGATCAAGTATTTGACAGCTACAAGACACCTGTGCCAGATATCTGCTCTTCCAGATCTACTTACCCTTCTCCACTCTGCCTTCTGCCCCAAGAAGCTGATCTTCCAGACTCCACTAACAGGCTAATGACCCCTGTAGCTTCTCCTTGGATAGACCAGGGGGATATTGGGAGAAGACTGGAAAGAAAAAAGAGTGAGTTTGTGGCATTTATTCATTTAGGTTCCTCCCTGTTAGGTTGCCTCAGGATGGCTGTGGTCCTCAAGGCAACTTGCCTTACACAACTCTCTCTCCCTCTGATTCCAGTAACCTTACCACATTTCTCATTCCCTTGGGATAGGGTCGAGAGTTACATCTCCACTGCTGTTAGACCAGGGTTCTTGCTGTATTCATTGAGATCTCTTACATACCACTCAGACCTTTACAATTAGTCCCTTTGTAAATAGACAGTGGGTCATTTGTCTCCTGTTCATACTCAGACTGATCAAAACCAGATTTTCATTTTTATTATTGAAGACATGTTTAGCTATCCCAGAAAAATCAAAATTCTCCCCCACAGGATGCTCTCTCCCTGCATTCACCTATGTATAATGTAACTCATCTCTGGCTTCCAAATCTCAACAGTCAGTCTGCCTGGTAGACCTCAGATAACATGAAGAACATAAGCTGCAAGGAGTTTGGAAAATTTAGTTTTAGGTTTTAAGCCTCAATAATTTAAGAAAACATACCCAAAAGGGATAAAGCAGACACTGCATGAGCCAGCATACCATTATATACTATAAACACTAAAATTTACACATAAATATTTATGAAAAGTTGACCTCCTCTGGAGTAGTAGTATTTTCTACAATATTTATCATGTATATGCTTTGCCTGTATTGTTTTTTTTTTTTTTTGTGGTACGTGGGCCTCTCACTGTTGTGGCCTCTCCCGTTGCGGAGCACAGGCTCCGGACACGCAGGCTCAGCGGCCATGGCTCACGGGCCCAGCCGCTCCGCGGCATGTGGGATCCTCGCAGACCGGAGCTCGAACCCGCGTCCCCCGCATCGGCAGGCGGACTCCCAACCACTGCGCCACCAGGGAAGCCCGCCTGTATTGTTTTATGTAGATATTTAGATTAGTAATCAAAGAGAGCAACTCAGTAGTAACCAAGGAAATGTATATATTGACTATCAATAGCATAGTAAGGCTTAAAAGGTCAGGTGAATATGGTTTTGCTATTTTATATTCAGATTATTTTTATATATACAATAAATAGAATTGAAGCTTATTCTATCAAATGCATCCTCAAAAATGTAGATTATGAGGCAGGTCCCGTTTCTTCCCTTGTGAATTCCTTGGGTACTGAAAATATTAGACAGTGGACAATAGACTGTAGTCATAGAGAATATTTTCAGGATGTAGTAGATTGACAAGATAACAATTCTTCATTTCTCCAATGAAGAGACAGATTCTATTTCCTTAATTCACGAATATGGATGAGCTATGTGAATTGCTTTTGCCAATAAGTTATTAGCAAATTGTGGCACAAACAGATTTGAAAATCATTTGCACATTGAGGCTTAGCCACTTGCCACTTTGGGGAGTTCTTGTTATCATCATCATATGAATAAGTCTCGGTCAGCCTGCTAGATGACAAGAAACACATGACTCAGCTATCCTATCTGTCCAGATATCAGCCAGCCAATCACCAGAAAAATTTGTAAGGCCATCCTAGATCAGCCAGCCCCCAGTCAACCTGCCGATTAACAGCAGATGCATGAGCTAGTCTAATAGAGATGAGCCAAGGCCACCTTAGATCAAAAGAGACACCACTGAACCTAGTGCATATTGCAGACCTGCAGAATCATGAGCTAAAAAATGGCTGTATTTTCAAGCCACTAAGTTTTGAGGTTTGAGGGTTTTTTACACAAACAATTTAGCTGATATATAAATAGGTACCTATAAGGGGTGTGCTGTTGTTGACTAACCTGAGATATGTGGCACTGGATTTAGGACTGGGTAGTAAATTAAAGCTGGAAAAGCAGTGAGGAAACTGTTGCAAAAGCTGAAGTAAAAGAACAATTGGCAAAACTATCACCTGTAGTGACACAGAAGGCAGAAAACTTACCGATACACTTGTTGGCATTGACAAGATAGCTCCCAAGCAAAATGTTCAAAGTGTCAGTTGGATTCTTTCAGCTTCAAGGATAAAGTGTGGCAAGAGAGAGATAAGATAAAAAGGAACCATTCTGTTCTCAGGCAGAATTTAAAGGGAAAATGAAGCTGTAGGACTAGGCCTGGAAAATAAAACTGATTTTCATTTCCAGTATGTCCAACCAGCAAAATATTTTCAAAATAAAATAAAAACAAGGATCAAATCAAGGATGTGTCTGTAAAACCCTTTGTTAAAATCCTGAAAGATTCAAGGAGTGATGAATGGCCTCTCTGAGATACACACAAGGCCTCTAAAAATAATGAGTGTGGTCACACAAAAGCTTAATCCCCAAAAAGGCATTTATTAACTCTACAGAGAGAGGCAGTTTCAAAAACAATTGAGATTTTGGATCTTATTGATTAGAGTGGACTAGAATCTGAAAATCCACAAAAAATTTATGGGAGTTTTATCAGTAAAAGGGCCACTAATTTAGCTGAAAAGAAACTGAGACTTAAAATTTCAACAACAAAAATCCTCTGTATCTCAACTCTCTATGGGAGGAAGCAAGCTAAGAAAGCTACTCAGTTGCAAACAAGGCAATTTTTTGTGGGAAAAGCAAGAACATGTAAGAAGATAGAAGCAAGAGCCCAAATGATGGAGTCAAGATTCATGGAGAACTATGGACCAAGAAACCACACTCAAACTTAGAAATTTTGCACTGAGAAGTGACTTCTATGGAGCAGAACAAAGCCCTAGTCAGAAAAACATTCCTGGCTGCAGAGTCAGAAGATCCGACAGCATTTGGCCTGTGGGATTTCAGAATTGCATGAATCAGTGCCTGTTATCTGCCTCCTGCTCTTCATTTTTTTTTGAGCTGAAAAGTCAATTATAATTACCTTATCTATCCTTGTCTCACCATTGTATGTGGGGGACAAATAACTTGTAATTTTAGTTCACAGTTTATGAAATTTAATTTATGAGAGCAAAAGGAACACATCCAAGAACCATATTCAGACCTTTTTTTTTTTTTTTTTTGCGATATGTGGGCCTCTCACTGTTGTGACCTCTCCCATTGTGGAGCACAGGCTCCGGACGTGCAGGCTCCGCGGCATGTGGGATCCTCCCGGACCAGGGCACGAACCCGTGTCCCCTGCATCGACAGGCAGACTCTCAACCACTGCACCACCAGGGAAGCCCATATTCAGACCCTTTTAAATCAGGAGATTCTAGACTTCCATCTAAAGCTGGAATTCAGTGAGGCTTTTGGGGAGTCTTAAGAGGAGATGCAGGTATTTTGAAAGTGAGAGGAAAGTGAATTAATTGCAATCAAAGGACAGACTGTAGTGGGTTATTAAAATGCTCACAATGATCCTTCCTATCATATAAAGGCAGAATCTATTTTCCCACCTCTTGCATCTAGGTTGGTCATGTAATTTGCCATGTAAATGAGACTCACACATGACACAAGCATAGGGTAGAAAAGCTCTTACATGTTTGAACTTACCTAGTTGCAACCTGCGCCAAGGACTTCTGCCACTGCCACCACGTGAATACACTTAGATTAGCCTATTGGTTGATAAGACATGTGACCTAGTGGTATTTATAACCCATCTGAGAGTGAGTCAAGAATCAAACATGTGAATAAAGTTATCCAGAATCAGCCAGGCCCAAATGGCCTGACAATTAACAGCTGAGGAATTAGTAAGCCCAGCTGAGTGCAGCACAGCTCAAGGATGGCCTTGCAGAAACTACCTAACTAAGCAAAAGTTGTTTTAAGCCACTGTATTTGTTACACTAGTTTGTTCCACAGCAAAGACAAAAAAATACACAGGACTAATCTACTTCGATATAGACACCTAGGTGTAATCTTGAAAGAATAACATGAAAGTTTTCTATATTTCCTGTTGAGAAGTCTGGAAATCTAGATTGCTGAAGATTAGATATTTTTGTTTGTTTGTTAAAAGGAAAACATTTGGGGGGGAAAGTTGAAACTTGTTTTAAAACATATGACACTAGCCCGAGAAATACTATATTAAAAACCAAAGAGAATAAATTATATTGGGGGAAAAAAAACGTAGAGTTAGAGTTGAAAAATGTTGGAGGAGGTCATTCAGAGGATGTGACTGCCTATAGACGCAAAATCTGAACCCAGGCAAGTGGAGACTCCTCGTCCCCTCCTGTCTTTGGAAAGTACACTATGCTCACTGTTTCCCCAGTGGGAGTCATTCTCAAGGACGCAGCCTTGAAAGAACAATATGTTGTTGAGACCATCTGGATGATATAAGTAACTGAACCCAGTTAAGGCCTCTATATAAACTTTGTAGATTCTGGCACGTGGGTGAAGACAAGAATCGTACATAAATTCTTTTACTTATTAGAACTGCCACCTATCAATGTGAAGTAGTCTGCCTTTCTTTGGTCTCTCCTTGTCCTCTGTATGTGGGGCCCAATTTTCAAACCAACAAAAGACCTAGTAACCAATAAATATACAGGTGACCTAGAGTATGTAACTTGACAGTTCTTTTCCTCTGCTGCTTATTAAGTAAAATAAGGGAGATTGGATGAGATGAAATCTGATTTTCCATCTAGCTTTAAAATATCTTTCTGATTCCATTTCAAATTTTGAGGTCTGTCTGACCATTATGCTAATAACAATGTTTTCCATAGCAATTGAATTCATGTAACTATATTCTTTGCTAGAGGTATGTATGGAAGATTTATATATATATTTCAAGAAAGAAAATATGCACATCCCTAACTTTATTTATCTATGTATATAGAGAAATAGAGGTCCGTATTTTCTAATATTAAGCAATTAGTAGTTTCACCAATCAGTCCACTGAAAAGTATTTATGAAATACCTATTACATGTACTGTATTGTGCTTGACACTTTATAGGATATAAGAGGTGTTAGACCTAGAAATTGACCTCAAAGACCTTACTATTAATTGGAAAACAAACATATTTACTTATTGGAAAGGAAACTACAAGCTAAAACATAATACATGACAAGTACCGGAGATATCACATACGTCAGTAGAGCTTAATGGTGAAGAGAGTCAGCTCTGGAGCCAGACTGGGGAAATCTGATCCTGGCTCCATCACTTTCCTGCTGTGCAGCTTGGACAAGTTGTTTGACCTCTCTGGGCCTATTTCTTTATCTATAAAATATGTATATAAATCAATAGTACCCACCTCATAGACCATTATAGAGAATTAACATATACAAAAGGCCTACAACCGTTTAAATGCTAATACATATGAAGTCCTAAGCACAGAGAAAATGTTATGTAAGTATCATGTATCTAAATGTAGACAGTAAGTGGCTGGGAATGATTAGCTACTCCACATGAACTGTTCTGAGAAGAAACAAAACCCAGCCCACATATGCCTTAAATTTTAAAAATTAACAAATTTTTAATTAAAAAAGCCAGCCAACTTCCTGTTTTTAATTTCATACTCCATCTGTTAATCAGTTTTCAGAATTGGACAAAATTCCTTAAAATTTTTATTGCCTCAAATATTCCAATGCAGTTTTGTCAGAGTAGTTTATATTATGAATGAACTCTAATGACAAGAAGTATGAAGGGCATATTTTAATCATAACGCTCATGTTGAGCCTGCTCTGTTTTCAAATGGCTGTTAGAATCTATATAGCCATAGCTGATGCATTATGATAGGCATATACATGTAAACTCCCTAACTGTGCCGTGTGATAATGTATCTCTCCTAGGAGACTGACACCCAGTAGGCACCCAGTAAGTATTCTTGGAATAAATTACTGAATATGTTGAAAGTAATTTTAGATGCTGTAGGATACTAAAGGCAATATTAAAAAGTACAAAGCTGGGCTTCCCTGGTGGCGCAGTGGTTGAGAGTCCGCCTGCCGATGCAGGGGACACGGGTTTGTGCCCCGGTCCGGGAAGATCCCACCTGCCGCAGAGCGGCTGGACTCCTGAGCCATGGCTGCTGAGCCTGCGCGTCCGGATCCTGTGCTCTGCAACGGGAGAGGCCACAGCAGCGAGAGGCCTGAGTACCGCTAAAAAAAAAGTACAAAGCTAAGTAGGAACTAGTATTCAGATAGGAGTTCATTTTTTTAACTACGTACACACATAAAACAAATTCTGCAGGTAAAAAATTAATAACTCATCTCAAGTTAGTTTTAGAAATTACATTTATTTAATAATAAACTTAGGTTTCCAGAAATTTTCTCTTTGAAGTTATTTGGAGCTGATAAATGAAATGTTCACATATTGAGATATGGGGAAGTCATTTCTAGCTTATACATGAGTTAAGTTGAATTTTATGCTAGCTAAAATAGCCTGTTTGTGGCCCATCATACGTACATTGTACATCTGCTTTAGTTATTTAAGAAAAGGGCACATGGACCAGAAGTAAAAAAAGTCCATGTTAAAAATAAAGATTAAATACCTCTCTTCCTGGGATGCCAATGCTGGTACTCCTCTGATGATAAACACTCCTTTCCCAGGTGCCAAGGCCATACTGACTCACTGTGTACATGCTGGTCTGTTCTTTTTTCAAAACATTGAAGAAATGTAATCCTGACTTTTGTAATGTTCTTTGTTCTGACGATGTAAAACTGTGCTGAAAACTCTGCTTCCCAGGAGCATCTTCTCAGAGTAATCTGGGAAGATGGCTTCCAGGCTAGTCCTTAGTTTGGCTCAAATAAAACTCTTTTCTATTCTTATTATAGATTGTTTATTGATTATTTTTGTTAACAGAGCCTAGCAGTTTATAGTGCCACAAAATTCACCTTAGAAGTGATTCTCAGCACAAGCCTGTGGCCGTAGGCCTTAAACTGTAGTCTCTGGATGGCAGCATCAGCATCACCTGGGTGCTTGTTAGAGATGAAAATTCTCAGGCCCTATCCCTGAACTGCTGAATCAGAAACTCTGGAAGTGGGCCCAGTAATCTGTGTTTTAATCAACTCTGCAAGTGTGTCTGTTGCGTGCTAAATTGGGAGAACTCTGGCTTAGAGCAGATTTGTGCTCCTCAAGGGCTTTTCTTTCATACTTCTAAAAGAATGACATTGTTCTACCTTGAAAGGAAATGATAATTCTTGGGTTATTTTAGGAATTGGTTCCAATACAAGCATACCACATTTTATTGCACTTGGCTTTACTGTACATTGCGGATTTTGCATTTTTTACAAATTAAAGATTTGTGACAACCCTGCGTTGAGCAAGTCTATCGGTGCTATTTTTCCAACAGTATTTGTTCACCTTGTGTCTCTGTGCCACATTTGGTAATTCTTGCAATATTTCAAACTTTTTTTATGACTATCATATCTATTATAATGATCTGTGATCAGTGATTTTTGATGTTATGTGTCAGAAATATTAGGATTCACTGAAGGCTCAGATAATGCTTAGTATTTTGGCAAAAAAGTATTTTTTAATTAAGATATGTACATTGTTCTTTTAGAAATAATGCTATTTACATACTTAACAGACTACAGTATGGTGTAAACATAACTTCTATATGCACTGGGAAACCAAAAAATGCATGTGACTTGCTTTATTGCGGTGGTCTAGAACTGAACCTACAATATCTCTGAGGTATGTCTGTATTACAAAAATAAAAATACAAAAAGGCAAGCTCAGTTTTATTTTCTAAAAACAATAAAATGGAACTGTTATACCAAGGAAATTTTTTCAAACACTTGGGCAGGACTTTTTCTAATGTGTTTTACCACATAACTTATTCTAAACATATTTTTTTTTCTTTTCTTTTCATAACTGTTGCTTTAGTGAAGAGAACAAGAAATATCACATAGTACACAGGGCAAAGTCACAAAAGAAAAAAAGCCAAAAGCTGAAGGTTGAAGAAAAAGTTAGTATTGAATTTCATTTCAAATACATAAAGATTTACAAAGCCACAAAATTCATCTGAGGAGGAGCTGGCATAAAATAAAAATAATTTATATGTAAAATGGAAGAACTGATTTTCCCAATTTAACTTCCATTCAGAGACACACTTGTAAATGAAAAGCAGAGTAAAGGCAGGGGTAGGGAGAAGACAAAGGGAATTTAGAATCACAGTCTTAAACTATTGCCAAGGTACTGTCTACATTACCATTTTTTAAAAGCAATTGAGCATCTGTATAGGGAATAGCAAAGTATTAACCACTTTGGGAATTAGAATCTAGTATAGCTCCTGTTTTCACAGAGGACACAATCTACTTTGCAATGAAAGTAAATGTTAAATGCCCTAGAGAGAAAACAAATTTCATACTCTAAGAAACACTATTGTAGCCAGTTTTTTTCCAATGGGCCACAAAAATAGCTCTATTTTATCCAGTAAGATAAGATGATGTTGGTATATAATGCCTCAGACATATAGTAGGTGCTTTGTAAGCACTGTTATTAAACCTTACAGTACATTCTATTATCTTTACTTTCAAGCTGGAAATAGCAGCTCCTTAAATGGTTGTGTTAATATACCAAGAAGAAGGAGTTAGTGAACAAGAAAAAGAGAAAACACAATTGTCCACTATGCTAACAACAAAGGTTTTAGAGTTTGTCGTAAGAGGATTCAAGTCACCTGATGAGGAACAGTGGGAGACTATGGGACATATGATAATGAAACTGTAAATGAGAAGCAATGTATCAGGAGAATTTATTGAACTCCAGAGCCATGTAATTTATTCCAGAACATGTTAGCATGTACAGGAGGAGGAAGCAAAAGCCTGCGAAGCTTAGGTTTCTTCTCTGATGGGTGGGAGGATAAGATATGTATAAGAAAACTCAGAACAAGGTAAGTGCCAATTTTATGATGGATGATGAGGGTTACAGGGGTCAATATCAATCAAAAAAAGATTCACACTGGCAGGTGGTATCAAGGTTAAGTTGGTTTGGGATTCCTTCTTCAGCTGTTTTTTAAGGATAAAATCATTATCTCTCTTGCTGCTTTCCTTTTCCTTCTCTTCCCACACTTCCCAAACCACAAATATTAAAGAGCTTACAGTGGTAAGGTAGAGGTAATATGATTAAAAAAGTTATAAAGAGAGTAAATGATAAGAGAACAAGGTATCATCAGTAGTCTGTTCTAAGAAACAATCAACCAAATAAGTGGACGGGGGCAGAGAATGAGAGGAAAGGGCAGGAGACAATTTTTCCATACAAAATATCAATGGTTCATCATAAAAACAAAACTCAAATCTACAGAACTAATTAGAATTGCCACCAAGTTTGTCAATGGAACTGTAATTTTTACTAACTCACACTCAGAAATCCTAAAATGGTTTACAAAGTGATTTTGCACACATCTTATTAATTCACACAAAAAAACTTGGGTAGAAAACAGCTGCTCAAAAAGCTTGAGTGACTTGAGTAAAAGCTAACAGCTAGATGTTGGACAGAGCCAGAACTTGAAGCCAAATGTTCGAAATAGTGCTCTTTGAAGAACCAAAGGTGAAGATGTTCTGGTCTATATTACATTAGAAAATGAGTTCTGAGGACAGAAGTAACTGCCATTTGTTGAGCACCAACTGTGTGGTAAGTGTTTTGCTCTCTGAGAGGTCTCCCAAGCCCAGCTGCTGAGTCCTAGGACTCATATATTATTATATGAGCCTCTGCTCATATAATCAATGGCCTCTTCCTGTCAATATCCCTAATAAATAGAATGAGGTGGAAGTGATGCTGTATAACCTCCCAGGCTGGGTCAGCTCAGAAAAGACAGTAGTGTTTTTGCTCTCTCTCTCTCTTTCTCTCCAGCATCTCAACCACCATGTTCTGAGGAATTCAGTAATTGTTCTAGACCACAGTCTCAGCTGACATCCCAGCCAACATCCAGCCTAATCTCCAGAAATGTCAATGAGGAAGACTTGGCCAGGCACTGTCTGACGGCAACACGTGTAGACCCCGAGTGAGAAGAGTCACATCGAACTCAGTCAGCCCTCAGAGCCATAAGGAATCAAATAATTGTTGTTGTTTTAAGTCATTAAGCTTTAGGGTAATTTGTTTTACAGCAAAGAACAACCAGCACTTCATTTTTTACTTGAATTATTTTGTTACAGAAGGCAACTAGTTCAACTTGTGGGTGCTCTGTGGAAACCAACCAGATGATAAATATGTACTACCTGGTGAAGTCTGAAGCCTCACTGCGCACAGACAGGATTGTGAGGCAATGGCAGGGATGGCTACATAATTTGTGGGCCCCAGTGCCAAATGAAAATGTGTGGACCCTTGTTCAGAAAGCAGGAAAAAAGTGCTCTTAATGCACATGGAAAGCTTGCTTTCTTTCACAGATTCTTTAACCCTTTGGTTTTTTATTTGCTATTCATGCCATTTTCAGTAAAGAAAAATTAACATTTTAAATGATAAGCATGATTTTTACTGTTTGTGTTATGTGATGCTAGTTTCAAATGCAAATATCAAAGCATTGAACTTATATGCGGAATCACCAAAATTACACATTTCATATTATATGGCTCCTTCCCAGAGGGTACCACAGGCTGATAGAAGAGAGAGATGCAAGCCAGACTCAGAAAACCTGGAAGAAAAAAGAGAGGACCCTGGCCCACCCCAGGGTAAAGCCAGCCTAGGGAGTGTTCTGGGGCACAAGAACTGTGGGGCGAGTGTAGACCCTAACAGGTGACACAGGTGTGGGGCTGTCTAGTGATGCAGGGCATAAATGCTGGCCTGCAGCAGATCCCAGAGCTGTTCCATGGAGGAGGTGGATTTGGAGAAGTCAGCCCCATGTCTCTCTGGTGCATGGGCAAGCCCCCTGTGACACACAGGCGACCCCGAAGGATCTTTAAACTTCTGTGCTGGGAGGCACTCATACCTGGATTAAGGGTGGACAAGAGGCCAGACACAGTCTCCAGTGGATGGATCACGGAGCAGGGGCTGCTAGTCTGGGGTAGGGATGGTTAATGTCATTCCAGACCCCAAGACGCTGCAAGTTCCAGGCACCCACGCCGACCTTCCTGCACCCACAACCAGGCCCCGGTCAGGGATGGAGGATGGCAGAGATCACAGGGTGGGGGTGGGGAGAAGGAGGTGAGTGGGGCCCAGGTGGCCAGGGAGTCAGGGAGCAGGGAGAACCAGCCAGGTAGACTGCAGCGAGCCAAGGCTCCAAGCCCCTGTGCTTGCTCCATCATCTCATGAGATTTCACTGACAAAACGCTGAAGATGTGTGTTAGGGATCTTGGAATGGAAAAGAAGAAGTATTGCATAATATACAATAGTCCCCCTTAATCTACCATTTCATTTTCTAACGTTTCAGTTAGCTGTAGTCAACCATGGTCCAAAAATATTACATGGAAAATTCCAGAAATAAATAACGTATGTTTTAAGTAGCCAGCCATTCTGAATAGCATGATGATATCTCACACTGTTCCACTTTGTCCTTCCCAGATGTGAATCATACTTTTGTCTAGCATATCTGCCCATTAGTCACTTAGAAGCCATCTGGGTTATCAGAGCACGTGTGTTCAAGCGACTCTTATTTTACTTAATAATGGCTCCCAAGTGCAAGACTAGTGTTGCTGACAATTCAGATATTCTTTTACTCTGCCTAATTTATAAATTAAACTGTGTATAGGAAAAACATAGTATATATAGGATTTGGTACTATCTGCGTTTTCAGGCATCCACTGGGAGTGTTGGAACTTATCCCTTGCAGATGGGAGGAGACTCCTGTATATGCTAATATAATCCCTGGACTGGGAGATAGGGTTTCTGAATTCTGTTCCATTGTCCTTCTTAATTTTATATCTTTGGGGGCACTGATCTTCTCATCTACAAAATGAAGGTTTGCTCTGTGATTCCTCAAGTCCAGTTATTTATTCTTTAATAAATATATACTTAGTGTCTGTTAGAGGCTGGGGAATGTGCTAAATCCTGAAATTACAGGGGTGGACAAAAGCAACAGGCAGCTTATAATGCCATTAGGAAGAAGAATAGTCAATAAGTAATTACAAATGTAGTTCATCCCATAATAGAAGCACAGGAGGCAATGGGAGCCCCTGCGGGTGGGGAGTCTTCCTACGCACTTCATCTTCTTTGAAGTGTGTATAGGAAGACTTCCCTGAGGAAGGAATGTTTAAGATGAAACTGGAAGGATGAGCAAGAGTTAGTTAAGTAAACTGTTTCTTGGTTTGTGGGAGGGAGAAGAACAGGTTGCACAGAGACACGGAGAAAAGGCAGAAGAAGGGCAGGGCACTTGCAGCAGAGAGAAGAGCATGGGCTGCAGTACTGACTCTTGAACAGATACTGACTATGTGAGTAACACACAGCCAATGCTAACATACTTAGGGGAAAAGAAAGTGGGTTCTGACTGACCCATGAGAATGTGATGACTTAAAGCTGCAAACCAGCAGTGCAGTCTCAGAAGCAGGAAGGAGCAGACAGCACAGAAAACAAGTATTTTCCCCAAACACAAAACCTGAGATAAGGATTTGGGTTCAAGGAGTTCATTTTGGAAGTTATTGCAGGAAGCTCATGGGAATGTAAGACAGGGAAAGGTCGATAGCTAATAAAGGTTGCTCTGTGGGTAACTGGAACTTATTCCTACTGGGGACCCTCTGAGAGATGGAATGGAACACTCCCTCAGTGTTGCCTCCTGTGGGGTAAGAACGCTGAGGTAGTCTCATCAACTCCCATCCTTCATTGGTTTGGGATTGCTCCAGGGCAGATAACTCCCCAGTACTGCTGGTCTGGCTCATCTGTGGGTACAGCATACTCCCAGGACCATAGAATGCCTCAAGCAGAGACCAAGGAAGCCACTGACATTTCTCCCTGAAGGTGAATTTCAGGGTGGGATGAGGGGATGGGAGAGGGGCACAAACACTGTCTGCGACTGTCTGATTGAGTGTGTCATTGAGCTGAGAGAGATAAGGACATGGAGATGAGGATACAAGCAAATTCTGGAGAACACCATGGCCAGAAGGGGAGAGATATGGTGATAGCTGGTGTTTTCTAGCTCTCAAAATAAATTCATAGATTCACAAAGTTTTAGCACTCAATATTTCCATTACCATGTTACATGAGAAAACTGGACCTGAGAGGAGTTAAAGCACTTGTCCAAAGTTTCACAGCCATCAGGGGTCTGAGTCTCCTAACATTTGCCCCTGTCTTCTTCTTTTTACCATTACATTCTTCTTCACTAACATGGCTTTCACCTTGAAAAGAAAGGAGAGGAAGAAAAAGAAGGGGAGGAGAAGGGGGAAGGAGAAGAGAAGAAGAAGGAGAAGAACAAATGGGGATTGGCATGATCATCTTCATCCAGACAGGACATAATCAGCCCCTGGAAAATGGATTTACAAGTGAAGACAAAAGTCAGCAGTCAGAATGAGAAGACCTTCACCTTCTTAAAATGTATATAAATATTTTCCTGCAAGAATTCCCTTTTTCTCCATTTTCATATCTTCTATAATTTTGAAGAAGTACAACAAAAAAATTTGAAGAGAATTCTGCTACTGTGCTCTATATGTACATTAAGCTATATAGCATTTAAGGGAGAAAAACTGGATTTTCCCAGTTTGGTAATAAAGAGTGAGACTAAAATTTTAAGTGCAGCCATGTACCAGTAATCCTCCAAAGAATAAGCATATAACAGAGGAACAAAATTCTACTAAACTCAGATACATCATGGGCTTCTAGAAAATGATTTAAAGAGTGAAAAAATCAATATTGACACAACATGTAATCATTTATAGGAGGACAGAGTTCTCAGAACTGTATTTTACTTGCAGTCTAAAATTATATCTCGATATAGTACGAGAACATGGCTTTAGTCACTGGAAAGATTCTGCTGGCACAGAGTGATTTATTCAAGGAGTGTAGGAAGATTTGAAATATTAAAACTTTCAGTTTGAAAGGTTATTTTCTCTGCCTGGACAATAATTATATATGAAGGTAAAAATATGACATGAAAAAGTAAGACATCTGCAAATTAAGGATACATTATAAGGTGAACAGAAATTTTTAGGTGAACAATAGAATTTTTCATTAAAGATATCTAACATCCTAAATATATACTTGAATGAGGTCAAATGTAAGAGTAAGTCATTGTAATTGCTTCCATGATCAATCTTAACAAGAAAAATGCTATAGAGGAGTTATTTTAATGATGGCTACATTTTCTAGAAGCCCAGGTGAGTTTTTGGCATATATCTCAACCTTTCCTAAGATCTTCCCAAAATGATTTACCATGCCGAAATCTTTCTATTTTAACAGCTTCAAAGGATCATGGTTAATCTTGGATAGCTCATACATTTCTAAATTCAACTTCTGTCAGATTGATTTATGATTTTGAATTGGACTTACATCAATTTGATTTACGTTTCTGCTCTTGGCTGAGGCTATGCGTACTTACCATAACTGAGTTGTCACAGAGAAAGAAGATCCACAGGGACAGAGATGATATACCTCTCAAAGGGCCATTAATGGGAAATAACAGAACAAGTCTTGTCCTTTGCTTTCAGTGGCCCATGAGCTTCAGAAAGTGGATGTCTTGCAGTACCAGGGATGAATTCGGTGTGTAGACACCACTGAGATAAGTAAATAGATAGATCCTGTGCATTCTGGGAATGTGACAGTTCCCATAAAGTTCCTTTTGAACTTTCAAAGAATGGCTGAGTTAGGATACCATTTAAGACTCATCACTTATGACCATTAACAGATATTATAATTGTGTTCAGTGCTCCTTACTACAGAGCAATAGCCATTACAGTTGTCTTGATTTTTCCCATTTTAACATAGACATTTTTCTTGTCCCAGGGAGAAATAGTTACCAGGGTTTGGTGGAGAAAAAAATGTGTAACACAATATTGCACCAACAGTATTCACAGAAATTTCCTAGCCAACAAACTTGAGAACTTGACAGTAAATTACTGACCTTTTTTTTAATACTTTGCCCTTTTAGGAACAAGATAGTAATTTTAACATTAACAACCGTTGGCCAAGATATAGAGTCCTATTTTCTCCATTTGGGATCTGCCATTGTCACACATATTCCTCAAAATCTTGTTATCACTGCTAAGCATAATTTAACTATTTTCTTTCTCTTTTTATTGTTAATTAATTACTGTATTTGAACTCTACATATCTAAAATAAAAAATAAATATAGACTGAAGGTTTCTATTAAGGATGTCAATATTTTCTTGGATTATCATCCAACACTGCAATGACAAGATTCCCCAAATGGTCTTTTGCTTATCTTTGATTTGATTTACAAAGCATCTACTGAAAACATTACCTCTTTAACAGTTACAGTATAGATTCTGCAAATTGCCACTGATATTATCTCCTAGGAAAACACCAAAAGTTAGCTTGAAGAATATGTTTTGAAATTTTTTGAGAGGGAAATTGTTTTCACTGAATAGCTGCAGAAAACAGAACAAAAATATACCATGATTTTCAAGGACCCTGTCAGTGCCAGAAAATGTGCTTGTCTAAGTAGACCCTGAAGTACAAAACAAGACCATAAAATTTTACATTTTCTATAAACTTAAAACTATGACCATCAAAAACTCTCTGGCCACTTTCTTCATTCTGAATAGCAGCACTCAAATAATAGGGTATCCAGAGAGTTATGAAAGCTTACTCCTTACAGATCTTTAATAAAGAAAGCAGCCTTGTCTTTGGACAGTTTATATACAGTTCTCTAATTGGAAAGAATGTTCTAAGCAAATTGTAAAGGCCTAATGTCTTCCTAGAATTTTATATAAATTATATGACCAATCCTGGAAGATGGCTCTATTGGTCTCAGAGGATCCCTGGCAGCCTTAATTCTACTTGCCAGTAGGCCTCTGATATGAAATTAATCTAAATAACTTGGTGCTTCCCCAAATTATCAAATACTTGAGCACTTCAAAGCAATACTGAATTCTAGTAAGGAGCAGTGTAACTTTGTTGAACTGCAGATATTAACACTAGACAACGCTCCCGAGAAAGCTAGGCCACACATTCCCCACCTCATTCTAACAAACCGTGCACACAGTTCAAGTCCGTGTCTTGGTAAAATGACCAATTATGACAGGTTTTAGGCAATGCTGTAGAAGCAGCAAGTGTCAAAGCTCTGCCGTACTACCTCTCCCATATCTATGGCTTCAAGGACCTCACTGTTCTTTGTCATAGCACTGGTTGATAGAGCAGAAGGCTGCTAATAGCTCTGGGAGAAAGCAGTGATTCAGTACAGAGTATTGTGACTATTACATTTTGTTTCACGTTATATCAAGAAGTTTAATCACTTATTTAGCTCTTTCTTTGAGACAGATTCCTCTGACAGATCACTTAGTGCGCCAGGAGAGAAGAAGGAGAAGAATTCATTTCAGATTCTTCATGCTCCTGACAACTGGTGTCACGGTGAAACCTGATTATCCTGGTTAGGAATATGTTTTCCCTAAAGAGTGGAAGTGCTCACACTCTGCATGATCCTTTCCTTTCTCATCAAGCCTGACGTTTCAGTGCTTTGTTGCAAACTAAAAGCCTATGATTACACTGGACTGTGGGTATGAGATTTTGCCCAATACACAACACAATACAAAGAAAGGAAAGGAAAGCAAGTGACAGATTTTTTAATGTATACTTTGTAGCTCAGGTCACTTTATGACAGGTACCAACCAGAAGCAGCAGCTGAGCCAGTTTTCAGACGACCATGGACAGCTCCTAGAATACTGGCTACCAGACCAGCCTACATAATTGATAATTCAGGGTGAACTTTAACCAGAAAGCCAAGCACATTTGCTTTGTCTACCCTTTATTCCAAAATGGCCTGCATTCTCCATGGTCAAAGGTTTTGTCTAAATTCCTTGATTTATATTCTGACTTCCATTTTAAGGACATTAAGCATCTGTTTCACTTTTAGAAATGGAGACCTAACCAGAGGGTACTTGGCAGCCATGGGAAAAACAGAGTAATGGTTTGTTAGGGGTAGGGTGACTGTTGGACCCAGCTAAACTATCATTATGATCTAAGGCTTAGATTCTCTCTGGAAGTTGAGAGGTGTCAAGCATATGCATGTGTCACTGTATCCTTCTCACTCTATGCTACTCCTCTTTGTTTTATTAATAGAAGTTTAAAATTCAGGTGTATTTTTCATAAAGATAATGGCCATTGCCCTATTCACAGACTGCATCAGAAATAGGAATTTTACTCTGAAAAAGTGCTTTGAGATCATTTGTGGAAAATATCATAATCAATTTGTCATCATTTATTATACTGATATACATTCAGAAATATTATGAATGTTTTATGTACTCTGTAATTTGTTAGAAGACAGTATGTTCTCATGTAAAATACTCATTTATCTGTAACCTAAGCCCTTAGTAAAACATACTTGGAAATATATTTCTATTTATTTATTTATTTATTTATCCTGAGAAACAATAGGCATAGATCCACTGAAGCAAGTTATGAGGGAGGGCCAGAAAAATCATGTTCTGGATATAAACAACATATTCAACTCTATGCTATAAATAGCCACAGAAAATTAGTTTTAGATAAAGAAATATCCAAAGGTGATCTGATAGATCAAAAGACAAATAGTCTTTTAAAGCACATTGATTTAATCTCACCATTTTATAATTTCCATTTCTAAATTTTTCACCTTTCCCTCCCTGAATGAAATTTAGGAATCAAATATACTCTAACAAATATAAGACTTTCCCTTATAAACATAAATTCTCCAGTAACATGTAATATTAATCAATTCAAATGCTATGTAGAATGTCTGCAATATCCAACTTATGTTGTTTTTAGTAAGAAAACATTTGAAAAGTATATCAATTAAAATAAGAAGGTGACAGATTAATAAGTTAGTATTAGTTAATGAATTAATAAACATGGTGTACTGGATATCTATTGCTATATAACAAAAGTAGTGATTGAAAACAATAAACATTTATCTTACAGTTTCTGCAGATCAGGAATCCAGGTGCGGCATAGCTTGGTGCCTCTGGTTCAGAGTCTTTTATGAAATTGCAGTCAAACTGCTGCCTAGGGTCAAGCTCTTATCACAAGACTGGATTTGGGAAGGATGCCCTTCCAAGGTGCATCAGGTGGCTGCTGGCAGGCCTCAGAATGCCTGCATCCAAGCTCACTCACTTGTCCCTCCCCACAGGTCTGCCTCATAACATGGCAATTTATTTCTACTTTATTTCTAAGTGGAAAGAGCAAGAAAAAACATCCAAACTAAAAGTCAATCTTTTTTCACCCAAGCTTGGAAGTGTCATCCCATATTGCTTACCATATTCTGTTCATTAGCAAGTCAGTAAGTCCATCGCACATTCAAGGGAAGGGAATTACACAAAAGTGTGGGTATCTGGGGTGAAGGTAAAGGCTGCCTTTCACATATATTGTGTTGAAACTCTCTCGGAAATATATACTCTAAGTTTCAATTTTGCTCAATCAGCAGCCATTGCTCATTTGTGATAATTGATTAAAATATCCTATATCACTATGACTAATTCAGTTATTTGCACCTCCTGGACTAAAGCCTCCAATAAGCACATTTAAATATAATTTATTCTTTTATATAGAGTAAGTTATATCTTCCAATGTGGGCCAGCTTTAGCACTGTAAGAAAATAATTTGAACTTTTTGTACTATTTATAATCGCCTTCACAAGTAATTTCTACTTATCAAATAATTGTTAGATGTCATTATATTGTTTGGAAATGAGATTATGAAATCCTCTGGTAAAGTATTAGTAAACTTAAGTTTAAACCATAACTCAAATCTGATGAGAATAATTTCTCTTTCAGTTTGGCAAGAATATTCTTTTGATTCAGTAGAAAGGGGTTAAATTGTAGAAGGAAACAGACAACAATGTAAAAGACTTGGAAAACTTGATTCATTCCACATATATCATTACCTCTAATTTTTAAAAATAAAAAATGGAAAATGAGTATCAATCAGAAATGTGTATAATATCCATATCTGCCACTCATATAGTTGTCATTCAATTCATTATTTCTCAAAGTAAAAAATGTTATTCAAGTCTTGCTCCAAGTCACTCATATTATTCTTTATATAAGTATCATCAAGAATTAAATTTAAATATTAATAATGAGTCACCACCTCTGACCCTTCACAGTTTTCTAAGGGATCTTTTACTATACATTCTGTATCAGGCTATTACATTTTTAGCTCTCTTTCTTGAGCCAAGTAATGGTATCAGACCATCAGAATCACATTGGATCCCTACTACTTATTTATTTTTTTAAGTAAGAAGGGGTCAGACAAATCCTGTGACCCATTGGTATTTCAGAGGATGTCATGCTCATTTCAGAACATCTGTCTCCCTGACCTGTCTCTTGCCTGTGGTTGGCCCTAAATTGAAACTGTTGGATGTGACAAAAAACAGGTTCTAATGACCATGCATATCTGCAAAAATCATACCTCATAACACAATAGTCTTCTCAAGGCTTTCAGAATACCCTCTGTTGAAATGATTTATCACTTTCAAGAATGCCATTTAAAAATTTTTCTAGCAACCATGTAAGGCACATGCTGAGAATGCTAAGAATTAGATAATTTTAAATACATAGAGGCAACTTTATTTTCCTAACTGCTTTCATTATATAAGTAGATTTGTTTAGAGGTTATTCATAAATGATAATACAAGTTGATGTAAGAATTGTTCACAAATGTATATATGTAATATTTATATATATACACACACACATACATTGTATATTCAGGCTTACACATACTGTGAAGAATAATGAAACTGCTTTTCATCTAAAATGATTCTGAAATGTACTTTTACTGAAGCATAAAGGACCCATGTATGAATTTATGTGCATCAAACTGCTAAGATTTACAAGTTAAACAATTTTAAAAGGAAATAATGAGTGCTAAGAAGTAAATGTCACTTAAAAGTTCAAGTTCACTCCATAGGACAAAAAAAAATCTGATTACAAAAAAATAACATAAAATTTTAATTCCTAAGAGAAAAATAGCTCTTTTAACTGTTATTTGAATTCATCAGCTTTAAATTTGAAGCCATGTGGCTATCCTTTTTTCTGGTGATGATTCCTTAATGTGAAAACAAAGTTTCATTCAAGACCTTTATAAACACGTAAGCGATTAGCTTACCCTGGCAATGAGAAGATTAGTGCTTTGAGATAGAGTATCTTATGTGAGTTAGCAGTTATTTACCAGCTTTCCCCAAAATAATAACTTTCACATATAGGAACATATATCACCCAAAGATAAGAGTGTCACAGTGAACATTTTGTTGAACTGCCTACTATATTTTGTCTCTACACTGCCCTTTTGTGTGTCTTGCCCTAACAATTCAATTCAGCCATTACTCTTCCTTGATGTAACATACCACTTACCTGATTTTAACTGGGGAGAACAGATAGTTTCAGTAGTTTTCCCCTCCTTTACTAACTTTCCTCCATTTCTTACTATAATTAATCTCTGGAAAAAGCCTGAATCGAAAAACTTTAATATACTCTGCTTTCATATTTCTATATGGTCCTACATGGTCTGATGAGTCCATATTTAAATTACAAATCTTCCTTGACTTACTATGGGGTAAAGTCCCGAAAAACCCATCATAGTTGAAAGTACTGTAAGTTGAAAATTCATTTAATACACCTAACCTACGGAACATCATAGCTTAGATTAGCCTACTTAAATGTGTACAGAACAATTATGTTAGCCTACAGCTGGCAAAATCATCTAACACAAAGCCTATTTTATGATAAAGTGTTGATTGAATACCTCATGCAATTTATTGAATATTGTCCTAAAAGTGAAAAATACAATGGCTATATGGATTACAGAATGACTGTATATGTCTCTGTAGCAGAGCTGACTAGGAGCTGCGCCTCACTGCCACTGCCCAGGATCACAAGAGAGTATTGTACAGCATATCGCTAGTCCAGGAAAAAATCGAAATTCAAAGTACAGTTTTTACTCAACGCATATATAGCTCGCACCATCGTAAAGTCAAAATATCATAAGACAAACCATTGTAAGTAGTATTATCTGCTCCTGAGCAGCCTCTACAGATTTTTTTTGTGAAAGTAAGTTAAATCTTATTAGTAACAAAGGATTACTAGCTGTAGTAGTCTGCTAGGGCTGTCCTAACAAAATACCACAGACTGGGTGGTTTAAACAGCAGAAATTAATTTTCTTATAGTTCTGGAGGCTAAAAATCTAAGATCAAAGTGCCAGCAGGGTTGGTTTCTGGTGAGAACTCTCTCCTTGGCTTACAGATGACCATCTTCTCCCTGTGTCCTCACATGGCTTTTCCTCTGTGCAACACGTTCCTGGTGTCTCTTCCTCTTCCTATAAGAACACCAACCCTATCAGATTAGGGTCCCATCCTTATGATCTTATTTAACCTAATTATCTCATGAAAGAACCTATCTCCAAATACAGTCACATTGGGGGTTAAGACTTCACCATGTTGATTTGCAGGGAAAACAATTCAGTGCATAACACTAGGCAACATGCTGGGATCTTAAAGGGCTGGCTCTTAGTGATGTCAAATCTTTAGGGTCCCACAGGAAACTCTGTGCTTCATCTAGGATTCATTCAGCTCTAGAAGGCCTGTGGCTTTCCATTTGCTAACCCCATCACATATCTTCGGCTACCTCTGGACTTGTGTCTTGGTATATAGACCAAGTATATATGGACTCGTGTCTTTGCTTAATTGTACCAACCAGTGGCACTTCTAGAGTAAACTCTTGTAACCTTTCCTTTACACTTCAGGAAATAAAGCAAATCATTTACCAGTCACTCACAGAAATCCAGGGTACTATCCTATAAGGGTGTCACTCTCCATCACATAAATATCCATCCATACATGTAATATTTGGAGCCATCTGAGTAAATCAATCATTTATTCATTTACCCATTCACTTATCAATTACTTATTGTTGAATGTGCTAGTCAATATCCAAGACACTGGGAATTCAGAGACAAGGAAGATAAGGTCCCTGTCCTTGAACAATACATAAATGAGAACTAAATTTGAACTTTTAAAATTTGGACCTTTGGACCTAAGTTTGAAGTACATAATCACTATCTCAATTTCAATACCATTAAAAGGTGGATCAAAATTAAAATTCTTCCAAGTCAGGACTCCTGCTAAGCCATACAGTGTCTTTGTACAAATTAAAAAATGGGAACCCCTCACTTTTTAATGCCAAAATGGGAACCCCAGTTGGCCCAGATTGACACATGAACAATGCTGTTGTACAAGGAGCACCCTTTTCTTCAAGGGACACAAGCTAAGCAGGACGCCCATGCAGGATTTTGGCCACCTATAGACCCCTCAGTTATACCCTCTTGTTCACAGAACATAAACTGCACAATCAATCATACATGGCAGTCGTCTTCCAGGTCGTGGGACTTAGAATGTATTGAGGAGCAACACAGACCCCCAGGAAACATTCCAACTTAATGCCACCCCTGCAATCCAAACAATTAAGCTGAGAAGATTAAAGTCTAGGAGATTTTGAGGTCAATCCAGAGATCAGGGAGCATAGTCAGGAGAATCCAAAAGTCAAAAAATGTGAATAGCTATGAATTCCACAGCAATGAAATTCCAGCAAGCCTTGTGATTGATTTTATACCAGGGATCTCTTTCATCTGCTAGAGAAAAAAAGAAAGGTAGAGTACCTTTATAGCATGCTTGTCCCAGCCATCTATTTTCTGGGTTGGATTACAAATGAACAGAGACTTAAGCTATGAATGCTATGTACATTATGAGTACTTACTAAATGCAAAGCAATAAAATCCTACTTTATGCAGAGGAAAATAGAGAAAGTGAGATTTTTTTCTTTTAATCAGTTGGGTAAAAATGACTAATCTCTACAGTTATGGAAACAATTACTGGGTGAAAAGGGGCGGTCTCAAAAGTGTCTTGCATACACTATTCTAAAATATCTCCATATTTCATTTATTTTAGTTAGTGTTTTCCAGTAGGCATGCATGACTGCGTGTCATCAATTCGGTGAGTGAAAAGTTTGATAACACCATTTTTCTATATCATGAAGATAAATACACAACTTAGCTTTAGGCTTATAATTAAATGAACCACAAAACTCATTTGTTAAAATACATTTCAGATTTTTGAACAGAAATTTATTCATGTTCAAAGGCAACAAGAAATTATTGTAAAGGTTATTGAACTGAAATTTGTATTGTTATTATTTTTAACCCAGAAAAAAATGTTAGTAAAACCTGTACTCTCTTAACTATAAGTCATATTTAGGTGGACAAATTATAATAAGAGTAATAGAAAATATCTCTGGTAATATATGCTAACAAAATATGAATAACATTTTAAAAATGTGATTAAAATCAAAACCACTGCAATACCTATGATCATACAATAGCACTAGATTCTAGGGCAATCATCCAGCATCTATATTCTAGACTATCACAACTTCTCATTCCCCCTTCCAGCAAGCACACTTGTTCTTAATCTTTCTCACACCTATTCTATCTTAATTTTCTACTAATATTTTACACTTACATATACACTCTTTTTTTCCTCCAAAGATAGAATTGTATACACACACACACATAAATATATATTGATCTTTCCATTGAAAATATCTTATGAATATCTCTCCATATTAACACAAAGAGAACTACTTTATTGTATTAAAGGGCTGTATGATGTTCCATTGTATGACTCTCCTATAGCTTATCAGTACTCCACTGAAAGACAGTTTTAGTTTTAGTTTTATGTACAACCCTGCAATTAAGTTAACATATGTCTTTATGTACTCACTATGTACCATACTTTTTCATATAATAAATTTCTCAAAATAGGATTGCTAAATCAAAAGTTTTTATGAGATTCTTGAGACCAGGATTTATTTGTAGATTCCCACAGGATTCATATAACACTCTAAAATATGGTGGTTACTAAATGGTATTAGTGGTTGACTACACTGACCTTTGTAAACAACCTGAACAGATACAATTGAATGGCCATTTCACTTTTCTCTACAGCAATAGATTCTCCACAACCATCTAAATCTTCAGTTTAGGGGGTTCTGGTGATAGGCAACTCTTTATTGAAAAGCAATGCTTTATTCTGTTTGATAGAAAGGAAAGCCACACTCCACTGTCACTGGGTGAGCACTAACATCTCATGATTTTAGAGCATTATTGAGAAAATACAGCATGTATTAGGTGAGTGTAGTATACTTGAAAGAATATTTGTCTTAAGGCAAGCCTGTTGCTATCCAGATTTGTCACTCTGCACCAGTACTCTGTAGCACACAGCTTCTTCATTCATAAAATAAGATAAATGAAATAGACAATTCTGTGGTCCTTTCTGATTCTAAAATTCTCTACTATAAATCATGTCAATAAAGATAGCATTGGGGCTTCCCTGGTGGCGCAGTGATTGAGAGTCTGCCTGCCGATGCAGGGGATATGGGTTCGTGCCCCGGTCCTGGAAGATCCCATATGCCGTGGAGCGGCTGGGCCCATGAGCCATGGCCGCTGAGCCTGCGCGTCCGGAGCCTGTGCTCCGCAATGGGAGAGGCCACAACAGTGAGAGGCCCACGTACCGAAAAAAAAAAAAAAAAAAGATAGCATTGCCGTACTATTCAACTTTTAAAATATTCCTTCTATTTTGATTGAAAATTGAATTATTAGAAACATTTTTCCTAAATTCCTTCAGATTGTATAAAAATGGGGATAAATGTGCATATATTCTCTGTAATTTGTGAACAGTAAAAATGGACGTACTGATTCCTACTACAGTGTTTTTGTGAAGATACAGAGAGAGAAAGTATAAGAATAATTTGTATAGGGCTTACCACATACAGCTAATCAGTGACTACCACTTTTCTCATTATAATCATTGGAGAAGGTTTAGAGCTTATGCATAAATGCTGTATCACTATATCCTGTTTTAAATTATAAAATTATTCAGAATAGCAGTAGTAAATAATTAATCATTACCAAAAAATTTTTATGACACAAAATACGTGGTGTCCAGTTCCTTTCATAAAGAAAATAATACTTTCAAACATATTTATTCCTGAGCTAATATTGAGAGAGCACAAGAACTTAAAAAGAATACACTTACTGTCATCAATCATTGTTGGTGTCTAAGCCATTAACTGAAAGAAACCTGTGTTATATAACTTAAGTAACAATGGCAAACCACATCTTTGGTGGAAGTGGCATCCCAGGGTTCTAGCACTTAAAATAGTTACCCCAAGCATATACAAAGGTCAGCACATGTATGTTTTTTGCACTTTATTATTTCATAAGATTTCAAACTGCACCATATTACAGCAAGAAAGGATATGAGTCAATCATTAAATTTTTTTGAGGTAGAAGATTCAAAACTTTGATCCAATTTAAATCAATTCTCTCCTAAGGTACAATATACACACTGTCCATATTGCAACCAAACACCACAGAAGTTTTGTCTACACTCTTTCTGCTCCAAATGAAACTCTATCCTCTCACCTTTGGGAGCTTCCCATGATGTTTTTTTCTGTATAGATTTCCCATCCTCTTTTAAGACCATAGTCAAATCTGACCTTCTTTGCAAGGCAGTCGCAATCCTCCTGCACTTGGCTTGAGATGCTAATACAGTTGACCTTCAATGACTGAATGTGGCTCTGCCACTCTATCTTGAATCCACAGAGGCCCTAAAATCCAAGTCTCTTTTACTCTAACCATATCATGTGCTTCTTACTATTCCCGCATCAGTTGGTCAACATATATATATATATATATATATATATATTTGGAACTGAATCCAATCAATCCAATATTATCCTATAGGATAAGAACCACAGCTTCCTGGAAGAAAATACTAAGCTTCCTCTCAAGATCCCCATAAAATGAGTATGGAAGATAACCTGGCTAAAAAGCCTCATGTCCCAGAGGAGCCAATATCTCTTGTAGCAAATCCACTAAGGGCATTCCCAGGAACAAGAGTCACCACACTCAGGAAAGCTCAATGTTAATTTTCCAATCAGGGGTAATTTTTCCACAAGCAAGATTGCCTAGACATACACTCCACATCTTAACAGAACTAGACTAACCAGCAGTCATAATCTCATGCAGAAGTGGAGAAGATTTTGTTAACCCTCTGCCCACAAACCCTCTCTGATTACTTCTGGGTAGAACAGTGTTCCAGGTAGTGGACACAGCACACAGAAGCCTGCAGGAAAGGAACAAAGGGTAAATTCCAGGGTCTAAAAAGAAGTTCATAATGACTGGAGTATATTGGCCCTTTACAGAAAAAGTTTGCAAATCCCTGTCCTACAGTCGGAGAGTAGCCTGAGCTATAGACAAGACACAGGACTTGATTATAAAATTGGGAGAATTTCAGTGAAGCCTGAATTTGCAGCCTTCACCAAAATCAGGGCCCTGATAGAGAAGGACTGAGACTTAACTCTCTCATAGTTCTGGATTCTAGGAATTCAAAACATATTGGCAGGGCCATACTCTCTGTCTCTGAAGATGCTAAAGAAGAATCCTTCCATATCTCTTACAGCTTGTGGCAGTCTCCAGTAATCCTTGGCATTTCTAAACCAATGAATCTTTCACTCTAATCTCTTCCTCTGACTTTGCATGGCTTTCTCCCTTGTGTGTCTATGTGTTAGTTTTAAATTGCCCTTTTCTTTTAAGGACACCAGTCACTGAAATAAAGTGCACTGAAATCCAGCATGATCTCATTTTAACTTGATTATATCTGCAAAACCCCTATTTCCAAATAAGGTCACATTCACAGATTCTGGGTGGACATGAATTTTAAGGGAACACTATTCAACTCATTCACCTTTACATCAATAATTAAGCTCTTATCTCAGCATGGCCTAAGTAGGAAAATGCTGGCCCTGCTAAGGAATAGAGGGATTATACTTAGAAGGAGTGACAAAACTTGGTTATTAAATACTGGCATGAACAGGGAGAGCGTGGCTTAGGAGTGGATTCTGGGGGCATTGGACCATAGGATAGTGGAGGCTGGAATATAAGATTGAGTCAGGTAGAGTTTTATTGATGTGGGGACACTCAGGATTTAATTTCCTGACAATAGACCTTAGAACCAGTATTAACACACTACTGGGATGGCTCTTTGGAGTTTGAAAATACTGATAGTCCACATTAAATGAGGTGGAAAGAGCAGAACCACCTATGCAGAATGGAGAATGGAGAATTCTAAATGAGGAAAGGCTCAGAAAGTGAGCATGCTAGATTGAATCTGTTATATAAGATCCAAGACTCCACCAGCTGGTGGAATTCACTGTTTACACAAGACAAAAAAGAATGTGATGGTAAGGCAGTCACCAACATTAATCAGAAGCTCAGCAGCATAGGCCAGGACTGAATAGAAAAGGTGCTGTTACAGATAAAGTACTGGGTTCCCTAGTATCAATGGATATGAGAGGATTCCAGAATAGCAAACCCAGAAAACAGCACAAAACCTCCAGAAACAAAGTTAACTTACTTATTATAATAGCACCAAGATCAAATGGCAAGTGGGGACATTGACCTTCAGGGACATATGTGTAATGCCTATTGACCATGGTCTTACCAGAGACAAGATGAATGAAGAGTCAATTAGATATAGATGATATAATAAAAAGAAGTCCAGAATGAATGATGTCAGCTGCCCTGATGGAAAGTTATAATCAGTTGTCCATTTTCCAGACAAGAACCAGTTCTCACACTCTGACCCATCAATTGAAGGAAGAGTTGTGTCTTCTTGAAGGACTCTTCAAATGCATGGCAAGTGTATACACTTTAAATTCCCTCTTTCTTTCCCAAAGGGTCCTATGGACATTCGCTTGGGTAATCATACACTGAAGAAAAAATACTAAGAACTCTTGGATACAGAATCTGACGCACGCTGATATCCAGCGACCCAAAGCACCATCATGGCTCCACTATTTACAGTAAGGCCATATGGAATTCATACGGCAAAAGTTCTGGCCCAGGATTATCTCACTTTGGGTCCGATGTATCCATGGACGTATCCAGCTGTTATCATCTCAGTTCCTGAATGCATAATTGGAATGGACAAACTTAGCAGGTCCCAGGATCTTCACATTGATTCCTTGACACATGGAATAAGAGCTGACAGAAAGGCTGAGAAGAAGCCCCCATCCATCACAGTTCTTAAAACCAATGAGCACCACACCCTGGGTAGAATGGCAGAGATCAGGGCCATCCCCAAAGACTTAAATGAGGCAAAGGTAATGGTCCCTACTATACCACCATTTAAGTCACCAATCTAGTCTCTGCAAAAACCAAATGAATCAAAATGGAGCATAGTGTACTTATCCAAGCAGTAGCCCCAACTGAAGTTGTTGTTCTAGGTATGGCATCTTTACTAAAACAGATCGACTAAACCTCTAGTTCATGGTATGTGACTTTTGAGCTTAGTGTATATATTATTTTCAATATCCATCAGGACGGAGCATCTGAGGTAGTTCACATTCACCTAGGACAGGCAGCAGTGTGTATTCCCGTTCTTTGCTCCAGAGATACGCTAAATTGCCTGCTCTCTGTCATAGTAAGTCCAAAGACAGCTGGCTCATCTGAACATTCCACAGGACATCATGTTAGAATGATGGCACTAAGCTAATCAGATCTGGTGAGCAAAGAAGGACTCTGGATACTCAGGTAAGAGGGTGGAAGTATTCCAACCAGTGGCTGGAATACTGGTGTAGTTTTAGGAGTCTAAAAGTTTGAGGCTTGCCAGACACCTCATGCAAGGTAAAGTAAGAGCTACCTCACCTTGCACCTCTGACCCTAGATGAATAAAATGAGTGAATAAAACAGTTTGCTAGACCTCTTCCAGTTTCAGAGGCAGCATGAACTACACTTGAGAGTTTAGTTCTGGCTCATTTATCAGATGACCCAGAAGGTTTCCCAGTTTTGAATGGATCCCAGGGTGAGGCCAGAAAGGGCTCCACAGCTGAGTCCAACCACTCCCTTTGGAATTTTGAGAGATTTCCTAGTGATAATACACAGAATAGCAATACATATAGGATACCTTTTCTTTTTTCAGACAAATTCCTCTATTGTTCTCTATTCAAAACCCTCAAATACTCTACTAACAGCAAGTACATAATCCTTAGTGATCAATGGACTTCTCTCCACTCTGGCTTTGTCACATTACAGGCATCTCATAGCAAAGCAATTTTAGAAAGGGCCAGGATCAGTAGTGAAAATGAAGAGTTGCTTATGTGACTAACCTTGTTTGAATGTAAAAGTGAGAATAAAAAGAAATGAGAAAAGGAGAAAAATTACCTTCATTGCAAAAACAAATGAGGGTGGAGTTACTTTTCATCTTTTCCTTCCCTCATTATGACTCTATTCCCATCTATTTTATGCAAAAATGTAGAGTGTTGTTTAAATATTTTCCAAGGTAGGTAATTTTTAAAAAATATTTAGTATTGGGCTTCCTTGGTGGTGAGTGCTTGAGAGTCTGCCTGCCAATGCAGGGGACACGGGTTCGAGCCCTGGTCCTGGAAGATCCCACATGCTGCGGAGCAACTAGGCCCGTGTACCACAACTGCAGAGCCTGTGCTCTAGAGCCCGCAAGCCATGGCTGCTGAGGCCCACGCACCTAGAGCCCATGCTCCACAACAAGAGAAGCCACTGCAATGAGAAGGCCACGCACCACAACCAAGAGTAGCCCCTGCTCTCCGCAACTAGAGAAAGCCCACAAGCAGCAATGAAGACCCATTGCAGCCAAAAATAAAAATAAATAAATTTATTAAAAATATATATATTTAGTACTTACAACCAAATGCTTTAAAGAAAATATGATAAAATTTGATCTATATATTACGTAAATTAAAACATGACAGTGAGTAAAAATCCACATTCATATAGTTTTTAATTTCCAACTGGCAAAGCATTTTAGCATATAAAATAATTTAACCAATATATCTATAAAGAAGAAATGAGTGGATACTTTTATTCATTTGGAGACTGAAATCAAAGTACAGAGGTTTTCTGGACAGACTCAAATAATTTGAAGTGAAGCCATCTACTAATATACTTTATAAAAGTGCATTAGGCCCAGCTGGTATGTTATATGAAATAAGAATTTCTATCCACTTCTATTTTGGCACCTGAAAGGATTTATTTGTGCTTCTTAAAAATAGTCAAGCATTGTGCTAGGCCTGGGGATTCTAAAATGAATAAGATGATAGTTCTGCCCTTAAGGACACATACACACAGTTATATACAAGGAATTATAGCTACAATAATGATTATAATTATGATATGGTATACTCTCAATATAAACAAAGTCTTTGCCAACAACAACAAAAAGTAGTGATGAACTCTGAATGAGGTTATATAAGACTTACAGAGAAGGTAATATATTTGATGGGACCTTAAAAGATGAGATGGATTTCATGAGGCAGTGAAAGAAGGGAGGAGAAGACAGTGAGGAAGCAGAGGGAACCCTGGTGAATCATGAAAGCTTAAGGAGGTGTTCAAGGAATAGAAGAAGCCATTAAAACTGAGGAAGAAATGATCTGTGAAGAGTGGTAGGTGATGGTCTAGGTTCGTATTTTTGGTAGAACGACATTAGTTTTACTGTGAATACTAGAAATCAAAATGCCTATAAGATACAAATAACACCTACCAGATCCTCACATTTTCAAAGTCTAACAAAATATATGACAAACTTTGTCATGGGAAAAAGAAACATTTTTGACAAGTTAACATGGGATATTTAAATGTGCATTTTATTTTATGGCACTGTTTTGCATTACATCTCATGTATTGTATTTGTTTTATATCTATGCTTTTTATTACTTTGGGGATAAGCATTTATATGAAGAGCATCATTTCTCCTAAAACACTTGTAGCAGCAGTTGGCATTTAATACCAGTCTAAAGAATGATTTTCATAACCTCTCTTTAGGGCACTACATTTTAGGAGTAGAAAAAGTTTGAGGAAAATAAAAGGAGAAATGGGTCTAGAGAAGCAAAAATTAGTGAGAAATCACTCGGTGAATATCAATCACATTCTACTAGCAGAGTTTGAGGGCAACTAGATTTGAGGTATCCATCTTTATGTATGGTACACTTTAAGAAGCTCATTTGAGACCAGGGAGCTTACTACAAAGCTACAAGTTTGATATGTTCATATAATAAGAGAATTTCTACCTCACTACCCATACATGATAGCAACAATATAATACACATCAGCATTCTTTATAAGATATGGAAGTCTTGCCAAATGTAATAATAAACATCATTGCTTGCTCAATAATATATTGATTTTGAATAATGAAATAGAAATTATCCAATAAACACTATGAAAGAATATTTTGAGTGTTTATTCTGTGTCTAGCACTGTGATAAGTCCTCTGCATACATTCTCTTATTTAATCTTTTCAACCATGCACTAGAGGTAAGTAGGATCCTAAATTTACAACTGAGGAAACTGACCTAGAAAGGTAATTTGACTTGTGCACAGAAATATAAGAAAGTAATATAGAGAAGGTAACATACAGATAATATAAAGACCTGAACAGAAGCAGTACTAATATCAAAGACCCAGATATTAATCATAAGAAATTAAACAACCACAAGAAAAAAAATGACCCAATAACTAAATGAGAAAAAGGTTTGAACATACACTTCACCTAAGACATGGTTGGCAAAGAAGTATGTGAAAATATACTCAGCATCATTAATTATTATGGAAATGCAACTTAAAAATACAGTGTAATACCAGTATACACCTACTAGAATGGCTAAAATTTAAACTTTAAATTAAAATTAAATGACAACTGAAACTAACACAACATTGTAAATCAACTATACTCCAATAAAAATTTTTAAAATGACAACAGCAAGTGTTAGCAAGGATGTGAAGGAACTTGAACTCTCACACACTGCTGGATGGAATGTAAAATGGTACACCCACTTTGAAAAACAATTTGAAATTCCTTAAAAAGTTAAACATACATGTGTCATATATGATCCAGCCTTTCCACACAAAGTATTTACCCAAGAGTAAAGAGAGCATATAACCACACAAAGACTTGTACAGGAACATACATGCTGTTCATAACAGCATTATTTTGATAGCCCAAAACTGTAAGCAATCAAAATGTTCATCAGTGGGTAAAAGGATAAACAAACGGTGGTATGTCCTCAGCAATGGGATACTACTCAGCAATGAAAACTATTGATACACACTACAATTTTTAGTGGATCTCAAAATAATTATGCTGAATGAAAGAAATCAGGCAAAAGGGTATACATACTGATTCCATTTATATGAAATTCTAGAAAATGCAAACTAATCTATTTAGTGAAGAAAAGCAGATCAGTGGATGCCTGGGATGAGGTAAAGCAGAGAGAGGCAGAAAAGAGGTATTACAAAATACAAAGGGGCATGAGGAGACTTTGAGAGGTGATGAAGATGTTCATTATCTCAATTTTGGTGATGATTTCAAGATGTGTGTGTATATATATATATATATATATATATATATATATATATATGCATGTGTGTGTGTCAAACTCTAGCAAGTTATACACTTTAAGTATCTTCAGTTTATTTTATGTCAATTATACCTCTATAAGCTGTTAAAAGTGTGTATAGGGCTTCCCTGGTGGCGCAGTGGTTGAGAGTCTGCCTGCTGATGCAGGGGACGCGGGTTCGAGCCCTGGGCTGGGAGGATCCCGCATGCCGCGGAGCGACTGGGCCTGTGCGCCACGACTGCTGGGCCTGCGCGCCTGGAGCCTGTGCTCTGCAACAGGAGAGGCCGCGATGGTGAGAGGCCTATGCACCGCGATGGGGAGTGGCCCCCGCTTGCCACGGCTAGAGGGGGCCCTCGCACAGAGGTGAAGACCCAACACAGCAAAAATAAATAAATTAATTAATAATTTAAAAAAAAGTGTGTATATTTACTTTGGTGTATCTGTGATATCTATTTTTTTATGTTATTTTAACCTGTGAGAATTAACATCAACATTTTAACAATGGTTCTCTCTGGGTAGAGGAAGGATTAGGAATGTTTTGAATTTTCTTCTGTGAGTTAATTATCATTTTCTCAAAACACTACAACAGTTATATATATTCTTTTAAAACCAAAGGCTATTATAAATTATTTTTAATTGTCCTTTTAAAAATATGTATCTACATCATAGATATGTATCTACATCAAAGTAACAAGTTTAGAGCTAGTTTATATATTCTTCCTACATTTTATATATCTTATTTTTTACAGTGAAGGTAAATTTTGTATCTAAAAATATGTCCTTTTAAAAGAAAGCATTATCTTACTACAGACTCTTGAAAATGTGCCCAATATACTGGCAACTACTTCCATACTTAAATTTGTTAAAGTAACCCGAAAGTCAATTTATAAACATCCTCTTTGGGTGTAGACCTTTATTTACTCTCAGATGAATTGGTGGTGACTTTTGGTTTACCCTATTTCACTGCCTTGCCTCTCCCATCCCTTGATCCTTGGACAGAAAAAGGTCAGAGAGGGAGAGCAAGTGTGGCTTGGCTCCATCCTTTCTTTTGCAAGTCACAGCGACTAGTTTTTGACAGTATTTTTAACTTATGTGAAATAGTAAATTACAAACGCCCAAGAGCAGAAGTCTTTCAGCGACGATGGGTGCAATGTTTGTAACTGTTATCTGCCTTTTCCCAACCGCGACTGGCTCGCGCCCCCAGCCTCCCTCCGCCTGGAATTCGGTGCCTCTGGAAGGGGCCTGTGACGCAGTCGCCGTCACCTAAAGCTGCATTCTGATTCAGATCTGACGCCCCGGCGCGCTGAGCCGGCCGGGCCTCAGCGTCCCCACTTCTAAAGAGAAGGGGCCATGCTGCCCTGTTTCTTGTTCCTCTCCAAGCACATCAGCACTTCGCTGGTGTCCCTGCGCAGGGCACGCCACGGCTTCGCGCTCCCGCCGCGCTGGGTCCCCAGGCGGCCCTGGGGCTCCCCGCCCGCCGCCCCCCGCCGCCTGCTGGCCGCAGCCGCCTCCTCGCGGGGACCAGCAGGGCCAGCCGGCGCCCCCTCCAGGGTGCGCCAGAACTTCCACCCGGACTCCGAGGCCGCCATCAACCGCCAGATAAACCTGGAGCTCTGTGCGTCCTACGTGTACTTGTCTATGGCTTATTACTTCTCCCGAGATGACGTGGCCTTGCACAACTTCGCCAGATATTTCCTTCGACTGTCCCGGGAGGAGACCGAGCACGCAGAGAAGCTGATGAGGCTGCAGAACCAGCGGGGAGGACAGATCTGCCTACAGGACATCAAGAAACCGGACCAGGACGACTGGAAAAGCGGGCTGAATGCCCTGGAGTGTGCTCTACTCTTGGAAAAGAATGTGAACCAGTCGTTGCTGGAATTGCACACTCTGGCCTCAGACAAAGGTGACCCCCATTTGTGCGATTTCCTGGAAACCCACTATCTGAATGAGCAGGTTAAGTCTATCAAACAACTAGGTGACCACGTGCACAACTTGGTTAAGATGGGAGCCCCGGATTCTGGCCTGGCAGAGTACCTTTTTGACAGACATACCCTTGGAAATGAAAACAATCAGAACTAACCCATAGGCTGCCTTCTCCACCGCCCAGGGTGTGCCAGGACCCAGAGGCAGCTGCTTCCTCGGCTTATTTTACGGACAGTGTTCAGAGATCTGTGGTTCAAACCACAGTTTTATACCAATTGTTCCTCCTTTCCTTTTATATTCTTCTGGTACGATGTCCCAATAAAGTGATTTGTAGAGAATATGTATGTAGCCCCATGTTAACAATGGCTTTTTGCCCAGCATCAAGATAATTTTCCCAGCCCAGGATGAGATGGTATAAAAAAGACTGCAAAAAAAAGCTACTGAAATAGATGCAAACTAAATTTCTCTGGTTACCAAACATCATTCCAGACCATGACCCTTCACTAAAATTCCATGATACTTAACTCAACAAATGCCTGTTATTTTCAAGACCTTATGTTAAAGGCTAGAGTGGGAAAATGTGTAAGATAAATATGCAAAGAACTATAACAAGATGAAGAATATATAATACTGTAAAAATCATACATACAAAATTCTTTAACAAATCTGTGATCTGTTTTTGAAGGATTATCTTACTACAGACTCTTGAAAATGTGCCCAGTGTACTGGCAACTATTTCCAGTTTTTGAAGGATTTTGTGATCAAATAAATTCAAGAGAAGCTACAAAAAGTATCAGTGCTGGTCTTGGAAAGTCACAATGTATGTTAGAATTTTAAGGGCTCTGGGAAGTCTTGAAATTAAAAACAAAAACCAAACAAAAAATCTTGGATCATTTTTTGTTTAGCTCAGTATTTCCCAAACAAACCCAATCTCAGCTAGCTTTTTGTGCATGTGTTTTAACAATGATAATATAACTATACAGATATGTCTGATAAAAGACTATACAGCCTCCATTTTAATATACCAAAAAGAGTGAATACGCTGGAGAAAACACCTTCCTGTGGCCTTTAAAATGGAGTAGAAAGAATACTGGGATGGAAAATTCAAGAAGGGATCCAGAATGAAGGAGGCATCAGCTGGGCAGATGTTTTCTTGGGGAGGGGGGGAGGAGGTGCAATAAAGTGAGTAGGAGAATATTTGGTCAGTGGGCCTTCGGCTAGACTAAGAGTGCTGGGTGGTGTTTGGAAAGATGGGCTAGAGTACAGCTATGGAGGTGAGAAGGAAGGGTTAGGTTCAATTTGGTGAGCAGTGGCAATGCTTCGAAGGGCTTCCAGCAGAAGAATGCTGTGCTTAAGTGTTGAGCCATCAGAAGTGTAGTCGTACAGAATAAAAGTCTGAAAACAACCTCAATGTTGGTGTTAGTTTGGGTCCTCTGAGAAACAGATGCCAAGATGGGATTAAGTGCACAAGAAATTTATTAGGGGAAAAAAAGAAAGGACATTGAGAGAAAATGGGAAAAGAGCTGGGAGAAGCAGGGAGAGCCTTCAGACTCCGTGTGAATCTGATTCTGAGGGAAGGAAGAAAGGAAAGTTCGCAGTTCTCCAGAAATTTCTGCAAGGCTGTTTGGGAGACCTCCAGCCAAAATCGCTCATCAGAGGAATCCTAAGTATCCAAATGGGCCTGCTTAAGTACATTTCCGGCATTCAGTTATTGACTGGGAGTGACCCACAGGAAATTCAGCCTTGCAACAAACTAAGAGATGAATGGATTTTAGAGCACAGCAGCTGGGGTCCTTGGGAAATTGTACACCCTGCAGTACCAGATCTGAGAGATACACACACACACACGACTGCACAAACTCAACAAAATGGTTTAAATTAAAATGGCATGCATGCGAACTCTCTGCAGCTATTAAATATGATTTTATCAAACATAATGATGTGGACAGAAATTCACAATGTGTTATCTTAAAAATAAGCTTATTACAAGACAGGGTTACATTATATAATTGCATATATATAGAATTCCAGGGAAAATTATATAAAATATATGCATATAAAATGGAAGTATATATACCAACAAATGTAGCTAGATTATCTCTTAGTGATATTGTGTTTGATATTTATTTTCTTAAGCTACTTGTTCTTTTTTAAATAAATTTCTTATCATGGGTACCAATTATTATCATAATAAGAAAAATAAAAATATAAATAAAAAGAAAGCAAAAAGGTCCTGAACCATGGTGAAACCAATGGATATAGAAACAAGGAAATGTTGGTGAGAGTTTAGAGTCAGAATCTTTTTAATTTTGCAAATGATTCAATGAAGAGAATTCAGAAATGGGATATAAGAAGAAAATTAATAGAGCTAGAATCTGTGTTACCAGAGAATAGAGGACTTGAAAAAAAATAGGAATCACAATAGGAGGAATAATTGGGGTGGGGCAGTGCATAATGATTTGCTTTTGATTATGCTGATCAATCTCACTACACATTCTGTACTTAAGCTAGTTTATTTTGCTGCACAGGAATGCTATTACATTTCTGCAGAAAATTCCTCTTCAATTCTTCTAGTTGAGTGTCTTTCAAACTGCATATTGCAACCTATTAGTGGGTCATGAAATTATTTAGTGAGTTATTATTCACCTTTTGTTAACAAAATAGAATTGAAGTGAAAGTAAGTGAAGTAAGAATATTGTCTCCTGAAATTCTTAGTTTTTGTGTTTGTGTGTGTGTATGTGTGTGTGTGTGTGTTCATGTATTTACAACCTGGATAGTGATATTTCTTATTCTATGTTGCTGTCAAAAACATTCAATAGCTATTATCCTAGATAATTATTTTACATTCTCATCTCAGATCTCTAGATCTCCTCCCCCTCCCCACTGTCAATTGATAATCCTCTTATTTCACTGAAAATTTAGAAGTAATCACAGGAGAACTTCACACTTTCTCCTCATTGACTTGATCACATATTTGCATCTGTATTCACATACAAAGCACTTTGTCCTGCTACAATGGTTGAAGCATCTATTTTGCTCTCTAAAACCAACCAATTTCCCACTGTGCCTGAACCCCAACCCTCCCACACACTCAAGGGCAAAAGGACATCACACCTACAATTATTCTCTCACTTGCATCATCGATTCTGCTCTTTCTATTAGTTGGTTCCCATGAGAAACAAAAATCGTGTTATTTCTTCTAATTTTTTTTTTAATGTCACCTTTGGACCTACATTCCCTTCAGCAAACACTAAGTTACCACTCTCTCTTTTACAACAAAAGTTCTTGAAAAAGTTATTTCTACTTCCTGTCTAAAATTTTTCTGTTCTCTCTTGGTCCCTCCTAAGTAAGGCTGTGTTCACTGTTCACCACACCAACCTTGTTATTTTTCTGTCAAGATCATAAGTGACTTCTATAATAATAAATCTAGTGGTCATTTCTCAGCCTTCCTCTTACTCAACCATCTAGCAGGACTTGTTATTTCTTAAAACCCTTGCTTACTATTCTTTATCTCCCTCTCCCTTTCTAATCCCCCTCATCTTCCTGAACTTTAAACATTAAACAATTCAGAATCAGTCCTCACATCTGGATTTCTTCTCTTCTTTGTCTATACTTGTTTTCTAAAGATCTCAGCCAGTCCTGTGACTTTTGTTTAACTATATATCTGTTGACAAATAACATGCTTACATAGTTTGCTTGATTTTGCCTCCAGTCTTATATATCTAAATATTTATTGATACTTCCCCTCAGATGTTTAATAGACATCTCATGTTTAACATGTTCAAAACCATACACTTGATTTCACCATCCTCTACAACCTGTTCAAATTCTTTTGCTTCATAATAAAAGGAAATTCCATTCTACCAGTTTCTAACGCCCTGTCATTCTTGACTACTCTCTTTCTCTTATACCTTATACCAGACCTTCAGTAAAATCCTGAATCTTAACCAGTGTTAACAATCTTCGTCTTTGCCCCTTTGGTACAAACTCCCCTCTTTTTTTCCCCTGCATTATTATATTTTCTGTTACACTTTTGACTGGTCTAAATGCTTCCACATTTGAGCACATGCAATCATTACTCCACAAAGTTGCCAAAGGGTTTCTTTGTAAGTGTAGGTCAGATCTTGTTACTTCTTCATTCAAAATCCTTCAATGGCTTCTCCTCTCATTTGGGGCAAAAGTCAATGTCCTTAACATGTCCCACAAGGCCCTATGTGATTTGAAACCCTGATATCATCTCTATGCGTAACATAGATGTTTTGTGTGTGTGTGTGTGTGTGTGTGTGTAAAAGTGTAAGAAGTGGTATGATTATAAGATACATATTTAAAATGAGGTCAAAGAGGTATCTCTCCCTCTCTCTCCCTCTTCCCCTCAGGCCTATTCCCTCTGCTAGAAAAGAACACTTTGCCCTCAGATGTGAACATGGTTTGCACTCACACTTCCTTCAGGTTTCTGCTCAAATGGCATTTTATGGAGAGTCTTTACTGATTATCCAATCTAAATTTGTCACCACATTTCCCATCACTCTCCATCTTCTTACTCAGCTTTTCTCCACAGCAATTACCACAACCTGCCACATTTTTGTATTTGCTTATACTTTCTTTTCTCACTAGAATGTAAGTTCTGTGGAGCAGGGACTTTGTTTTATTCACTACCAGCTCCACGGCTCTACAGCAGTACTTATCTTTATAGGTTCTCAGTGAATGTAAGTGAATGAATGAGGGAGTGAGTGAGTGAAGACATCCAGAAGCCAGTTGGAAGTACTGGTCTTCATCTTTCAGAAAGTATCAGAGAAGTGAATCTGGAAGTTATTCATATAGAGATCATAAGTAAAACTGAAAAGGCTGAACTGACAAAGTGAGGAGATAAAAGAGAGACAGTAGAGAGGGGTCCAAATATAGACACTTGGAAAATTAGAGGAACTCTATATTTAGGGGCGATTAGATTAAGAAGCCTTGACAGGATACAGAAAAAGAACAAAAAACTAGCAAGACCAAAAAAACAACACTTGCCTTGGAAGCCAGGGAAGGAGAAAGATTTTCCATCAAATGCTGTAGAGCTTAATGAGGTTGTGGATTGAAAGGCCATCAAATTATACTCTATTTAAAGTTATTACAAAATAGTGGCTATATTTCCCTATGCTGTAAAATAAATCCCTGTTGGTTATTTATTTTATACATGGTAGTTTGTGTCTCTTAATCCCATATCCCTATCTTGCCCTTCCCCCCCTCCCCTCTCCCCACTGGTAACCACTAGTTTGCTTTCATTGTAAATCAACAGTACTTCAATTTTTTAAAAAAAACAAGGCCAACAGAGTTGGCAGTTCTGTAACTCATTGGTTATTTCAGAATAGTGGCTTTAGGAGTGGTAGAGACAGAAGACCATATTCATGGGGTTAAGGTAAACAGAGAATATAGAATTTTCATTTGAAAAGTTTTTTTCTATTTTAAGTAATTGAAGATACTAGAGGGTACAGGATGGTTGTGATTGCTTTTGGGACAAGAAAAGAAGTTAGTAAAAAGGAAAGACTTGAAAAACAAGTGATAGAATGAGGTTCCAGTGGAGAATGGAACACAAGGTAAAGAACCTAGGTATGATCTGGAAGAACATGTCCTCTGAAAACAGAATGCATAAAAGAGGAAGAAAGTAACATAAACTTTAAGATGAGAAGAGGGCAAATTGAGGGTACTTACACTGGCTGAGCTCAAACTTCCAAATAAAGTGAGGCAGGAGATAGATAGGCCCCAGGCTGAACAGCTGGAGTTTGTCCCCTGTGGACAGATACTCCAAGATGAAGAGGAGGAGGAGCTAAGCCCTGCCCAGATAAGAGACCACATATTTCTCATTCTCAAAGTTAAGGAGACCTTCCCAACTATACATGCGCAGAAACACTCTTTGGAGGTCTAAAAGGGAGGGGGCGGGCTTTCCTGGTGGCGCAGTGGTTGAGAGTCCACCTGCTGATGCAGGGGACACGGGTTCATGCCCCGGTCTGGGAAGATCCCACATGCCGCGGAGTGGCTGGGCCCGTGAGCCATGGCCGCTGAGCCCGTGCGTCCGGAGCCTGTGCTCTGAAATGGGAGAGGCCACAACAGTGAGAGGCCTGCGTACCGCAAAAAAAAAAAAAGGGGGGACGGGGAGCCACCCCATAGTAAGTGATGTCAACCTACCCAGAGGCCTCTTTGCTAGAATCCATCTTGGCTAAGAGATGCATGCTCACACAGGGCAGGACCCTCAGATATACCAAATACGGACTCAGAACCAGGCAAAGCAAGATGATTGGCCAAAGGAAACCCAGAAGTATTGTCCCATAAAAGTGATTCAAACTGCCACGAGGGCGAAACTCTCTCTCTGAGGCCGCCTGTGTGTCTATCCACACGTACTCTTTTTACTCCTAATAAACACTTTAGTTGTTTCACTGCTTTCCGTCTCTATGTGGAAATTCATTTCTACACAGCTGAAGGGCCAGGGCCTTACTACTGGCCACTGGCCCTGGTGGTCTAGTGGCTAGGACTCAGTGCTGTCACTGCCACAGGCTAACTTCAATGTCTGCCGGGAAGCGAAATCCTGCTTCAAGCCACTGCAGGCTGAGGCCACCCGAGATCAAAAGTAGCAAATGAGATCATCTACTGATATACAGCTACTTCTATCTAGAAATATTTTAATTAACTTCATTTATCAGATATTATTACAAAATAGTAAATATAAGTCATTTTACAGATGGGATATAATCTTTACTCTTTGTCTAATATTCATAAAACTACAAATCAAAAAGCATACACCTGGAGTCGAGCCAAGTGGAGGACTAGATTTTGAAACAAAAACCTACTTTACAGAAAGAAATGACTCCAAACCCCTAAACATCATGAGACATTGTTCTGCTCTTGAACACAAACACCAAATGATGCCAAGATCCAAGGCCTTCAGACTTGTAGGAAAATACAGCACATTCCCCCTAACATTAGCAGCTAATGAAAATCATCATCTTTCACATTCAGCTGTTAACCAGGTTTTGTGCAGTTCATTTAAAAGCTTCCTTGGAGAAGCACTTAGTCTGCATGACAAGATATCTCAGAACAGAGTGTGTGTGTGTGTGTGTGTGTGTGTAAATTTCTTACTGAAATTTGACCCAGAGTTCCTGAAGCCAATAAAGCTCACTTGACTTTTTAAAAATTTGAACTTCACCTTCAAGCTTTCCACTCTCAAATAAAAGCATCAGAGAAAACATTCAGCAACACCACTGTAACAAACAAAGGTGAGAGGTGTCCATGGTGGAGGAAAGGGAGCATGAGACACTCCAAGAGTGGTCCAAAAGACACATTCAGGAAGCAGACAACTAGAAAACACGCACAACTGCTAACCAGACCTGACCAGGGTAGTATTTCTCCTCACAACAGACTGTTAAGCATACACTGCCAAGCAGCACTCAGTTTATGAAATCAAGAAGGTGCACAGGCTTTGCCATGGGTTGTTAGTTTTCCTAAATTTCATATTTCTATTGTGCAAGTTTAAGACACTTAATAGGTATATTTGTTTTGGAATGAATAAATGAACAAAATGATATGTTTGTATGTGTGTACATGTGTGTGTGTGTGTGGTGTGTGTGTGCATTCTCCCGTGCTTGCTGAGTGTCAGACGGAATGTCGATATCCAACAGGGAGAGGGACTGCCTGACAGTCTCAGAGAACAGACCATAGACATGCACTCAGGGTTGGGCTCCTTCCAAGCAACCTGGCCAATTTCCCAGTACAGATGGTGGCCAGTCTCCTGAGAGAGATTATCTAATGCTTTTGGACAAACCTCAGTCTTTCTTAAACCTCCTGAGCACCATATTTTCATAGACTGAATTAGCAAAAAGAATTTCCTGTACCGTAAAAGGACTGTTGGACTAATAAAATGGTATTGCATGACCTATACACAGATCCTAGATAGTGTAGTCTGGTAATTAACAGCCTGCACTTGAGAATTCAAAATACTTACATGACAATAACTGCTCCACCACATACCAAATGCATGATTTGGGGAAAAGAAGTTAAACTTCTGGAGATGGACTTCCCTCTGCCATAACAACAACCTATCTCAAAGTTTATTGGGGAACTAAATGAAATAAAGAATATAAAGGTCAGCACATTGTCTGGTACGTAGCAAATCCTCAATAAATATTAGCTGCTTAGAATGGGTGTTTTAAAAAGGGAGAAAGTTTTGTCAGTGTGTTTGTGAATATGTTTGCTTGTATATGCAAAGACTACCTCTGAAAGGATAATGTCAGTTGCCCTCAATGAAGAGAACCTGGTAGCTGGGAAAGGGGTGTTAGTAAGTCTTTCATTGTGTAACCTTTTGTGTTTCTTGAAATTTTAACCACTTGAAATTATCACCTTTTAAAAAATCATAAAATTTAAATGTAGCAAATAGGAGTTTCTATTAATTTTACTCACTTCTAAGCATAACACATATGATGCATTTCTGTATAATGTGTCCCACATTAAATTAAGAAGTAATCCAAATACAAAGCTGGAAGAGGACTCATATTTCCCTCTTTTTTTATCTACCCTAATACATTTCCCAAAATTGTTTGTTCCTTTTGCTCTCTGCTTAGCCATTGATTAAATACATAGGTAGTCCTGGCTTCACCTTGTTTCAAATGTATGAATTTCAGTTAATATAGTTTAAATAACAACAGTCCCTCAACAAAATGGTTCAAATTTTAGTTACTGTGGTACATTTACTGTGAATAAATTGCATGAAGAACAGACTTGCTGCTAGCTCTTTAGTCTACAAATCACTGTATAAATAGCAGCTACACATCATGATCAGTTACCAATCATGTCAACTCTTTTAAAGCCTGTTGGTGATTGGTCATTGTGCATCTGTCATTCACGTTACCTTCAAATAGTAAAGCACATAGTTGTGTTGTCTCCTTGTCTCTCAGTGACAAACCCAGTCACATTTTATAATATTGAATAATCTGAAGAGAGAATTGGTCAAAATATGAAAGTGCAAGAAAGAAGTGAAAAGCAATACTACTAGAAGTGAAACTGGATATTATTAGAACTCATTGTCCTACAAAAAAGATTAAGATATCCCAGAGAAGTGACAGCCACAAAAAGTTTCTCATTTAAAGAACTCTTGGAGATATTTCACAACATTCAAAGTGCAAAAGATAGAATTTTGGAAATGAATCCAAATTTTGAAAGGAGTATGACAATTCACTAAGACATGAAAAAAAGATTCTTGTCCCATATGCTGTTACATTATAAGAAGAAAAAGGCAAACACTGATCAAACTACAGTTGACACTTTTTTCAAAGAAATAAAACACTTTAATTCCCAGTGTTTCTAATGTTTTAAATTTCAGAGTATTAAATAAATATTGGTTTTACCATTTTTTTTTTCATTTCCCTTTACATTTATAACCAACAGTAAGGGATTAGTTAATGTTTTGCCAAAAAAATGTTTAAAGGTCATATAACAAGTATTTAATTTGGCATGACTGGCCCTGTATAGTCTGCCTTTATAACTTCATGTCCCACATCTTTGCTCTCTCTACCCTAGCTGTACTGGCATTATTTTAGTCTCTATATTCACCATGCACACTCCTGCCACAGACTCTTGCCATGTAGCTCCACTTGCTTCCTTCCCTTTTTCATCTACTTACCTCCTACTTAATCTCCAATTCTGCAACTGTCACTTATGCAAGGAAGAGATCTTCTGTTTGCCCCTCCAGAACTGCATTCTGCTCTTCTCCACCTTTCTCCATTCTAACCTGCAAGGACATAACAATGGGCTCACCTTCCCTGTGGTCCCATCAAGTTATTTGTTCTCCCAGCTCCCTCTTTTCAATGTCACTGCAGGTTTGCAACATTCCTCCTGTGAGGAAGGCAGCTCCCTCTACTTAGCCATCTGTCTCCAGGTTCTAATAAGCCCCTCTATCTCTTGCTGTATTAGGCCTAGGGTGGAAATGTCCAACCCTTGCCCTACCCCCCAACCACTTCTTTATACATAGATGCTTTATTATACTCTCTTCAAATTATCTTATTTGTGCCCTGTGTTTCCTGTCAGAATCCTAACTATGGTCTTGTTCCTGCTTTGTTCTCCAACATCGTCTCTTAAGACTTAGACCTTCATCCCAATCCATACAGCTTACAGTCTCAACTGCAAGATACTGGACTACTTACAGCTCCCTGATGGTGCCCTTTTTACCCTTAAATCTTCTTCCTTATTATTCACCTGCCCCAGTATCCACCCACAATTCAGAAGTATTCTCTTCCTGAAAGCTTTGACATCCTCAGCCTGCAACCTTCTGGTTTGGGTAGTCATTTGAGCTCCCATAACACTCTGTCTATACCATAGCCTTATCACTCTGTGATTGATTATTCGTTTGCCTTTCCTACAAGGCTCTGAACCACTAAGTCTGTAGTTTCTAGTCCCCCAGGGCCTAATAAACTGCCTGGTATATGATAGCTATTCAATAAATGAAAACTACAAAGCTGTATATAAAGTCGAGCTAAAGTAGTTCAGAGCCTTACTATGATACATTAAGGAACAGTAAATTATCAACATGTTTATCTCTTTTCCCAAGACAATTTTTTTCTCCAAATATAGCATCTTAGTAAGAATACAGTTACCATAGCCAAAATACTGCAATAAGTGTACAGCATGATGTAATTTCCTTCATCAGACATTTAGTCCTTCTGAAAATAAAATCTTTAGGCTTACTTCTCAATCCTTCTTCACTGAGCATTTTATCCCTTCAGTGTTGTCAAAAAAAATACAGCATATTGAAAAGCAAAGATAACCCCAAAAATTGGGTCAAGAAAGGTTTGGGAAGGTTTTTCTAGGTAAAACATTATGAATTTTTCATAGCATTGCTACTCCCACACCACTTGCAGTATTGATGCACATTTACCACTTGTTTCCATGCTTTTATTAAAACTATTTTTCTCTTCTCTTGTATGGCTACCTCTTCCTCTCTCCTTCCCCATTCAACCACATTATTCTTCACCCTATTCTTTAGAGAATGTTATGGTGTGCCAACTAAATTTCCTTACCCCTTTCAGGACTAGAGCACTTATTCCTTCAATTGCTGGGAATGTTGACAGTTGATGCTCACAGCTGAATCCTCCTTTCTAAGGAATACCTTCAGCTGAGCAGAGCTGTAGCTCTATCACACCTTCTTCCTGGGGGCAGTCCACATCCAACGACTAGTCAGTGTGGAGGGTTAGGAGAGGAAGGCAAATAGAGAATGTAGAGCAAAATGACTCCCTTGTTCCAGTTATGAATGACTATGCAGGGACATCTCAGCTCCAGAGGTCTCCATGGGATCAGCTGAGCTGCTGCTGTGATTGTTTGACAGCCCAGTCCCTCCCTCAGCTTAATCTACTTTCCTTCATTTCCCTCAATGGTTGACGCTGAGAGCACTCCATAAACTTGCTGCATGCCAATCACTATCTGAGTCTGCTTTCTGGGGAAACTATGAGAGCCCCCAAGAAGGAGCTCATGTAAATAAGCTAATATGAATTCTTCCGTGCTCCCTTCCATGAATATTTAATCATATACAAACATATATGGGCATATAAATGTACATATGTATAATAAGTACATGATTTTTGCTTTTTTAAAAATGAGATCTCATGGGGGCTTCCCTGGTAGCGCAGTGGTTGAGAGTCCGCCTGCCGATGCAGGGGACACGGGTTCGTGCCCCGGTCCGGGAAGATCCCACATGCCGCAGAGCAGCTAGGCCTGTGAGCCACAGCCGCTGAGCCTGCATGTCTGGAGCCTGTGCTGAGCAACGGGAGAGGCCCCAGCACCGCAAAAAAAAAAAAAAAAAAAAAAAAAAAAAATGAGATCTCATTATAAATTCCTTTATTTTCCATTCAACAATACCTATATAATTTCCTCTAGACAATTTGTATAGCTCCATAGCTTTAGTTCATTCTTTTAGCAGCTAAATGATATTCCATGGTATAGATATATAATATATTCAATTATTCATCTTTTGATGGGCACTCACCTTCTTACAGTATTATTTTACTTTGGCTTCCATGAACAATGCTGGAATAAATATTATTGTATATATACCCTAATAGACTGGTACCTCTATTTCTGTAGGATAGATTTCTAATGGTGGCACAAAGTTCAGGAGTATGTATATACTTTTTTCAAACATATATTGCCAGATTTATTTTCAAAACTCTATAAAATTCACACTAATGCAGATGATAACTTTTGAACTGATTCTATATATCTCATTTTGATATACTTCTTTCTTGTCCTCTAACATAGCCAAGTTATTTTGTATGAACTTTCTTTTTCAGGGTGAAGATACAGAAGGGTCCACAAAACACACTTTGACAACTTTTTAACAACTAACAGAACATGGAAAATATATTTTTATTTTTTTAATTTTTATTGGAGTGTAGTTGATTTACAATGTTGTGTTAGTTTCTGCTGTACAGAAAAGTGAATCAGTTATACATATACATCCACTATTTTTTAGATTCTTTTCCCATATGAAAATATCTTTTTAAAAGCAAAAGTACTGCTTTCAATGCGGGGCAAGTCTAGCTTTCTTTTAAGTTAGTGTTAAAACAAAGTTAGAGGGACTTCCCTGGTGATGCAATAGTTAAAAATCCGTCTGCCAGTGCAGGGGACACGGGTTGGATCCCTGGTCCGGGAAGATCCCACATGCCGCGGAGCAACTAAGCCCATGTGCCACAACTACTGAGCCTGCACTCTAGAGCCTGCGAGCCACAACTACTGAAGCCCGCGTGCCTAGAACCTGTGCTTCACAACAAGAGAAGCCACCGCAGAGAGACACCCACAAGCTGCAACCAAGGGTAGCACCCTGCTTGCTGCAACTAGAGAAAGCCCATGTGCAGTAATGAAGACCCAATGCAGCCAAAAATAAATAAATAAATAAATAAATAACAAAGTTATAGGCTATCAGTCTGCTTAATTTTATGAGACAATTTCTTTTTTTAATTCAAATGCTCTAAGAATGCATTCAACCTCTTTTCCCCCAACAATTGGTATTAGAAAGTGGCTATATGTGCTCAAAAGTGAGTGATAACCAGTACAAATTATTAGAACCAGGGATTTCTCAGGATCCTGGAAATAAATGTTGCTTTTTAAAAGCAGAAAACAATATACAACTTACCATAATCAAATTTTAAATGCACTCAAGTGCAAGATTAACTAAACGTGACCATCCATGATTTCAAAAGCAAACCACTATGGAAATTTTAAAAAAACATGATAAAAATATTAAGTTCTTAAGTGTATTTCTCATGACAAAATAAAATGTACATTACACAAACCTCAACTATTGTGCCATTTGAAAATTTGTCATGATTTGCAAGGAAAACAGTTTTCCTCTTTGTTTTAGCTAAATTAGAAGTTAATGAACTGAATATTCCAGTGTAGCATTAATGTAAATAAATACAAATCTATGACAAGAGTTAATCAAATTGAGTTGAACAATACATTTTCCCAAGTACATTTTGCACAAAACCACAAGCTGAGGAGTAATTATTTTTATGCATGGGCACTTGGCATTTTCAACTTGAAAAACATTTTTGTCAAGTAAAGTCAATACTATTTGTAAGCTCAACCTACTGGTTGCTAATGTTAGGACACCATCTTGTGGATAAGGCATCTAATTTGGAAACCTGTCTATGTGAAATCACTTACAAAGCAAAAGGTAAAAAATGTTCTAAGTATCATAGAAACTAATCCATAGCTTCACCTTTATTTTATTAGCATGTCCACGTAAGGTAAAGGTTAAGAAAAGAATACTGAATGATTTTTATCAAAAGAGCTTTTTTCCCACTGTGCATCAGCTGCAAACTAAATGTTATATTTCAGAATAGCTATCTGTTAGAAAAGCATTTTAATGAAAAAAATTTCCAGAGAATTAATGAAATCCTTATTAGTGAAAGTAACTTTTCATTTAATACTATAATTTAGTGCCAAACATTTTTTTTAAGTTATAGATTAATTGCCCTGGGTTTCATATGGTCAATATCGATAAGGATGTATGAGCTATATGAGAATCTCAAATATCAAATTGGTTTTCTCTTTAAAATGTATTAATATTTCCATTAGTCTCTCTAAAATTAAAATGTCTTTAATTCTTAAAGGAATACTGATATATTGGGGCTTTATAAAAGAGAAATAAATTAGCAGAGCACAGTACAATGTCTGGAGGGCTGGGCACTACCTCTGGAACTAATCAGCCACCCACCTTGGACAGATCAATTCACTTATTATGTCTTAGTTATCACAGCTGTCAAAAGGAATAATGGCAGCTTAACCCAACAATATTTGCAAAGATATAAAACAGTATGTGTCAAATTTCTGAGTCTACCATAATATAGGAAATGAAAAGAGAAATGGATCTGATTTTATTCCTGGTTCCAGTTCCTGAACTCTGAAACAACTGGTTTCTTTGGCACTTGTTAAAATTTTGCTGATCATCCCTATATGCTCCCAACACATTTTCTTTTTTTCTTTTCATAAGGTTTTTTGAGCGGGGTCTATTACTTGCAATAAACCAGCTTGGCCAAAACACCAGCCATGTGACTTAGGGAAAGAAATTACACCCATTTAATGGAGAAGGGATTAAAAATTCAGGTCTGGGTTTGAAATCTGACTTCTTCACTTACCAGCTGGATTACTTTGGGTAAGTTATTGAGCTTTCTCTCCCTTGGTTTTCTAATTTTCCTGAAAGGGTTCTGAAGAGTGCTACTTTAAAGTGTGTAACACATTTATCACAGTGATTGCAGTGTTTCAAGTAGGATATGGCAAAAAATAATAGTTTCTCATAATTATTATAAATGGATATTATTTAATTTGACCTCCTTCCCAACTTGAAAATAAACCAGAGCATGAAATATCCATCATTCACAATATCTGTAGGAGAAATAATGCTGTTCTGCACTAATGCCCACAAAATATCCGGTCAGAAGAAGACTTAAATGGTACTTTGATAGAGTCTGAATTGATTTTCTCTAAAGGGCTGAAGCTTTAAAACAATTTTTAATTTCCCTACTGTACCACAGTACACAGAAAACAGTACATTCAACTCCTGGAAAGATTTGAATCTCCACAGACCATTAGTCTATAATGAAAATAATTTATGAGAATCTTTGACTTACAAAGGTGACTTACCTTCCCTGTAATGGATTTGAAACTGCTTCAGTTAATATGGGGTCAAGGTTCAGCAAACTGAAGACTGTTCAAATAGCTTAGTCACAGAAGTGATCAGATATCTTGGTGAAGGAAACAGAGCAATATAAAGATAACTCTTAGTCTCTCTCTTACTATACAATCCTTTAAAAAGCAAAAAATCCAATTGGCTATTTTAGAAATTTGATAATACATTGTTTGCAGCCACATATGTGACTATATATTTATTGAACTAAAAATGCAGTTAACTAAAACAAAAGCATTTCATAAATGGACAAAAAGAAGTCTCAGGAAATAAGTCAACATGCCCCTCATCACCTTTTTTTTCTTTTCTAAATCAATTTCTGAACTCCCTTTAAGGGTCAGCTCAATTCTCAACATTTCCCTTAATTCCTCCTTATCCATCACAATTAGTAATGACTGTACTAAGCCATCTTATACTAGATTTGATTCCACGTTTATAAGTTGGGGCCAAATCAAGACACTTCAAGCAAACTAAAAACCTAGGATTCCATCAAATCCATAGCCCTTAAATACAAATTTAGCATTTACCTTGGAGGGAGAAAACCTGATTTTTTCATGTTCATAGACGTATAAACATATTTTTTTCATATTCAGACTGAAGGATTTGCTACATGCATAATATTTGAACTCATTTGGATTATATTTCATTTCATATTTTTCTTAGTCACAACTGGATCACATTATTCACACTCAAAAATATTGAAGGTAATATACAGGAATATAGTTCCAAATTCTTTTCCAAAATAGGTGTATTTGAAAAATCAATGAGAAATTCTGTTATGTCCCCACCCCTACCCTTTGAAAATCATTATCCTAGCATGTTAGCACAATGTTGAGTTATAATAGATATTTAATATAGATTTGTGGATTTCATAAGGACTTTCCATGAACCTACTGCTTTCATGACAGTTTTAGATTCCATTTTTCCTGTGTTAACATATCTCTATACTATGTCTCATAGCAAAATAATCATGTTTTTCAGTAAGTCATATTTTAAGGTAATTCCTAATACACATCTCTCAATAATTTCAAATATTAGCATTTTTGCTGCTTGGTTAAACCACTTTTTAATTATGCTTTTATATACTTACACTATGCACTTAACTTTTTAATGGAAATCAATAGTGCATTCTATTATGAGCTGATCACTGGCAGCAAAGATTTGAGAGAAACATTTTGCATATTACATTCTTGCTTACAACTGAATCCAGATTGATCCAGTGCATTTATAGTAAGAATTCTTCATTGAAAGCAATGGATCTGAGCCCAGATTAAGAATGCTCCATTGCTTTCTAAGAAGTACAGTCATAAAACTTATTATATTTAATATCAGGATTGTCTTTCACCTTCCGCCTCCTTACAACTTGTACATTGTCTTTAACCCAAGACAATATAATATCTTTTCTCATTTTCATGAAATATTTCTGAAATGTGTTACACAGAAAGCTAAGTTCTAGTCAAGAGTACCAGATGATGGGAATGTAAATTGATACACCCACTATGGAGAACAGTTTGGAGGTTCCTTAAAAAGCTAAAAATAGAACTACCATACAACCCAGCAATCCCATTACTGGGCATATACCCTGAGAAAACCATAATTCAAAAAGAGTCATGTATCACAATGTTCATTGCAGCACTATTTACAATAGCCAGGACATGGAAGCAACTGAAGTGTCCATCGACAGAGGGATAAAGAAGATGTGGCACATATATATACAATGGAATATACTCAGCCATAAAAAGAAATGAAATTGAATTATTTGTAGTGAGGTGGATGAACATAGAGTCTATCATAGAGATTGAAGTAAGTCAGAAAGAGAAAAACAAGTACTGTACGCTAACACATATATATGGAATCTAAAAAAAAAAAAAAGGTTCTGATGAACCTAGGGGCAGGACAGGAATAAAGACACAGACGTAGAGAATGGACTTGAGGACACGGGGAGGGGGAAGGGTAAACTGGGATGAAGTGAGAGAGTAACATTGACATATATATACTACCAAATGTAAAATAGATAGCTAGTGGGAAGCAGCTGCATAGCACAGGGAGATCAGCTCAGTGCTTTGTGACTGCCTAGAGGGGTAGGATAGGGAGGGTGGGAGGGAGATGCAAGAGGGAGGAGATATGGGGATATATGTATATATATAACTGATTCACTTTGTTATAAAGCAGAAACTAACACACCATTGTAAAGCAATTATACTCCAATAAAGATGTTAAAATAAATAAATAAATAAAATGGGATTAAAAAAAAGAGTACCAGATGATTATTGCTATCAATAGTAGTTACAATAAAAGAAATAAATTTAAAATGTCTTCTTGTTGCTGTTTATTTTTTAACTGAGGTTCTTATAATCTGACAATTCTGCCATTTCTCATGTACACCACAATCCGACAGCTGAGATAATGTTATAAGACTATTGTTAGAGAAAAAAAGCAAGTCTAAGTTGCTTTTTCTCCAGTCCTGGTTATGGGTTATGCTGAGTTGTTCACCCACCTGATACTCATTCTCCTCGTGCCAGGATACACACATTGACACATAGAAAGTGGTTGAGGGGCAATATATAATTGGTGAGCAATCAAAGGAGAAAGAAGTTCTCTGCAAAAGTACTTGGTTTACAAAATGTTAAAGTTAATCATTTTGACCTACTTAGCATCACATTTGAACTAAATTAAGAGACAAAGTTGGCTATAATTTATTAAATCAAGCACTCTTTTATGTGTAGGAAGATGCTCATCAGAACAGGGGAAGATAAAAACCCAGCAACATACTGAAGAGTCATAGAGTCACTGACTATTTTAACTGAAAATGTCTTTAAATATCATCATGCCCTAATATGTTAACCACTCAGCTTTTGTTCGAGTGAAATAAAAGAATAAATAAATTCATGGCTGATCAAATTAAGAAGAGTGAGAACTGCTTTCAGACAAGTATGAGAAATAACATTTTTAAACAAGGACTTCATATATTTAATATGTTACAGTATTATTGTTTAAGAAAAAGGATTTTTGAAAATATGTATTGGATTTTCAAGTCAATAATAAGAAACATCAAATCTTTTTAAATACATAGTTAATAGTTGCAAATATATTAAACTACAACAAGCACAAATGCAATTTTATTAAAATTACTTTCTTCAATTTCAGGCTTCAGTAGATATTATCAGAATTAGTCGTAATTAATTTTAACCCAATCTAAATTTAGAGGCTTAAGAAATCTTGATACTGTGCTTCAGAAACTAAGAGTTTTAAAACCTGATTGCAGTTTTGTAATTACAGATAGATATGATATCACAACTTGTTATTCCTCTCAAATCTAACAGAAGTAAAGTAAATGTGATCCCTTGACTAGAGAATTTTGGATTCTGATTCATTAGGCAAGCAACCCAAGTCTGACCAACTTTCAAAGAATCCTCCAAGAGGCCTTATAAAGAAAAAAGTAATGTTAGAGATTCCAGTATTGTCATAAATTGGGAGGGCTTAGTCTTGATGCATCTGGACCCAAATAGTATCACCCAGTGAGGAGGAAACAACTTAGACCAGATACAAAAAGAGAGGCTGAGTACAGTTGATAGTATTGGTATTGTTCGCCCAATCTCCATTACAACTCCATTTGTATGCAGGACTATCATTTTGTTTACAGGCTTACTCTATTCCCACTGACTGTGGTTTTGGTAGGATGTCAATTAACGGGCCCAAAGGGGAGGGGAAAATATAGATTAATCTAGACCATTCAAACATACACAATTACTCTAAGAAATTTAACTCCCTGTAATTGAGCTCAGGATTTCAAGAGAAAAGATGTGCAGCTGATTTCGTCCCCATGGTGATGGAATCCTGAACAAACAGCCCATCATTTCCTGCTGCCTCTAGCCTCAGTATTACCTTTCTAAAGACCTAATCCTGTAGCTTTTTTGTCTATGTGTGAGAAACTCCCATATTCTTCTAATAAATGTTTCTTACTCTCACTCTTAGATAAGCTCAAATAAGTTTCTGTTACTATTATCCAAATAGCCTAAGTGTTTCACTGAGAAGTTGGCCTGAGTTCAGAACTGACCTCTAAGTAGAGAGAAGAGATGCTGATAGAAAAAGTCAGTGTTCCAAGAGCAGTATCAAAGTGATGAGGCTTCGTCAGTCTTGGTTATGTCAAGGTTTGACATCAAAGGAGATTCACTGCAAGGAAAAATGCACATTAGGAGGAGAACAAATAGCAGGAACTATACTTTTACATAAGCAATCATATTGTCAGTATGGACCAATCAATCCCTTCAAAATAGTAGGGCATCCAGGAACAAGGATGTTGGGAGTAGGGCCCCTAGCTAGAGGAAGAGACTGGCAGTATATTAGTGATCTTATGTGCAAAAGTTCAGCACAAGGGACCAAAGAAGTGGGTAGAGGTGGTATGTAGCTCAGGTCCCCCTTAACTGTAAGAGCTCACCCTAGTACAGCTGAGCCTGGATTCAGGATTGGTTCCAAACTTCCCCTGTTGTTGGGACCAAAGAAGTCAATAAAACTTTCAACTCTAGTCAGGAATGTACCAAGGGCTGGGCAAAGCTTCACCAGGTCTTTCAGCTGGGGTGACTAGGTAGGGCTGGGAGAAGCTGGCCATAACAGGACACAGATGGTTGGTTAAGAGTGGAAAACGTCAGTGATAAGATTTGTCTTGAGCTGAAAAAAAAAGTTTAAATATATAATCTACCACCCTTCTTGATATTTCCCAATACTAATTTGAATTTGAATACATTCAAATGTATTCTGCATTTGAATACATTCTTCTCTCTTCTTGGGTTTTCCTTTCCTCTATTTTCCATGGTAAGATTGTTTTTTATATATTAGATCCAGCTCAAATGCCATTTATTTTCTAGGAAGTGTTCTTGGCTCTTCAAATGGGTTTATGATACTTTTACATAATTCTAATTTCAGTTAAGTATTTATTCCTCCTACAAGAAGGCATGGACAATTTCTAAGTAATATATGGACCTGTACACTGTTCTCTGTACATCTCAGGCATACAGAAGTAGTTGTTGAATGAATGAATGCCAAGTTCATGAAAGTTATAACTCCCTCTCTGACAGGATTATTGAGATCTCTCTTTAATGTTTCAAGTACTTGTGAAAAATGCTTCAGTGGAAATTAAACTTCATTAGCAACTGAGACACCATTTGCCCTCCTTTACACACAAAGTTAATTCTATAACTGATGCAGAAATCTCCCCAAATTGAGGAGAAAGGTAAGAAAATGGAGAAGATTAGAGGAGAAAGGAAGTACATGTCTCAAAACTTAGCTGTGAAAATATATTTCCATATTCCTTAGGTACTCCTTTCTGGTGCAGAGATGAAATAGAACAACATGGTATTTTAGTCTGTATTTGGAAAACATGCATAACAAGAACATCAGTTACAATAGAAAAAAAAAGGTGCTCGGGTTGTCTAGATTCTCTGTGGTTGATGAAGGATCATTCTCTGCTTTGTTCAGATGGCTCTTTATTTTAGATCAAAGAGTTGAAAGTATTTTTTCTTCTCTGATACCTGAAATGTCAGTTTTTAATGCCCACAGTCATGAGCATTATCTGCTTAGAAAAGAATTCTTCCTGAAGGATACAGAATAATAGGTAGCTTGTAATGCACATACTTGAAAGCTTTCTATTTAGAAGTTACTTCTATTTAAAACATAAAATAAAAACATGTTTAAAAGGAGGGATTTTTGCATCTTTAAGGGGAGTGAATTTTGCATCATTTAACTTTATTTCTTATCCCTATAGAACCAGATTTACCCATAAGGTAACCATGACAGCCTGTTCCCTTATAATATATATAAAGTTCAAGAGACAACAAATAAAATAGTCAAGAGATAATTTGTTTCATAAAATTTCAGATAAACTTGGTGTTAACAATTTAAAGTTCTGAGAAATATGTCAATATATAAAGCACACTTGTGCATCTCCTGGAAGACTGGCCTTTGGAAGAAATCAGACCCTGTTTCTTTTACAAAGATAATCAGGAGTCCAAAAAATTTTCAATGAGCTTATGAACTTTCAGAAGGTTAAAGTCTCTATTCCTGTTTCTCAGGGAGTCTTTCTATAGCTTTAACAAACTCAGCACAAGTTACACCCATCAAATATGTTGGCATTTACAAGACAACTGTGCCTACAAGAAACTAGGCCTACATTTTCACTTGTCTTACTGGAGTTTGACATTATAAAACAGTGACTCAAATTTTTCTATCAAATAATGCTGCTAGTTTATTTATAAGAGTGAGAGACTTGATTCCAAAATCACAGCAATTTGGAGAATTTCCTTTTTCAAACATCAGGACCTCAAAGAATGAATACATTAGAGCTTATACACTGACAGATAGAACTTCCTTCATAAACTGTCTTCTTTTCATTAAGACTTTGTGATAATTATGTCAAATTAAGTACCAAAGAATGTTTCTTTCTAAAAAGTTGTATCTAAAATGTAAACTGAGTCATCTAACTTTTTTGAAGGAGTGAGTCTAATTAGCTGAGGGCCATCCTAATGATGTAGTAAAATTTTTGTCTGGTTTACTGCTTGTATTTTTATTGGGTCTTTTTCGAGATGCAATACAACATAAATCTTCAGATGGCCCCAAATTCCATGAAGACACATGAAACAAGTGATCATCTTACTGCCTCCTAAAGGGAGAAAGGATAAAAAGTTTCCCAATGTACTGCAAACACTCTCCAAAACTCTCTCCTCAGAAATCCCCTTCTCTTTCTTTCAGGGTTTTTTCTCTTTAGTCTTCAAAACCAGAGTTGCTTCATTAGAGCTTAGATTAAAACTAAGAAATTCTGGCTTGGCTGTCTTTATGGCAATGTAGATGTCCAGGCTATTGCTGAAGAGGGGCCCATCATCTCCATGGTACACAGGTTAAAAGGAAGTCTCTTCCTCCCAGGAAGCTAAGAAATGCTATCTGATACCTAATTACTTTTCCACATTCTTTTGTCCTGCAGCCCAGGGAAGAGTAAAATCTACAACTCTTCTGGAGCTGGAGGAATCAGTCATTCCAGGGATCTTCCCTCTCTGGGAATGGAGAGAGATGCGTTAGGTAGGAAGGACTAGGCCCTTCCACGTCAACCATTGAAACCATGACCAGTTTATGATCAATTTTACGCTTGTACTTTACTGACAACCAGTCCAAAACACTCTCCAAGGGAAGATAATAAAAGAAAAAAGAGGGGCTTCCCTGGTGGCGCAGTGGTTGAGAGTCCGCCTGCCGATGCAGGGGACACAGGTTCGTGCCCCGGTCCAGGAAGATCCCACATGCCACGGAGCGGCTGGTCCCATGAGCCATGGCCACTGAGCCTGCGCGTCCGGAGCCTGTGCTCCGCAACGGGAGAGGCCACAGCAGTGAGAGGCCGGCGTACCGAAAAAAAAAAAAAAAAAGAAAAGAAAGAAAAAAGAGGCAAAGGATTATGGCTGGAAGTGGAAGGTTTTTTAGTTCCTTTGGTATATAGAGCAGTGAAGTCTCAACGATTCTTCAAGCAAATCAGTACAACGAAGAAGTAAAGTAACAAAACCCGAAAAGAATGGGAGCGTATCAGATAAAGGGAGCATGTTCTTCAGCCTGTGAGGCCATTACACTACCTCTAAAACCACAAGGGGTGATTTGTTTGTACAGTGTGACACAATAAATTGTCAGAGTCACCTGAAAACATACCCAATTCTATCTCTGATGCTGATGTCTTCAATTGTGATCAAAATTGAAGCTATCTTCCTTGAATAATCATTCTTTCCACATTGCAGTTTACACAAGGCAAGAGTGTGTGTATAAACTTTTTAATATTGTCAAAAGGAAAAACATAGAATAACTCAGTTAGCAGTCTCTGTAATTTTGTGAGCTAGTTATAAAAAGAGAACAAGTTAAAATGATGTGGCATAAGTTCAGCCTCAAGTCTGGAGTTTTCCCCAAATTATCAACACTGACCTCCTCCCATTGGTCTGCTGCCCCTCCCTCCATTCAACCTCTGATACCTCAAATCCAGTGTTTCTCAAACTTCAGAAGTGCACTAATCTGTTTCATTGGAAAAAAATCATCTTTGAGGCTTTCTGGTGTTGACAAATTATTTTTATTATTATGGTGGTTAAGTATGTATAAACACAAAACTAAGTATAAACTCCTTATGCTTAGAGCTTTAATTCTACAACCAAAATGAGTTAACAATGTATACAAACAAAATTATGAAAGCAATAAAATTCAAATTAACAACATTAGTTGTGAAACATGAAGTTATTATACTGCAATGAAATGTAAATATAATACTTAACTGCTTCAGTACAGGTTTGTCACCGTATTTCAGAATGCTTATACTATCCTCTGATATCTGATGACTCAAGTGTTCTAAGATTTTTCTCTGTTAAAACCATTGTGAGCCCCACCTCCCATGATTCAGGCCCCTTCAACTGAGCCCTAAATTCCTCAGAGCTAGAGCAAAGGATCCTCTTTCTTTCAGAAATATGATGGGGAGTGAAGACAAGATAGTGGAGTAAAAGACCTTGAGTTCACCTTCTCCCACAAGAACACCAAAATCACAACTAACTGCTGAACAATCAACAATAAAAAACACCGGAACCTATCAAAAAAGATATTCTACATCCAAAGACAAAGAAGAAATCACAACAAGACAGTAGGAGGGGTGCACTCGTGACATAATCAAATCCCATAACCCCCGGGTGGGTGACCCACAAACTGGAGAATAATTATACTGCAGAAGTTCTCCCATGGGAGTGAGAGTCCTGAGCCCCACGTCAGGCTCCCCAGCTTGGGGGTCTGGCATCGGGTGCAGGAGCCCTCAGAGTATTTGCTTTGAAGGTAAGTGGGTCTTGATCGTAGGAGCGCCACAGGACTAGGGGAAAAAGAGACTCCACTCCTGGAGGACGTACACAATTGTTATCAGTGAAATTGAATTAGTAATTTAGAAAACTCCCAGCTAATAATAGTCCAGGACCAGATGGCTTCACAGGGGAATTCTACCAAACATATATAGAAGCGCTAATACCTATTCTAAAAAATTGAATGGGACAGAACACTCCCAAATCCATTCTACAAGGATAGATTGCCAGCATTACCCTCATATCAAAATCAGAAAAAGACTGAAACAGAAGAAAATCACAGGCCAATATCTTTGCTGAATAGAGATGCAAAAATTCTCAACAAAATATTAGCAAATTGAATCCAACAATATATAAAAATAATCATACACTATGGTGAAGTTGGATTTATTCCAGGAACATAAAGATGGTTCAATATTTACAAATCAATCAATGTAATACAGAACATTAGCAAAAGGAAGGATAAAAAATCACATGATCATCTCAATACAGGCAGACAAAGAATTTGACAAAATTCAACATCAATTCATGATAAAAACTGTCATCACAGTGGGTATAGAGGGAAATAACTCAACATAATAAAAGTCATCTATGACAAACCCACAGCCAACATAATTCTCCATAGTGAAAAGCTGAAAGCCTTTCCTCTAAAATCAGGAACAAGACAAAGATGTCCACTCTTGCCTTTTCTATTTAACATAGTATTGGAAGTTCTAGCCACAGCGATCAGACAATAAAAAGAAATAAAAGGAATCCAAATTTTAAGGAAAGAGGTAAGAAAGACTTACCTTGTCACTCATTGGCATAATACTTTACACAGAAAACCCTAAAGTCCTCACCCCAAAATTATTAGAAATAATAAATGAATTCAGCAAAGTTGCAGGATATAAGATTAATATACAGAAACCTGTTGTTTTTCTATACATTAATAATGAACTATCAGAAAGAGAAAGTTTAAAAATTCCTGTTTAAAATCACATAAAAAGTAATAAAATACCTAGGAATAAACTTAACCAAGAAGGTGAAAGCCCTATACTCTGAAAACTATAAAACATTGATGAAGGGAATTGAAGATGATTCAAAGAAATGGAAAGATAACCCATGCTCTTGGATTGAAAGAACTAAAATTATTAAATTGACCATACTACCCAAAGCAATCTAGAGATTTAATGCAATTCCAACCAAAATACCCATGACATTTTTCACAGAACTAGAACAAATAATCCCAAAATTCATATGGAACCACAAAAGACTGATTTCTGAAGCTATCTTGTGGAAAAAGAACAAAACTGGAGAAATCACCCTCCCAGACTTCAGACTATACTACAAAGCTTCAGTCATCAAAACAGCATGGTACTGGCACAAAACAGACACATAGATCAATGGAACAGAATAGAGAGCCCAGAAATAAATCCATGCACCTATGGTCAATTAATTTATGACAAAGAGGTAAGAATATGCAATGGAGAAAAGATGGTGTCTTCAATAAGTGGTGCTGGGAAAACTGGAAAGCTACACATAAAAAAATAATACTAGAACATTTCCTCACATCACATACAAAAATAAACTCAAAATGGTTTAAAGCCCTAAATGTAAGACCTGAAACCATAAAACTCCGAGGAGAGAATATAGGCAGAACACTCTCTGACAAAAATAATAGCAATTTTTTTTGGATCTGTCTCCTAAGGCAAAATAAATGAAAGCAAATATAAACAAACAGGACCTAATTAAACTTAAAAGCTTTTGCACATCAAAGGAAACCATCAACAAAAGGAAAAGACAACCTACTGAATGGGAGAAAATATTCTCCCTGAAAACATTCAGGGAGGCCTGAATAGACATTTTTCCAAAGAAGACATACAGTTGGCTAACAGGCACATGAAAAGATGCTCAACATTGTTCATTGTTAATCATCAGAGAAATGCAAATCAAAACCACAGTGAGATATCACCTCACATATGCCAGAATGCTATTGTCAAGAAGTCACCCCTCTGTTTCCCATAAGAATATGGGAGTAAAATCTCTAAGTGGGGAATGAAATAGGAGGGAAAGGGGCAGGGCACAACCTCTAAAAGAATGATATAGCCCTTGAGGATATGACATAAACTGGTTAGAACCAACGAGGTCCAAGATGTTGAAAGATTAGACTTCTAGGGAACCTCATTATAGCCTCATTATACACTCACTGCAATACATTAGCATCTAAATGATATACCTACAGGTGCCATGATACAGTCTGAGGCTAACCATAAAAGGTCAAAAAGTGGGCAGTGGACCAATTCCTGGAAATCTCCTCCCCTTGCCCAAAATAGTTGGAATAATCCTCCCCCTTGTTAGCCTATGAAATTACCCAGCCTATAAAAACTAACTACTCCATATTTGGGGGATGCTCTCCTTCTGAGATGGCCTACACTCTGTCTGTGGAGTGTTTTTCTCCCAGGGCATTCATTCTTGCCTTTTGAGACAGACTGTATTCTGTCTATAGAATGTGTACCTAAATAAATCCACTTCTTACCTAAAAAAAAAATAAAGGTTTACAATAACAAGTGTTGGCAAGGATGTAGAGAAAAAGGAATGCTTTTACACTGTTGGTGGGAATGTAAATTGTTGCAGCCACTATGGAAAACAGTATGGAGTTTCCTCAAAAAACTAAAAATAGAACTACCATATGATGCAACAATTCCACTCCTGGGTATAAATCCAGAAAAACCAGAAACACTCATTCAAAAAGATACATGCACCACAATGTTCAATAGCAGCACTATTTACCATAGCCAAGATATGGACGCAATCCATGTGTCCATCAACAGACAAATGGATAAAGAAGATGTGGTGTATATATATACACACAATGGAATATTACTCAGCCTTAAAAATAAATGAAATTCTGCCAGTTGCCACAATGTGGATGGACCTAGAGAATATTATGCTCAGTGAAATAAATCAGACAAAGACAAATAATGTATATCAGTGATATGTGGAATCTAAAAATAAAGTATATAGCAAAACAGAAACATACTCACAGATATAGAAAACAATATAGTGGTTACCAGTGGGGAGAGGGAAGGGAGGAAGGGCAAGATAGGGGTATGGGATTAAGAGGCACAAACTACTATGTATAAAATAGATGAGCAACAAGGATATATTGAATAGCACAGGGAATTATACCCGTCATCCTGTAAAAATTTTAATTGAGTATAATCTGTAAAAAAAAAAACTGAATCACTATGCTGTATACCTGAGACTAATGTGATAATTTAAATTAAGTATACTTCAATTAAAAAAAGAAAAGAAAAGAAAAGAAAGTACCTCTTCGCTTAAACACATTGTTAGACACCAATGAACACTGGTCCTCCATTAGGGCAATTTTGCCCTCTAGGGCACATTTGGCAACATCTGGAGACATTTTTGATTGTCACAACTAGAAGAGGGGCTACTATCATCTAGACACCAGGGATTCTGGTCCCTGGTGTCTAGATGAACATCATAAAACACATAGGGGAGATCCACAACAAAGAGCCATCTAGTCCAAAGTGTTGGTAGTGTGGAAGTTGAAAAACCCGCCCAAGGTAAAAGAGAACTGCCAACTGTCACATCTTGTTTCAGGTTATAAGTTGTCCTCTGGATGACCCAAAATAATTTCCTTACATAATATTATAAAATTCCCACCAAACGCTAGGACTTCTGATTCTTGATCTATTTATTTTTTAGCCTGTATATTTATACACGTATAGAATTACTCTAAAATGTCAGTAAATTGAATCACCATCAGAAAATATTTGCTGGTTACCTAATTGACTATGATACCATACAAAAGACACATAAAATTTACTGCAGAATCAATGTTGTATTCTAACCTAAGATCTGAATATACGCTCCCACAAAGCAGTAATGAGAATGAGATAGTCTGTAAACTGGAATCAGTTTAAATTAATTAGTTTAAAATGAGATAGCAATTTACAATCGAATACCATCCTCGGTCTACCATAAAATCATTTATTGTACACCTGTTATGTGGCATGATTTTTTTTTAATTTTATTTATTTATTTTTGGCTGCATTGGGTCTTCATTCCTGTGCTTGGGCTTTCTCTAGTTGTGGCGTGGGGGCTACTCTTCGTTGTGGTGCGTGGGCTTCTCATTGTGGTGGCTCCTCTTGTTGTGGAGCACGGGTTCTAGGCACATGGGCTTCAGTAGCTGTGGTACGTGGGGTTAGTAGTTGTGGCTCGTGGGCTCTAGAGCACAGGCACAGTAGTTGTGGTGCACAGGCTTAGTTGCTCCACAGCATGTGGGATCTTCCTGGACCAGGACACCTGCATTGGCAGGTGGATTCTTAACCACTGTGTCACCAGTGAAGCCCTGGCATGGTCTTTATAAAGTTCTATCTTGGGTTAAGTACAATGTGTGCTTTTTCTCCCTACCAGTATACAGGTTTAATGGGCTCCAGCCAGATTCTCTGGAAAGTAAACTTTTGCCAAGAGTGAAGAAACAAGAATGATTTTAAAGCCAAATTCTAGTTTGCTACAACAGAAAATTAAGTTTCAAAATAGTTCGCATTTCAGTTTCTTTTTAACCTCTTCTAGTTAGTTCCTGCAAAGGTGGATCATCTTTAATGTATGCACTTGTACATCCACCTTTCTCTAAGAGTATTGATTAAGACACCAACCTAGAATCAAGTTTTCCTTTGACTCCATGTTGCCTTGAAAACTAGTTGTGTTCCCTTGGGCAAATTATCTATCCTCCCTATAACCCATTTCCTCATTTGCACAATAGAGATAAAAATAATAGTTCTATTAGCTTTTTGATGGGTAAATGAGGTAATATGGAGAGAGCTTAGAGCAATACCTGGCACTTGGTAAGTTGTCAGTTAGTTTTTGCCATAATTATTTGTTAATTTGACACATTATAATGAGGAAAAATTAAACGATTATAAAAACAACAGATGAAGATTACTGAAGCCACATTTTTAAAACATTACTGGATATCTGAAATGAGAGGCATTATTCTGCCAGAAGTAAACCATTTTCTTAATTATCTCTTGGCAATAATTCAGCTGAAAATATGTCCATTTATTATTTTTTAATACATTTTTCCATTAATTTAAACAAACACTCACTGAGCACATGCTATGATCCAGAGCCAATGGAGTCAAGGGTAGAAATTCAAAGATAAATACGGCTGAGGCTCTGCCCTCAAAAAGTTACTGGTCTAAAAAAAAAAAAAAAGTTACTTGTATAGAGAAAAATTGATATTGGCACAGAACCAAATTACACACCAAAAAATTGCTTTAGCCCCCTATCTGATTCACAGGCTTACTTTAAAAATGTGTCAGTGAACAGCCCATAGTCAATGACAATGCAGAGAAAACAAAGAGCAAAATAATTGTATTTTTCACGCATTTGTCTGTCAAGAACTCTCTTTATGAAGAGAGATGTTGATAATATACCTGGGGAAATCATTGCAAGCTTCCTATATGGGTTCATAACACACACACACACACACACACAGACACACACACACTACACTTAAAACGTACAGTATTTTCTTTTAATCCTCACCTAATGTACAATGAAATACTTGGCAAAGTTTCACTTCAGTAAGGATGCCGTTGAAATAGGTGATGGAAATCCACCCCAGTACAGAAAAGACAAAACAGAGGACTGAAATTTTAAGCCTTGCATTTAGAACACTCTAGCTATTTGCTTGATTCCCCACAGGGTTGTGAACGAGGCTTGGTCTGCAAATAGTCTGTATTTATAGTCCTACCTAGCTCCTGTAATGCTAGGCTTTGTCTGCTAAGAATCTCAAAAGGAATAACACTGTGGAGAGGTGAAAATGATAAAGTAGATCTCTGTGTAGAAGGCTAAGAGTCTAAAAGTTTAACTAAATGAAAAACAGCAACAACAACAAAACATGCAATTATCCTATTATAATATTTCTTTGGGGAATATTTCTACAGCTTTCAAGTCATTATCCTTGCTTTTGTTATATTTATAATAATAACAGTAACAAGGCTGTATGACTTTTGGAAAAAAAGAAACAGTTTGGTATCATCACTGATAAATAGTTAAGGATGGTCCACTTTTTAGTGTCACTTGATTCTAAATATAATAGGAAATCACCCTCTTGTATCTGTTAAGAACTGTGAAGGGTTTGAGATTTTTACCCTACTTGCAAGCTTACAAGTTAGCCTGCCATAGTTTCATGGGCAGAGTTTCAAGACACTATGCTCCTGAGTCAGAAACAAAGCACAATTTGTTACTCATAGTACTAGCAGTAGCCAGAATATCATCATTTTTGCTCCAGTTCTCTGAGCCCAAATTCCCATGAGTCACTGCAAAGAGGGCTGCATATACCTGTACACAGAGCAGGGTACATTACAGGAAAGGAACTCTGAAATTAGGAAACCCAAATATCTTGTAATGGGCAGTAAACTTGCTTGAACTTTGCCCCAGAAGCAGATGTTATCTTTATTATAGTGAACAGTAAACCAACCTGCCCTTTGCTCTGGAGCAAGACATAGTTCTCCTTTTCCAAGGATGTTTGCTATACAAACATCCTTAAACAGATAGTCTAAAATAAGGCAGACAGTGACTTGTTTCATAAGACATGTAGAAATGCATGAGACCCACAGAAAATTGTTGAAATAAAAAACGTGAAGCATCCAAACCCAAAATGAGCTAAGCTATGACTATAGTTCATGTTCTTTGAGGCCAATTCAACCACAAATATTCATTCCCACTATCTCATTAATTGAAATCATAAGAAACTTCAACGGGGGCTTCCCTGGTGGCGCAGTGGTTGAGAGTCCGCCTGCCCATGCAGGGGACACGGGTTCGTGCCCCGGTCCGTGAAGATCCCACATGCCGCGGAGAGGCTGGGCCTGTGAGCCATGGCTGCTGGGCCTGCGTGTCCGGAGCCTGTGCTCTGCGACGGGAGAGGCCACAACAGTGAGAGGTCCTCGTACCGCAAAAAAAACAAAAAAACCCCCCAAAAACCCATCAACGGATGTTTCCTTTATTTCCAGTAGATCTTATTTTGACTTGGGTAGTACCTAGGATTTCATAAATCCTTTAGTTGAATTTGTAGTTGGGAGGAAGAACATACATTCTTCTTTTCATATTCCTTCCCACTCCAATGATAATGCTAGAACGGAAATAGCTTTGGTCAAAAGCATACATATGCATACATATATACATATTACATATATACATATACACATATACATAGACACATAAAAGCATATACATGCATATATATACATATAAGCATATATATATAAATGTGTGTGTATATATATACATATATATAAAGCCATTTTTGTATGGGTTTATGTGTGTATGTGTGTGTGAGATAAGGAATAAAAGCTCTAAAATACTGAAAACTATCAGAACTCATAACTCTTCCCTACTCAGATAAACTAACTTATTTTCCACACAGTCCACTATGCAATAATTAATTATTGTATTTCTATCATGCTGAAGTCCACTACAGAGTAAGTACCTAATGTCATGCAATAGGAAGCTAGTCAAGGAAGAACTCAAAGATTCTTTTTGAGAAAAACTAAATGGATTTCCAATTTCTAATTAAGTATTACCTTTACTAGACAACCAGGACTTCATTTTCTTTCTCTTTGTATTTCAAGTTCCTAACAAAAAATTTGAAATATAAGTGCTCAAGGCAGTGTTGTTGAATAAAATGAAATTTAAAAGATGATCTGTAGGGCTTCCCTGGTGGCGCAGTTGTTGAGAGTCCGCCTGCTGATGCAGGGGACACGGGTTCGTGCCCCGGTCCGGGAAGATCTCACATGCTGCTGAGCGGCTGGGCCCATGAGCCATGGCCGCTGAGCCTGCGCGTCCGGAGCCTGTGCTCCGCAATGGGAGAGGCCACGGCAGTGAGAGGCCCACGTACCGCAAAAAAAAAAAGATGCCCTGTAAATATTTACATGACCGTGTTGACATAAGTCCAAGTGACTTAACATATTAATAAAAATGCTTTTTTACCTGGGATAACAGTTGCACTATTGAGATAAATTTCACACTATTTTGAACTTATTAAATGACAAAAAGGTGGTGATTCTGTGTAGAGGCTGCCTGGATTCAAAAATGAGAGATTCAATCCCTGTCTTCCAACAACTAGCATGGCAGAAGGCTGGGAAGAATATAGCAAGTATACACAAACCATAATAACAGGGAGATAAAGAGAACTATTGTACAATAAGAGATAAATAAAGTTTTATATAAAGCATCAATTTCATCAAATTAGAGCAGGCCGATTTTAGTAAATGTTTGCTTCATGGACTTTGTTAAAGATTAATGATTGATTTTCTGCTCCATAACGGCTAACGGACACAAAAACTTACTTATGCACCCTCCTAAAATCCTCAAAAGTATGGAGAAATATAAAACTAAGGTCATGTAGCAAGGAACTTGAGTCAGAGTAGTCAGAATACAATTTTGATTTATTGTTATTCTTTTTCAAAATAGGCTGCCATTTGAAAGATTCTAGCCACTTCTATTCTACCAGTGCAGACAATAAATCATCTTAAATTAGGAAAAAAACATTTGACTATAAGCAATGACAAAAGTAGCACCTGACAGTACTGACAAAATTAGAAATTTCTCTTCTTTTCAGCCCAGACCTTAGAATATTTCTTTTCTTTTACAGTAAGTTGGAAAGTTCAGGGTAACAAAAGATAGAGAGGAGACACACAAAAGAACTTATACTATACATTTATTTCCTATCCAAGGCAATGCCAAGGAACATTCTGTCTATTCGTTCTGCTGCCATCTTTCTTCTAAAGTTGAGAGTTTTCAACCAGAGTTATCTAGGACTCTTAACTTGCCTAGCTCACTGGGGTCATAGGAGCAACACAGAGAGGTCTGCCAACAACCCCTAGCCAGGCTCTATGTTCAAGTTCAGTGGCTGCTTTAAAAGTAGAAAGTATTTCCAAACGTTTTTATTAACTCCCTGGCAGAGATTGCATGATCTTGGTGACAATTCAATTATAACCCTCTTAAATCATTTCAGGTAGGTTCAATGGTCTTACCTCATTTAGAACACTGAGGGGAAAGACCATGTCTCTTCTATAATAGAAATTAAATAGCAAGCTGGCATAACTTCTGCACAATAAAATACTTCTCAAAAATTTTTACAAACATTACCTGTTAAATCCTCTTGTTGCAGTATGTATAATAATTCCATCTCTGGAACGACACATAGCAGGTTTTACCCAGGAAAGATAGTACGGTAAACTCATTTGTTTCCTATGAAAAAAATGAACTGACATGTCATATTGTTAAAGAGCCCAGAGATTTTTCTGAAGGTCTCATATAGAGCTATAGACCATTACAAATATTATGCAAGATACTAATTTGCTGAAGAACACAGTGAAGGAGAAACAGTTCTTCATTCCTATTCCAGCTGCCCAGTTCAGGCCATAAAGCTTCATGATTGCACAATCTCAATAGCCTCCGAACTACTCTGATGGCTTTCAATTATTCTTCACAGGCCAGTAATCACCCACACTATTGCCACCATCTTATTTCTAAAAATGCAGCTCTAGGAGTATTATTAATCCACTTAGATTTTTTTCAACTACTCCCTACTACTTATGGGATGAATTTCAACTCCTTAGCATGATACTTTAGACCCTTGTATGACCTAGGTCTAATTCACCATTCCAGTTATATTCTCTTTCATTCTCCACCAAACTTGTCAAGCTGAACAACTCACACTTCTCTGAAAAAAAATTCATTTTCAAGTCTCTATTCCTTTTATAATACACTTATTTGGAAATTATGGGGTTTGTGCTAGAGATAGTTTATCAAATCATGTGACTTTTGGCCACAAAATAAGTATAGAATGCAGGTAAAACAAATAATATGTTTGGATATTGACAAAGCAGGAACACCAAAAGTTTATAAGAGTGAGAGAATATGATCCAGTTGCTAGAAGAGTCTATGGGGAATAGAGACACAGGTGAAATCTAGAAATGCCTGGAGGACTAGGAGATTAGTAATGCAGTGAAGCAACTGATGGTCAGGCCAAGGAAAAGAACAAGTTCTGTGGCAGAAATAAAAGAATGAAAGTTTGAGATCAAAGACACGAGATCTTTCAAGTTGAGCAGTTGTAGGTGATGAAAAGTTTCAAATGTTGAGTGGGAATTGATGAACTTGATCAGATTTCTAAGATTTTTAAACTAAAGTCAAAGGACCATAAGGCTAGGGTTTTGAGAAGGTGAAACATATCAAATAACCCAAGCAAAGGCAGAGGATGGAATGAAAAGGAAAATCTTGTCTTAACTGCCAAAATCTTTCCTGAATATGGAGGAGTGTCCTGAAGGAGGTGAGGATGATGGTTTTGAAAAAGAATAAATTATGATACAACTACATGACATGGACCTCAGCTCACTGAATGATGTGAAACCAATCTGATATTTATCTAATTTAATTCCTTTAAATAAAATATAGCTTAAGATAATTACTATTCAAAAACAATTCCTCAGAAGTGTATTCACAGAGTTAATTCGTATTTTTATTGGGTTTTTTTGTGGAATCATTTTATTTATTTTTTAACATCTTTTTTGGAGTATAATTGTTTTACAATGGTGTGTTAGTTTCTGCTTTATAACAAAGTGAATCGGCTATATATATACATACATCCCCATATCTCCTCCCTCTTGCGTCTCCCTCCCACCCTCCCTATCCCACCCCTCTAGGTGGTCACAAAGCACCCAGCTGATCTCCCTGTGCTATGCGACTGCTTCCCACTAGCTATCTATTTTACAGTTGCAGTGTATATATGTTAATGCTACTCTCTCACTTCGTACCAGCTTCCCCTTCCCCCAACCCCGTGTCCTCAAGTCCATTCTCTACGTCTGCATCTTTACTCTTGTCCGGCCACTAGGTTCATCAAAACCGTTTTTTTTTTTTTTGTACATTCCATATATATGTATTAGCATACAGTATTTGTTATTTGCTTTCTGACTTACTTCACTCTGTATGACAGACTCTAGATCCATCCGCGTCACTACAAATAACTCAATTTCATTTCTTTTTATGGCTGAGTAATATTCCATTGTATATATGTGCCACATCTTCTTTATCCATTCATCTGTTGTTGGACACGTAGGTTGCTTCCATGTCCTGGCTATTGTAAATAGTGCTGCAATGAACATTGTGGTACATGTCTCTTTTTGAATTAAGGTTTCCTCAGGGTATATACCCAGTAGTGGGATTGCTGGGTCATATGGTAGTTCCATTTCTAGTTTTTAAAAAACCTCCATACTGTTCTCCACAGTGGCTGTATCAATTTTCATTCCCACCAACAGTGCAAGAGGGTGTCCTTTTCTCCACACCCTTTCCAGCATTTATTATGTGTAGATTTTTTGATGATGGCCATTCTGACTGGTGTGAGGTGACACCTCATTGTAGTTTTGATTTACATTTCTCTAATGATTAGTGATGTTGAGCGTCCTTTCATGTGTTTGTTGGCAATCTGTGTATCTTCTTTGGAGAAATATCTATTTAGTTCTGCCCATTTTTGGATTGGGTTGTTTGTTTTTTCATATTGAGCTGTATGAGCTGCTTGCATTTTTTGGAGATTAATCTTTTGTCAGCTGCTTCAGTTGCAAATATTTTCTCCCATTCTGAAGGTTATCTTTTCGTCTTGTTTATGGAGTCCTTCGCTGTGCAAAACCTTTTAATTTTCATTAGGTCCCATTTCTTTATTTTTGTTCTCATTTCTATATCTCTAGCAGGTGGGTCAAAACGGATCTTGCTGTGATTTATGTCATACAGTGTTCTGCCTATGTTTTCCTCTAAGAGTTTTATAGTGCCTGTCCTTACATTTAGGTATTTTATCCATTTGGAGTTTATTTTTGTATATGGTGTTAGGGAGTGTTCTAAGTTCATTCTTTTACATGTAGCTGTCCAGTTTTCCCAGCACTACTTATTGAAGAGGCTGCCTTTTCTCCATTGTATATTCTTGCCTCCTTTATCAAAGATAAGGTGACCATATGTTCATGAGTTGATGTCTGGGCTTTCTATCCTGTTCCATTGATCTGTATTTCTGTTTTTGTGCCAGTACCATTCTGTCTTGACTACTGTAGCTTTGTAGTATAGTCTGAAGTTAGGGAGCCTGATTTCTGCAGCTCTGTTTTTCTTTCTCAAGATTGCTTTGGATATTTGGGTTCTCTTGTGTTTCCATACAAATTGTGAAATATTTTGTTCTAGTTCTGTGAAAAACGCCATTGGTAATTTGATAGGGATGGCATTGAATTTGTAGATTGCTTTGGGTAGTACAGTCATTTTCACAAAGTTGATTCTTCTAATCCAAGAACATGGTATATCTCTCCATCTGTTTCTATCATCTCTAATTTCTTTCATCAGTGTCTTACAGTTTTCTGCATACAGGTCTTTTGTCTCCTTAGGTAGGTTTGTCCCTAGGTATTTTATTCTTTTTGTTGCAATGGTAAATGGGAGTGTTTCCTTAATTTCGCTTTCATATTTTTCATCATTGGTGTATAGGAATGCAAGAGATTTCTAGGCATTAATTTTGTATACTGCTACTTTACCAAATTCATTGATTAGCCCTAGTAGTTTTCTGGTAGCATCTTTAGGGTTCTCTATGTATAGTATCTTGTCATCTGCAAACAGTGACAGCTTTACTTCTTCTTTTCCTATTTGGATTCCTTTTCTTTCTTTTTCTTCTCTGACTGCTGTGGCTAAAACTTCCAAAGCTATGTTGAATAATAGTGGTGAGAGTGGGCAACTTTGTCTTGTTCTTGATCTTAGAGGAAATGGTTTCAGTTTTTCACCATTGAGAACGATGTTGGCTGTGCGTTTGTCATATATGGCCTTTATTATTTTGAGGTAGGGTCCCTCTATGCCTACTTTCTGGAGACTTTTTATCATTAACTGATGTTAAATTTTGTCGAAAGCTTTGTCTGCGTCTATTGAGATGATCATATGCTTTTTACCCTTCGATTTGTTAAAATGGTGTATCACATTGATTGATTTGTGTATATTGAAGAATCCTTGCATTCTTTGGATAAAACCCACTTGAACATGGTGTATGATCATTTTAATGTGCTGTTGGATTTTGTTTGCTAGTATTTTGTTGAGGATTTTTGCGTCTATGATCATCAGTGATATTGGCCTGTAGTTTTCTATTTTTGTGACATCTTTGTCTGGTTTTGGTATCAGGGTGATGGTGGCCTCGTAGAATGAGTTTGGGAGTGTTCCTCCCTCTGCTATATTTTGGAAGAGTTTGAGATGGATAGATGTTAGCTCTTCTCTAAATGTTTGATGGAATTCGCCTGTGAAGCCATCTGGTCCTGAGCTTCTGTTTGTTGGAAGATTTTTAATTAAAAAATCTTAAATCAGTTTCAATTTAAGTGCTTGTGATTGGTCTGTGTTTAGTTTTCTATTTCTTCCTGGTTCAGTCCCGGAAGGTTTTACTTTTCTAAGAATGTGTCCATTTCTTCCAGGTTGTCCATTTTATTGGCATAGAGTTGCTTGTAGTAATCTCTCATGATCCTTTGTATTTCTGCAGTGTCAGTTCTCCTTTTTCATTTCTAATTCTGTTGATTCGAATCTTCTTCCTTTTTTTCTTAATGAGTCTAGCTAATGGTTTATCAATTTTGTTTATCTTCTAAAAGAACCAGTTTTTAGTTTTATTGATCTTTGCTGTCGTTTCCTTCATTTTTTCATTTATTTCTGATCTCATGCAATTTTTATTTGTACTTTAAGAGATAGTATGATTATCCACAGATGATTAGAGTCCCCTTTGTGCACGAGGTTTATCTTATTGCTGCTTCACAATAACTCTCAGAGAAAGACATGAGACATGAAGCAAATTTCTGGTCTTAGAGGGAATCATGAAAAAAAAGTAGTGGTTCCACCACTCATTGTGAAATTTAGGGCAAGGGTCCTAAACTCTCAGAGACTCTGTTAGTTTTTTGTAACGCTTACCTCCTAAGTTTGTGAATAGTAAATGAGATATAGTTTGTTAAAATTAAAGTGCTAGTGTCTGACTTTGAGAAAGTGCCCACTAAATGACAGTTTATATTACTGTTATTATGTAAATAAAACTAACAAGTGAGACAGGACGGGCGGAAATGGACATAAAATAGAATGTATCAGGGATAAGTGTCAGCAATAGATATAACAAGTGTTGCAGGAGTTCATGGTAGGGAGACAAGCCAGTAACAAGTCAATCCCCCAGAGATGTTTTCCTTGAGATCCTGCTTTTTGGTTGGGTTTCAAAGGCACAGGAAAACACACAATACAGACGAGGGATGTAAAGTACACCAGACATGATGAAGGTTCCTGGAGCACGTGTATATGGTGTGTTTGGGAACTCCCTCAGTGTGGCGAGAAGAATTCTCTTGGGGAATATTTTGGGATCTGCAATCGAAGCACAATGTAGATATAAGATAGGAGGAAGCTGTAAATGTCAAAACAAGGTGTTTGGATATATTCAGCCAATGAGAAGTGAATGAAGTTTCCTAAAGTCAGAATTTTTGTACAGGTGTATTTATGAACACTGCTAAGTTAATTAACACACATTGTCAAAAGTTATTTAGTGAGATTTCTCAGATTGGTTCTATATTAAAAGTTGAAAATATAAGAAAAAGCTTACCCTTCCTGGCTCTTAAACTAGCAATTAATGTAGTCCACAAAGCCCAGCACATAGTAAATATTCAACACATGGTTCTTAAATTTTAAATGAATTTTGGTTATTGATAATAATGGAAAATAAGTATGTATGTATAAAAATTTACCTTATAACCCTAAGCATTATGTTGTCCAATGGTTTAACCTTCCTTATTCTAGTAGCCAACAAGGATGAACGGTTAGAATTCATCTTCTCTTTCTTCTTCTATGGGGCATACTAATGAGCAGAGAAATAGCAAAAAAGTGGGATGATGGGCCAGAAGAGAAGTCAGTAAATGATAAAGAAGCAAGTCACAAGAATGGATAATCACTCCCTTAGTAATATAAGTTGATTATTAAGTATTATGGATAATTATACTTTCAAAAGCATTTTAACAGTGAAAATCATTTGCAATCAGCTACCACTTGCATAGTCCTAAGGGCTCACATCCTAAGTGTCCCTAATTGTAATTGTTACTGCCAAACTAATGCATGTATTACACAGGGCTGGGGTCTTCCCTTAATGTCAAGGATATGACTGGGGCACATGACAGTCCATATAGTGTTAAATACTATTGAGAGGCAATAAAAAGTGGATAAATATATAGACACAGGAGCCAGACATCCTGCCTCAAAGCCTGACTCTACCAGTGACTAGCTGTCTGAACTTAGGCAGAGTTTCTTAACCACTCTTGCCTGAGTTTCTCATCTGTAAAATGTGGATAATAATAGTGCCCTCCCATAAAGTGTGCATAAATTTATACATGTTAAACACTTGTGGGAGTATCAAAAACATGATAAAATCAACAAAAGTTAACAATTAGAATTAGCTGCCTTAACAAATGATAAAGGATTTCCAGAGCAGGAAGTAATCACCTCTCTGTAGAGCAAGGGGTGGGAGTCAGGAAAAACTTTGAAGCAGATATAATTGTTAGGTCTGAAGTTATGCTATTAAATAAAATGGAGAAAGGGCAATTAAGGAAGGGAAAAGCAGAACAAATAAGATCACGGGACATGAAGGTGCTTGGTGCACTCCAAGGGTGGGGAGTAGACCTGTCATGGTGCAGAATGAACCCAGAACCTTGGAAGTTGGGATTTAGAGGAGTAAGGACCTCAAATGCCACCAAACTTCAGACAGTTTGGGCTCTTGAAGGTTTTTTAAGTTTGAGAGAGGCTTGGCTAGACATATTATATAGAAAGAACTTGGGCAGCATTATAAAGGCTACTTAAGGTAAAGATGAGATAATTGTAGCAGCCAAATTCATTGAAAGATGGTAAGCTATCGTTGCTAGCCATTTAAGGCTTATTATGTGTCAAACACTGAGCTAGGATTATACAAAACAGTTCTAAATTTCCTAGCATGAGTAATGAACTTCTGGATGAAAAAAGGGTGTTTAATGAGAAAGATAACAAGAAAGTTAGTTTGGAGATTTGGTGGGTCTGAAGTGCATGTGAGACATACATTTGGAAAGATCCAACTGGCATGTAGAAATAGAGCTTGAAGCTTAGCAAAGCGATTAACCTGAAGAGAGACTTTTGAGATATCGAGCTTTGGGTGACAGTTGAGCATAAGGAAAGAAAGGTTTGCACAGGGAAAACATGTAAAGGAGTAAGGGAAAGAGAAGGAAGAGCTTCTGTTAGAGATATTGGATTAAGTCTTTAGTCCTTGAAAAACAACAATTGTAATCCATGTAACAGTTACTCTACTGTGCCAACTACTGTAGTGGCGTAATATCCATTAATGACAGATATTTTTCAGTCCTTGACTATATTCTCAGTAGTGAAATGCATTGAAAACATGCAAAGCATTGTCTAAATTTACCAAACACCCTCTTAAAGAATTCTTTGATCATCAAAATCTCTCTTTAAGAAAAAGGAAAGAATAGCAATACCAGCCATAGATTAAAAATTTGTGATGCAAAATAGGAGCTCTGCAAAGTTACTGGTAAAGCTGAACATAGATTCAGCTCTCCTGATTCCCACTCCAGAGCATTAGTCAGTGAAGTGACTGCCTCTGTTGACACAGTGTGCATCTGCCCCTCCTTGGGACTGAATAGAAACCAAATCAGTTCACACTGTTGTCTTAATAGCTCTAAAATTATAATTGCTATTTAATCACTACTAAATTGGACTTGGCCTTGATTTCCTGGCAAGTTTTATTTAATTAGCAATTAACTAAATTTCTTTCTTATTTTCTTACCTTTTGCCACACATCTCTTTCTAAAATGACAACATACAAAGTATCATTTTCTTTAATAAGATTGTGACTACAGCATAAGGCAAATAAGATTATGGTTAAGTACCTTTTTAAAAAATTTTTATTGGAGAATAGTTGCTTTAAAATGTTGTGTTAGTTTCTACTGTACAGCAAAGTGAGTCAGCTATACGTGTACATATATCCCCTCTTTTTTGGATTTCCTTCCCATTTAGGTCACCACAGAGCATTGAGTGTAGTTCCCTGTTAAGTACTTTTTTCATTTAACTAAAAGAATGCTATCATTAAGTATCATAAACGTATAAGTCAAGTGTAATACTAGTGAAAGTCTTTTCCGAGCACAAATTCCCTTTTGTATGGCAAACCAACTTCACTAATACGTAAATTATGAAACTAAAATTTATCTCACATTTGTGCTTAAATTATATAAAATTCCTGCTTTAAAAAACACATTATGTTGCTTCTTTGGTAATTACATTCTTATACCAGGTGCAGAGAAAGCATTGCCAATAGTCTAATAAGAAAAAATAAAAATTGTGGTTTGATTGTGCTTTTTTGATACTTATATAGGAATAGTGAATCACGCATGCATGTTAATTTATTTTAGAATAAAGAGAGTTTTAATGTCATTAAAGCATAAAGAATTAAACTGTAATCTTGACTGAATCACTCCAACTTCTAGCCCTCAATTTTCTCAACTATAAAATGAGTTACTCTAAAATAATTTTGAAGCCCTTTCTAAATCTAATATTTCAATATGACATAGCAGTGCCAAGGCCTAGTATGAGAGAAGCTTTAAACCAAATTTGCAATAGGACTCAAGACTACTCCCAAATGAACCGACCAATGAAGTAAAAACGGTGGTCTACTATGCAAGTGCAATATGATGGCAAGTCATAACACACCCACCCAGCAAGATTGCTGGCCCCAAGCTTCTCTGAAGTAGACATTCTAGAGCTGAACTGCTCACACTCTTTATTCTTTAGTTCCAATAATTATTATATATATTGATTGACAAAACTTGTACCAGAACAAGTATTTGTCGATCAAGGAATATTTTAAAGCACACCTTTCTAATTATAAAAGGTAAAAGAGCATTTTATCTTCTTTTCTATATTCTGAGACAACTAAAAGAAATGTTATAATTTTCTTTCCACTATGCACATTTTGGATTTTCTTCACTCTAAAACTATACCCACAGCTGTGGGTTTAAAAGTTTTTGGTATGTTTCCCAGGAGGAGACTGGAGTTCTGCTAATAAAACTTTCCTTTCAAGGTCACTAACACATGCAATTGAAGCACTTGGGAGATAATTCTGTGTTTGATTTAAGAGACAGAAGTTGAACTAAAATAAGCATGTTAAGAAGCACTAGATGCTAAATTTGCTCAGGTTCTGTAACTAGAAAACTGGAATTAGCTGGTGCCCTGGGCACTGATACATCAAAGTTTTAATATAAAAGTTCTGCTTATGACTTTGCCCTGATGACTTCTTGTCACTCATATGCCAAAAAAGGCCATATGGAAAAGCACACCAGGGCATGGGCAGTAAGTAATTAACTGCACCTCACTTAAAATCTTTTATCATACAAGGCAGAAACTCTGTCTCCCAATGACATTAACTTACTTAAAATGAATAATACATGGCAAGGAATGGGTCCCTAAAGTTCAGAAAGGGGATTTGACTCTCTTTTAGTGCATTGTGCAGACAAGGCAAGAGCAATTCTCATTAAAGGGCTGAGCACATAGTCGTAGATCGATGAGGCACAGAATAATTACACATAATTCCCAAAAGACGAAGGACATTAATAATGTTACCTCATACATACCTCAAGGAACAGGACTGAAAGAAGTGATTACAGCATATAGTAATTGTCTCTAAATGTTCCTGCCATGGATATGATTAAATTTTTATGGTATTCTGCAAGATTCTTTCCATTCATATATTTGGAGAAAACACTGACTATATAATGGGCTTATGGGAAGATGAAAATAAAGGGGGGAATAATTTTTATTCCTTTCTATTAAATAATTCCATTGATTTATTAAGTATCTAATATATTTATTTCATCATTAAATATCTAATATATTCATTTAAATAATATCAAGATATATTTTTTAATGGGAAGCTACTAAACAAAATCAAACTGAATACTAATTTCAGTTATAAGGTAACCAATCTGATTTCTTTGAATACTGCATTGGCAAATTTAAGCATATCTTAGACAAGGTGTTAAAGATTTCTGCTGTGAATATTTTATAATGCTCACTTTGGTGTTTTAGCATATCTAAATGGTTTACAACATAACTGTTTTTCACTGAGGTTTTGAACAATTATGAGCAGTTAAAATAGATCTTGTATTAAAAGCAGCCATTTATTAGAAATTCACATATATTTTAAAAGGAAAAATATTTTTCTGTTTTGGATAATGTTCTAATATAAAAATTAATGTACATGAAAAAATAATAAAAAGAAATCCACAAGAATATATTTTTAATTCAAATATTATTCTAATGGAAAAACTTTCTTAAGTATTCTTTGTTGTTTTACTGTCTTTTCTTCTTAAAGAGGATCATCTGAAATTTGTCATAACAGTAATATATCATTCAATCAATAATCTCAATGAGATACCTAAAACTTCAAAATATAACTTTATTACTTTTTATGAAATCAAAAGTGATTAAGGCATAAATTTTTCATACTACCTCCAAGGGCAAAGACTTCCTACAGTTCTCCATAGCAGTTATACAAGTAAAGATATTCAATGTCAATTTGTAATATGAATGGCCACATTTTTTAAGAGATGAAAATTTAATTTTTATAAAAAATATATTTTACAAAAGGAACCGAGGGCTCTAATTTAAGTAAATATATAGGTAGACATAGGTGTATGTGTTTGTGTCTGTGCATGTTGTGGGTTTTAAATCTACAGTTTAGAAGTTTCTTCCTTGTGTGCTTGAATTAAATTACTTTCATTAGATTACTTTTACTTTTTTTTCCAATCCAGAGACCAAATGAAGGGGTTGCTAAACCAAATGCAGAAAATTACTTTAGCACATTCTGTAAATTGCTGGTCAAGGCATTCATGTTCACCTAACCATACCTCCTAGCTATCTTCTTATCCTCATGTATAAGCTAAGCTCAGTGCAGGAGAGAAGACTTTCTCTCTCAGCTTCATACCATCCAATGCTTCAAGGACAGTTCAACCCAGGTGGTTATAGAATAAACAAGTTAACAGTATTTATAGATAGAATGAATTTATTACATTATTTTGTCCTGGAGAATGGTATTCTAGCACAGGACATGAGACAGCAAAGAGGGAACCCAGGTATGTGGTCTACAGAGCAGCTTATTGATGTCACACAGCACCCAGCACCCAGGTTAATACCTGTTACTTTGTCATCAGTAGAAACCACCATCAGAAATTCTAATATTTACTTAGAAAACTGTTTTCTTGTTTCTTTTTTAAATTTTAAAGGAAAAACAGAGAGAATGGTTGTGCTTTCCTGTCACCAGGTATATTGTTTGAATGTAAAAATATTGAAGCACTGGTAGACAACTCATTAAGCACCAATATGTGAAAAGAAACCTTGATTAGTTATTAGAAAGATATATGTTTTGTGTGATCATATTCTCCCACTCTAAACTGGCATTGTTTTAATAGAGACTGAGAAATGACAAATGATAATTGTTTCCTTTTGAACATCTGGACATATATCACATCCAGCTTTGATTCATTATGACTGAGTTTTAGTACAACTACTTAATTCATTTTCTCCTTTATCTGAAAAATAAAGGTGCAGAATGAGTCTTTAGTCAAACAAAACAGTTTGGGGTTAGATAAACAATTTCCATTTTAAATTGGATCAATGAAATGCCTGAAAAGGTCTTACTCTTATAAGCTCAGTTATACAGATATCTGCACAGGTGTTGAAATACTCGTCTATCTTTAGAGACAGCTATCCTACATCTCAGGTAAGATAGTCTCCTTTCTCTGTACAAAAAGCATGTCGAGTGTATCTTTATGTAGCTTTGAACATTAGGTAAAGCCAGTCTGGTGTATTACCAGCAGAGGGTAAATCTAAAAAACTTAATCTTAAAGAGATTAATCTCAAATATCTAAAACTCTCCTAGAGAGCTGGTTACAAGGACAGTTTTCTGGGTTTTACCCTGAGAGATTCTGATTCAGTAGATGTGGGGTTGGATTCAGGAATTTGCTTTTAATAAGTCCTTCAAGTTGCTGTTGACTTGGGGGTCATACTTTGAGAAGTACTTTTATAAAAAGCTGGAATCAACACCTGGATAACTCATACAATATTAATCTATTTATATTACACACACAATTGATTAGATTAAGACTTTTTGAAGTATATTAAAATTATGAAAAACTTTTGTAGAAAGCATGATAACCTATTCAATGTTTACTGTCAAATTGATTAGTTTGTCAGAGGCTTCAGGCTTTTTTTCTTGTTTCTCTCTCTTCCTATGTGTGTGTGAGTGTGTGTGTGTGCACACTATTTATTTGTTAGTTTATTTATTTAGTTATTATTCCATTTGAAATTTTTAAAAATCATAAGTCACAACTTTCAAAATTACTGATATGGGGCTTTGTGCTGTAAGAGGAGCAGCTGGCTTTGTGAGGCATTTGAGTAGTTGACTTCCTTTCTATTAATCCCAATTGAAGTAAACCAGAAAGTATAAAATGTAAAAATATGCATTGGAAAGTAGGAAAAAGTACTTACCAAATCTGAAAACTTCAAAAAACCTTTATTAGATAGTGGGAAGATGGAAACAGGCAAAGGATTTTATGTCCAAAACATGACAATTTAAGTGAAATGAATAAATTCATGGAAATAGAACTTACAAAGATTGGCTTAAGAAAAAAATAGAAATTCTAAATAGTCCTATATCTATCAAAAAATTGAATGTATAATTAAACACTTTAAACAAAGAAAATTTCAGGCACAAAATACATTACCAATTAATTCTAAGAAATATTTTAAGAAGAAATCAAATATATTTTATACAATCACTTTCAGAACAGAAAATGAGACTGCTTGGATTCACAATACTAGCATAACTTGGATAGCAATCATTGAAAGCCACATCAAAAAAAGAAATTTGTAGGCAAGACTCTCCCAAGAACACAGGTACAAACTTCTTAAAACAGTGTATTAGCAAACTGATTCTAGTAAGATGTAAAATGGGGAAAAAATGACAATGTTGCATTTATTTCAGGAATGCAAGGTTATTTTAATTTGAAAATCAATCTTTTTCATAACATTAATATTCTAAAGGGAAAAAATTACATGATGATCCTAATTTAATATCCATTCATAATAAAAATTAGTGAAATTAAGAGGAGAAAGATCATTGTTAATATAATGAGAATCCTTTGTAAAAAAAAAAAATGTCTACACTGTACTTAAAGGGAAAATATTGAAAACTTTCCCTCATGAAATTGGCAATGAGTGTGATTATAGTTCTTTCTAGACTGTAATGAAGATCCCAGCCAGTGCCACAAGATAAGAAAAATAAATGATTGGAAAAGGATTAATCTGTAGTTGTTCACAGATAGATCCAAAAGTTGATTGTGCACATAGAAAATCTAAAAGAACTCACAGAACAACTATGAGGCATAATATGTAAATTTATTGTGGCTATGGATTAGAACGTCAATGTTCAAAAAATTAATTTATTTCTTAATAATGGCAACAAACAATGAACATTTAAAAAATTTTTAAATGTTACTTTTACAGTAACATCAAAAATAACAAATATCGGGGCTTCCCTGGTGGCGCAGTGGTTGAGAGTCCGCCTGCCGATGCAGGGGACACAGGTTTGTGCCCCGGTCCGGGAGGATCCCACCTGCTGCAGAGCGGCTGGACTCCTGAGCCATGGCCGCTGAGCCTGCGCGTCTGGAGCCTGTGCTCCGCAACGGGAGATGCCACAACAGTGAGAGGCCCGCATACCGCAAAAAAAAAAAAAAAAAAAAAAAAAAATCTATGAACAAATCTAACAAAATATGAACCATATCTCTACAAAGCATTAATGAGAGAAAGTAAAGAAGACCTAAATAAGTGGAGCAATATATCAAATTAATGAATTCAGACTTAATATTGTAAAGATTTCAGTTTTCTCCAAATTGAGGTATAGATTAAATTCTGTCCTCATAAAATTCCCAATAAAATTTTTGTGGAAATATTACAAGCTTATTTTAAATTCTACACAAATATGCAAGGAACCATAAGTAGCTCTCCAGGGTTTCTCAACCAGAGTTTTAAGAGAGGATTAATCTCTAATGCCCTAAAAGTTCCATTTCATGAGCTAACGTCTCTTCTGTGCATCTAGAATGGTAGCATACTTGAAAGAATTTAGAAAATTATCACTCAAGTCATTTTTTTATTTTCTCTGTTCAGATGAGAACATCAGTTGAGAAAGGCTGGCAGAAGATTTTGAAGAAACAGAACAAAGAATGATATCACCAGATAATAAGATTAGTTATGAAACCACAGTAATTAAGTCAGGGGGTTATTGCAGGGAGAGACTAAACAGACTAATAGAATGGAATAGAATGCCCTGAAACAAGCCTGCACATTTATTGACCATTAATGTATGACAAAGATGACATTGCAGAATAGTAAGAAAGAATAATCTTCAATAAATTCCACTGGGTTAATTGGATGTCTATCTATGTCTTGTCTAAGGAAAGTTATAGAAAGAGAGATGGTGATGAGGAGGAGGATGAGGATGATGATGGCTAGATGGATGACAGATTGATAGACAGATAGATAATTTCACCCCTATTTTTCTCTATTGACCAAAATCAATTCCACATGGTGTGTAGATCTAAATGTAAAAGATCAAATAATAGTAACTTTAAGAGCATACCGTAATTAACTTGGAACAGACAGTTTTTAACAGAACTCATAATTAACATGAATGAAAATTTTAATAAATTAAGCTATATTAAAATTAGATACTCATGTTCATCAAAAAATACCACTAAATTTGTGAAAATACTGAGAGGATAAAATATCTGCAATATATATAACTACAAACGGGTTCTGTAACACATGCAGAGATGTATATCCCCTTTAAGAAAGGACTCACCTCATTACTAGGAGTACGGTTAGCTGTCAGCCTCCAGCTATTAACACCTTCAGAGTCTCCTTCAGCTTTTGAGCTAAAGTCATGCTATTTTTAGGGTGATACTTACCAAAAAAGTAGTAGCCCAGGTCACATTCTTCTTGGTGAGGCTCCTACCTAGTGACTTTACAAAGTGTTACTCCTTAATAAAATTTTACATTTTTCACTCTCAGTATCTGCTTCCCTAGAACATAAGCTGTGACAGATTCATGTACAAAACTACACAAGGAACTTCTAAAACTCAATAAGAAAAGGACAACTCATTTTTTAATGGGCAAAACTCATTTTTAAATGGGCAAAAACATGAATAGGCATTTCATGCAGTGGAGAAAAGGAACCCTTGCACACTGTTGGTGGGAATGTAAATTGGTACAGCCACTGTGAAAAACAGTATGGAGGTTTCTCAAAAAACTAAAAATAGAACTACCATATGACCCAGCAATTCCACTCCTGGGTACTAATCTAAAAAAAACAAAAACACTAATTCAAAAAGATACATGCACCCCCATGATCATGGCAGCATTATTTGCAATTGCCAAGATATGGAAGCAACCTAAATGTCTATCAGCAGATGAATGGATAAAAAAGTGGTATATATATATACAATGGAATACCTCTCCACCCCCAAAAAACCCAAAAAAACCAAAATTTTGCCACTTGCAGCAACATGGATGAACTTGGAGAGTATTATGCTAAGTGAAATAAATCAGACAGAGGAAGGCAAATACTGTATTATATCACTCATATATGGAGTCTAAAAAATTCAAGAAACTAGTGAATATAACAAAAAAGAAGACGACTCATAAATATAGAGAGCAAACTAGTGGTTCCCAGTGTGTGGCGGGGGATATGAGGGTAGGGGAGTTGGAGGTACAAATTATTGGATATAAGATAGGCTACAAGGATGTATTGTACAGCATGGGGAATACAGCTAATATTTTGTAATAACTGTAAATGGAGTGTAACCTTTAAAACTGTATAAAAATAGAAATAAATCAATATAAAAAAAGAGAAAATGTGATCAGAAAACTAGTTTGACTGTAAAATTATTTTAAAGCATGAAAATGGCAACTTACACATGTAAGTAAAATTTTTAAAAATATTTTCATTGGTCTTGACCAATTATCAGTGCCTACTCCTTCATGGTCACCCTCCTCAATAGTCAACCATAGAATTATTTCATTTTCTTCTAAAGGATTTTGATCAGCATGAGTAATAGGGGAAAAAAGCAACTTTATGATTATAAGGAATCAAAAAAATCTGGATTTCAGTGCCATCTTTTACATTAGAAAAAAATGTGACCTCAAGCAATTCACTAGCCTCCTAAAGTATTCACATTTCTCATCTTTAAAAATGTGGTCTAAACTATACTTTGTTAAATGCTAATATTTCTAGGTTTTAAAACACTCTATCTTAATCATTAGTAATGATTAACGAAATCATATCTTATCTAAAGAATCTTCTATAGTCTGTAGGAGATAAACCAGCTATTAATAATCCCTGATAGTAGAGAAACTAGAAGAGAAATAAATGAAATAGAAATTATCAGAAAAATGAGTTTACTGCTTAATAGATTCATTTGAACCTCTCAGAAATTTAATTTTTGTCAAATTTCCTAAGGATTCTGTAAATAACTTGAAAATGCAGGCATTTATACCATTTACTGATAACGCTATTTATTCTAATATAGTATCATACCTAGCAAAGCTGTAGTGACTTTAAAATAGCTTGCAAAGACTGCCCCAATTTTGTTTTACAGCTTTTTAAACTAGAGGTTTCATAAATACTAGATAATAATTTTTTTTTTTTTTTTTTTTGCGGTATGTGGGCCTCTCACTGTTGTGGCCTCTCCCTTTGTGGAGCACAGGCTCCGGACGTGCAGGCCCAGCGGCCATGGCTCACGGGCCCAGCCGCTCCGCGGCACGTGGGCTCCTCCTGGACTGGGGCACGAACCTGTGTCCCCTGCACCAGCAGGAGGACTCCCAACCACTGCGCCACCAGCGAAGCCCGATAATAAATACTTTTGATGAGAATCTACTCTTCCTTAATAAAACAAGATACTATAGTAAAATAATACTATGCTGTACATTTTAATGTTACACAAAATTAAATTAAAAGATTTTTTTCTTCCAATTACATAGGAATAATCTGACATTATCAACAACAAAATTTAAATAAAGGGTAGACATATGCATTTTTGAAGTTGAAAGTCATATTTCACTAGGTCATTTGAAATGTTTCAATTCCTTAGAAATAAAGGAGGAAAATGTCTGTCAGATTTAAATGCAAATATAGAACATTATGTTTGAAAGTTCCCTGAACATCCTCCTACCACTGCTACACTCCTTACAAAAATACTAGAAGATAAATGTATACACCTCTCTTCCATTAGCATCAATTAAATTCCCAGGCTATTTAGTTGACAACTTAAGAAATGTCAGGGCTTCCCTGGTGGCGCAGTGGTTGAGAGTCCGCCTGCCAATGCAGGGGACACGGGTTCTTGCCCCAGTCCGGGAAGATCCCACATGCTGCTGAGTGGCTGGGCCCGTGAGCCATGGCCGCTGAGCCATAAATTAAAAAAAAGAAATGTCAGAATTGTTGAAAATAGAAAACCCAGGAAAAATAAATTTTGAAAATCAATAAGTCTGAGAATATAAACATCTAGGTATCCTGGGCCAGGAGGAAGTGGTATATAATTATGTCAATAAAGTTATAATCAGAGATTATATTACATATATAATTATATATTATATATTACATACTATATATAGTGATATTTAAGAGACTAAGATTTTCCAAAGGATCAAGAAGAGGTTGGTTGGCATTCTAGACCAAGGCAAAACATGTGCAAATATATGGCATACTCTAGAAAATCTATGCAATCCCAGATTGCTGCATTAAGTCTGGGATGGTAGTTGGTTTTTCTAGGAAGAAGTAAGTACAGTGCTGGTGAAAGAGCTGTTTATGTGTTTAACTGTGAGTGCCAGACTGGCTAGGAAAACAATGGACATCAGAAAAGAGCTGTTGAAGTGTGAGATAATGGACAACTAGATAACTGAATCTGAGAGTTAACATATCAGGTTTAGGTTTGGTTGAATCTGGAGAAATAAATTAATATTAGCTTAAACAAAATAGAGTTATTTCCTTCTCTCATGTAAAACAAGTCTAGAAATACATAGCCCAGAGCTGATAAGAGCACTCTATAGAATCAGGGATCCAGTCTCCTTCTTTCTTGTCCTTTATCATCTTCAGTTCATGCTTTCCTTCTCATGGTTCAAAATGGCTACTGGAGCTCCAGGCATCACATTTGTTGTCAAGCCAACAAGAAGTAGGAAACAGGGCAATCTCTTGCCCCAACTCCCTTTAAGGACAGTTTTACACAAACTTTTGCTTATGTCTTACTGACCAGAACTAAGTAATTTGGCTAAGACTAGCTGTAAGAGAACCTGGAAAATATATATATTTTTTTCTGGATAGTCATGTTTACCACAAAGCATGGGTTTTATGCTTAAGGTGAAGGAGAAAAAATATTGAACATAGGTAACTAGCAACCTTCACCATAGTTCTGTTCGTATTTAGCATTTTAGAGATAGAGCAGTTCTGGATGATAACGTTCAGGAGTATTAATCTGCTAAAGTGTAGAGAACATAAAAGACATTGATGCTGAGGAGCTTGGAAATACTTGAGGTGAGGAAGTTGGATGGATTATGCACATGGACATTGAAAGTACTTAGGATAATAGTAGGATTTGCAAAGAATAGATACTGAACCCATTTCAATATACTCACTGAATTTTAGGAGAAAATTGAAAGTCAGTCAATAACTATATAATCATAGACTGAATATTCATTGGTAGAGTGATTTTGTGACAGGATGAGAGAATCATGGTATAAAGTTAGCAGACTTTTAACTTCACCCCTCCAAGTCAGGGATGCAGAAGTTAAGGGTGAATTAAGAGCTGTGAGCAATACTCGTAGTGAAAGAGCATAGTTCCACAGATTTGGGGTTTAATTACAACTTTGTCATTCACAAGTTTTGTGATCATTGGCAAGGAACAAAACCAGCTTGTTTCCCCATTTATGAATTGAGAATAATTCCTAACTCAAAAGTGTATGGTAAAGCTTAAACAAAATAACATCAAAACATTGCTGAACTTAGTAGATTCTCAAAAATATTTAACCACATGCTCTCCTCCATCCTACATTCCCCAATCTTTCTGTAACAATAGTTTTTTTTATTTTTGAGATTATAGTCTTTTCTAGAAAACTTTTGTACAGAAAAAAAGAGTATGATGGATTGAAAAATGAATTAAATAAACTTCAATTATAAAGGTTCATATTAGACATAATTTAGGATGAATGGGGACCCTGTGTTAGGTCATAAATACAGCCACTTGTTTTTCTTAGTACTCTCTACGAGACATTAGAAGAGAGGGTACTGTGAGTCTCAATGCCATGTACGAAGAATAAGCAAATATCCTCCCAGGGTGCCACTTTGCTAAAAGCGTACCATATGTCCACAACACAGTGAAGCATTAACAGCACATCTCATTTTATATCCCCACTTGACAAGCACAGTGTAAAAGCAAGGATGAGCTTGCACTACATGTGCTTATCTAATTCACATTACTGCTAATTATGTGCACACAGCAGGAAGACCACAGCTCTTCAGAATATGACTTACTTTTTAAGAGAGAGATTATGCAAGTCAGTAAACTTTCAAAATAGTAAATGATTTCTTACATTTATTAGCACTTTATGTAACTGTCGATATATTATTTTATAAACTTAACTCTTACTCAGCTGTGGCCGTATAACCCATATGTACTTTCAAAAAACAACATCATCTATAATCTATTGCCTGGCAAGACCTGGAGACAATTTGTCTTCATAAAGAACCCTCCATTTTCTGAATTGCAGAGTAGAAAAATTGTCTCAAGGCTAAGATGTCCCAGTGAAAGGAATGAAATACATTAAAAAAAACCCCATTCTATATGTTTTTATTTGAATTCTACTAAACTAGAGCATTTCATTTTTAAAAAGAGATAAGGAAACTTTAAACAGTTTTCCAGGTGATTTTCTATTTTGATCTTTCTGTTTATACAAGGAAGTATTTATGAAATTCTTCAGCCATAACAGCACAATACATGATGTTATAGGGTACACTACAAACACATTTCTCTGTGCAATCTCCCCCAGGAATTTATAATGCAAACAAAAGAATCTAACAAATTTTTCCAGGCTTTCATCCTGGATTACATACTTTTAAAGTGTTTAAGAGTTTAGAGCACTGGAGAGAAAGTGTATTTTGATAAGATGTGAGAACACATTGTCAAAACTGCAGAGCTTCACATCATCCTTATAACTTGAGCATATTCTTGCACCAAAATCTGTCTATATTTTAGAGAAACCCATTTTCCTGTGGAATATCCAATAGTAAAATAAAATTTCCTCCCACACTGCAATACAGAGAGCAAAATAAGCCAAAATCCAATACTTGGAGATATATGGAATTTAAATTTACCTCTTTACCCCTAGTTAACTGAATACATCATTTTATTGTTATCCAAGTCCCAATTCAACTCGCAATCTCTGAAAATTGCTTAACGGTACAATGCTTCTTGCCAAATGATCTTTCAGCAGATTTCTAGTCCATGGAAATTCTTGAAGTTTCATATTTTGAGCCTATCCTTTTTAAATTGTATCATCAGGAGTGTTTGAAGGATTTTAATGGAAGGAAAACTCTGTCTACCAAATGTTGCCTTTAAAGCAAATTTTCATAAGGTTGTGTCCTCAATCAAGTGAAGCAGCATGATTACTACACTCAGTTCACAGAGAAGGTAAAAAAGTGCCGCAGGGGAAAGAGGAGAGACACAAGTTCAAGTTCATGCACAGTATGGATTGAACAACCTTTCTTTTTAACCTTGTCCTATTCTCTTCAAATTATACATGATTTCATCTCTGTCATCCTCAAAATGGAAAAATAGCAAAGACAAAAACACATGCTTTGTCTTATTTAGCTGGTTAAGTCTTTCTACTGCTGTCAACAAGCGACAGTATGGAAATCTCAATTCAAAGGGAGGTTTATTATGAATATAAAACTGACTCCAAAACTCCAATTAATTATAGCAGTTGTACTTTTTCTTTGAAAGATTCAGAAGATTCACTCCTAAATACTGAGAGAGCATCAATGATTATTTGGCCCCCCATGTCCACCCCAAGTGAGCTCCAGAAGCTGCTCCAAGCTAAAACTAAAATAATTTAATTTTGTATGGGACAGACACACAGATATTTTGGATAAAGAAAAAAGTGTATTTTCTGGATCAGTGTTAGGACTATTCCTAAAACTGATCAGCAGAGCATTTTCCCATCTAATAGCCTAGAGTCAATTCACTAAGCTGCTTCCACATTTGAAGATAAAATGTGAATGCAGATTGAGTGAAAATGTTGACTTTCTCCACACTGCAGGGTAAGCAGAATAAGAGTTCCAAGAATGAACAAATAAAAAGCAATTGTGGACTAGCAAGACATTCTTCTTAAATTGTATAAGTGCAAAATAAAAATTTTTTAAAGAGGACTGGAATTGGTTCAACCTGGCTGGTTATTCCACACAAAATTGGAATTAGTTGATGTTTCTTTTTAAATGAATTAAATAAACCCTTATTAATTGTTGGGTTTACAAATTAAACTTCTGGAAAGAGAGTAAATAAGCCACTATAAATGTGTGTGAAGATGTCCCTCATTAAAGGGACAGCCAAGCTATCTGGCTCTACCCTAGCCCTTTGACTCATACTATTGAACCATCTGCCAGTCTCTCCCTAGAGGATAGCCATTAGGCTGCTGGCTAAGTGGCAGGAATTACAATATAAACAACCTTTTCTACATATTTCTTCCCTGTCTCTTTAACAACCTGAGAGTGCTAATAGTTTTGGGAAACAAGAAAAAAAGGGAAAAAATTAAAAAATTAATGTGATTTCTAAACAAAGATAATTTATATTCCATTCATATAAGCAGATTTGCAGAAAAAACTAGACTTTCCCCCCTTACATTTGTTATTGATTGAAATTTGTCACATAAATTTACTCATTGTATCTACGTGTTAGATGTTACTGTTTCCTTTTAAAAAAAAAAGCATTTACTAGCTGAAGTTCACAAACTCCATTCATGTCTCAGCAAAAATTTATCCTTTTTTGTGTGCCCCATAATTCTGATTCTGGCATTAAACAACCATCTAAATTCAAAACCTGGAAGTCACATTTTTTGCCATTCCATTCACACTTACATCTAACCTCAACCTTCCTTCCTTTTCCACTGGAGTTACTCTCATTCACCTGAGAGCACTCTGGCTCTCAGGTCCAGTAACACCTCCAACTGCAACTCTGATTCTCATAAATGCATCGTGCACATTCATGAGAGAGTAACCTTTTCATGTCCTGCTTCTGGTTATACCCCCTGCTCAAATGACTTCAACAATTCCTGAACACCTACAAAATAAAGTCCAAGTACCTTGGTAAGTATTCAGTGAAGGCATTCAAGTCCACACTCAGATCTGACCCTAACTTCTCCCATACTTTTTTCCCACTGCTTCCTTCAAATCATGTTATGATCCCAACAATTAAATGCTTTCTTGGATCTGTCCTGCAAACCTCTCCTTCTCTTGCTGAGTCCACTGTATACACTGCCCAAGATTCTTTTCCTATGGTTGGCCTCCTCAACAATACCATAAACTAATCCCTTGCCACTTCCACTTATCCTCCTTTAGGCCTCTGCTCAGGTTCATCTCCCCAGGAAAGACTTTGTTAAAAACCTAGAGTAGGTTAGGTCTTCTGTTTCATACTCTCCTGACATTGTGTTTCTCCTTTGTAGTGTTCATAGTATGTATGATTAAATATTTGCATAATTACTTGTCTACTTCTGTTTCTGCTACAAGACAGTGAGCTCCATAAAGGCAAAGACTGGTATCTATTTCTTCTCTGTATTACCAGAACCTGTAGCAATCATTCCCCCTTCTTACCTCCTAGGTGCAAAGTTTCTAGAGGAGTTCTCAAACAGAATGTGCACTGCAGTAATATGAAATGATGATGTGTGTATGCATCTTATCTGCAGCCTTCTTGTTCTGTTCACCTTTGTCTCCCTGACAGCACCTTGCACAAATCTGTGCAGCTAGTGTTCAGTTAATCTTTGTTCAATCTAGTTGAGTGGAAAAATCATTAAATGAATGCTTTTTTCACACTGTAAAACCCACATGTAGGAATTGACCTTTGGAAGGTTGGGATTATTAGCTCTGACTTCAGATAATCAGTATAAATTCTTGTCTAAGTGAGAATAAATGAAGTTTACATTTTCTGCCATTTCATTAAAGTGAAGGTCTTAAACCCTAACTTAATCATTTCTAAATAAATTCATTTTGATTTTATTGTGTTTACCCTGCAAATAGAGTTTATTTCACGTTTGTATAGTTCAAGTTCCTTTCAAAGTCTGTTAAACTTTTTCGCATGTAAATATACTAGACTTCTTCACACAGAAATATGTCAGTTTGCTAAAAGGCCAATTTTTTTTCAGCAACATGAAATATTTGCTAGATATGTGGGTCTCCTCGTGTCAAATCAGTCCAGCTTTTCTTGAGGGCTGACAATGTGCCAGCAGCTCTAGAATTTCCACAGAAGCTCACAAACTTCTATATGGAAGTATAACAACATGGTTGAATATAGCTACAGGACTTGTCTTAAAGGTATGATTTCATAATAAGTGTGTTATTTTTATTTAAACTCTATGTCCATTTGGAGTGGCTTGGATGGAAGCTGATGTAGATTGTGGGGAACATACTCTCACTTCAACAACTGATGGCGCCGCCAGTCAGGTCAAGAAAGACCTAGTATTACTACACTTAGGGACAATTTTTTCACATTGCTTTAGAAGCAAAAATTAGGCAATCATTCTTCCCCAACTTTATTCAGGAATAATTCACAGATATAATTGTACATATTTAAAGTAGACAGCGTGGTGATTTGATATACATTGTGAAATGACTACCCATATTGAGATAATTAACACATTTAGCACTTCACATAATCAACTTGTGTGTGTGTGTCTGTGTGTCTGTGTGTGTGTGTGTGTGTGTGTGTGGTGAGAATGCTTAAGATCTACTCTCAGCAACTCTCAAGTATACAATACCATATTGTTAACTATAGTCACCATGCTATACATTAGATCCTCAGAACTTATTCTTATAATTGGAAGTTTGTACGCTTTGACTACATCTCCCCTTTTCACCCTCCTCCCAGCTTCTGGCAGCTACCATTCTATTCTCTGTTTCTATGAAGCTAGCTTTTTTTTTTTTTAAGATTACACATATAAGTGATACCATACAGTATTGTCTCTGTCTTATTTCAATTAGCATAATGCCCTCCAAGTTCATCCATATTATCAAAAATGATGGCAGAATTTTCTTCTTTATAATGGCTTGCTAATATTCCATTATATATATATATACATATACATCACATTTTTTTTACCCATTCATCTGTCGAAGGACATTTAGGTTGTATCCATATACTGACTACTGTGAATAGTGCTGCAATGAACATGCATGTGCAGATATTTCTTAAAGATACTGATTTCATTTCCTTCAAAGGCAATCATTCTTCATTCTTGTAAATGGGGTAGTATATTTACTAATAAGGAATTGGTTGCTCTATTACACCTTGGGTCAAACTGCTTACACAAAGTTCAAATTTAAAATAATTTTTATTAACAACAACTGTTTGAGAACTATCCAAGTGTGAAACGGGATCTATTGCAGGTATAATTTCATGATAACTGTCTTCTCTTATAAATAAATGAAAGTCTACTTCTTTTATTTGGAGAGGCAGTGCTTTCCTGATCTGCATCAACAAATAATATATAGGAAATCACCTTATAAAATGCATGGTTTCTCTCATTCTTATCCACCTAATAAAATCCTTTGTAAAAGAAAAAGGAAACTAAATCAGTGCTGTTTCCATTCACTAACGACTACTGAACCAAATTTAAATAAAAGAAAGAGAAGAGAGCTGTGCAGAAATGTAGGGTGTGTTGCGCCCCTAGTGATTATCTTTCCAGTCCTTCCATCCTTCACAACCAATTGCCCAAAGAAGTGTTTCCCAATTAGGGTATGTGAGTTCTATTCAAGTTAATTTTTTAATTTGATATGTTTATTCTGCCAATAAGCTAAAATTTTATACATAAGCATACTCTGGATATCTGCCTTATACTTGAGTGCAGCCATATCATTTCAGCACCTGTTGAATTTTCTGTACTATCAAAATGAAACTAAACAGTTTGCTTTATTTGTTGAAGCTAATGACAAAAGCACAGACATGGACTTAATATACAAATAATATTTTCATGCCAAATGAAGGTTAGATGGATATCACTAAACACTCTCAAAACAATGGTTATGAAGGTGTTTCAATGAAGAAAAGTGAAAGAAATTTTGAGGTATCCCTGAGCATATGGTGATATAGGCAGGTCAAGTTTAATAGAACCTGCCTGTGTAGCAGCTGGTTTCATATTTATATTTTGAGCAATGATTCTGTTTCAGCAAAAAACATCATCTGTCATAGTAAAGCAATGTTTTAAAATAAAATTTTATGTTCTCTTTTAGTTCTGTTTGCATTTGATTGGTAAGATTATTTTGAAGATTATGTGGAAGAGTTGTATGGAGATTGTGGGGAATTACTCTCCACCCTCGGCTACCAGTTGACAGCCCCATTGGGTAGAAAACCAGAAACACAGTATTACTGTACTATTACATGTAATTTCCCATGTTGTTTTAAACCAAGAAACAAAAAATAGTGATCATGTTTTTATTCTTCCCCATTCAACAAACTTATAAAAGAAGGTAGTATATTTCTTAATAAGCACAAAATGCTTGAACTTTTTAAAATATTGAAAATAGTGATGAATAAAAATAATTTTAAACTACACTGAGGAGGGCTGTGATCATTTCTTTTTCATCTAAAAGAGGCCATGCATGTCTCAGCTTTGAGAAACACTGTCCTTAGATACCCAGCATCTTTTATCCTACCTTTAGTAATAGCATCCCACTCTTCCCTTGGAAAACTATTCCTCTATTACATGTGGTTCTAGTAGAACTATAAATCATGCTGCTACTTTTTCCCTTATCCAAGGTATGGACACATAACTCACATTAGAACAATCAAAATTCTCTCTCTTAGGAATGTGACTATTGGATGGAGCCATATAAAAAGTAGAAGACAGATAGAACTGAGTTATGTCCAAGGAAAATGATTATGGGTCCTCACTACTGAGATCCCTGGAGCAACAGTGGATTTCTGTTCTTTCCTGAAGCCTATGTTGTTGAACCTACCATTTTGTATTATGAGTAATACATTATGCTTCCTTTAAATTCTTTTTTTCTTTTTTGCTTAAGTTAATCAAAGTCAGTTTCTATTGGTCACCGCCAAGAATCCTAACTGATACACTAACCTAAACAAAACAAATCCAAACACACAAACATCAAAAGAGAAGACCAAAAATCACTCAAGAGTTGAGAAAAGGATAGAAAGAGTAAAACAAGACTGTGCATAACATCTTATTCCTTTCTCTGACTGACTTTGGATTCACTTACTAATACATTTTAAAATTGGCATGTATTCAGCTCTATAATATATCACACATGACTAAACGTTTCTTGAAAGCAAGAATGAAATTTTAGTCATATGGTATCTCTAGCCTCTCACAAAATGCTTGGCATACATAGCAGGTAGTCAATAAATATGTTTTGAACTGACAAATATTCACAGATATAAGAATATGTCAACAAACAAAGACCTTTTAAGATTCATTGAGTTCGTTGTAAAGAGAGATACAGGTTAATTTTCCAGTTATTGGAGAATGTTCTTTAGAAAAGTAATTATTGCTATCATGAACATCCTTCACTCTATAGTAAGCTCCTTTAAGTAAGCTCCTTTATAGTAAGCTCCAAAAATAGAAAACCGTTTCTATTCTTGTATTTCCAGAACTCTAAAAGTGTTTGGTACATAGCTGTCATTCAATAACTATTTGTTTAGTAAATTAATGTATATTGAAACTAGATACAGCACCCTAGAATTTTCATGATATAAATTAATGTGAGTTGATTTTGTAGACACTCTTTGTATCCTACTCTAGTTCACACCTAACGTTCTGCCCAAACTATCTGTATTACTTACCAAATTTTCTCCTTAAGGCTATCAGGTATGTCATACAGTAACACCAGTTCTTCCAATTCTCTAACAATATACTAGGTCTATTGAGGTCTAAGGTGAGAACCATGGAGCATTGAATATTAAATTAATTAGTAGTACTGATTTCTGTCAGAAGTACTGCCATTATCAACAGCTTTATTAAGATATTCTCAGTCCTTTTTGCTGAAGCACATGATCCAGAAATCACTATAACATATGTTAAGTTTCTGTGACCTAGGTTATTCTGTCACAGAGCTTTAAGAACCAGGTAGCCTTACACTCACCTCTACTCCATCCCTATCTCACCATCCTGATCCAAATGGATCACTTTCATGAGACGCTCAGCAGAGTTGAGGCATGGTCTTATGTATATTATGTTTCAGTTAAAAATGGATGTTGGTATCACTAATTATTAAAGAAATGCAAATCAAAACTACAATGAGGTATCACCTCAAACCAAGCAGAATGACCATCATCAAAAAGTTTACAAATAATAAATGCTGGAGAGGGTGTGAAGAAAAGGGAACACTCCTACACTGTTGGTGGGAATGTAAATTGGTATAGCCACTATGGAGAACAATATGGAGGTTGTTTAAAAAACTAAAAATAAAGTTACCATATGACCCAGCAATCCCACTCCTGGGCATATATCTGGAGAAAACTATAATTTGAAAAGATACATGCACCCCAATGTACATTGTAGCACTATTTACAATAGCCAAGACGTGGAAGCAACCTAAGTGTCCACTGACAGAGGAATGGATAAAGAAGATGTGGTACATATATACAATGGAATATTACTCAGCCATAAAAAAATGAAATAATGGCATTTGTAGCCACATGGATGGACCTAGAGATTATCATACTGAGTGAAGTAAGCCAGACAGAGAAAAACAAATATCATATAACATCTCTTATATGTGGAATCTAAAAAAATGATACAAATGGACTTATTTACAAAACAGAAATAGACACACATAGAAAATAAACTTATGGTTACCAAAAGGGAAGAGGGTAGAGGGATAAATTAGGAGTTTGGGTTAACATATACACACTACTATATATAAAGTAGATAACCAACAAGGACCTACTGTATAGCATAGGAAACTCTACATCTTATAATAATTATAAGGGAAAATAATCTGGAAAAGAATATATATATATATATATATAACTGAATCACTTTGTTGTACACCTGAAACTAACACACCATTGTAAATCAACTACACTTTTATTAAAAAAAGAAGAAAAAAAATTAAAAAGTAGTTAGTAGTAATAACAAAAAAAAGAAAAAGAAAGAAGGTTGATTAGTGTTTGCTTAGGCCTGAGGGGAATGGGAGGGATAGGGGAGTGATAGCTAAAAGGGGTGTGGTTTCTATTTGAGGTAATGAAAATGTTTTAAAATTGACTGTAGAGACAGTTGCACATATGTGTGACTACATTAAAAACCATCAAATTGTACATATGAAATAGGTGAATTCTATATATGTTAATTATATCTCAATAAAACTGTCATTTAGAAAATGGATGTTGGTGAGAAAGTTCTAACGGAAGTGGTCCCCAAAACTGAACAAAGATGTGGCAAGTATACTGTACTTCTGAACTTAATGAAGTCACTCTACTCCTTGGAGCTGTGGGATTTGTAATTCAAAGTAGAAATTAAAGACTCCATGGGGCTTCCCTGGTGGTGCAGTGGTTAAGAATCTGCCTGCCAATGCAGGGGACATGGGTTCGAGCCCTTGTCCAGGAAGATCCCACATGCCATGGAGCAACCGTACACCACAACTACTGATCCTGCATGCCACAGCTACTGAAGCCCGAGGGCCTAGAGCCCATGCTCCGCAACAAGAGAAGCCACCGCAATGAGAAGCCTGTGCACCACAACAAAGAGTAGCCCCCGCTTTACCACAACTAGAGAAAGCCCGCACGCAGCAATGAAGACCCAACGCAGCCAAAAAAATAATAATAAAATAAATTTAAAAATAAAATAAACAGTTTCTGTTAAAAAAAAAAGAAATTAAAGACTCCTTACCCTGAGGCATCTGATTATCAAGACAAACAAAAAAACTTTGTTCTAGTTCTTTCTTTGCCATTAACTCTATTTATGACCTTGATCAAGTTATTTAATATCTCTGAATTTCAGCTGCCATGCCTATCCACCTATCCATTTTTACACTTTAAGAAGAAACTTTCTTTGGCCATATCATGCTTTCTCTGGCCTTCATACTTCTGTACATGTTGAAAATGTTCTTGCCTCCTGATGATTGCCTGGCTAACTTTTTATTTAATTAGCCCACATTCAATCAACACTCATCCTAGAAGCCTCCCAGACTGCCCTAGTTCCCCTTCCCATGCTTGCACAGCATCCTGGACGTGTCTCTCTCACAACTCTTATCATACTACATCATCAGTGCTCTTGTTGATCTATCCATCTCTTCTTTTGGATTAAGAGCTCTTTGAGTGTCTGGACTGTGTCTTATTCCTAATGCTATTCTTATTAATTTACACAGTGCCTGTACATATTAGATGCTCAATATGTGAATTAATGAATGGATAGATGGATGGATGGATGGATGAATAAAATAACAGATTGTTCTAATACTGGTGGCTTTTTAATGACCAAATGGCATATTTGATAAATATTATTCTACAGATATAAAAACCTCTGGAATAATGCTTGGTCTCATTACAATACAAAATGTAAGTGAAGGAAAGAAATCCAGTTGCATCCCTTCCTGACAAAAGAGGACTACACGCAGGATCTATTGTTTCTGTGGTCCTTAGATCAGCTTAATTATAATGGAGGTATTTACATAAACACGATTATGCTATCTGCAGTCAATTCACTATAAATACTTTCTTTTGATGAATGCAGAAGTTAACAGAAAAAATGAATATCATCACCATCACAGCAATTTTTATAAGGAGTTTTGAATAATAAATTAGCAGTGTACAACAGTAAAATTTAAGAGCCATTTAGGAGGCATATTGTTTCATATTTTTTCATTGTTTTATCGATAAAAACAGTGCTTAATGTCACATAACAGAAAAATGCCAATGTTAACAATATCACTAACATTCTAGTTTTGGAACATATTTTAATAGAATTCCATTTCAAGTTTTCTTTAGTATAAATGTAGTAAAATCAAGTATATCTTATTTGAAGCCTAAAAAGAAATCACTTACTAAAGTTTCAAATATTTGTTATTCGTTGGAATTTTACCATAACAAATAAGGCATACCATTCACATTGATGTTTGTTTTTTATCATTCCTCTATATTTTACTATTGGAAGAAAATATGCTTCATGGTCTAAGCCTGCATTGCATTGTTTCCAATATCTCAAAAACTTACGCATCTGGTGTGTGTTGACAAGATGCTATTTTATTTTTGACAATGATTATAAATAGAAGAAAAAGGATAGCTGAAAATTTGAGAATCAAAAATTTTTCTTCCTTATCAAAGCAGCAAACGTGATGACCACTGTCCTAAAATTTCAGTAGATTTTATAAATTTCCAAAAGAGCAATGCAAAAGCAGATAATAAGGGAGAAGATACACAACCAAAAAGCTTATTTCTTACAGTCATTACAGTTTTTCTGGAAAAGCTGAGTAATGATATAGATGCTTTTGGAAAACCTCTAAAAGGCAGTCAACGTAAAGAAGTTTTCAATAACAATTTATTCTTTGGCCTTGTATATTGTTCATATTTGTGTTTATTTTCGATTTTCATATTTGTTTCTTAAAATATATCAGCAAATGAGTTGATTTAGGGATTACATATATTTTTCTCTAACACTTGGGACAGCTCGGGGCAACTGTAAGTTTGAGGAGAGGTGTGAAGGCAGCAAATCTGATTGTACAGATTATACAAAAAGAAAATGTCATGAATGAACAAGTAAGAGTACAATGAGTCACTACTTTATACAGAATTTAATTGACAATTGCAGTTCAAAACGACACTGGGTTCTTACCTAAAGAAATTCATGGTCATTGATTTAAAAATAAAAATTTTTACCTCTTCTCAACAATCTTCAAAGGATATTGATAAGTTACAAATATTACATTGTCACCATTTGGCTTTCACAGCTCTGATAGTTATCCTTTTGGCTCCCCACAAGGAGAGTTTGTTTACATGATAATTGAATGTTTTAGACAGATTGTTAATGAAGTCTTTTTCAATATGGTAATAATAATATTAACTAGAAATCGCTCTTTAATTACTTACATACAAATTTTATGTTTTCTTGAATCATGTCATCAGTTTTAGTTTACTTCATTTTAACTATTTATTCTTATATTATTATTTAAAATAGTAGCTTTTTGTGGAGTGCTTACTCTGTCCCTAGGACTATACCAAGAATTTTTTGCAGATTATCTCATTTAATCTCTACAAAAAACAGATCAAACAGGTGCTCTTATTAACTTGATTTTAAAGATGAGATAACTCAGGCTTAGAAAGGATTTCTTGATCTGGTTAGCGGCAGAAACTGAGCCCGTCCCAGATCTGTCTGATTTCTGAACTTACGCTCTTAGTCACAAACTCAACTGCTTGAAGAGAGAACATGATCGTACCATTCAAAGTCTCACTTTAGTCATTTGTTATTCATAAAATGTTCGTTTTATTTTAAGTTAGACTATAAACAGGATTTTATTTTAAGTTAGACTATAAACAGTAAAATGAAATTCTGAAATGCATAAAGAAGACGGAGCAAAACTGCTGTTAAATCTTGATCTTTTCAGAGTATTACAGTTAGCAATTATACCAGATTCATAAACATCGTGTACCACAGGTCAGAGCAAGTTTTTCAGTCCAACTCAGCTTATTCCATAGAAATAGATGCCTTATTAAAATACACATGCATAATAATTACTAAACATTCATTTCTAAATTACAGACACCAATACATTATTTAGAGCAGAAGAGAGAATCTCAATCTCATAAGATCAAATCTCAGCAAAAACACATTTCAAACATTACATAGTTCTGCATAGTATTCTCTAAACTTGATAATGTCTAATACATCCTAAATTTCTTAAATCATACACAATATTTCCCATGGGCTTCCCTTGATTCTCTAATTTACATTTTTTTAATCTGCTTTACATCAAAAGCGTTTTCAGTTATCTTCCTGAGAACTTCTGAATTCTATCTAACTATATACTTAGAACTTATCAAAGAATACAACCTCAGTTATTAATTAGGTATCATTAGTTTTATTTATTTATTTATTTATTTTTACATGTTTATTGGAGTATAATTGCTTCACAATGTTGTGTTAGTTTCTGCTGTAAAACAAAGTGAATCAGCTATATGTATACATATATCCCCATATCTCCTCCCTCTTGAGCCTCCCGCCCACCCTCCCTATCCCGCCCCTTTAGGTGGTCACAAAGCACTGAGCTGCTCTCCCTGTGCTGTGCAGCTGCTTCCCACTAGCTATCTATTTTACATTTGGTAATGTATATATGTCAATGCCACTCCCTCCCTTTGTCCCAGCTTACAATTCGCCCTCCCGGTTTCCTCAAGTCCATTCTCTATGTCTGCGTCTTTATTCCTGTCCTGCCCCTAGGTTCTTGAGAACCTTTTTTTTTTTTTTTTTGATTCCATATATATGTGTTAGCATGCGGTATTTGTTTTTCTCTTTCTGACTTACTTCACTCTGTATGACAGACCCTAAGTCCATCCACTTCACTACAAATAACTCAATTCCATTTCTCTTTATGATTAATATTCCATTGTATATATGTGCCACTTCTTCTTCATCCATTCATCTGTCGATAGACACTTAGGTTGCTTCCATGTCCTGGCTATTGTAAATAGTGCTGCAATAAACACTGTGGTACATGTCTCTTTTTGAGTTATGGTTTTCTCAGGGTATATGCCCAGTAGTGGGAATGTTTGGTCATATGATAGTTAGATTTTTAGTTTTTTAAGGAACCTCCATACTGTTCTCCATAGTGGCTGTATTCATTTACATTCCCACCAACAGTGCAAGAGGGTTCCCTTTTCTGCACACTCTCTCCAGCATTTATTGTTTCTGGACTTTTTGATGATGGCCATTCTGACTGGTGTGAGGTGATACCTCATTGTAATTTTGATTTGCATTTCCCTAATGATTAGTGATGTTGAGCATCCTTTCATGTGTTTGTTGATATCTTCAACAATCTGTATATCTTCTTTGGAGAAATGTCTATTTAGGTTTTCTGCCCATTTTTGGATAGGATTGTTTGGTTTTTTTGATACTGATCTGCATGAACTGCTTGTATAGTTTGGAGATTAATCCTTTGTCAGTTGCTTCATTTGCAAATATTTTCTCCCATTCTGAGCATTGTCTTTTCTTCTTGTTTATGGTTTCCTTTGCTGTGCAAAAGCTTTTAAGTTCCATTAGGTCCCATTTGTTTATTTTTGTTTTTATTTCCATTTCTCTAGGAGGTGGGTCAAAAAGGATCTTGCTGTGATTTATGTCATAGAGTGTTCTGCCTATGTTTTCCTCTAAGAGTTTTATAGTGCCTGGCCTTACATTTAGGTCTTTAATCCATTTTGAGTTTATTTTTGTGTATGGTGTTAGGGAGTGTTCTAATTTCATTCTTTTACATGTAGCTATCCAGTTTTCCCAGCACTACTTATTGAAGAGGCCTGTGTTTTCTCCATTGTATATTCTTGCCTCCTTTATCAAAGGTAAGGTAACCATATGTGCATGGGTTGATCTCTGAGCTTTCTATCCTGTTCCACTGTTTCTTTTTTTGTGCCGGTACCATACTGTCTTGATTACTGTAGCTTTGCAGTATAGTCTGAAGTCAAGGAGCCTGATTCCTCCAGCTCCATTTTTCTTTCTCAAGATTGCTTTGGCTATTTGGGGTCTTTTGTGTTTCCATACAAACTGTGAAATTTTTTTGTTTTTCTGTGAAAAATGCCATTGGTAGTTTGATAGGGATTGCATTGAATCTGTAGAATGCTTTGGGTAGTATAGTCATTTTAAATTGAAATCATGTCTAGTATCTTTTCCAACTACAATGCAATGAGTCTAGGTATCAATTACAGGAAAAAATCTGTAAAAAATACAAACACATGGAGGCTAAACAATATACTACTAAATAACCAATAGATCACTGAAGAAATCAAAGAGGTAATCAAAAAATACCTAGAAACAAATGACAATGAAAACACAATGACCCAAAATCTATGGAATGCAGTAAAAGCACTTTTAAGAGTGAAGTTTATAGCAATACAATCTTATCTCAAGAAACAAGCAAAATTTCAAATTAACAGCCTAAACTTACACCTAAAGCAATTAGAGAAAGAAGAACAAAAAACCCCCAAAGTTAGCAGAAGGAAGGAAATCATAAAGATCAGATCAGAAATAGATCAAAAAGAAATGAAGGAAACAATAGCAAAGATCAACAAAACTAAAAGCTGGTTCTCTGAGAAGATAAACAAAATTGATAAACCGTTAGCCAGACTCATCAAGAAAAAAATGAGAGAAGACTCTAATCAATAGAATTAGAAATGAAAAAGGAGAAGTAACAACTGACACTGCAGAAATACAAAGGATCATGAGAGATTCCTACAAGCAACTCTATGCCAATAAAATGGACAACCTGGAAGAAATGGACAAATTCTTAGAAAAGTACAACCTTCCGAGACTGAACCAGGAAGAAATAGAAAATATGAACAGACCAATCAAAAGCACTGAAACTGAAACTGTGATTGAAAATCTTCCAACAAACAAAAGCCCTGGACCAGACGGCTTCATAGGTGAATTCTATCAAACATTTAGAGAAGAGTTAACACCTATCCTTCTCAAAATCTTCCAAAATATAGCAGAGGGAAGAACACTCCCAAACTCATTTTATGAGGCCACCATCACCCTGATACCAAAACCAGACTAAGATGTCATGAAAAAAAGAATACTACATGCCAGTATCACTGATGAACAAAGATGCAAAAATCCTCAATAAAATACTAGCAAACAGAATCCAGCAGCACATTAGTTTATTCTTGTGTTTGTTTCTTTTGCTTTAGGAAGCACAACCAAAAAAATATGTTGTTACAATTTATGTCAGTGTTTTGCCTATGTTCTCTTCTAGGAATTTTATGGTTTCAGGTTTTACATTTAGGTCTTTAATCAATTTTGAGTTTATTTTTTGTATAAGGTATGAGCTAATGTTCTAAACTCATCCTTTTACATGAGGCTGTCCAGTTTTCCCAGCACCATTTATTGAAGAGGCTGTCTTTTCTTCAGTGTATATTCTTGCTTCCCTTGTCATAGATCAATTGACCATAAGTGTATGGGTTTATTTCTGGGCTCTCTATCCTGTTCCATTGATCTATGAGTCTGTTTTTGTGCCAGTACCATGCTGTTATGATTACTGTAGTTTGGTAGTATAGTCTGAGGTTACAGAGCATGATACTTCCAGCTCTGTTCTTTCTCAAAATTGTTTTGACTATTTGACATCCTTTGTGTTTCCATACAAATTTTAGAATTATTTATTCTAGTTCTATGAAAAATGATATTGGTATTTTGATAGGGATTGTATTGAATCTGTAGATTGACTTTTGTAGTATGGTAATTTTACACTTTAACTCTTCCAATCCATGAATTCAGTATATCTTTCCATCTGTTTGTGTCACCTTCAATTTCTTTCATCAGTGTTTTATAGTTTTCTGAGTACAGGTCTTTTACCTACTTAGCTAGACTTATTACTAGGTATTTACTTCTTTTTGATGCAATTGTAAATGGGATTATTCTCTTAATTTCTCATTTGGATTGTTCATTATTAGCGTATAGAAAAGTAACACTTTTCTGTGTATTAATTTTGTATCCTGCAAATTTACCAAATTCTTTGTTGAGCTTCAGTATTTTTTTGGTGGCATCTTTAGGATTTTCTATGTATAATATCATGTCATCTGTAAACAGCAACAATTTTACTATTTTCTTCTCAATTTGGATTCCTTTTATTTCTCTTTCTTCTCTGATTTCTGTGGCTAGGACTTCCAATATTATTTTGAATAGAAGTGGTGAGAGTGGACATTCTTTTCTTGTTCCTGATCTTGGAGGCAATAATTTCAGCCTTGCACCATTGGGTATGAAATTAGCTGTCGGATGATCATAAACAGACTTTATTATGTTGAGATATCATCCCTCTATACCCACATATGAGAGTTTTTATCATAAATGGATGTTGAATTTTGGCAGAATTGGCCTGTGAAACCCTCTGATCCTGGGCTTTTGTTGGTTGAAAGTTTTTTGATTACTGATTCAGTTTCATTACTAGTTGTTGGTCTGTTAAGTTTTCTATTTCTTCCTGATTCAGTCTTGGAAGATTGTATGTTCCTACAAATTTATCCTTTTCTTCTAGGGTGTCCAATTTGTTGGTGCATAATTGGTCATGGTAATCTCATAATGTTTTTATTTCTGTGGTATTGGTTGTAACTTCTCTTCTTTCATTTCTGATTTTCTTTATTTGAGCCCTTTTTTTCTTAATGAATCTGGCTAAAGGTCTGTAAATTTTCTTTATCTTTTCAAAGAACTATCTCTTACTTTCATTGATTTTTTTGTCTCTATCTTATTTAATTCTACTGTGATCTTTATTATGTCCTTCCTTCTACTAATTATAGGCTTTTTAAAAATCTTTTTCTAGTTTCTGTAGGTGTAAAGTTAGATTGTTTGAGATTTTTCTTATTTTTTGAAGGAGGCCTGCATTGCTATGAACTTCTTAGAACTGCTTTTGCTACATCCCATAAATTTTGGAAAGTTGTTTGTCCATTTTCATTTGTCTCAAGGTAGTTTTTGATTTCTTTTTTGATTTCTTCATTGACCCATGCCTATTTAGTAGCATGTTGTTCAGTCTCCACATATTTGTGATTTTTCTCCAGTTTTCTACTTGTAATAGATTTCTAGTTTCATACTGTTGTGATTAGAAAAGATACTTGATATGCTCTCCATCTTCTTAAATTTACTGAGACTTGATTTATGGCCTAACATGTGAGCTATTATGGACAATGTTCCATGTACACTTCAAAAAATGTATATTCTGCTTTTTTTTTGGATGAAATGTCCTGTAGATATCTATTAAGTCCAATTGATCTATTGTTTTATTTTAGACCACTGTTAACTTTTTGATTTTCTGTCTGGATGATCTGTCCATTGATATAAGAGGGGTGTTAAAGTCCCTTACCATTATTGTATTACTGTCAATTTTCCCCTTTATGTCTGATAGTATTTGCTTTATATATTTAGGTGTTCCTTTATTGAGTGCATATATGTTAATGAGTGTTATATTCTCTTCTTTTATTGATCCCTTTATCACTATTTAATGCCCTTCTTTGTCTTTTTTATAATTTTGTCTGATATGAGTATTGCTATCTTCCCTTTCTTGTCATTTTCATTCACATTACTGTCTTTCTCCATCTCTTTACTTTCAGTCTGTGTGTGTTTCTTTGTAAAGTGAGTCTCTTTTAAGTAGCATATAGATGAGTTGTTTTTGTTTTGTTTTTTATCCAGTCAGCCACCCTATGATTTTTTTTGATTAGAGGATTTAGTCTATTGACATTTAAAGTAATTATTGATAAGTATGTACTTATTGCCATTTTAGTACTTATTTTCCAGCTGTTTTTAAAGTTCTCTTCATCTCATTTTTGTTTCTTCCCTTGTGGTTTTATAATTTTCTCTAGTCCTATGCTTGCATTCCTTTCTCTCTAGTTTTTGCCCATCTATTGTATGATAGGTTTGTGATTTGTGGTTAACATGGGGTTCTTAAATGTTGACCTATAACTATATCTACTTATTTTAAGTAGGTTTTCCTTTAAGTTCAAATTCATTCTAAAAGTTCTACATTTTCATTCCTCTCCCCCACATTTTGGTTTTTGATGTCATATTTTAAATCTTCATGTTTATTCCTTAACTGTTTATTGTAGTCATGGTTGCTTTTACAATTTTTTGTCTTTTAATCTTCATACTAGCTTATTTAAGTGGTTTATCCTCAGCATTTACTATATATTTACCTTTACTAGTGGGATTTTTCCTTTCCTCTAGTTTCTTACCTCTTTTTATTGCCTTCTTTTTTTCCACTTCAAGAAGATCCATTATCATTTCTTTTTGGTTTAGTATTGATGAACTCTTTTAGTTTTTACTTGACTAAGGAGTTCCTTATCTCTCCTTCAATTCTAAATATAATCCTGGGTAGAGTATCCTATGTTGCAGGTTTTTCTCTTTCAGAAGTTTGAATATATTATACCATTCCCTTCTGACCTGCAAAGTTTCTGCAGAGAAATTAGCTGGTGGCCTTATAGGGAGTCCCTTGCATATGATTCTTTGTTTTCTTCTTGCTGCCTTTAGAATTCTCTTTACCCTTAACTTTTGTCTAATTATGATATATCTTGATGTGGGTCTGTGTTCATCTTGTCTGGGACCCTCTGCTTCTTGTACCTGGATATCTGTTTCCTTCTTCAGGTTTGGGAAGATTTTAGTCATAATTTTATCAAATACATTTTCAACCCTCTCCTCTCCCTCTTCTTTTTCTGGTACCCTTATAATGGGAATGTTGGTATGCTTGAAGTTATCCCAGAGAACCCTTAAACTCTTTTTATTATTATTTTTTCTTTTTTCTGTTCTGATTGGGTGATTTCCATTATTCTATATTCCAGATCATTTATGTGTTCTTACGTATTACCTAGTCTGCTATTAATTCCTCCTAGTGTGTTTTTTCATTTCAGTAATTTTACTCTTCAGTTTTGACTGCTTTTTAAATATTTTCTAGTTTCTTATTAAAATTTTCATTATTTTCATCTATTTTTTCCTAATTCAGTTAGCATTCTTATTACTAATGCTTTGAATTCTTTATCTGGTAAATTATTTCTTTCTGTTTCATTAGCTGTTTTTTCAGGGGTTTTCTCTTGTTCTTTCTATTGAAAGAAACCTTCCTACCTATTGAAAGAAATTCCTTTGTCTTGTCATTTTGCTTAACTTTTTCTGTATCTATGAAATTAAGTTAAACAGATATCTCTGGTGGTCTTGAATGGGCTTCCTCATGTGGCAGCATCCCTGTATAGTCTGCATATGCCCAGTGCTTTGGTGGGAGAACTGGAATTGATGTGAACACAAGTCACATCTTTCCTCTGGGTGTGCTGCCAGCTATCACTTGGTGAGAGGTGGGGCTGGAAATGGAGGGACTAGCACTGGAGCCAGCTATGAGCTGGGGTTACCCATCGGATCCATGGCTGTCACCACCTTATCAGGGGCAGAGGCAGGTCCCAACTTGCATGAGTAGAAGCCCTGAGGGTCATGTCCAAGCTGGCTCCATTCTCTTTAGGTGTGTGCTCTCCCCACTCCTAGCACCTGCATCCTCACCCAGAAGGAGAACAGTGCTGGAGCAAAAGTGTGTGGTGTGATCATTTGGTGTGTGTCCAGGCACAGGCTGCAGCAGTCCAGACTGGGTCTAGATCTGGACTACTTCTGATGCACTTCTTGTGTAAGTGCCAGTAATGGCTGCCCCACCCTGCTGAGATGCAGCTTTGGCTCTGAGCTGCCTCTGTGTCTCACAACCAAGCCCTTGCCCCAGTGTGGAGTTGTTTCATGAAGCTTCAGGCTGGACCATTTGCTTGGCTCAGGCTGTGGCACACACTAGGGCAATCATAGGTAATTTTCCAGCCACTGGTGCAGTTTTCAATCCAACCTCTCTGACCTGTTTTGGGAGCAAGAAAATGTGTCCTCCTTATGAGCAGAGTTCAGGCATCCCACAGCCCTCCTGTTAGTCTCATCAGCCTTCCAAACAACGAAGGGGGCTTGTATTCCCTGTGTTGGGCCCCAGAGATTGGACACCCAATATGTGGCTTGAACCACCCACTCCCCAGGGAGGATCTCCACCTGTGTAATCTCCCTTTTCCTCTGAGTCCCCTCACAGGGGCAAAGGTCCCGACATGATTGCTTCTCTTCTCTTCCTACCCAAATCCACATGGATCTTTCTTACAGCCTTTGTTGTACAGGAGTCTTTCTGCAAGTCTCCTGTTAGTTTTCAGTGAGAATTGTTCCACATATAGATGTACTTTTCATGTGTTCCTGGAGTGAGGTGAGTTTTACATCCTCCTACTCTGCCATCTTAATCTCCTCCAGAACATTCCATCTTCCCAGTTTCTAGAGGCTGCCTGAATTTCTTGGCACCTAGCACCCTTCTCCCCACTCTTATGCTCTTAACATTTGCCATTTTAATTATGGCATATCTTGATGTGGATCTCTTTGGATTCATCTTGTTTGGGACTTTCTGTTCTTCCTACACCTAGATATCTGTTTCCTTCCCCAGATTAGGGAAGCTTTCAGCCATTATTTATTTAAATAATTTTTCTGCCCCTTTCTCTCTCTCTCTTCTTCTGGGACCCCTATAATGCAAATGTTGATATGTTTCATGTTATCCCAGAGCTCCCTTAAACTATCCTCATTTTTAAAATTCTTTTTTCTTTTTGCTGTTATGATTGGGTGATTTCCATTATTCTGTCTTCTAGATCACTTATCTGTTCTTATCATCTAATCTGCTGTTGATTCCTTCTCGTGTATTTTTCATTGCAGTTATAGTCTTCATCTCTGATTAGTTCTTTCTCATATTTTCTAATGCTTTGTTGACATTCTCACTGTGTTCCTCCATTCTTCTCCTGTGTTTGATAAGCTTCTTTATGATCATTACCTTGAACTCTCAATCAGATAAATTACTTATCTCCATTTCATCAGTGTTTTTTCTGTGATCGTATCTTGTTCTTTTGTTTTGAATGTATTCTATTTTGAATGTATCTATTATGTCTATTTTGTTTCACTTTCTGTGTTTGTTTCTATGACTTAAGCAAAACAGATACCTTACCTGGTCTTAAAGATGGGGCTTAGAGTAAGAGCATCCCATATGTAGACTGCATGTACCAAGAGGCTTTGGCAGGCCAGCTGGGGCTGGAGCAAGTGTGGGCCAAGGGTGTCCCAGGGCATGCGGCACCAGAGCCAACCCAGTGGGACAGCTTGAACTGTAGCAGGTGTGTGCCAGGAGGTCCTGCAGCCTTGTGCTCCAAGGCCACCCTGGTGGGATGGCTGGAGCTGGAGCAGGCACAGGCTGAGGGTGTCCCAGGGTGCTCCGCACGAAGGCCACCTCAGGATGACTGGGGTTGGAGCAGGCATGGGCTGGGGTGGCCTTGGGTTGTGGGGATGTGGCTGGAGCTGGTGTAAGCAGGGGGCCTGGGATGTGATGGGGCAGTTCTAGCAGGCTGGCTAGAGTGCATGGACCATGTTCCTAGCTGCACTATCAAGGTGGATGGGGAGTGCAAAAAATGGCACTCTTGGTGCCTCAGACCCTGGAGAGAGTTCCAATAGTTCCTGGCTCATTTGGAAGACTCTCTAGGGTCAGTTAATAGATTCCCTTCACGTGTAGTTTGGTGCCTTTTAAACCACTGTTTTTTTCACTGTGCCCCAGAACAGGCAAGTCTGCAGGTAGGCCCCTTACTATTACCTCCTCTTACTCCAGGTCACTACATCAGGAGCGGGGGTTCCCATCAATTCCATGTTTCCATCTCTTCTATCTGTCTCTATGTGGTCCCTCTATCATTTGTTCAGAAGCTGTTCAATCAGGCTTCATTTATTCTTTATGAGGAATTGCTTTATATGTAGGTGTAGATTAGGTGTGTCCATAAGAAGAAGTGAGTTGCGGGTCTTCCTATATGACCATCATTGACACCAGATAAAACATTAAATATTTCTAAATGTTTATTTTTAAAATGGTTAAAACATTCTAGCAGAAACACTTCCGCCTTTCTTCCCAGGACAGGAGAAAAAATAAACGATTGTACTGAAAACAACAATATTGACGGGAGAGACACACACATGCAAAAGTAAATCCTAGAATCTTAATCCAGGAAAGAGTTCAAACTCTCACAGAAAAGATATGAAAAAAACAATAGTCCACATGATTATTAAAATAACCTCCTAACAGGCATAGATTCTTTGCAGTTTTTCTTCAGCTAGTATAAAGAAGACCTTTGCCTGTGAAATACTGATCAACCAGGAAATAATTATTTCTGACTCAAACGTTATTCTTAAAAAGGTTTAGACTAAGTTTTTAACTGTTCTTTTAAAAATGTTTAAAGCCAGAACCCCTTTTCTGCTCTACATTAATTTATCATTTTAAGCTTGGCTACTTCTAACAATACAGTCATACTGTATATGATAGTATGATTGAAATAAGGACTCTAGTGATATTGTATTTTCTTTTATTTTAATAGAAAGAAGTAATTGAGTAGAAATAAAATTGTACTCAACTTACACAGCTAAATTGAAACCACCACTTACCTGAGTCTTTCAAACACTCATTTAATCAATGTGTGCTTTTAATTGTAACAGTTACATGCTTACTGAGAGAGCTTAATTAAGAAATACAATGATGAAATTAGTAAATGTACTAAAGGAAGCCATTTGGACATTTAGTCCCTCATCCCACAGACTATCTGTATTCATTTTATGTTTTTAAAATGCATTTAGGAACAATTTAGTGAGCAATATAGCAATACCAGATGTACTTGAGAAGCTGATTACGAAGCAGATGGTTTTACGATCACACTTGTGTTTTGAAAGGTGTTATTCTATTATATAAGGTTCACATTTATGACACATGCTTCTTGTTTAGTATTGTGGACAGTGTCATCCTGTCAGAGCATCTCACACATTTCTATTTCTTTGCATCTGTTCTGTAAGTATGCTTACTGATTCCCTTAGCAGGAGGGATAAATCATCCATTACATTGTTGAAAGTATGGTATATTACACAGTCTTAATTTTCTGATTAACATGATGACATCAGTATAACTTACACTATAGGCAACCACGGAAAATCAACAAGATGTATAAAGCCAAGTCAGATTGCAACCTGTTTATTAAATGCCTGATCCATGTAACCTAAGAAGATTTGATGTGAAAATTTTATTCGTTAATGATGTTTTTCTGCTATATATGATATAGTCTTGCTTAACCCAGCTCAAAGGTAAAAAGCAGTCTGGAAGTAATTCTATATTAAGAGGCTATAACCATAGTTATTCTAGATATACTAATCTAATAATAAAAACATTAGTCTCTACTTAGCCATAATAGAAAGTAAATGTGACAACAGTGATAAGCATGGCTTTCTGAAGAAAGCAATTAAGCATTATGCCTTTTGTTCATGCAATAAATTTCAATTTTGTCACTTCTTTAGGATGTAATGAAATGTAAGAAAAGCGGTTCAAGAAAGAGCCCAACTTGTCTATGAACTCAGTCTTAAGTGTCCTGATATCTTGGCAATGTTCCCTGCCTGATTTGTCAAGATAATCTAATTCTGGATTTGAGTGATCCAGTGGGATTTATCCTATTATCTTAACTGACTAGATTGGTATTACTGTGAGGAGAGACCTTCATTCATTCAACTAGAATTTATTTACCACCTACTAAATTTTCCTGGGCTAGCCAATACAAATATAAGTGGATCATTGTGCACGCCCTCAGGGAGATCACAGTTCAGTGGTAAAGCAGGAGCAGGATGCAAATAATTACATGTGTGTGTGAATCACTATTATTGTAAACAAATATTAAACTATAGTTAATGATATTTATTTTAAGGTACTAAAGTAGTTTTACTCATGTCTGCAATTTACTTTGAAATGCACTTAAAATAAGATGAAATAATGATGGAGAGAGGGATGGATAGATAGATAGATAAATAGATAATGTTGTAAAGCAAATACAGTAAAATATTAATGATAGAATCTAGGTGGTGGGTATACAGATATTTACTGTAAAAATTCTTTCAACTTTTCTGTATGTTTGAAAAATTTTTATAATAAAACGCTGGAAAGGAAAAGAAAGCACTATACTTAAACATGAAATGATAGAGGAAGAAGTACAATTGTTGGTTATGACTAGTTTAGAGTAAGAACATGAGAGTTGCCTGTTTTAAGATGAAAAATATGGTTAATAAAGGAAAGTCAAAGAATTGAGAAACCAGGACAAGGAAGTGGAAGGTCCATCTACTTGAATCTATGTGTATACTGAAATCATCAAATTTTGTGTTTGTTGTACTGGAGTGTGACAGTGAACCAGTACATAAGTATTCAAGAAATGGGAGAGACTGGCCTGTGTGTAGCTAACAGAAATAACAATGAGTGACACAGTCTGATGGCAGAAGCTTCAATGCTGGAGGCTTTTTGGAAAGAGGGAAAGACAGTGTTCTGAATACAACAGAGAGAAACAAAAAGGCCATTTATTTCAATTTCAGGCTCAGAGTCACAAGGGCCATAGGAGAAGAAAAATAACCAGTACCTGAAAAACATACATGAAAAATATTGTAGTGGTTATGAGAGTCTGGGGCTTCCAGTGGAGATTGGAATACACAAAAATCAAAGTTGCGGTGGGAATAGTCTTGGTGGTCTCAAAGACTAACTGAGCTGATAAAGTTCTGAATGATGGAAAGAGAGAAGGAATTGTAGGTATATTGCCAAAAAGCATGTAGAAAGAGTAGATATTTATTAGGTAGACAGGGGAGGAAGGGATTTCCAAGCAGTGGGAACAGCCTGAGCAAAGACTCAGAGCTTTGTGAGTCTCAGATGTTCCAGGTTCCAGGGATTACAATTAGTTGAGCATTTGTGGTATATTACAAGTGCAAAGGTGGGAGTCCGAAAAGTTAAAGCTGCAAAGAAAGGCAAGATGTTATATGCTATGTGGAAAGGGTTTAAAATTTATTCTGTAAGCAGTGGGGAACCACTGAAAAATTGTACAGAGGGAAGTGATATGATAACATATCCTCGCTACAAAGATTACTCTGGATGCAGGATAGAGCTTTGGATTGGATGGCATTATTCCAGAAACAGAAAGGCCAGCTAAGAGGATTGTTTCAAGGGCAGGTGACAGATGATTAATGCCTGAGCTAGAAATGTGGCAGTAGGGGTGGAGAAGCATGGAGAGAAATGAGATGTGTTTAAGAAAAAGGACCAACAGGCTGCAGCAACTGATGCAAAAAGCAAGATAAATAGAAAAATTCACAACAGTTTCAGGTTTCTGGGATGATCCTGGAGCCAGTCACTATTCAGGAAGTAATGAAAGTTGAGGATTTAATGGAAGTTGAGATGGCTTGGAATAAGGGAAATATAATGGATTGCTTTTGTAACATGAGGCTGAATACAAATGTAAACTTGTATGGTGACAATTTGGATTTTAGAATCAGGGAATATGTGTGGATTGCTAAGTAGCTTTTAAATATTGAACTAAAATCTGATCATTCCCTGCCTGTCTACTGCTAGCCCAAACATTAAAATCAAAGAATGCAAATTACCAGGAGGGAAGCATGGAAATCAAGAGAGATATACAAGATTAATACATTATAAGACACTCACTTGAAAAAAAATGTAGTATTCAATAATAAGTTAAAATATGCAAATAGCTAGAAAAGAGTGTTCTGATGTATTATCTCAATATTTTTGATAATTTTAAGAGCCATAACATTGTAATTATGAGCCTATTACTATTATGTACCCTGATATATTATGGAGTCAACAAAACTGGAAGCAAAGTCTTCACTTTCTTAGAATAGCTGCAGAGTTGAACTGAACAAAACTTAATGTTATTCCAATACCTTTGTTTGCATTAACCTAGGTACTCACATGGCTCCTTTACTCTACAAGCAGTAATGACCCAAATTTTTGGCTATGGCATCAGAGGGGTGCTATCCTGAAAATCTGAATGCAAAGCCAATGAAGAATGGGCTTAAGCCCTAGTAAATATACTAAATATGCCTGACCATAGGAAACTGTTGCTCAAATAAAAAATTAAGAACCATTTCATAAATGCGTTTTTATTTTGGGTATCATGTTCCAATACATTTAGGGTATAAAATTTCTCTGATCAGTGGACCCATGTAGAGATAACTTTTCGTTAAGAATATAAAATCATACAACACTGCAATTGATTCCTACATTTAAAAATATTAATATTATGAGGTTTTCTTGTTTTAAATATGAAAAATGAAAATTTAAAGTTCACTTCTTGAAAACTGAAAAAGAAAAGTCACATCTCTCCTAAAGGGAAATGTCATTTCTTTACTTTGTTATGGAACCTATCTTGCAAAAATCTTAACTACAAGGTAAAATCAAAATCTATAACTATAGCTTTGGGCTTCTTTTTTGACACAAAAATATTACAGATGAATGATTCATCATTCTGCCAAGTTCATGAGTCCATTTTTCCCATTTCTGTTTAGATACAGTATTCTATGCTGGATGGACATAAAATCATTTAAGGCTAGAAAATTGTCAAAATTCTAATCAAAATTGACATGTTTTAAACTACTTCTGTCAGTACTTAGATTTGACCTACTACTAGCAGCAGACACATTTAGCATTCTCACATAAAATAAAATTTATTTTAAAACCTTTGCATGATTCTTAATTATCTCATTTTGTTCTACCTGTTCAAACTTGCTGACCTGTCTCCACTGAAAGAACACTATTTATACTATTGCTCTTTAAGATAATCAAATACTTGAAAAGGAAAGTTTCTCTTTATAGAAGTAAGAAAACTCCTAAATAAACAAACGATGGAATTAAAATATCACCATTTTGGAGCCATTAAGAAATGAATTGAGCTAAACAATGATGACAATAGCTACATTATGTCACAGGAGTCAAATATCTATGCCTTCTCATGGAGGTACACATTATTACAAATGAAGTGTCTTTAAGTTTTTTAAAAAATCAAAATCCTATTTAGCCTCCAGATCTAAGTACTAAATCACAAAAAATATAGGGGTTAGGGGACAGATTAAATGATTCTATGGTATTTAGAGGTGGGTTTAGTACTTAAAAAAACAATAAAATAATTTTAAAACTCAAAATATTCATAACATAAAATATATCTTGTTGTTTAGAAGTATAATTAATACTGACTGAGAGCATAGAAGAATATCTTTTCTTTTTTGAATTTTTGAATTTTATTTTATTTATTTTTTTATACAGCAGGTTCTTTTAGTTATCCATTTTATACATATTTGTGTATACATGTCAATCCCAATCTCCCAATTCATCACACCACCCCCCCACCACCACTTTCCCCCCTTGGTGTCCATACGTTTGTTCTCTACATCTGTGTCTCAATTTCTGCCCTGCAAACTGGTTCATCTGTACCATTTTTCTAGGTTCCACATATATGCGTTAATATATGATATTTGTTTTTCTCTTTCTGACTTACTTCACTCTTTATGACACTCTCTGGATTCACCCACGTCTCTACAAATGACCCAATTTCATTCCTTTTTATGGCTGAGTAATATTCCATTTTAGAAGAACATCTTAAATAGGTCTATATTCATTTGTTTGCTTTCTTTCAGTGATTACAGGCCTGTGCTGCCTATTGTCCAATTACATACAGTTCCATACATTTCATACAGTTTTCTAGTTGTTTACAGCAGAAAGTAATCCCAGATCCTGTTAGTCTCTCAAGGTTGGGAGATGAACCATCCTGCCCTCCACTTTTTTTTTTTTTAACTTGATCTTCAATATTTTGAAACAACACTTTGGTGAATCAAAACTTTGGATGCCCTTCAGTTGTAGAACACAAAATATAAGCATTCTTTTAAGGACAGATAAATAGTAAACAACAGGAAAAGTGACAGTGTTGACTATAAACATTTTCACAATGTCTTCATTGACATGATGGCTTCAGGGAGGAGGATATAGTTGAGGTTGGTTCTCTGTGATCTTAGTATCAGTGTTAATTATCCTTCTAAACAACCAGAAATATGTTATGTTATGGACTTTTAAAGCATCAAAATTACTTTATTTCTCCCTGTATATTAGCAGTATAATTTTAGATTTTAACTCATGGCTCATCCCTAAAAAATATATAGGAGCTTGTGGCATCCCTTTTGTATATTAACCCTTGTTCTGCTTCCATCTTATTTTCCTGCATAGAGGAAGGTTTCTTTTCACATTAAAAATCAAACCTCAGAGTCCAGGTCTCTCATATACATTTGTAGAGGCTTTCAATCGTCCTGAGCCGTCAGAAAGAGGGCTGCCTTTAAAGGATGTATTGGATGGAGGTGTGACACTGGCACAGTAAAGTTTTAATTGAAACCTAATATTCCATAGGCAAAAACTAGCTTTTGGTAATCAAGAAATACAGTTTTCTGAAACTTTGGCAGAGGTTCTTAGTTTCTCCAGCACATTCTCTTTTACCCCATGGTTCTCTCAACTTTTTCCCTCCTCTGCCCATGCACTCTGCTCAGTTTATCTAAGCAAGAAAATTAACATGGAGTGTGCATATTCTAAGATTTCTAAATTCTGCTTTGGCCAGTGGCTGTTTTTTTTAATTCTTCTGTTTGTTTGTTTGTTTTCTTAATAATTTCTGTAGTCTTTATGCTTTGCTCTGGGTAATTTTTGTCCTTTTGACTGGGAAGGGAAGAAGCTTTCAGGGTTCAGATGAAAGTATTATGGGAGACGGGGAAAGGAGGCAGATATTCTTTTTTTTATATTATGTAATTTTGATGTTTTATAATATTATCCCACCACACTGCATTGAGTTCTTTTGAATAGATAGATAATTGTATGGGAAGGAAAGTGACAAATGGGTAGCTAAATCAAACGAAATTTTTAAAAATACAGTTACCATTATTATTATATCAGAGAAAATTAAGTTCACCCCAATGTTACAAAACATCCAAATTTAAGTGGCTCAAGCACACAAGTTTTGTTTTATATTTCTTTTCACCCAAGGAATAGCCCAGTCTTGGTATGACAGTTCAATTAAGTAATCAGGGACCCAAACTCCTTCCAAATTTTTACTTCATCATTATTTTATGTAGCCTTCATCTGTATGTTCTTAAATATTGCTGGAGCTCTTACCATTACGTCAACATTCCAGCCAGTGGTAAGGAGGCACAGCAAGAGGCACATTCACTTTAACATAAGCTACCAACAACTTTCATTTATAACCCTTTGGTCCGAAATTGATAAGGTGGCTAGCTTATCTGTAAAGGAGGCTAACACAGAATCTATACTCTGGGTGGCTGAATATATTTTTAGTTGTCCCAGCTTTAAAAAAATCAATGATTCTTTTACAATATCAGATGAGGAAAAGAAGTAATAGAAGAAACTCTTAATCTCTGTCACAGTTATTATAGAATTAGTAATAAATAATTTCAATAAATATTTACTGAATGAATTTTAGGGCACAGACCATATATGATGACAGTTAGGACTAGATGTGAAGTGAGATCTAAAGCTAAGATATACCAAATTGTCAAGGGCCTTAAATAGCAGCATAGGTACTTATACCATGCATAAGAAAATGTATAGACAAAGTGAGCCATTTAAGGTTGTAAAATGGAGGAAGGACATGATCTTATTTATGTTTCGGGAAGAAACCTTTGATAATAGTGAGAGGATAGCATGATTAGCTATAAAACTAGAATCAGGAACATCTGTTTGCTAGCAATTGCAACTCTTCAGGTAAGAGATAATAAGGGTCTGAATCTAGATATTGAGATAAGAGGTGCAGGAATAACTTTGAAAGGCATTTCATGGATAATTAGGAGTAAAATTCGTGATTAGTAATCCTCTAAAATGTCAGGAGTACAAGAGATGAGAGATGAATGTTAACCATATGCTTCTTATTTGGATGACTAAGGTTATGCCAGTAAATAATACAAAACAAAGAACAAGTACTGTAATGGATCTAAGGAAGGACAAAACAGCTCTTGATATTGGAGACCTGTTCTAATACACACCTATTCTCAATGTTAGTACAAGTCCTTCTGATGCTAAAAGTTAAGCCATATTGTTCTGCTCTTGGACATAAACAACCTCACCAAACATGAATATCAAACACAATAACTCAGTAACCATGACTAAATAAGACAAAAAGATGAATTGGGAAATTCACAAAATACCAAATATTCCCCTCCCTCAGCTAAAATAAATGACTGTTACTTCTTTACCAATTACAACTTTATTCTCACTCTGGCCAGCCCTCCTACACATAAAATTTATTGAGATATTCAATAATAGATTTGCTCTCTGTTTCTGATAGCACCCAATCTAGAGCTAGTCCCTGCTTTCTTAGATCCTCTCCAAAATTACTCAAACTAAACTAAAAGCTTACAGTAAGTCCTTTCTAACATCCTCTTTGTGAGACACCCTAAATTTTGCTATGTTGTACATTTTCCCTCACTGTAACCAGTAATAAATTCAACTTGTCTAACTATAAGTGTATGTTGGTGGTCTTTGGCTTCAGGTAATTGATACAGCAACAGGCCTAATATTGGACTATATAATCTTGAAGTACCTCTGGGTATGTAAGAGACAGTTGGAAATTCAGTCTTGGAGTCCAGATAACAGGAGGGACTGGATACATATATTGGAAAGTCATCAACTTTTATGCCAATATTTCCCAAACTAGTATACACAGTTTCAGTAGATTTGATAAATGCACCATGACGTGATCTATACTCCAATGGTATTGGAAAGGATTAGTTTAAAAATGGTTGAGAAGGTTCATTACTTCAGAATTATCATAGGATTTAGTTTACATTATGAATGTTACTTTACATCATGAATCACACAGAAAATTCTAAATGTATTTGAATATAGAACTATTTTTCTAGCTAGACCTAATGCCGTGAGATATTGCATAGAACATTACTTGGGAAATGTTTCAAAAGAAAGGTGAAACATTAGGGGTAAATGAGATTCCTCAAAGAGTAAACATACACCAAAAGAGGAAAAAAAACCAAGAATATAATCTGTTGCAAAACATAACCATTATTGGAACTTACCCGCTGGCGCAGTGGTTAAGAATCTGCCAGCCAATGAAGGGGACATGGGTTCAATCCCTGGTCCAGGAAGATCCCACATGCCACATAGCAACTAAGCCCATGCGCTCTAGAGCCTGCAAGCCATGACTACTGAGCCCGTGCACCTAGAGCTGGTGCTCTGCAACAAAAGAAGCCACTGCAGTGAGAAGCTCACGTACCGCAACTAGAGAAAGCCCATGTGCGGCAATGAAGACCCAACGCAGCCAAAAATAAGTAAATTTAAAAAAAAACATTATTAAAATTTATCTAAATTTATAATTAAACTACATTAGAAACAAAGGTAATAGATACTCAAAACTCATCTCTTCCTAATTTTTTTTACTACATCATACTTTTAAAAAAAATTAATTAATTAATTAATTTATATTTGTCTATGTTGGGTCTTCGTTGCTCTGCACAGGTTTTCTCTGGTTGCAGCAAGCGGGGGCTAATCTTCGTTGCAGTGCACGGGCTTCTCACTGTGATGGCTTCTCTGGTTGTGGAGCATGGGCTCTAGGCATGCGGGCTTCAGTTGTTGTGGCATGCAGGCTCAGTAGTTGTAGCTCACGGGCTCTAGAGCGCAGGCTCAGTAGTTGTGGTGCAAGGTCTAAGCTGCTCCGCAGCATGTGGGATCTTCCTGGACCAGGGATTGAAGCTGTGTCCCCTGCATTGGCAGGCAGAGTCTTAACTAGTGCACCACCAGGGAAGTCCAAACATCATACTATTATCTATGTTTTTGAGCTTCTGACTGTTTGATCTGTATGGTGGAATGTGAAGATTTTAAAACAGAATTAGGTAATACACATTTTGTAAAGACACCTGACCCCTCCAAAAAGATACATATTAAATACAATAGAATAGTTACCAGGGTGGAGGGTGGAAATAGGAGTGGATAAAGGAAATACGTAACTAAAATAAGAAAGGAATATTGTCCTGACCGATGATGAAAATGTATACGAACTGAGAAATATGACTAAACCTAACCTGAGATTACAACAGTTTCTGGTGGGAAAATGGCATCAGAGTTAAGTAATCCAGACTGATAAACATAGAAGTAGATAAATGGACCCCTGGGCAAGCGTGAGAAGTGAAATGTTAAGTGTTTTGGGCCAATAATCCATATCTACAATGACATATCCAACACAAAATGTTAAAAGAAATGCAAATTTGGGGGTATATTTTATAACTATAAAGTTTTAGCAGGGAATATACCTGTAGATGTCATCATGGACCAAATCATAAAGAATCTGATATACCATACCAAGAAGTTTGGTTTTTATTGTAAAAGCAATGAAAACCCAGTGAAAATTTTATGGAAGGAATGATGTGATTAGTTATCTAGAAGACATCCCTGGCAATGTGAGGAAAGGATAGATAGTGGTAAACGTGAAGGTAGGGAGACAACTTGGGAAACTACTACAAAATCTACGAGAGAAAAGGGTAGGGCCTAACTGAAATCAGCAGCTGTGTGGATAGAAATGAAGAGATTCAGGAGAGAGATGAAAGAAGAAGCTAAACAATGTTATTATTGACTATTTATGTGGGAGTGAGGACTGAATGAAGGAAGAAGTCAAGGATGATGGTGTGAATGATAATGCCCTTTACTGGAATTAGGAGTTCTTATTGTTTGCTTTTTAAACATAACTTCATGAAGGGTAAGTAGTGAATTTATCAATAGTTTCAGACATATCAACTTCAAGTACCTCTCAGATATTAGAACATCAATGGCATAACCTATTGTACATCCAGAACAAATCATTTTTAATATTACCATTCTCTATACAAAAAAATTATTTTCAGAAAAAGTTGTAAAAAGAAACAACGAATTATGGCCAGAAGAGAAAGCACACAGTGAAATTACTTTTTATGGAATTTTGTATATAAAATCATGTAGTAAAAAATATTAAAACTGAAAATATTAATTAAATGCTGGAATATAAGAATATAAAAGAAAAGATACTAATGTTTTTAAATTATATTTTAACACATTTTTGACCAGAGATGCATTACAGGCATTAGTTTCTGCAAAAATCCCCCAGTCAATAATGTGTTAAAAGGGTAAAATTTATTCCTACATATTGGTCTGTCACAGCATTCAATAATAACATAATTGTTTTTGTTTTCAAGCCCAAACTTCTGCATATTTGTCAAAAACTTCATCGAAAATTGATCTTCTTCACATATTCATATTTACAAGATAGTATAGCCAGATTTGTCAACTTCTCTTCACTTAGAATTGAAGAGCACTTTAAACTAATTTTAACATTTATGTTTCTTTCACACAAAGCAACATATATGCAACTAGTGAAAAAAACCTTAAACTTTATAATAATCTGATTCACAATAAATTGCAAAGATTGTTATGCTATCCATGTCTTTGTTTCTTCAGAATGTATGCTGGTGGTTTTGAATGGCTCTTCAGTCAAAAATACTTCCACTACAATATTTTCACCATAAAATGCATCATAAATTTCTATAACACTGGTTATAACTACAAATTTTTTCTTCTTTTGCAAAAGTGAAAGAAAATGGCCGAATGATAACAAACATGGACATTATTTGATCCATTGCTTTAGAACAAGTGTCCATTCTTCATGGAAACAATTAAGGCATTCACATGTTGCTATTTTTTTTTTTTTTTTTTTTGCGGTATGCGGGCCTCTCACCGCTGTGGCCTCTCCCGTTGCGGAGCACAGGCTCCGGACGCACAGGCTCAGTGGCCATGGCTCACGGGCCCAGCCGCTCCGCGGCATGTGGGATCTTCCCGGACCGGGGCACGAACCCGTATCCCCTGCATCGGCAGGCGGACTCTCAACCACTGCGCCACCAGGGAAGCCCATACATGTTGCTATTTTTAATGGCAATGTAATACTAGCATCTTCTGTTGTTTCTCCTGGCATTCTTCTCTGAAATTTGACTCTTTTTTCTATATGAATGTCAATTTTCTTACTTTGTTGGTCATTGTTGTTAAATAGTTAATATCCTTTCCCACAATTTTCTGTATGCCTCTCTTTAAGAAATGATTTTAAAGCTTGGTGTTTCACTGTACAGTGCTCCAGGATAATTCCAGCTGTTTGTGATTTTTTTTTTTTTTTGGTCAGATTAACCCCATCTAAAACCTCACACTAGAAAAAACAAGATAACTCCAAAAAAATCACACACAGCTATCATTGTTTATTTTGAATCACTGTTAAATGCAGGAATTTGTCCTATCACAGAGATTGCAAATGAACTGTGTCAAAAAGTGAGCTCAGTTGATTCCAAACAATTACAAACTTATTACTGAATAGGTGTCCCTAGGTCTACATGTGTCAGGGGCCTACTGCATAACTGGCAGTTCTCCAAACTTACTTTCATATAGAATACAATGTTTATTAAAGTTAATAAAACTTTACTAATTTCGAAGCCTACATATATAATTTTAAAACTTAACAGTAAAACTGAACTAGCTATTTATACTTAGACTGATAAAATATTTGTTCAGGGAGGAGAATTTTTATCACTGAATTTTTTTTAGAATTTCTAATGCATGGTGATAATAAAACCAGATTGACTTTTAGTCAGGATTATAGCTGGTTTAAAATTCTACACAGGGACTTCCCTGGCGGTTCAGTGGTTAAGACTTCACCTTCCAATGCAGGGGATGTGGGTTTGATCCCTGGTCAGGGAGCTAAGATCCCACATGCCTCATGGCCAAAAAACCAAAAAAACATAAACCAGAAGCAATATTGTACCAAATTCAGTAAAGACTTTTAAAATGGTCCACATCAAAAAAAAATTCTATACAGACTAATCCCTGCACCCTCCCTCATTTCTTGTGCCCAGACCTGACCTCTCCCACAGCCTGGCCCTTGGTAATTCACTGCACTATAAAATGGATTGTTACAGACATGAACATAGATTAGCAGCTCTCAATCTCAGCACTAGTGACATTTGGGCTGGGTAATTCTTTGTTGAATCAATAGTGTTCATATAGCTAGGGTCAGGTATAAAAAAGTCTGGTATGAAGTGCCACTATATAGGTAAATCTATCTGGCAAGATTTCTAGCTTGGACAATGATATATGTGGGGAGATGAAAGAGGAAAGGAGTCACTGGCTCAGCCAACACATTCAGGTGAGTCAATGCTGGCAAAGAAAAGAGGTGATATCTTGTACCCCAAGGTTAGTTGAGTACCTGGGAGGTTACTGGTGACTCTGACCAGCAGAGCTTCAGTGGGGTTTTAAAAGGGGATTCCAAAACTATGCAACAGCTAAAAAGTGAAGAAGCAGAGACAGCACTTTCAAGAATCTTGAGTATGAGTTGGGGAAAATAATGGAATTTCTTTCTTTAATCTTAATCCTTGCCAGAGAAAAGGCATTGAATTCCTTCAAGGAGAAGCTATATGACCTGCTAAATTTAACTCCCAAGCTACATATTTTATCTCTCTCTTGGTCTTGATGGACATGCAACCAGAAACATTTGCTATAAATTCCTTGCTCTTGATGGTACGTTCAATTAAAAACGTTTTCTCTGAACCGGCTTTTACACCATTCACTTCATTCTATCTCGAATTTCCATCTTTATGTTTAAATATAACTGCAGCAAAATTCCCTTTAAATATTACTCATTTACAAATCTGAAAATTCCCAGGTATTTTAAAACCCACCTCTTCCAGTCTATTATGATTCATGAAGTTTGGTTTTTGCCTCAAAAGATTTTGCTTCACTTTTTAAAAATTTCAATAATTTAAGAGAGCTTTCTTTTTCAGAGGTATGTGTAGGGGAGATATATTTAAGAAATTTAAAAGGTTTTAATTTCTATGTCTGTCTAACAATGTTTTTGGAAACTTTAAATAAGAGTATATAAAAAAACTTTTAGATGCTTTACATTATTTATGAAATAGAGTGTCTTTTATTACCTTGCTTTTATTTAACTAATTTCCTCTGCTGAGGAATTTTCTCCCTATTCTATATCTGCCTATTGAAGTCCCACCCTTCTTTCAAAATAGAACTCAAAACCCACCTCCTCTAGGGAACCTTCTAATCAAATTGCTCTCACTTCCCTGTAATATTCTTTCTCTGGCACTTAATATATTGAGTTGGCCTTGGTGTTAGGATTATTAAAGTTATTACTCTGTAAGTCTATGGTGAACGTGGACAAGGACAATGCCTTAATCATTTTTCAAAATCTCCTACTGAACCTAGCACCATGCTTTGCAAAACAGATGGTCAAAAATGTTGATTTAAGTGAATCAAAGCCAATCACTTTATTGAAAATGAATCCAAATTGGGCTTTAATAATGTTTTCTGAACTTAGCTTTAAAATATTATAGGCTTTGTTGCATAATCTTGAGCCTATCTTGGGCTAACTGGCAAATAATTAAAAAAATAAATCATATATATGTTAAGATTTATAGTTTATAAAGTGCCTTAGCTCATTAATTGCTGAACAATCAATAAATAATTAGGTGAATGGGAAAGAATAGTGGTCATAAATTATTAATGTAATTTAAACATCCATATCATAGAGTTGTTGTAAAACTGCCACCAGTGATTTTATGTCAAGATACTTGGATTGCCCTCTTATTACCTCTGTGACCTCAGGCGTATTTGTTGTTCGTAAGACATGCATCCTTCATATGTACCATGCCTATCTCCCAAAGTTACTGTCAAGATCAAATTAGATAATGGAAAATACCAGATTAAATTATTGAGAGGTAAACATTCAAGAACTCTACATTGTGTTTTCATTTAATCATCACAACAATCCTATCAGGGTGATTACCACTCCCATTTTTATAAAAAAAGGAAGCCTTGTCACAGAGAGTTAATATAATTTGCCCAAGGGCACATATTTATTAAAAGATAGAATTAGAATTTGATATCCATCTGATTCCACAGCCAAAGCTCTAGGCCAAAATGCTAAATTGCTAAGTGTCAGCTCCATCCCTTCAGATTTTATAAAACTTGACTATGTAATATTAACTAGCTATTTCAAAATTTTTTAAGATCTAAAATTCCTACAAGAGAAACTTTTCTTTAAATTTCCTAGAGATATAAAGTAACAAATCTAACCAAAACACTCCATAAACATTGACATGAAATTTAGGCAAAAAATAATCTGTTAGAAGATTGATTTAGGAAACATATTAGCCTAGTAACTTGCCAACTACTTGTCTCCTATACAGTAACTAGTTACACTCTTCGGTATGTTATATATATAAAACATTGAATCTTACATAAATCCATTAGTAGCTCAATTAGAGGGTTTATTATTGTCTAGGAATTCACTTCAAGTCAAAAATTGAAACCAGAGGAGTTAATCTTAGACATTAAAAATATAAAGTCTGTACACTGATGTGTATAAAACTGATGACTAATAAGAACCTGCTGTATAAAAAAAAGATAAAATTCAAAAATAAAAAAAAAATAATACTTAACTTTCTTTGGGTTATTTGTATAGAAATATGTTAATATAAATGTTTCAGACATTACATGAAATTCCTAAAAATCTTATAGGTTCTGGTGTAATAAGTCATAATTCTAGTTATTACTTTAAAATGTATATCTCAGAAATAACTAAATTTCCTTGTCAATTGCATTATTATGAACTTTCATCAAATCTTTAACCGTGGTCATTTTCAAGTCTTTTGTCATTTACAGACAGTTCTGGGTGTACTCTGATGCTTTTGCAAAAATGTTCCTATAAAAGGGTTTCATTTTCAAGGAATTCATGGAAAAGACTCTGACAAGTACAGGTTTCTGGTAACTGACTATACTGCTGAACTGAATGAATAAGCATTTTCAGAACTCTAATGGAAAAGTGATGAATTCATAAAAGTGCTAATAAAAGATGAAAAAAATAATTACATGGGACTGAGTGAACTGATGAGGATGATTATAATTTTTGTGACTTTCTGTTTGAATAAAAAAATATATATATAAAGTCTGATAGACCCATCTATTTTCCTTCTAATTCAAAAATGCTATCATAAGCCATTCATTCAGATTGATTTATTTAAGATGCCAAGTTTCAACTGTAATGTGAAATGTGGAGAACACTGCCATCCAGGGGATAGAGGATTGAAAATGCAGAGCCAATGTATGGACACCAAGAAGGGAAAGGGGGGGTGGGGGGTGGGGGGTGGGGGGGACGGCAGGGAGTGATGAATTGGGAGATTGGGACTGACATATATACACTAATATGTATAAAATGGATAACTAATAAGAACCTGCTGTATAAAAAAATAAATAAAATAAAATTCAAAAAAGTATATATATAATTAAAAAGAAAATGCAGAGCCAGAAAAACCGAGAAACTTAATGCAGTGGTTCTAAGCTGGGATTGAAATAGTTGTGTTGGAATGTGTTGTGAGGTGAATAACTAATAATAGCTCAAGTACTAAAGATTGTAAATGACATGCTGAAAAAAATGACAGGTTCGCCAATAATAATTTCTCTTTACCACTTATTCAAGTAAGAGAAAGGCATAACATTTGTTTTCTTAAACCCCATAGCTTTTTAAAAAATACATTTTATTGTGGTATAATTGACATACAAAAAGCTGTAAATAATTAATATTTTCAACTTGATGACTTTGGAGATAAGCATACACTGTGAAACCATCACCACAATCTGTGCCATTAGCATATCCATCACCTCCAAAAGTTTCTTCCTGCCCCCTCTATCATTATTTGTGTGATGATAAAAACACTTAAATGCTTTTAAGATTTGTCCTCTTAGCAAATTTTTAAGTATACAATATTGTTAACTATGAGAACTATGCTGTACAGTAAATCCACAGCACTTAATTATTTTGTATAACTAAAACTTTGTGCCTTTTGACTAATACTTTCCCATTTTCCCCTCCCTCGGGCCTCTGACAACCACCATTCTGTTCTTTGCTTCTATGAGTTTGACAGCTTTTGATTCCTGATACAAGTGGTATCATGTAGTATTTGTCTGTCTGTGTCTGGCTTATTTCACTTAGCATAATGTCCTTCAGGTTCATTCATGTAGTTACAAATGGCAGAATTTCCTTCTTTTTAAAAGTTGGATAACAATCTATTGTTTGTGTATAACACATTTTCTTTATCCAGTCATCCACAGATGAACATTTAGATTGCTTCAATGTCTTGGATACTGTGAATAATGCTGCAGTGGGCTCAGTTACCAGGTGATCCTACCATTCTATATTCCCACAAATGATGCTTGAGAGTTCCAGTTGTTCCACATCCTCACTAGCACTTGTTATGCTCACTTTTTAACTATTCTAATAGGTGTGTAATTGTATCATATTGCAGTTTTAACTTGCTTTTCCCTGATGATGTTGAACATACTTTCATGTGCTTATTTGCTATCTACATATCTTTTTTTTAAATATACCATTTTAGCCATTTTAAACATTTATTTATTTATTTATATTTGGCTGCATTTGGGTCTTCATTGCTGCATGCAGGCTATCTCTACTTGCGGTGAGCAGGGGCTACTCTTTGTTGTGGTGCGTGGGCTTCTCATTGCAGTGGCTCCTCTTGTTGTGGAGCACAGGCTCTAGGCGTGCGGGCTTCAGTAGTTGTGGCATGCAGGCTCAGTAGTTGTGGCTCACAGGCTCTAGAGTGCAGGCTCAGTTGTTGTGGTGCACAGACTTAGTTGCTCCGCAGTATGTGGGATCTTCCTGGACCAGGGCTCGAACCCTTGTCCCCTGCATTGGCAGGCAGATTCTTAACCACTGCACCACCAGGGAAGTCCCACATATCTTTTTAAGTGTATTTTCTGTCCAGATCTTTTAGCCACTTATTTTATTGGGTTCTTTTTATCCTTATTGAGTTTGGAGAGTTCTTTACATATTCTAGATAAAAGTCCTTTATAAAATATGTTAGTTGCAAAATTTTCCTCTCCATGTAGAGCTTATCTTTTTACTATCTTAACAGTGCATTTTGAAGAGAAGTTTTAATGTTGATTCAGTCCAGTTTATCAGTGCATTTTTATATGGATTCTGCATTTGTTCTGATATCCAAGAAATCTTTGCCTAACCCTAGGTCACAATGTCTTTGTCCTATCTTTTATTCTAGAAGTTTTACAGTTTTGTGCTTTACATTTAGGTGTGTAATACATTTTAAGTTTTTTTTTTGTATTTGGTGTGAGATGTGGGTCAAAGTTAATTTTTTACATGAGTATCCAATTGTTTCAGCACAATTTTTGAAAAGGCTACCTTTCCTCCACTGAATTATCTTTACAACTTTGTTGAAAGTCAGTTGTCCATATACGCATGGGTCTATTCCTCAACTCTATTCTGAATGCTCAACATCCATAAGTTTAGTTGTAATCTAGAAATGTATGATTACAATTTTTGAAAGTGCAAAATGATAGAAATGTCAGTCACCAGGCATGTTAGATAAGGAGAATATTACTTTTGAGGTAATTTCCTTTTTTCAGAGAACGTGGGTGTTATAGACTGAATTGTGTCTCCATATATTGAAACTCTAATCCCCAATATAATGATGTTTGGAGATAAAGTCTTTAGGGAGTCAGTTAAGGTGAAATGAGGTCATAAGGGTGGAGCCCTAATACAATAGGATTGACATCCTTATAAGAAGAGGGAAAGACATCAGAGAAGGCTCTTCCGGGTATGCACATTGGAAAGGCCATGTGAGGACACAGCAAGAAGGCTGTTTCTGCAAGCCAGGAAGAGAACTCTCAGGAGAAACAACCATGATAGCACCTTGATCTTGGATTTCTAGCCTCCAGAATTGTATGAAAATAAATTTCTGTTGTTTAAGCCACCCATTCTGTGGTATTTTGTTGTAGCCTGAGTAGACAAATACAGTGGGATTTGAGAAAGTCTTAAGAAGTTTGAATTTGGAAAACTTGAGTCCCCATTGTATATGCTTGCGAATCCTTACTTCCACTAAATGTAACACTGCAATAAAGAGGAAAAAGATCTTATACCAGTTGCTTTTAATGATAATAGTTTTGTTTTTTTCATATCTCTGACAGCATTTAAATGATCCAGGACCAGCCCTTCAGGAATAAAAGGGGCAGGTGTTGCTTTCTAGAGAAACTTGTAGCCTGATGAACGCAAATGCATTATTATTACTAGAGGACATGTGTATAGCTTAATGAAAGCAGATTAGTTAGTAGAATCGCCTCTGTAAAGAATCAAAATGATTTTTGAGGTTGTCACATCAAAAGACAGAGATGGATTGATATTTAAGTGATACATCAGGTACAATGAAAAACTACGAGTCACTTTAAAAATGAATATCTAAGGTTGCTGAGAGCTTATCATGTAAAAGAGTAGACAGTACATAAGAAATTTCAAATTAAAGTAGAATATTGTAAATAATATAAGAATGAACTGCTGATGAGAAAAATTAACTTCTGTTGGGGGCTCTGAAGACAACTCTTATAAAAGGATGTACAGAATGTGAACCTGTCTTGAAAAGTAGCACTTGAGAAAGCCGATCTGGCAGAGGGAGCATCATAAGCAAAGGAGAGAGCTTCTGCTAAGAAAAGGTAGAAAACAAATGCTGAGCCTGAAGACACTGTGCTGGCTAGAGAAATGAGATGTTGGAGAACAAGAGGAGTGGTCAAGTGAAAACACTACAGAGACTTTAAGAGCTACAGACAAATTTCATATTAATACATTTTTTGAAGCATTATGGAATCATACTAACACCTTTCTCCTAAATTAGAAGACACATTTTCCATAAAGCTCTACATTTATCTTTAAAACAACCTTTCCTGGGTATTTATGTATGAAGTGCATACTAGCCACCTGGGGTGAAAAACCCCTGCACTCCAGGAGATCAGTTTTAATGAGGAGAAGTAGCTGAATAAGGAGACAATTAAAATTCAGCGTATGATTTATGAATGCAAAAACTACCTTTATGCAACGCTAGTCAAAAAGGAAGTCACGCATTAATCCGATTGTGTCCAAATCACACACTGAAGAATACCAATCCAAACACAAGACTGAGTTATTGTAAATTGAGTACAGAATCAGGAGTCAAGAGCATTGGCCCTGCACAGGACTGTCTTCCTGGACAGAAGCTCAGAAGTGGGCCTGGCTTAAATTTACCTTCAACACAGTCGTGAAATACTTAATAAGTTTATCTGTGAATTTGAGTTCTGTAAGTGAAATCCAGTGGGACAATGAAACATATGTCAACGGCTTAGTCTCAGGTCAAGTGTGGTCTTACCTGCCACATACTTCCATTTGGGTTCTCTGGCTTCCTACTTCCCTGTCTCTGCCCAGCAACTACTGCCATCTTGGTCCAGTACAGGTACTCCTCCCTGAGTCCTCAAGCATGGGTCCCAGGCACCTGCGAAGATGTGCACTCGCCCCATGGCATCCCTGTGCTTGAGGGAGCATCACATTAAATACCAAATAGAAAGCACATGACAGGTCAAAAGACACCACGGAAGAAAAGAAGAAACTTTTTCCTACTTTTTGAATGGGGAGGGGGTGTCCTGCATTTTCATTTTGCACTGGGCCCCTTAGATTATGTAACCAGCCCTGGAATCCTGTAGCAGTGGTCGGCTCCAGCTGGGCAACTCTTGACAAGACACTTGGTTCCTCGAAAGTTAGTTTCCAAACCTGTAAAATAAGAATAATATTTCCTATCTCGTTGGATTTGACTATTTTGGAGATAATTCACGCAAAGGGTTTGTCCCAGCACTTGACCCATTTTAAAGCTCTATACTACCAGCTGTTAACTATTAATATGTTATTTAACTCCGACTCAGTCCCTCATGTGTCCTCTACACGCAGCCTAATACTTCAAAACAGCCAATCTCACAGGCAGCATAAAATGTGCATCCTGGTTTTGCTTTATAAGTTCCTTAGACCTTCTTACAGTGTGCAGAAAAATATGTCCATGCTTGGGTTATAAAGTGAGGCTGGTAAAAAAGCTGAATCTAACAGATGTGTTTGTTAGAAGCGCAAAAATCTTCACAAACGCTAGATAAAAATTCGGAGCAAAATTGGTCGCTCAAGTGATCATTTCATACAGGCTTTCACCCCCATTGAGACACGAAAAACAAGGTCCTTACACAGCTGGACCCATTCTGCGAACGAATATAAGAAAATTAGCATCTTGAAAAACTTCTAAACAAGGCAACGGCTTCTGGAGCGCCCTCTTTACCACCGGCCCCTGCCTGGTTTCCATAGGAACGCGCAAATCAGACTGGGAGCACTCCACGCAGGAAGTTGTTCTCCGTCACTTCCGTCCTTCACCTCAGAGTCGGTGTACCTTTTAACTCGCGCCTCGGCTGAAGCAGTCGGCGGATGAATTTTGGGCCAACGAGGCCGCCGTTGGAGGGGCGTGGCAACGCGCCTGCGTTCTGGCCGATGCAGTTCACGTGCGGGCAGCAGGGGATCCTCTTAGAGCTACCATGGCCCAGCCGGGGACTTTGAACCTCAATAACGAGGTGAGCACCGAGGTCTAGAAACTTGTGGGACTGACCTTTAGGGCCCTCAGAACAGCTCTGCTGCGTCTTTTTGAAGGGCCTGGGCGAGGCGGGAGTCAGGCGAGTTTTCCGGAACTCAGAGACTGACAACCGTAACTCCCCACCCCCACCCTCCTACCCCCTGGTTTCTAGGTGAAGCGTCTCTGGCCCTCAGTCCTCGTGAGTTTTTATTTGTGGTACTTTGGGAAGATCATTTAATCTTTTTATTCAGTGTTCCGTAAAACGAAGCTCATGATAGTACCTTCCCCAACAAGGCTGGAGTGAGAATTAACTGGAGTATGTAGTGTTTGCACAGTGCCTGATAGTAAACTCTCAGTATGTATTTCCTGCCTTTTGTTGACTGCAGAAAATGAAAGGGAGAGGTTGAGAGCTGTAGCTTTTCCTAAGAAATTGTTCATCTTGAATGAGACCGTATCATTTATAAGGATGTACGCTCGCCCAGTACCTCATTTCTTCTTTCAGCTACTGTCCTATTTCTCTGCTTCCATTTACAGCAAAACTTTAATACTTGCTGTCCACAGTTTTCATCTCTCCTTCTCTCTTAAATCCAGTCTCATCAGACGTTTGCCCTCATCACCCCCACCGTTACATGTCACCAGGTTACCATTTCTGTCATTATCCCTTTTCTAGTTTCTGCTTCTATTCAAGGAAGTCATAGTCATCAAAGACTTAAAGTAAGCTGGAAAAGTGGGGATCAAATGAGGACCTCACAGCTACAGCAAAGGAAATTATTCGCCGTTTTTATTCAGTGGATATATGAGTCTGCTGTGAGCAAGCCACTGTTCATATTACACAGTTCTGTAAGCAACCTGTTCTCAGGTAGGAAAGGGTAAGCAACATCCATCAGTGATACAGGATAATGCTCACAGAAAAAAGTTACGTAGTGCAGAAAAATTTCCAAAGAGGGCAAAATGAAATGAGTGATACTTGTTCTTGGTCTTTAAGGGTCCTACACAGGATTGCATTCAGGAATTCAATGATGGAGAAAGAAGGTGTTCCAACCAGAGGGACCAGTATAAGCGAGGAAAGAATGGGAGTGGGAAACCCCTTGGATTGTATAGTAGTAGATAACTCTCTACTGATGAGAACTTGTTGGATAAAGTAGGAAATAAAGCTGAAATGTATTATTGCCTTACTACCAGGTTAGTAAGTCTGGGTTTCACTTGACAGTGGAGAACAGGGTATACTGAAGAGGAGAACTCTTGAAGGTGTTTATATTGATAAACATATGTCAAGCTCGTGCTAGTTACAGAAAGCATTTGGTGGTCTTTTTTTCCCATTAAATTCCCTAGGAGGTATAAAAGATCTTAATCGGAGTGATGTCCTTGGAAATTCACTGGAAATACTAGTGAACTTCCTGTTCAATTTCGAAATTACTGTGAAAGGAGTGGTGACAGTCATTTACCCCGCTCTTCACTTAAGGCTCTTTCTTTTTCCACTTAGTTTCCAGGCCTCTTCAAAACAGTTAAAATTTGACCTTTAGGAAGTCTTCAGTAATTCACCTCAGTCTGGGCTAGGTGTCTATTCTTTATGCAGCCAGGATGCTTTCTACTCTGAAAACACTTGTTTACCTGTTTCTCTCTTTTGGTGTGTATGTCTGTCACCTGCAACATATGTGGTCTGTAACTGTGCTGGATGATTGAATGAACTTATCCAATTAGGAAGTTTATACATCCCACACTGAAGTAAACCTTACATGTTCTAATATGAAGGTAGGAAAAAAAGGACAGAAGAAAGTGGAGATGGTGGAAGAAAAGTGTTATAATTTAAAATTATTGGGAGAAACACTACTAAGGGAAAAACAGTTGTTTACATAAAAATTGAAAAACAATGGGGGAAAAATGGGACAACCAATTAGAAAAAAAATACAGCAGATATGACAGATAAATGGCTAATGTCATTACTATAAAATAGCTCATGGAACTTAAGAAAAGTCATCTCATAGAAAATTGGTAAAAGAAATGAATTAAAACTTCTTCATGGAAGAAATATATATGAAAAAGAGTTTAAATTCACTGTTATCTTTCCTATCTTTCCATTACTTTTCCATCATCACCCCTATCTTAGTCCAAGTTGTATCTCCCAGCAGAGCTACTATCCTAGCCTCCCAGCTACTTTGACTTGTTTTCTCATCTCGTCTCTCTAGTATAGCTGGAGTGCTCTCTTCAAAACAAATCTAATCATGTGTTTCCTTGCTTAGAACTGATCTGGTGGCTTCCTGTTGCTTTTGGTCAAGACCGATCTACACAAAGCCAGTCTCCACTGTTATACCACTACCCTCACCGCCCTCAGGCTGTGTACTTCAGCCACACTGGCTTTCCTCCACTGTCTAGCATAGCCTTCTCCAGATCTTTTGCACTTGCTGTTCCTTTTACCCACAGCTCCTTTTCCTCTCAGTACATTTTATACTTCTATTTAGTCACTTTCTCAGGGAAATGCTTCTTGACTTTCATTTACTCCTTTTGTAAGCTCTTGTAGCACTATTTACTTCTTTTTAGCCTGTGTAAGAATTGCTTAATGTGTGGGGCATGTGAATGTGAGAGAGAGAGATTTCTTATGCCCTCAACCTGACTAAATTTTCGCTCACCATCATATCCTCAGTGCCTGTCTGTTAAATGAGTAACTTGAGGCATCATTTTTATGATCCTTAATAACTTAAATTAGGTCTCCTTAACTGAGATTCAGGAATGAATTTCAGGGATCATATAACTGCCTGAAATTATGTGTAATTTGTTGTATTTAGCCTGTCTCTGGGGGAGGGGGAAATATTTCATAGGTTTTATCACATTTGCAAAAATTTGTAAATATCTGGTATTATCTTTGGAATATTGGTACTCATATCTGTGATTAATTTGATTGGAATCCTTTTTCCATAATTTTTAATTATAGTCTTTTCTTTTAAAAAGTTATGTGTTGGGCTTCCCTGGTGGCGCAGTGGTTGAGAGTCCGCCGCCGATGCAGGGGACACGGGTTCGTGCCCCGGTCAGGGAAGATCCCATATGCCACGGACTGGCTGGGCCCGTGAGCCATGGCCACTGAGCCTGCGCGTCCGGAGCCTGTGCTCTGCAGCGGGAGAGGCCACAACAGTGAGAGGCCTGCGTTTTGCCAAAAAAAAAAAAAAAAAAAAGTTATGTGGCCAGCTAACTTACAGTATATTTAATTTCCCAAAATGTCTTTTGTGAAAATAAAAGCCAGCTTGCAGACACAACTATTATATTATGCTCACTTTCAATGTCTTCAGCTCTAATTCTAATTTTTTCAATAATTTTCCAGGGCTAAAGGCTGACATTTATAACACACTTCCTGGCTCTAGGTTCTTAAAATACATGTATTCTTCTGAAATAATGTAAAATTCTACCTTTTTTAAAAAATAAAGTATTACTTTTTACTTTATCTTATGATTATTTATTGCATATTTTATCTTCACAAGTGCTCATGTGGACTTTGAAGAGAGAATATTTAATTGATATATTATAGCAGCTTCCCTAATCTTTAACATAGTACCTTGTGTATAATAAGTACCATATACTTGCTGGGCAGATAAAAGTATGGCTAACTCAACTTGAATCACCTAATGTTCAGATGAGGGGGAGAAATCTGCTAAATGAAGACTTTTTTCTCCCTTTCCATTAAAACCAGAAAAGGGATGTACAATTGAAAACGACAGTAAGCGTTTAGTGAGTAAAGAATTGGGAAAACTAGAGCTGGGTTTCCTTCAGTCATTTGTTTCTTTAGGCAGCAGTGATATATAAAATCAGAATTAGGAGGTGAAACATTCTGATCTGGTACTCTAATTCCACAGTAGGGCCAAAGGCTTCTGTATGAAACTGACGTTATTTTATTCTTGATAGCAGATTATTAAGAAGCTCATTAGAAAATTGCTTTCTGTGTCCTGCAAGATAGTAAAGGTAGAAACTAAAATGCCAGAGAACAAAATGATTTGCCTTTACTTATTTGTAAAAGATAAGAATGTCAAGAATTGTGTTTGTATGTGCTTCTGAAGTTGCAAAGCTCCAGTTTTATAATTAAATATGTGATACTTTTTAATAATTCTTTACTGAAGTAGTAGACTAGGGTCCATCCTTAAGAAGAGAACCATTTTCTGTTTGGTTGTTAAACAATTCTGGGAAGTTTTGCTAGGTGGCAGCATATGCTCAAGTTGTAGATAATCACCATGCACTGTAGAATTTTAAAATTGTTGCTCATCAGAAATAAAAAGTATAATTCAGTACTAAATTATCATCCAAATGGCCAAATTAGAAGTCCTCTGTATAAAGCTGTAATTAATATTGTTAACTATGAAATAGTTCAAACATATGGAAAATGATATAACAAATGTCCTTATAATCTGTTTTCTGTATTTAGCAAGTGTCAATATTTTGCCATATTGTAATGCTTAATTCCACCCATCTTCTTTTCCACCTTAGATGTATTACTCATTCAGCGTGTTTTCTCCTATGTATTTTTTAAATAATTTTTATAACATATACCCATATTCATACCCAGTGTATAGTATTGTGTTGTATATTTTTACACTTTGCATGTGTGGTATCATCCTGGATAAATGCAGTATCATACGTATCATTCTAAAAGTTACTTTTTTCACCAAACAGTATTTTCAGGGTTTATCCATAATACATGCAGATTTCCTGCATTGATCTAAAATGGTACATTGCTTATGCTTTATTTATATACAATATTTTATCTCTTATGCAACATTTTGTAAAAATGCTGCATTGAATAGTCTTGTGTATAGCCTTTTGCTATAGCTGGAGGTATGTCTTCTGGACGGATTCCTAGAAGTAGAATTTTTGTTAGGTGTTGCCAGAGTTTCCTCCAGAAGGAGTATACCAATTTGCATTCCTACCAGCAATGTATGAGAGTGCCTGTTTCCTCACAGTCTCACAAACAGAATGTGTTGTCATATTTTTTTGTATTTGCCAGTCTGACAGGTGGGTAATGAATAAGCAGAAGTTTTAATATATTCTAAGAAACAGAGATATGCTCAGATTTTTCTTAGCACTGCAGGCTTCTCTAGAGCAGCTAGCTCTTAGAATAATTGTTTTCTAATAACCATGGGTTTGTGTTATAAGTTGATTTGTATATGTAGCAAAGTTAGTACATTACCAAAAGAGGTTGGCTAATTGACTGGCTAGCAGATAGCCAACTATGAGTCATTTCAAGGTAACATTTATGTTTACTTTTGTCTGTGAACCAAAGTTTGCTCTCAGCTTTGTAGATCAGAAACTTGCTATTGTTGTCACCCCAAAAGTATTCTCAAAAAAGTATTCTCTCAAAAGCAAATTCATATCAACCATAAACTTATAAGAGACCATATAAATAACAAAGCTAGTTTATTGAGAAATATATCTAATGTGGATACTAATGCTCACATTGTAAGACACATTATTTTCCTGTCTACTGATCCACATGAGCTACTTGAAATACAGAACCACAAAAAGGGTTTCAGGTGCATGGTTCAGCGTTGGGCTGTGATACATCTGTCCCCATAATTGAGTTATTCCAGTACAAATTGGAGTTCCCAGGTCTTTGAGCTGGGGAACCTTTCTTTGGAATCTTCTTGATTCAGACACTGCCAGCTTTTGCTCTTTGTGGTTCCCTTTCCTGTGTTTTAAGTTGACTCTTGCCCATATGTTCACATGGTCTTTTCCCAGTCAGGTATATCAGCTTTTTATTTATTTATGATTGTATTTTTGTACTGTCTACCTAAGAGTTGATCCAGGTTACGTTACTGTGTTCAGATTTCGCCAGGTTAACTGAGGGCATCTCTATGCCTAGGTTCTAGGCGACACCTCATTTTCAGTGCGTGTATTTTGTGTGGGTGTGGATGTGTGTGTTTTAGCTCTTTTTCTTGTGCTCTTATAGATTATTAAATGCATTCTTTTGCAGCTTGGAAGCACTCAGCTTGGGCTTATCAGTCTTGGTAATGATGACCTACAGAGTTTTGTCCTTCAATTTTTGACTTCAAACTCTTCCCTTCCACTTCTTTTTCATTTTGACTTCAAACTCTCCCCTTCCACTTCCTTTTCATTTTGTCTCTTCTCTTTCAGCACATTTCATTATTCTGCCTGTTTTGTCCTTGCTTACTTTATTTCTCTTTCCTTCTTTTCCTCCTGAACAATATTATACTCTTTTCACATTTCTAACAATGACAGTTCTATTTGCTTTTGGTTGAAGAATTCACCAAAGCATGTTGCCCTTAAGCAGTACATTAGCTTTCTGACAATACTGAGTGTTTTAGGCCTATTTGTTGACATCTCGGTTATCTGTCAACCAGCTTCATAATTCCTGGGTAACAAATGAATTGGCAACCTTTTAAATCCTAACTAAAAGGCTACTGGTAGCTGTTTGTCAGTTTTACAAAAATAAATTTAAATGCTTGGAGAAAGCTAGGTGTTTGGGGCAGGCAGTGTGAGGAAAATAAAAGTAATAGTTCCATTTTTACATGAAGTGAATATACTTATTTTTTTAGTATATTAAACTTAACAAATACTGGAAAAGTTAATAAGCTAGAAAAGCATTTTTTGGCATTGGCATGAAACTAAGTACATGAAGCATTCCCTTTGCTTTTCAGAATTCCCTTATGCAGTAATGACAAACATAGTACTTCTTAAATTGGAATTTTAAAATTGGAGTCTAGCTTTCCCAAGATTGAAATGTAACTGAGGACCAGTTCTTCCCACTGCAATTTATTAATTAAGTTTGGTTAAGAGCAGTTAGCAAATAATATATAATCATCTCATACACCTACAGGGTACAGCAATTAGAAATATTTGTTACTGTATTTTAATGCATAATTTATTACTTGCTATTTATTTTATGAATGACTTAACTTGCAAAAAATGTATCATAACCCCCTATTATGCTGCTTATGAAATGTAGCAATTCATTTTTCCACTTAAACCTTGTCTAAATGGCTTTTGTTTATGCAAGTATGATTTTTTTTCTAAATAGATCTAACTTTGAAACAAATTTCAAAGAGGTTAACATATGTAGTGGAAATCTGATTACTCTACATTCTGTTATATGTTGCTCTTTTGAAACAGTGAATGAACAAGTGAGTACTGCTCCCTTTCTGGTCATTTACTTAACAAATATTTATTGAACACTTATTGTATGCCATCTACACTGTGCTGGGTGTTAAGATGCAATGTTGAATAAAACCAGATATTTGACCTTTGTGGAATTTATAACCTAGTGGGAGAAAGACACATTAAGCATAATCAGATTAAAAGTAAAATATTAAACTTAAAATAAGTGTCATGATAATTCTAGAAGCACTTTTTGACCCCTGAGGGAGGCCAGGAGACACTTTATTGAGAAATGACAGTTGGGCCAAAATCAGAAAGATAAGATGTTAAGCTAACATGGAGAGAAAGCAGTCCTATCAGAGAAAACAGCAGGTGTAAAGATTTGGTGGTAGTTGTAAGCATGGTGAGGATGGAGTAAAAGATGGCCCATGTGGCCATTCTAAGAGCAGTTGGAAACCAGTGAAGAGAGTTAAGTAAAGGTGTTACATCAGATCTAAGTGTTAAAAAATGTATTCTGATTGAGTTGTGGGTAACTGATTGGAGAAGGGCAGGAATGGATATTGAGAAAACAGTTGCCAGTAACTCAGCCAAGAGAGCCAAGAAGTCAAGATAGAAGAAAAATGGTACAATTTGAGAGGTAATTAGGAGATAAAATTATCAGGACTTGATAATAGATTCATTGTGAGGGATTTAGAAAAGAAAGCTACCTATAATGAGCCTAGGTTTATAACTGAAAGGATTGCTCTGTTCCCTTAAATATGAAACACCAAAAAAGGGATCCAGTTGGGAGTGAAGAACATGGGTTCAGGTGTGAGTTGGAGGTGATTTTAAGCATACTTGAAATGTCAAGTAGGCAGTTACACATTTAGGTCTGGAGCTAAAGTGGAGATCTCATGTGAAGGTAGGAGTTTTCGAGTCATCTTTGTTTAGGTGGCAAATTAAAACTGTATACACACATAAGATCACTTAGGGCTAAAAAGTATATCTTGAAAAGAAGAGCTGGGCTAATCAGTTCAAGACTGATTAGAGGTGGATGTGCCTTCACAGAAGACCAAAGTAAAGTAGCTAGAGAGAAAGCAGGAAAACCAGGATAGTATTCTGTTATGGAAACCAAAAGGAGAGTATTTCAAGAAGGAGAAAGTGTTCAGCAGTATCAAATGCTGCTGAGACTTCAAGCAAAATGAAGTCTGAAAAATTCTTGTTGGATTCAGGGACTTTTAGACATCATTGGTGACTTCTAGAAATCATTGTGACAGCTTTTAGTAGACTAATGGGAATGGAAATTAAACTGGAATTTTGTGGCATGCAGATAAGGAGATGGTGAGTTTGAACATCTCTAAAAGCTTGACTCTGGGGCAGTTGAGAGAGGGTGCTCCGAGTGAACTTTGTACTGAGATGTTTTGTTTGTCTTTTCTGTAATGAAAATGACTCAAACATGATTGAAGATTAGTGGAAAACATCCATTTAAGAGATTGACAATGCTAGAGTAAATGGATAGTTTGTAGTAAGGGTTATAGGAAGGCAGAAGAGGATGGGATCCAAAATACAGTTAAAAGATTAACCTCAGAAAAGTTCAGGGATATTTCTTATATTGTAACTTTATCAACAGAGGAGGATGGGTGATGCAAGTAAATTTACATTCATGGTGGTAGAAAGAGGATGTTTCCCATCTGATGTTTATTTTCTCCATGAAATTGAAAAAGAAGAGAAAAGTTAGATGTTTTAGGAAAGCAGACACAGATTTAAAATAGTCATTATAAAGTGAATTGGCCAAAATATATATGTATAATAGGATTGCTAGGAAGTGTAAGGACCCATTTGAGGTTAGTTATGATGAATATCTAGTAGATAGAATGCCTCAAATATTTCCTGGCTCTTGGGGTACTGTGATAAAAGAACTCAGAATGTTGTTTTTATCCAGGATTCACTAGAGGGATTGCTAACCAGAGGGATGAGTTTAAGGTATTGGCAAGTGTTGATTATGTACCTAAACTGGATAAGAGAAGGAAAATTAAAAAGAAAGGGACTAATCATTTGAGAGAATGTATAGGGGTCAGTGAACTAGTGGTTCCAGTGAAGTCGAAGACCATTATGGTGGGTGGGGTTAAACAAGCAAGCTGAAAGAAGTTGTAATCTCAGTGCAGAGTATTTGAATTGATGGTTTTAGAAATGGAATAGTATGAGCAATGACTAGAACTACGTGTGACCATGGAAGTGGGTGGCTATGATAGAATAGATTAGGTCATTAGAAAGGAGGAAGTCAAGAAGTGAGGATATAATATTGGGGTGGGTTATTCAAGTAGACACCTACATCACCCAGAATAATGGCAAAACTTAGGCTGGAGAGAAATTGTAAGTTGGTTGCCAATATTGTCAATGATAAGGGGGTGAAAGATATTAATGAAGGGTAAGAGGTAACAGCTAAATGCAAGAGCCTTGTAAAAACAGAATGATGTTGATACTGTTATTTTGGCAAGAAGAATTTGAGGATTATGTGTGCCAAGCACTCTTGCAAGGCACAGAAAACATGTAAATATTGCAAGGCCCCTGCCCTTCAGGAGATTATAGACAATAGAAAAAGACAGCCACATGAGCAGTTAGTGACAGTACAGTGGTAGGTGCTACCTACAGGTATAGTGGGAACTCCAAGGATGGAATGGTTATCTAGCTGAAGAAGTCATTGAAGATTTCACTGGAGCGATTATCTCTGAACTGAATTTCATGTAGTTCCTGAAGTGGAGGAGGGGTGAAGGATATTACAGGAGGAATTATAAGATGTATGCCTCTTAACAATGATAGAAAACACAAACTCAATAGCATCCCATTGCACTAAGTACTATTATAACATGTGGTTCTTTATCATTGGAATATTTCTATCTCTTGGCCAATAATTCTAGTTTTTTGTTCTTAGACCTCAGCATTGTTCTGTAATGGGGCGATTTAAAGTGCATGTGTGTGTGTGTGTGTGTGCCCACCTGTGTGTGTGCCCTTGTGTTTTTTGAGTTATGCTTGAAATAATTTATTACTGAATAAAAATAAAAGGGGTGTGCTAAAAACAAGTAAAATAAAATCACTTTCATGCATTTGCTTTTGTTAATACAAATGCCCATTCAGTAAATTAAATTCCTGCGATTATGGGTGAAGCTTTGTTTTAAACCACAAGGATTCAAAGATAAATGTGGTGGTCTCTGATGTCAGGGAGCTCACAATTTATTATGTTCCAAGCCCAACAAGATATAAGTGTAATTTAAAATACTAGCCACTGGGAATGCTGTGATTTTTTCTTTTTTTTAATAAGTTGTTTCTCCTAAGTCCTCAGGCGCATATTTAGAATGTTGATTTCTTATTCCTTCACTGTTTATGGAAGAAGTTTGATTTCATCAAACTATGAATATAGTTAAATAAAGCTTTGATTAAAGTGGTAGACTTATTCTATTAATTATTAATACTCAAATTAATACTTATTAATACTCAAAATAAGGTATGTTTCTTCTTGAATTAAGAATCTCTCTAATTTTGGCTTTATTCCTTGAAGGTTGTGAAGATGAGAAAAGAAGTGAAGAGAATCCGAGTTTTGGTTATCCGAAAACTTGTCAGGAGTGTTGGCAGACTGAAGTCAAAAAAGTTAGTCATCTAAAGTCATGGTCCTATGACTAATAAAATGTCAAAAGTTGTCTTTATTCAGTATTTACAGAATTTGAGGGTAGGACCTAGAGGAGTAATTAAATGTCTTACTCATACAGCACTTTGATCCTATCACTCAGATAGGATCTGAGTGAGATAAAATGTGCTCTGTCAGCGTGTCCTTACATAGTTTGGACCATATTCAATTAAGATATATGATAAATTCTGTTTTCTCAAAAGTCTTCTTGTGGCTTTTTCAAAGTGAAAATCCTTTGGGGTTATTTATGTATTTTATGTTATTAGAAGTTATTTTTTTAAGATGTTGATATAGTTTAACAAATCAAGATACCTTGAATCAGTTATAAAGATTTCATATCACCTTATTCCTTGAATTGATAATTAATTTGAAATCTTTAGTACCTTTTGGAAGTGTTTATCAAAACATTGTGTTCCATTTAATTTTTTTGAAAAAATAATGTTTTGTATTTTTGGTATCACTAGTATTACAGAAAAAGTATGTTATTTATAGTTCTTATGCTTTAAGCATGAATACTTACAAAGTCTTCAAATGTGTTTTGTTTCTGATTAATTTCTTGTTTTTCCTTTTGTAAATGTTTCATAAGATAGCCCTTCTCTCTGATATAATCATGTATTTAACATCTTTATGTATTCATTTAATTCCAGAGAACAGTTGTCATTTAATAAAATTATATCCAACCTTGTAGCTTATGAAACTTAACTGTAGCTTATAAAACTTACATGAAATACAATGTGCTATTAATCAATTGATTAGAAAGTATTATTTGTCTTTCCTATTAAGGAATTAGAAGGCAAACTGTCTATCAGTGGTAATAGTCATTGATATAATACCTGGACAGTGCTTATTTTTGCCAAAAGCTTGGGTTTGTTAATGGAATTGGGGTATGTGTTGGATGGGGGAGAGGGCAGTGCAGGATAACAGAATGTTTGTTACTTAGAGAGTTATTAAGCTCTTCTAAAAGAAATGGAGAGACTTTTCATTATGATTCTAGTCTAAAATAAATGGTTTTTCTGGCTACATATTGTAATGTGTCTTTTGTAGGGGTACCAAAGATGCACTTTTGAAAAACCAAAGACGAGCACAACGATTGCTCGAAGAAATTCATGCCATGAAGGTAAGAAATTGTGTGGATGTGTATATATGTGTGTTTCCATGTCTCCTGTCAGCCTGCATTCTGTGTGTGTTTGGTGTTACTTATTTGAATATAATTGTGAGTTGACCAAGACTTATTTGTGTGGGTCTGTTTGGTGAAGAGTGTAGCACGTTTAGAAAATTGTAATATGTTTGTTTGCATTATTCTATGTTTTTTACTGAAGTTGTTAAAGTACTAGACTAATTTGAGTCAAAACTATGCCAAACTAAACTCATCTATGTTTAATAATGCTTCATACCTAAGATTTTTATTTTTACTTTAACTTTAGGCATGAAGTCTAAGTTAAGATCAAGTCTAAGTTAAGTTCATGCTGTTTAGTAATGTGGATGGTGATGTTGGTGGCTGACATCATGCTTTGCCTATTGCCAACTCAATAAATTTTTGTGTGGTGGTGTCAGCATTTTATTCAGCTCTGTAGTAACTTGAAATAGAATTAGTATTGGACCAAAATGATCCGTATTTTTGTTTTTTTCAGCCAGACTCTTCACTAGCATAATTTTTAGGTCTTCTCTCTGTTCTTACTTTGTGGAAACTTTCATTTACCAAATGACATACTATTAAATGTCTGGGAGACTCTTTTATTGCAGTACTGAAAAACAACATTTGGTACTAGCAATTACCTTAATTGCAGGGTCATTTTGCATGTATGTTTGACTATTACATTTTGGTAGAACTTCTAAGTTTTGAGGTAGATAAAAGAGCAAGAGAAATCTCTAACAATATTTTAATTGAGTTAGATTATCAAAGCTTCTCACAATTTTTTCCTTTTGAAGGATGATAAAGTGTTCTATAAGACAAAGTTATCATAGTTAATCTGAATAGAAACCGATGTAGGACATGATTCTTTGGTGTGAGGTATGGTTTTTGTGGGGGTTTTTAAAGTTTGTTTTATTTTCACAGGACTGTAAAATTCATGGAATCCATTTGATATCTCATAAGTTTTAATACCCTTGTTGTCCAGTCATTCATTCAAAATACTCTGTATTTGACTCTTAATTATTATTTGTATCACTTTGTATTACACATCATTTAGACTTTTTCTTTTTTTTCCATAAAATTCCTGTGAGAAATAAAATCTTTAGAGATTTTTGTTTTTGAGGATAACACTAAGGTAGGAAGTTATGATTTATGCGGTTGTCTTTCACTTTCTCTTAACCAAGCTCCTTACTAAATTATATTCCTTACCTAAATTTTTCCCTGTAATTTCTTCTGAATAGTCATTTTTATAGTCCTAAATTATTCAGAGGCTTTGAGCTACTATATAATTGCTGATTTTATTTTACCATGGAAAGGATGGCTTATGTATAATAAGCCTATGTACAGTATGTCAGGAGTTTGGGAAGAAAAGGTATTCATTAATCTTTAAAATACTTCCCTTCCATAACTGTCAATAATGAATTTAATTTAGTTAATTAGAAAGAAAAGTTGTCCTATTTTATCTATATGTGAAACTTATTTTCTGTAATTCTTAAACCTCATTAGCAATAGAAAATCAGACTCATTGATAAAGTTCATAGGTTTACAAGATTACTATATCATGATCATAGTTTTTGTTTGTTTTGTTTCTGTTTTTCCTTGTGTTTATAAAAGACCACTATGGAATTGTTGCCTCATAGAAAGCTAAAATTCCTAGCCTGGTATAGTCCTTGAATTCATAAAATTAATAGTATATATATTCCTTGAGTTAATGTCAGTGGTTAGCGTGGTTTAGTTTGGATACTCTGCCTTCAACTCCTTTTGTAATGGTATTTAAAAACTGGATTAAATCTAAGTATAAAAACCAGAAAAAGAGTAAGTCTATATGTTTGCTTTCCTTACATGTCAAATTTCATTCTTCATCTGTGGTTCTTTTACAAAATTGGTCTACTTTTCTAAAAGAAGCAAATACATAAAGCATTTTTTTAAATTGAAAGGTCATTTGTAATTTCTTAAGGGAGTGTTTATCATGTACATGGGAGTATCAGAGAAATAGTCACAAAACAGCTCACAGTCTCAATTAAATTTGAGACTTCTTACTCATTTTTCTTACTCATTTTCTTACTCATTTTTCCAAATGAATTTTTTCCTTGGCTCATATACCATTACATTTTTAGTCTTGTTCATGACATACTGTCCTATACTTGCTTTATATGATAATAGGGTATTTTGTTGCAAGAAGACTTCCTTAAGAAGAAAACCGGATATATTTTTAGAAATGGGAGTTTGTTTTTTCTGGCCAAGGGAAAAAAAAATGGCCTGATCTTTATGATACTATAAAATGATAGATTCCAGTTTTATAGATTGTAATGTATAAATAGGAAAGAAATCTTTGTTACCTTTTCTAATAGTATTCACACTTTTAACTTTGATACTAGTATATACACTGGCTTTTGAAGGATATTAAAGTAGCTTATTGACTTTTACAGATCCCTAAGTTATTTAGCTAGAGAAGGAGATGGTAAAATTAAAGTGTACAGTGAAATTAATCAAAATGTCCAAGAAATCTTTTTCTTAACAATAAAGGTAATATAACTAGCTTTTATTATTTACTACGTGCCAGGCACTATATTGTATGTTTTATATTCACTATCTCATGAAATAGATATTATTATCCCTACCTTACAGAATAGGAAACAGGCTTAGAGAAGTTCAGCAGCTTGTTCAAAGTCAAATAGTTGTTAGGTGGTGAACTAACTGTAACTAATTATAAAGCTGATACTGTTAGCCATTTCACTGTACTGCTTCATTAAGATGAGAACTTCTGAAATATATCTAGTCTCTACTCTCCTAAAGATTGGATGAAGTAATATAATAAGTGTGAAACTTGCCCTCTAGGAAAAAAAGGCCCAAAGATGTTGAACAAGTTTTCAGATTCTTTAATTCCTCACAGCTAAATATACCCAGTTACCTCTTTTTTGTTTTTTTTACTTTCTCCTCTCTGAGGCCATTAATTTTCCTTATGCTGAATATTCCTATGCAGTGAAAATTTGTATATCATGTGAGATCTTGCTCTGCCTGCTACCTTTTACTTCTCTATTTTAAACCTCTTTCACCTTTTGTTGCATTTTTTTTTTCTATTTTTACATGTTCTACTCTCTATTATTAAAAGCATCCTTTGAGCTTTATCAGCTGTTAGGATTGCCTTGTCTCATGCTCCATCATGACCTGTTTCTAAGTGGTTGTCATTAGTGGATCACAGATAGGAAAATGGTATAGATTTGATCTTTAGAAGCATTATATAAAATAAAGTAAAGTAATACATTATCAAAATAATATAATAACTACAGTTGACCCTTGAACACATGGGGTTTGGGGCTCTGACCCTCTGTACAGTTGAAAATCTGGGTAATAGTTGGGTATAACTTAGTGTGGGACCTCAGTATCTGTGGTTCTGCATCTGCAGATTCAACCAACCTTGGATTGTATAGTACTATAATATTTACTCTTGGAAAAAAATCCTCGTGTATGTGGACCCATGCAGTTCAAACCCATGTTGTTCAAGGGTCGACTATATATCATATCATTTGAACTTAACAACTCTAAAGTGGGCAAAATCTTAATTTAAAGGACATATTTAGACGTGTTCTAGACTGCACACACCCCTTGGTTGCATGTTTGTCATATATAGTCATATATTAATTAGAATTTTATGGCATTTCAGGTTATATATGCTTTTTAAAAATTTTTTGAGATTTTTCTCTGTAATTTCACATACTATGATTTTGTTAAGTTTTTTCCATTATGAATGCTTAAAAAGAAATTTGCCATAGGGTAAAAGATGCCTTTTTTTGTCCTGAAAGTATACTGTGTTAATTATTTGTGTCAAATTAACATTTAATTCACTTATTCTACTAAAGTAATAGTATTAATACTATTGTTATTCTAAGATTGTAATTATTTTTGATAGTTTCATCTTTTATTTGTAAGCCAATCCAAAGAATCATATCATCAAGTCAGACTCATATATTAGAGATCTTACCTAGAATCCAGCTTTACTAATAGTTTCAAAGATAGATACAATCAAAAGGCATAGGTGAACATAGGAGAGATTTAGGACTCTCCATGATTCCATAGGTCCTTCCTTTCTTTTTTTTTTTCTTTTTTTTTTTTTTTGCAGTACGCGGGCCTCTCACTGTCGTGGCCTCTCCCGTTGCGGAGCACAGGCTCCGGATGCGCAGGCTCAGCGGCCACGGCTCACGGGCCCAGTCGCTCCGCGGCATGTGGGATCCTCCCGGACCGGGGCACAAACCCGCGTCCCTGCATCGGCAGGCGGACTCTCAACCACTGCGCCACCAGGGAAGCCCGGTCCTTCCTTTCTGCATCAGACATGTACTTTCTGGCACAGAGTAGATGAGATCTTTAAATGAGGAAGTTTAGGTATTACCTAATAGCAACAAGCATTTAGATTTTGAAACTTATGCATTCTGTACCCCAAGGTTGTGTAGCTTACATGATATTCTCCAATGTGCCATCCCTCATAAATTCATAGATTCTGGGTTAGTTTACTGTAAGCATCCTTAACAACAGGACATCCCACTGAGATCATTCATTAGATAAGGACTTTCCTCCTAACAAAAATCATTAGCATATTTACCAGGAGAACCAGTTATCAGCATATTAACAAGTAGATTAAACTCCATCACCTACTTTTCCGAGTTTCTTCCTGGTAAGGGACGTGAATAGATCCCAAGACAGCTGTTTTAATTCTTCCCCTCTCTGATTTATAATAGTATGCCTTTTGGCATTTTTCCCTTCTGTTTGTATTTCCCTCTAACTTTTTGGAAAATATTTCAAACCTATAGAAAAATTGTAATGTTACAGTATAGTAATAATACATTGTATCACATACATGTTTGTCCCTTTACTGGTAATGGTGAGTTCCAGTCACTTGGTTTAGATGTTGTCTGCCAGATTCCTCCCTTTTAAAGGTACCTTTTTCTGTTTGCATTTGTTAAGTAATCTGTGAGATGATAACTTTGAGACTATGTGAATATCCTGTGGTCTTTTCACCCAGTGACTGATGTTCTTTGGCTGAATCAGTTAACAGTTTTTTATTGTTTCTGTTTCTCTGCTGGGATTTTTTATTTCTCTGATAAGATTTTAATCCATTGAGAAGAATTTTTTTTTTTTTAATATCATCGAGGATAGTGGTAATAGCCATTTGTGCTTGTGGAGAAGAAAAGATACTTCTTTTTCTTGGTTCTTCATCTGCTGGGTAATTTTGTTTGTTTTTTTGTTTTTGGCCATGCCGTGCAGCATGCGGGATCTTAATTATTCCTCAACCAGAGATCGAACCTGTGCCCCCTGCAGTGGAAACACGGAATCCTAACCACTGGACTGCCAGGGAATTCCCATATGCTGGGTAATTTTGAATTGTGCTCTGGACATTATGAAGATTAAGCAGAGATTCTGTGTTTGGTTATTTTTCTCCAGTGAGTGGTGGCTTTATCAGTTAACTTTTGGAATAGGCTTTAATTTCAAACAGTGTTTCTTAGACAGCACCTCTAGCCTGAGTTCAGATCTTTTGCCTTTTAGTGAGATGCTTTGAATCTGTTCCTTGGATGAGTTATTTAAGTTTAGGGATTCCTTGTGTGGTTCTTTCCCTTCTGGGTTTCCCCTCTCTCCAAGTGGATAATGTACCCAGGCTTCACTGTTCCATATGTTCCTCAGCCACTGCTCCGGAACCATGCAGACTGCAGTTAGTCTTAGGTTGCACTCTGAAGAGATGATGTCTTACTTGTATAGCTTCCCATCTTTACTCCTAGTTTGTTTAGACTCTACATCAGAGTCTGTCTTCTTTCATTTACTCTGCTTTACCTTCAGGTAGGTTTTTTTGTAGTGTGTCCAGGTTTCATGTTTTGCTTTATTTTGTTTTTTGGAGGAAGGGTTAATCATATTATCTGTTAGTACCTTAGTCTGTTATACCCTGAAATGGAAGTAGCGAAAGTTAAAAGTAATTGTAAATAGCTGAAAAAGAGGACTGAGCACCCATGACACTGACACTGTAAATTTAGGTCTTAGAGAGATGGAATAAGTAAAAGAGACTGAGAAAGTGTAGGCAGACAAAGAGAACCAAGAGAGTAAGGTATCTAGGAAACCAAGTGAAGAGACTGTTTCAAGAGAACGGAATGATGAACTAGGTGTTTAAGTTGATATTGTTGTTCTTGTTTTCAAAATTAGCAATATTATTTTTAAAGTGTAAACTCATTTATTAGATCATAATTATTGATGAATTTTTCAAGTTGTCGTGCTTCTGTGGTCTAGAATACTTTGCAGAACTGTGCTGATAGAATTTGAAAGGGTTTTGTTCTTGCTCATGTGATCCTAAGCATGCCTTCTCTCCTTCTTCCCCTTCCCTGTCCTATTTCTTTCTGTTAAAGTATATTTAAATCTCAAAAGTCTGAAATTGTTTCCACATTCATATTTTCTTTCTTTACGTCTGAAACCTAAAAGCTGCAAACACTGTTCCAAGTATGGAAGAGGCATAATGTTTCTCTTTCTTGTTTGCTTCCCCATACTCATTGAGCATACCCACATTATGGTCTTTTGTAGCTACAAGATCAGCACTATAACCTATAATTCTCTTTTATAAATCTGCACTTTTAATTTAGATTATTTTTCTCTAATGCATTATAGAAATCAAGTAATAAAGAATTTCTTTAAACCTTTAGGTAACTTTAAAGGCCCTCAATAAAAATTTTCAACTTAGGGTAATATGTTTTGTTTGCTGGTTTTAATGTTAATTACCAGAAACAGAAGAATGAATAGGCTCTCCATTTTATAGCTAGCTTAGCTGGTGCTCTAAGAGCAGTTAACTTCTAATTCAATTTTCTTTAAGGGAGAACTTTTATTGCCTCTGAAGGCAAAGCAAGATGCCCTGATTTAATATCCTTCTGTACTCAACTTGTGACATTTGAAATGATAAACAGGAAGTCATAGTGGTGTTTTAAAAGGGCAAGGGGTCAGTATATACCGCTCTCTTCACACTCACGCAACAGTGTTTAGAAACAGATCATCACATTGGAATTCTAGTTTGCTTTCCTGGCATGTGGTTTCTGCAGCTTTAAGCCAGTATTTTGAATAGCTCATAATCCTAAAATCCTTAGCAGTGTTGCATTTTTAATGTGTAGGGGTCATGATTTTCACTGTAAGCTGTGTTGATATAAAGATGTTATATCAAGTCTATGGTGGCCTTAAAATATTTTTGTCTTTTAAATAAGAGCAGTGGTAGCAAATAAAAGTGGTATCCATTCTTTGCTTTTTAACCTTATTGCTTCTATTTGAAAACAAAGGAAAAGGTACAGGTCCTTGATGGTAAAAGTGATGAAGTGCTATTACCATTTACTGAGTCATTATATACATTTAATTTTAAAATAAAAAACTGACTTTGGAATTGCTTCAGTCCAGGTAAACCTAGTTCAAAGGCTACTGAGTGTGTAAACAGGATTTAGGGGTAGGAAGGAAGGAGTATCACATGAGCCTTTTTTCAAAAAAAAATTTTTTTTATTGCTTTCTGTTTTGTTTTGATTTGATTTTTTGAGTTTTGTAATTTTGGAAATTTGAACTTACAACCTTGGCAGGACATTCCTACTAACTGTGAAAGTATCCAAAGCCCTTTTCAACTTTTAATTTTAAAAAATTTGGACAACTAATACTACTATCCTAATTCCAATATGGAATAATGTGGTGATTAAGAAAAGGGGCAAATATTACAACATATTTTGTTGGAAAAACACAGTGGGAGACAAAGGGCCCCAAAGAAAAGCAGCAATAAGAACAGTAAATAACTTTTTTTTAAATGGGATTTTCTTTTTATTCAACTGCAATATCACCTGAATTTTGGGTTAAATGGAGATAGATTATTTTTAAACATTTACACTCCTTAACTTGAACATATGTTTTATGTTGTTAGATTTGTGTTGTAATGGAAACTCTGTATTCTTTATGTTTTTTTCCCCTATATGTTAGAGTAACTCATGTTAGTATTTTGCTACTCAATTAGTATTTTGTGACGAGAAAAACTCAGTAAATGTTCTGTTGTTTTCTTGGCTGTGAAGAATTTTATTTTTTTCTCTGCCTGCCACTAAATTATATAAACTATGTAGTCTTCTAAGAAATAAAAATAATCCCAAGAGTAGTGATTGCTCCAATTAAAAGTGCTTTTTTAGCAATTTACATTGAAAATGTGTAGTTCTTTTATTCTCCCCTTCTATAAAAACTAAACTCTTTACAAGGCATATTAATTTTATGTATGGGTGAGGTAGGGAGAGAAATTCTCACTTTTTTAATTCTTGATTTTTGTTGAAACTCAGTATATTAAAGTAGAACTTATGAGTTTTGGTGGTAGTGAATCAATAACTACAGTTATTCTTCTGTTCATCACAATCTAAGATAGCCTCCTAGTTTATTAATGATCATATATCTTCTGAGACCCATAAAATTTGCAACCAGAAATGAAAAATGTACAAATAAAAAAATGATTAAGAATTTACAGTACAGCTATTATAAATTCATATCATATACTCAGGTTAGTTAAATACATTTTAAATTAGAACCTATTATGTATGTAGATTAATAGGTTTCTGCTGTCAGAGAACAAACATACTGTTCTGTGGGAAACAAGCGTATGAGTCTCTGTATGATATATACCATACCATGTTACAATTAAAGATTTGTAGGAACCTAGAGAAGGGATCAATTTATTTCATTACTTACAGGATTTAGGGAAGATCTTACAGAATGTGTGGCACTGAGTTGGAACTTGAAGAATAAGTATGATTCTGTTTTAGAAAAGGTAGTCTAGGTAAATAGAGCACAAGAACAAAGCATATAGGTCTGCAAGTACATTGTGTGATTTGGAAGGGCTGCTTAGGACTCTTGCTATTATAGTGTTCATTTAGCACATTGCATTGTAATTATTTCTTTATATGACTCCTTTTTTACAGATAGAATATTTCTGTCTCCAGTGCTTAGTGCACTAATTGACATAAAACAGACATTCAGCAAGTATTTCATTAATGAATTAATCTTGTGGCTGGAATATAGATTGAGAGAAAGAACAAATAGCTGAAGATAGTGGCTAGATGGAAGATGTGATTACAACTGAAAGCCTTTTGGGAAATATGGGTAATCAGAGGTTTTTGAATAATCATATGTGTTTTCTAGAAAGAGAAATTTGGAGGAGAGTGGAAGATTGATTAAAAGGAAACAACATTGGAGGTGAGATCCCTGATTAGAAAGCAATTACTGGGTTAATTTTTTCATTCATTAAGGAGACATTTATGAAGGTTATCTTTATGGAAGCTAATATGCTATGTGATTCATTGATCCTGCTCTGCAAAAATAGTACACTATCAGAGAAAGGAGCTAGTATGCACAGTTTTAAAAACTGGGTAAGTTATGATAGGGTCTTTGAAAATCTTAAAAGAGCAAAAGGTTGCTTCTAGCTAGTAATTAGGGAAGGTTTCTTGGAAAAGTTTAATAAAAAATTTTAATGTTACTGATTTATCAAATTGATATGATTTCCTTGATAATATTTAATTGAATCCCATTTATATAGCAAGGATACTGTGTCATGTAACAACTTTACTTCCCAGACTTAAATATTATTTATAGCACTAAGAAGCTCAATTTCAGATATAAGAACACTGCTCATAAATAACTTAATAATAATTTTAGTTTTTATTGAGCACCTACTCTATGTCATGTTCTTTGCTACAGCCTGCATATATGATCTCTAATCTTCATAGTAGCTCTTCACAGTTCCTAATTAGGCCCGTTTTACTGAAGTGGAAACTGGGGATTTAAGCGTTAATTGCCTTGCTCAGAGTTACACTACTAGAGCGTGGCAAAACTAGGATTCAGTCCAAATCTATCTGAATCAATAACCCATGTTCTTAACACTCTACTAACCTAACCCCTCTTAAGAATTAAGTGCACAATTTTAGCAAGAATAATTAGGTATGATCAATGTGCTTTTGCATTGTACTTTTAATGATCACTATTAATTGAAAAGTGAAAATAATAGTGAAATAATATATCATCATTGCCCGTTTTGGAAAAAAATAGGATTTATTATTAATTTGATATAATTAGAATAGTTGGGCCTCCCTAAAGATACAGAGTGTCTTGTTATCCATAAAGGATTTTGTGTGTGCATTTAACATTTAGAAATAACATCTGGAAGCTAAATACCAAAATAATCAATTCCCTTGGGACTGTGAATTGGTAACTGATTATATTTCAAAACATTTTTGTTCCTTACTCAGTTTGGCACTATATTTTAAAAACATTTGAATGTAACATTCTAGAATTACTTGATGCACGTTCTTCAAATTATTAACACATAGAAATATACTTAAGAAATAAGTATGTATTTTATTATCATATATACCCTTGAAAAAGATTACTGAAAACTTGAAGGTTCTAGAGAAAATACTTTGAAGGAATTAGAACTTATAATAACAAATAGTTTGACTTTCTTGAGACTTTGAAAGATTGTTCCTTATCCTTTCAGTTAAAGACTGCTCTCTTTTAACACATACCTATACCCTTTAGAGTACCTCCCTATATCTTAGTCATAATTCTAAAATTATAGGGAAAATCTGCCTCAGTCACCTAATACAATTTTCCTAAGGCCTTTCGATGCGTTTCCTAGGTGCTACACTCTTGGGGGAAAAATGTGCTATGAGTTTATGTAATTGTTCATTAAATTTGAGATTTTGTTTCTTTTTTTTTGTTTCCATAACTCTTTGTGGTTGGCTAAGGAAACCTAAACTTGCATGGGTATGTAGATTTTAAAAATTCAGGAGTGAAAAAGTGAATATAATATATTCATACCAAGCTGTAATTTTGTCATTTTTTTATTTGATATACTAAATAATAAAAAAGAATACCTATATATATCTCACCTTTTCTAATTATTCTTATTCTTAACATTTTATTCTAAATAAAGTGATTTTAAGTATTTTATTTACTCCTTATAAATTTGCCACGAAATAATGCCCTTTTAAACAAATGTTTGGATTCCACTTCGAAATGGTTAACTTTTATCCCCAAAGTCAGCCATTTTGTTAGAAGAGAATCTCTAGAATGATGAAAGAATCTGTCCACGCTGACTTATTCCTTAGAGTGCAGAAGTGTTCTGTGTAGAATCTTTGGTTTGATATAATTGCTCTGTCTCATTTTCTCTGCCTGCCTCTTTGAACATGACAGAAGTGGGTCATTTTATGTGTCAAGAACAGTTTAAGATCAGGGGAGGGGAGGATTAAAATGTTTTGTTCGGGCTTCCCTGGTGGCGCAGTGGTTGAGAGTCCGCTTGCCGATGCAGGGGACACGGGTTCGTGCCCCAGTCCGGGAAGATCCCACATGCCGCGAAGCGGCTGGGCCCGTGAGCCATGGCCGCTGAGCCTGCGCGTCCGGAGCCTGTGCTCCGCAATAGGAGAGGCCACAACAGTGAGAGGCCCGCGTACCGCAAAAAAAAAAAAAAAAAAGTTCTGTTTTCTAAAAAGTATTTCTATTGTGAGAGATAGGAGTATATCGTGACAAGGTGGTTTTGGAGCTTCATTTGACCAAATTATTTGACGACGTTTATGCTTAGTTAATATCTCTTTTTAAGTAAAATGCAAATCTTTGGACTATTGAATTATGCAAGTTGTTTTTAGCACACTGAAATTGTAATTATTTTTGTGTCAGTAATTATTTTCATATCTTGATGAAAATAATTTATAGTTAAAAGATGAATTCTGTTTAGTTTTTAGAATATGAACATTCAACTTTAAACATGAAAGTCAAGTTGGAAGTAAAATGAGACTGTATAGTAGTCCCTTATCTGCAGGCATGCCAAGACCCTCAGTGGATGCATAAAACGGCAGATAGTACTCAATCCTATAAGTACTATGTTTTATCCTAAACGTAAATACCTGTGATAAAGTTTAATTTATAAATTAGGCACAATAAGAGATTAATAATAAAATAGAACAATTTTAACAATATACTGTAATAAAAGTTATGTGAATGTGGTCTCTCTGTTTAATCAACCCCTTTAACTCTGCCAAAAATGTGGCAGAGGCTTCATCATTGGCAAATGCAGCTTTTCCAGTAATTTTTATATTTTTCAGTCCAAACCTATTACTGAATCTGTGTAGTCATCCCTTACTTGCAGTAAAGCTAGTGTCACTTGTTTCAGTGGATCCCTGGCTGCAGTCTTCCTATAGGCTCAGAGCTTTCTGGTGCAGCACATGGCTGTCAGTTGGAACACGTTTTGTGTTCATGTCTTCCATCCACAGATTTAATGCCTTTTCCATTTTAACTGAGCACTTATCCGTGATTTTTGCAGTTTGAGGTGCAGCAGCAAAACTAGCCTGAATTTCTTTTTCTTCTTCACCATTTCATGGATTGAAGATTTGTTCTTACTGTGGATCTTAGCACCCTCAGCTTAGGATTTTTTTTCGTACTAAGTCGAGAACTTCCACCTTTTCACTTAAAGAAAGCACTTTATCCCTTCTTTTTGGCATATTCGAATTGCCAGTGTCACGACTCCAAGGCTCTGTGATACCTCAACAGTCAGTTTGGTAGGAGATGGCTTCTGAGTGACTAACGGGCAAGAAACCTGGACAAAGGGATGATTGATGTACCAGGCAGGACAGGTCAAAATGGCACAAGATTTCATCGCACTACCCAGAATGGTGGTGCACAATTTAAAACTTATGAATTGTTTATTTCTGGAATTTTTTATTTTCGATCTGCCATTTACCATGGGTAACTAAAACCACAGAAAGCAAAACTGCAGATAAGGGGAGACTACTGTACTATTTGTTGATATTTAATAATTCTTTTAACTGGCTGCCAGCAAAAACCTGACACTGGTAAAATTTCCTAATAGTAAACCTACTTTGTTTTATTATATCATCTTCATAATCAGCAACCTAAGTTAGCTTTTCCTGTTGTCTACCAGACCAGTTCTGATTCCTTGTGGGTATTAAAAGCTTTTTTATCAGTTGGCCTCTCTCTTCCTGGCCATTTCTGTCTACATGTTACAATCAATATTATATCCCCTCCACATACTTTGTGCATTCCTGTTGTTAAGTTTCTGTAGCTTTATCTGATAACAAGGCAGAATTCACCACCTCGTACATGCTCTTAACAAAACCAGAGTGAATCATTTTCACATCCTTCACCATCCTCTAAAACAGTGATTTTGTTGGGGGAGGCAGAGGATAAATGCGTGAAGATTCATGCCTGGGGACATACATCATAATGAATGGGATGTTTGTGCGATTTGAGAAAGGTCCCGCAGTGATTCTGGGTGTCGTTTTATTTTTCCCGCCATTGAGAGCTACAGCACTGAGGAGAAATTGCCCTGCTACTTCATCTTCATATGTATAGTACTTGGGTGATCAGTTTTTAACAGTCTATTGCAGTGCTTGCTCCTTTGTGTTATGTCAGGTCATTTGCATGTTATTTTGAAAATTAAACTCTACTCTTTCTGGTTATTTGTATTTTTAAACAATGCCTGATATTCTGCACAATAGAAGACTCTCAGTAACATATTTCAAATATTAATGTGCACATCTATTACAAATAGATATTTAAAGAGGTTATAGCAAAGTACCATTAAATTTTTCTAATCAAAATGAAGATAAATCTCTATCAAAGTTGTTTGGTAATTTTTTTGTTTCTTTTTCTTATACTCCATCTAATACTAATGCTAGAGACTTTATTATTAGTTCATTTTTAATTTCAGGTTTAAGAATTTGAGTTTCAAATAGTGAGTTTTTTGAACTAAAATCAACAGTATGTTGATAACTTTTAAGATGAGGAAGGGTATAATTACAACAGCAAAGAAGAATAAAGCCATTTGTGTTATTTCCTGAAATTTTTAACAAGTTGGGTTGATATTGTTTTTGTACCATTAACTAATTGTGTGTCGTTGAGTCTGTTTCTTCATTTTAAAACTGGAAATAATTCCTGTCTGACTTCTTTGCTGTGGGGATTAAATAAAATATGCAATATCAGTGTTCCTAGTGTAGTACTCTTTTAATAAACTTTTTAAGATTTTGAATCTCTGTAGTCTTTCACTCCATATAAATAGCATAGATGAAATATTATTCAAGATAGCCATTGCCTTCAATACCATTTTTTTTAAGGTAGGCCAAAACTATTCAATGACAGAGTTCTTGAACAGAGATCTTTTGGAGATGTACTATACCACGCAGTCCATCATCATTCATATAAATAGCATAGATGAAATATTATTCAAGATAGCCATTGCCTTCAATACCATTTTTTTTAAGGTAGGCCAAAACTATTCAATGACAGAGTTCTTGAACAGAGATCTTTTGGAGATGTACTATACCACGCAGTCCATCATCATTGTCCGTGTTGCATTGTGAATTTAGACCAGTGTTGAAATCATTCTTATTATTTTAGTTTGTACTGTAGGATCCAAAAAATGAAGGTTTTACCTGATATTGTTTAGTTCTGTACTTTGCCAGAAAAGTTTGCACATTTTTATAACGTCATTTCAGAACCATCCTCATGACCAAAGTACTTTATTTCAGCTCAACAAAAATATACTAGGTCTGTACTTTGTATGCCAAATACTGTGCTAGTTTATAGATATATAGAAATTAATATGGCGTTTGCCCTTGAGAAGCTTATAGTCTAATGAGAGACATGGACATGTAAACAGTTTCACTACAGTGTATAGAACACTGATAGATGTATTGGAGGAGCACCTCTTAGTACTGCTTTGAGGATTCAAGGAAAGCTTCCTATAGCATGAAGCTGAGTCTTAAAAAGTGACTGACTGTAACTTCACAAGGTAAGAATGGAGACTTAAATTTATATCGCTTTATCGTGTTTGTTTTGTAAAGGAAATACTTGCAGGATCAAGAGATACAAAGTTTTTAGATTATTTTACTAGTTTACCTAAATGAAGTTATGTGTTAGGTGTGATAGCAATTTAGATTCACATATCAACCTGGTCAAATAATAAACTTGGATGAAAGACATAGTTATTAAATGTACTCTCTTGTAGTTCATTCAGCTGCTGAACAGGAGCAGTGTTTACTGGCAGGTCTGATTTATGCTATACCCAATACTGAGATAACTGAGATACTCAGTTTAACAATTTATAATGTCTAACAAGTAAAAATAACTTCAGTATCTATTCTGTTAACAAGTATTTTTGAACATTTACCAAATGACATGTTCTTTTTAGGCACTTATGATACACCTGAGGGGGGAAAAATAGAATTTCCTGGTCTTTTGTAATTTATTTTTCTGGGGGATTGGGGAAGATGACATTATAAATAGGTTAATTATGTATTATGTTAGTGGATGATATACTGTGGAAAAAATAGAGCAGGGTATGAAGGATTAGGAGAGATGATATGAAGTAGTTTGATATATAAGTCTGGAGTGCAGAAGAGAGGTTTCGGCTGGAAAGAGACTTCTGGGAGTTGTTGACATGTATGTGATCTTTAAAGTCATGAAACTGGATGAAATCACTAAATCATAGATAATAGTTAAGAGAAGGATACCAACGACAGAATCTTGGTCTACTGTTAAGGTATTTAGTTAGAGGAGGAACTAGCAAAGAAAGCTAAGGAAGAACAGCCAATAGCATAGGTCCTGTAAGTCAAATAAAGAAAGTATATCAAGGAAAAAGGAGCAATTAACTTACTGAAAGTTGGTAATAGGCCAAGGAAGGTAAGAGTCAAATGCTGTGGATATGTCGAGTAAGAGGAGCACTGAGATATCTGCTCATTAGATTTAGCAACGTGAAGATTGGTCAGTTTAACAAGAATAGCATTGGTGGGGTAAAAGCCTGCTTGAAGTGGCTTTAAGAGAAAATAAAGAGAATCTGGAGGTAGCAAGAATTGTCAAGTGTTATAATTAGGGTGACCATATGGCTAGATTTCCCTGGTGTTCTGGTAATCATCACTTGTCCCAGCATTATTTTTAATAGAGCCTCATTTCACTCTCAAATGGGTCCTGGTTTGAACAACAAATGATATGGTCAGTGTGGTTATAATTTGCTGTCATTACTCTGTTGGACACCCAAATTTGACCAGTAGTATCCTTTCTAAGCCAGCTTTTATGACTTTTTGAGAGAACTCAATTAGTTCTTCCTTTTCTGGCATAACAAAATTTTGCAGGGATTATACTTTTTCTGCCTCAGATCCATAATCAGCCATTTCTCTAAGAAGGCTTGTTTCATTTTAGTGACATTCAGAAACCAAGAATTGAATAGATCTTGATTGGGGAGAAAGGGAGTGAGAAAGGTAGGTGACCAGTTACAGAAAGGCATTTCACGATAAGAATTTTAAAAGCAGACGGCCAGCCAAAGATGCTGAGGTGGGAGAACTGGAAATTTACTCAGGGAATTCTGTGTAAAACTGAATGAATGGCATATGAGACTCCTAGAAAAAGTGTATTATGTAATATTAGAAAGAGGCATTGAGACCAGGTAATGAAAGACCAGACTTAAGTTCTTTGGCTTCATTCTGTATTCAAGACAGTGACACAATGGGCCTTGGAGTTAACTGGTTCTGGAAGCAGGAAACCCAGTTATGCTATTATAATCCACACAATCTATAATGAAGTTCTGAGCCTGTGGGTAGGATAATGGTGATCCAAAGGAGGGAACTAAATTCAACAGACACTACAGCAGAGAAAGTGGAAAGGGGGATGAGAGCATAGCAGAAGCATGACGAAGAGGCTCACAGTGTCAGATGACTCTGAGCTGTCTAACCTGAGTAACAGAGGCTGGAGATGCCATTAATTACCATAGATAACACAGGAATAGGTGAAGGAGGGAGACAAAGATATTTTATTTGGAAAAATCCCTTGGCAATATGATGACAGAGTATAACCTTATTGAAGTTCCATCTGGTACTGTATTTAGGAGACAGTAGAACAATATTTAGGAAATAAGGTTTTTGTTGTCACTGAAGGGTAACCATAATGAGATTCCCATCTGTGGAAACGCATGAATTTGGATGTCAATAGGTCTCTCATGAGTTATTTCAGTTTCTTTATTTTAGAGAAGTGCATTTCTTGCCTCATTTCCAAATAGACAAGAAAAACCTCCAAGAATCCAGACTTTTCTTGGCACCTTGTAATTCCCTGGTATTGGGATTAACCCCTCATAATCTAAATATCATGTTCCAATTTTAATCACATTTTGGAAACTACAAACATGTTTTATATTTTACTGCATTAAAAGCCCAATCTTAGAGCCAATTGGAATTAATGTCAGCTTGATTACTGCCTCCAAGTTACTTTTTGTCTTTACCCAGTGTCCCTCCCCACTGCCTGATATCGAGTAGTTTGGTTGCAAACATACTTTCCCCACTGAGCCAGAGACAACATTACACTGGTTATATAGTTATGAGTCAGTATATTCATTTGTTCAAATGAAAGCCTCTGGAGAGAAGGAGACAGCCAAATAATCAAAATTGGGATTAACTAATTTCAATTAAATTTGCCCTTTTGAATATAAGCAAAGCAATAGTATCTGGCACAGTGTGAAATAAAGGAACTGAAGGGCTTCCCTGGTGGCGCAGTGGTTGAGAGTCCGCCTGCTGATGCAGGGGACACGGGTTCGTGCCCTGGTCTGGGAAGATCCCACATGCCGTGGAGCGGCTGGGCCCGTGAGCCATGGTCGCTGAGCCTGCGCGTCCGGAGCCTGTGCTCCGCAACGGGAGAGGCCACAACAGTGAGAAGCCCGCGTACCGCAAAAAAAAAAAAAAAAAAAAAAAAAAAAAAAAGGAACTGAAATATTCTGATGGATCTGTTTATTAGTGAATGGCTATCTTTAATGCAGGAAACGTGAGCAATGTTAATTTAACGTGATGAAGAAGAAATTTCTACTTTATTACCACTGACAACAGGTTATGGCAAAAAGCAAAATGTGGGGATTCTAGTTTGAGCCCTGTTGTAAAACCTTGAATGAGTCTCTTAAACTTTATTAGGTTATCATTTTCTCTTCTATAAAGTTGAGTGGTTGAGGGTCCCCAAGGTTAAGTGATTTACTAGAAGGATTCACAGGGCCCAAGGGGAAAAAAAAAGCTTTTATACTCAGAGCAACAGTTTATTTCTGTTCAAGGATGCAGATTAAAATCGGCAAAAGGAAAAGGCACATGGAGGGAAGTCCAGGAGAAATCAAGCATAAGCTTGTAGATGCCCTCTCCCAGTATAGTCGCATGAACACACTCCTAGCAGTGATGTGTGACAACACTTGCAGAGTGTTGCCTACCAGGGAAGCTCAGTTGAGCCTTGGTGTCAGGTTTTATCGGGAGCCAGTCACATAGCCATGAATCATCTACATGACTCACCTTAACTACTCAGACTCCAGCTCCCCAGAGCAGAGACATGATCACCATAAATCACATTGTTAGGGTAAACTGCCTCATCAAATTGGTAAGCCTGTGGCCCAAGGGCTCAGAACTTATTTCCTAGGAACTGGCCAAAGGCCACTCCTGAAGATAGGCCTTCTCAGGAATGTGCAGAGTTTGAGCAGCCCAGGCCTGCTGAGTTAACCCTTTCCTACACAGGTGTAGAATTATGTGAGAGCTGAAGTCCCTTATAATTCTGATGTTTTATGAATGGATTAGTAACTCCTAGCATATATATTGTAAAGAAGTTAATGCTTTATTTCATCTTTAAGATGGATTGGATAGTTACAAATTTGAAACCTTAAATAAAAGAAACGAGTTATACTGATGCTAGAAATAAAGCTGGATTGAATGTCTAAAATAAAAGAATGTATGTCTTATACAAGTCAACACGGAGCCCTGCTCACTGATGAGTAAACTTGTAAGTGGGAAGATGAAGATTTTCAGACTTGAGTTATTTTAAGGAAATCTAAGGGAAAATACTTAAGCTCAGCTTCAGAAACTAAGTTCAGTTAGCATTTGATTGGTGGCAAATTACTGTTATTTTTAATTTCCCTTTGATGATAAATTTAAACTTTTTTTTTTTTTTTGCGGTACGCGGGCCTCTCACTGTTGTGGCCTCTCCCGCTGCGGAGCACAGGCTCCAGGTGCGCAAGCTCAGCGGCCATGGCTCACGGGCCCAGCCGCTCCGTGGCATGTGGGATCTTCCCGGACAGGGGCACGAACCTGTGTCCGCTGCATCGGCAAGCGGACTCTCAACCACTGCGCCACCAGGGAAACCCTAAACATCTTTTTTTATGAAAAATCTTTGCAGCATTTTTGTAAAATAGCTCAGGTTTTACTTGTCCAGTTTAATGTGTCTCTCTTACACTCATTTTAAAGTTGTTTAGTGCAGTATTCCATAATTAGCATTTGTTACATAACTCAGGTATCTTCATTTTCCCATTGTTTTTTCTTGATCCATGGTTTTCTAATTGAGAATGGTTTTGTGTTTTTACTTTTGTCATTTTACTTTCTGTTAAACTTTAAAAGTGTTTAAACTTTTCTTTTTTAAGTTGAAATCTAGGTAGGTATCTTTTTCCAAAGTCCATAACATATGACTTTGGTATAAAATTTGCAAATTACCATATGGAATAATGCATCTTATTCTCCATTTGAAATTGCAGAATTATTTGAAATGGTTAAATTCAATTTAAAGTACAGAAAACTCTAAAATTTAAGAGAAATATTTTATCTGAAAAAAGGCATTGGAATTAGTTTCGTATAAAAGAAAGCCAAGTGTTCCTGTCTTAGTCATTTTACTTAGAATTAACCCCATATATTAGGAATGGCATAGTGTAAAATTATCATATAAGCACTGAACTGGTATCTTTTCTTTCACATTTTTATTGGTATTTTCTTAACCATGTTTAAGTCTACCTTTCTGCATTGAGTATGTTTAATGTCTTCAGAATAGGAACAGAACTGCTATGTAAAAATGTCTTTTGCTGGGTCTAGAAATGGATCTTAGTTTTCCAGTTGGTAATGAAATCTTTTCTCAGAAAGAGCAGTCTTGTCTTTTATGGCACCTGCCTGGCTTATTAGCTAATGTGGTTTCCCAGCCATTCACAATATAATATCTACGTTTCAGTGAGTTCTTAAGTAGTATTTGGCCTTCTCCCACTATGAATAAAAATTATGGTAATGTAGAATACTTTTGAGCAGTAAGTCTTCTGTTTTGCAACACTCTAGTAGTCCTAGCTATTTTTTCTAGTATTTTATCTCTTCATTTTTGCTTTTCTAAAGGAAAAACCCACATTGGCAACTAAAAATTCTTTGGAAATTCTGAATTTGACTTGTCTATTGGTAAGAGACTTTACTAACCTCTCACTAAGAAATAGGCATTTAAAATTTTTTCACTCTGCTCCATTTCTGGTGAACAAATGTATTGATATCATTATACTAGGATCAAATAGTCAAAGGTGGATAAGAGACCATTCTCACCCTTGAAGAACTTACACTCTGGGCTCTTCATTCCATTTTCCCATAAAGAAAATGAAAGATTAAGCTTAGTATAAGCATAAATTATTCCCTGACTGTTTTATGTAGTTCCTCAGACCTTTTGACCAGATGGCTTACTACCTAACCATGTTCAAGCTAGCTTAAGCAGAAGTGTTCCCAACAAGCTGGTTCCAACTACTTCCTCTTCTGAGTAGTTAGCCAGAAACCTGGCATTGTTGCAACTCTTTCATGTCCAAGCCTCTAAATACCATTTGTCTTTTAGAGTTCTCTACATTTTACCTAAATGAGGGCTTTTTGGAGTTTTATCCACAAAGCTTGCAATCTTATGTGCTTTTCAAACTCTTGTGGGAAGCCATTCATTTATAATGAAGAGAGTAGATGTATTGTCAGGTAAGGTACCGCAGCCGCAAATCCAGTAAAACATCCATCATCCAAGGCATTCTTTGAAAACTGTGAATTCCTTCAGATCTTTAAAAAAAAAAATGAGGGGCTTCCCTGGTGGTGCAGTGGTTGGGAGTCGCCTGCCGATGCAGGGGACACGGGTTCGTGCCCCGGTCCGGGAAGATCCCACATGCCGCGGAGCGGCTGGGCCCGTGGGCCATGGCTGCTGGGCCTGTGCGTCCGGAGCCTGTGCTCTGCAACGGGAGAGGCCACAGCAGTGAGAGGCCCGCGTACCGCAAAAAAAAAAAAAAAAATGAATTCCCACTATCCCCTGCAGTTTATATTACTGATCTATTAGACCCTAGTGAATTTTGCTGTAGCAACCGGCTTTCATAATCAGTTTGAAGGGTAATTTATTCTTAAAATATGAGTAAATTAAATTTTGTGGCTAAATTATAACCTATCATTAGAACTACTAAATCCAATCCAAGAATAATGAAAATAGTTGTTTAAGACTTCTTCATTTAAACGTGTATTAGATATTCTGAGTCAGAATGTATATAAATTTAGAATTTGGAGCAATTAAGAGATGATTTGAAAGTCCTCGCAATTTACCATGAACTTGTCAAGTAGACTGCATAGCAGACTTAGAAGGATTGAGAAAGGCTGTGGATTAAATTTTGTCTTACATGCTGAAGGGAATACTAACATTTGAGGTGCTGTCTATCCATTTGGAATAACACATCAAAGAGTCTTATTCTGAAAGGCAGTTCATCTCTTCTGAATAAAAGTGTAGGGAGGGAAGAATAACTTCATAATATATATTTTTTTGCAATTTTTGCATTGTCTGGTAAACTGCTTGATTTATTAAATTCCTCAGTGTCTAATTAGGATAGTTCTGAACCAAAATTCTAGTTATGGCACAGCATTCCTGTCCATACAGTTTTGTTATTTAAGCACCATTTAAAAATTTTATATGAACTATGTCATAGGAGATAGCATTCCCTTTTAATGACACACATGTTTATATTTAAAATTAAGGTAAAAATGAATTGACCCAAAATACTGAAGTATGAGTAGGGTGATAAGGAAAGTTTAAGCCGTCCAAATGCATCTAGATTTTACTTTTATAGTTTTAAGGTAAGTATTTAATTCTGGGCATTATTTATGGTATATGGTGCTTGTCCAAATAATATGGTGTAATGAATTATTTTATAATATGAAGATTAGTGGGAGATAAAACGTATGTATATTCGTTTTCTAGTGCTGTTGTAACAAGTTAACACAAATTTAGTGGCTAAAAGCAACACAGATTTATTATCTTACAGTTCTGGAAGTCAGAAGTTTTAAACCAAGTTGTCGACAGAATTGTATCCCTTGTGGAGACTCTTTCAGTTTTAGAGGTCACCTGTGTTCGTTGACTCATGGCCCCTTCCTCCGTCTTCAAGGCCAACAGCACAGCATCTTTAGTTCTCAGTACCTCAGTATCTCTCCCTTTTTCTCCTCTTTCTCTAACTCATACCCTTCTGCTTCCCTCTTAGGAGGAGCCTTGTGGTTACATTAGGCCCACTCTGGGTAATCCAGGATCCCCATTTTAGGATCCTTAACTTAAATACATAATAAAGTCTCTTTGGCCATGTAAGGTAACTTATTCACAGGCTCTGAGCATGAGGACAAAGTTTATGTGTTATTCTTTCTCCTGTGCCCCCACATTTCTTTTAACTCTAGCTCTGCAGATACATACTTATCATCAGTTCTTTTACCAAAATTATCTCTTGCTGGCTGAACTCCTCCTCTAGAAGATTCCTCTGGACAAACACCTGTGTACTGTATTTCCTGAATTCTTGCAAGTTCAAAACTTTTTTCTAGACCTGATTCTTTAGAGCTATTTGACTGTAAAATTCTTGGCTTACACTTGCTTATATTGAAAATGCTGCTCCATACTTATTTTTATTTCGTTCTTGATATCTGATACCAGCTCAGTTTTTTCACCCTTATAACTAAATTGATCTTTTTGGCCACAAGCTCTGAAGATTTTTTTCCTTTGTCTTTATAAAGTCTAATAGTTTTACCAGAATAGGTTTCATTATTGATTGTTCCAGGTCTCTTTAAGCTAGTACATAGTAAACCTTTTGTTAAATTATTTGGTTTTTTTTTTGCAGAAAGTTGTTTTAGAACTATAGTTTTAAGTACTGGCTTTTGTCTATTGTTTTTCTTCTTCAGAGACTCCGATTACATGTATGTGGGATCATCCTTTGCCACTTTCTTTCTGTCCCTTTTTCTTTATCTTTTTTTCATTTTCTTGACTTTCTTCAGTGTTTTCTTGACTTTGTTCCTTATTGAATTTTTCTTTAAATCTGTTCTCTCTTTCTGAGATAGTTTTTCTTTTCTTGCATTTTATTTCCTAAGCTTTGATGCACTTCTGTGTTTTACCTATTTCTCTTCTTCAGTGTTTTAATTTCTCATTTTGCAAATTTTTTAGTATAGGCCCCAACTACTTGTTTGAGGCTCCCTAATGTAGTTTGCAAGATTATGTTACAGTTGTCTTTTTTTGTTTGTTTGTTTGTTTTTGCAGTACTCGGGCCTCTCACTGCTGTGGCCTCTCCCGCCGCGGAGCACAGGCTCCGGACGTGCAGGCCTAGCGGCCCCTGCGCACAGGCCCAGCCGCTCCGCGGCACGCGGGATCCTCCCGGACCGGGGCACGAACCCACGCCCCCTGCATCGGCAGGCGGACTCCCAACCACTGCGCCACCAGGGAAGCCCCAGTTGTCTTTTTGATGTTTAGTTTTTAGGAGAGAATCAGATAAAATGTTTTGATTTACATTTTCTTTTTTCTTCTTAAATTAATTTTATATGAATTTGACTTTTTTTCTTTTCTGAACTGTAGACGTTTCTTATACAGGGCCCACCTTATGTCAGTATGGCAAAGTGACATTTTTTTAGTGGATAATGAGAAGGAGGACTTGGTTTACATGTATTTTCTTTCGTCTCTGTAGGGTCCTTAATTTCTCTTTCTTTCCTTTACCTACACTGTTATCACTAAAGGGAAGTGCACAACCCCTATTTATCTAATTCTCCTCAAAGCAGTGCTTCTTGAGGCTGTTGCCTTCAAAATCACTCACTTTCAAGCCCCTCCTTCTCTGTAGTGCTGTGAATTACCAAGTCTGAGACTTGTGTTCAATACTTTGAGGTTTTGTAGTACTTTTTGCTTTCTTGTGGTGCTTTTTGTCTGTCATTTATGCATGTCCTTCACTCCACTCTCTTCTTTTCCTCCTAGTATCTTAGTCTTTGATTCTCTGGCTCTGTATATTCATAAGCTTATAGCAGCAGTGAGAGCTGATGAATTTGGTGTTAGTTTCTCTGCTTATAGGTATTTATCTACTAATAATGCTGAGGGCACGGTTCATGTTTGGTTTTATTTGTACTTGTTGAATTTATTGTTTTGGAGGGAATATGTGGGTGGGTTGAGAGTTAGGTAGTATCATTACCTTCTGCACTTACTTAAGTTCATTTTAGCAATAAAATTTAACCAATTCACTCTTTAGGCTGATTTTTGTCTTAGAGTAAAAAAAGGTGCTTGTAGCCAGCCATTGACAAATGTGGGGCAAGTCTTAAAATCTGGATTTTTAGCTATAATTTAAATAGCTTTATTAACTTGAAACTGCTTAAGGGAGGCCATCTCCTAAATTAGCTCATCAAACTTAAAGGCATTTTCAGCCAAAATATGTCACATAATGAATTTTTTTATATATACACACACATACAATTTAAAAATGAGTCCATTATTTATGTACTTTTTATATGGGTTTGTTTTACGTACACATTTTTCACATTTATATTAGTGTACACAAAATGAAATTGAGTTTTTACTCTCAGAAACAGTGCTTTCTGATCTTTTTGACATTAGATCATCATTATCAATATTTGATATTTTTTTTCCATTCTACTCTTCTTCCAAAACTCTAATATAGCTCTTTAATATAGAATTTGTGGTAATTTTTCAGGAGTTACACAAACCAGTATGTACAAGGATAGTCATCACATTCCTATTTATAAAAAGATCAAAAATCAGAAAATGTGTTAATGTCCAGTAGTAAGAATTTGGTTAAATAAATAAGAGCAAAAAAACCAAAAGTAGACATTTGCCCTGTTATTAAATCAAGCTAGTTTACAAAATACTATGGTGCTGTTTTTGTTTAAAGTATAATTTAAATATCATTTTCACTTAATGTTTGCACAGTTTTTGTCACATCACTATCCACCTCACTGTCACTCAGTGTTGTTTTAAAATCAACTGATTTTTCTATTTAGCTTTCTTCTAGACAATAATTTAAAAAATGTTCATTTTTTTATGCATATTACAATAACTTGATAACTATTAATGTAGAAAAATTGCATTTTCATATGATCTAAAGTCATCCTTCATTCCCTTAGTGGAATGCATATCAAACTTAAATTCTTTTAAAGAAGCTTGTAGAAGGGTGTATAATAAAATTATAACCATGTAAACATTGCTGGTAATTTTACTTATTTTTCTTTCTGTTTTTCTGTGTTTTTTAATTTTCTAAAATAAATCTGGATTAATTCCTTCCATAATAGAAAAGTGTTTTGTGGGTTAGATTTTTTTTTTTTTAATCAAGAATTAAGGGACTTCCCTGGTGGCGCAGTGGTTAGGAGTCCGCCTGCCAATGCAGGGAACATGGGTTCAAGCCCTGGTCTGGGAAGATCCCACAGGCCGCGGAGCAACTAAGCCCGTGTGCCACAACTACTGAGCCTGCGCTCTGGAGCCTGCAAGCCACAACTACTGAGCCCACGTGCCACAACTGCTGAGGCCCGCGTGCCTAGAGCCCATGCTCTGCAACAAGAGAAGCCACCACAACGAGAAGCCCACACACTGCAACGGAGAGTGGCCCCCACTCGTCACAACTAGAGAAAGCCCACATGCAGCCATAAATAAATAGATAGATAGATAGATAGATAAATATTTAAAAGTAAGAATTAAAATTAAGTGTTTCTCTGTAAATCTCTACATTTCTTTATAAATTGATAGAATTGCCAATGTCCTGAAATGTCATTAAAATAAGTAGTAGTTTCTTTAAATAATGGATTTCTTAAAAGCAAAACATGGGAAGGAATTTCTCATATAATAATGACAGTTTAAAATAAGGCTCATAACTAAAATTAGTTTGTTTTATTCTTTTACAGGAGTTGAAACCTGATATAGTAACTAAATCTGCTCTTGGTGATGATATCAACTTTGAAAAAACCTGCAAAAAGGTACTTCTGCAAGGGGTTGTATTTCTTTTAGGAAAAGTTCCTTATTTGTATTGTTGACCTACTTTTTTCCTTTCACTTTTTTCCTTGAAGAGAAAACTTACCAAAAGCCAGTTACTAAAAAATCAATCAGTCAGTCAGTCAATCACCTGGTATGATTATTTTTTTAAAAAACCAGTTACTATTAGTGTACAGTGATTTTTCCCCATTTGAGCTCTACTGCTGCCACCAAAAAATATTTTTATGGTAATTTATGAATTTTGCTTTGCTGTGATACCACACCCTCAAGGACCTTAAAGGTATGTTGAAGTTAATGTGGCATTTGTGTGTTAGATAGCAGTTGGTCTGTTAATCTTACAAATTAGAATAAAGACTCTTTATTTTTATTCTTTCCAAATAGTTTTTATGAATATTTTATTTAATCCCTGTATTTACCCTATGAAAATTATTTTTACCCCCTTTTTGTAAGTAAGGAAACTGAAGCTCAGAAAGAATGAAGTGAGCTAATTAAGGGTATGCCACTGTTAGGTGCACAGTTAGGACTTTTACCCAGATCTTCTGCTCCTTGCATTTGCGTCACTTGCTTCATCCTTTGTATTTCCTCTTTTTCATTTCTATCCACTTTGCTAAAGGCTACGTGACAGTTCACCAGAGAACAGATTTTTGGATTAATTGATTTTTATAACTCTATTACATTTCTTTTTTCACTTTTCTTCACACTTGCTCTAATCTGTATTATTTCTTCCTCTTGAATTTGTGCTTACTGTGCTCTTTCTCTAGTTTCTTAACGTGGAAGCTTAAATTACTGATTTAGACCTTTCTTTTTTCCTAATATAAGCATTTTAATGCTATAAATATCCCTCTAAGCATTGCTTTAGCTACATCTTATAAATATGGTATGTTATATTTTATTTTCTTTGAGTTTAAAATGTTTTAAATTTCTCTTGAAATTTCACCTTTAACCTATGGTTTAATTAGAAGTACATTGTTTAATTTCTGAACAGTCGGGGGTTTCCAGGTATCTTTTCGTTAGTTTTCTTTATGATCCATGTGCATACTCTTTATGATTTTTATTCTTTTAACTTTATTATTTGTGTTATTTGTCCAGAGTATGGCTTATCTTGGTGAATATTTCATGTGCACCTGAAAACAATATTATTATATTGAGATCAGTGTCCTATAAATGTCATTTAGGTCAAACTGATTGATGGTGTTGTTCAGGTGATTTACATCTTTACTGACTTTCTACCTACTTGTTTTATTGTTGACTAAGAGACGTGTTTTGGAATCTCCAACTGTAAATGTCAATTTTCCTATTCCAGCCTTAAGGAAAAAAATACTCTGATTCTACATTTATGTACACTAGCACTCACCTCTCTGCAATTCACTGATTCTAGCCATGTTAAATTTTAAAGCATTTTATTTTAAGAAGGCCAGAACATGAAAGTTTTTGTATGTTTGAGGGGAGGGAAGATTTGTTGTTGTCACAGTCCTTGTCATGAAGGCAACCCCAAAGTCATGAGCATAATTTTACTAACAGCTTCCTTATTTTATACTAACATGATTTTATAGTAAATATTCTTATTTCATAGCATTCATTCATAGAGAGGAAAAAAATTTAGTTCTGTTATAGTTTTTAACTTGTGTCTTGGTCTATCTATATTTCTGACAAAATAATGACATGTTAAAAAGAATAGTGGTAATTGTATAAAAATATGGTAGAACATATTTGTTTTCTCTTGAGAGTTTAAAAAAATAATAATTTAAGGTTTTTACCAGAAAAAATTTTTTGAATTTTCTGGTTGCTGCATTCTAAAAGTATTTCAATAATATTTAATTTGTGATGAGAATAAAAAGCAATTTATTTTTAGTTGGCTAATACTATGTTTCCATTTAAATTTCAACACTAAAACTTGACAATATTATTTAATTTTAACTTGAAATATTCAAAATAAAATATCCTTTGTCTTTTTTTTTTTTAACTTTTCAGCAGATTTTTTTCACTTTGGAAGGTTACTATTAGTTGATGCATGTGTAATATTTGTAGTATCAGGTTTTTTTAGGGTATCTTCTTTCACTTACAGCCCTTTGTTAAAGCTTCCATTGTGTGAAATGTCATCCTAAAAATGGGGAAATGTGTCTATATTCGCTTATCCATTTTTATTTTGTAATAGTAAATTCATTTGCGTATTACTATATTTGTAGTCATGAGACTTATAATATTCACATAGAAAGTTTAGTTTCTAACTGAAATATTGTCAAGCAAAACCTGATTGCATTTCTGCCCTTCCTCCAAACAGAAGGAAGGAAAGGGAGGTGGAGAAGGAGAAAAGGAAAACAGTTCTGTTTCATCAGAGTTCTTGATGGAAACCCTTGAGGATTTAGAGCCAAGGGAAATTGCCTTGTTTAAAATGATTTCAGATTCCTCCCAAGCTATTTGATTTCAACTATTTTGCTACTGTTTTATGTCATTTGTGATATTCTTTGATTGGATTCATGTTCTGTATCAAAATATGTTAATAAATTAAACCTCTGGAATAAAAATGAGGCAAGTAGCAGTGTCATGGAGAGAAGACTGATTAGTTTGCCATAGGAAGGGAGGTTAGTGAAAGGTGACCAAAGAGGAAATAAGGCTATTACATAGAACTCTGTACATTTGAAGCTGTCTGACCATCAGAATAGAGCAGAACAAACTAATTTGTGTAACTTCTTAGAGCTTGCACAATTCTTCCATATACATTATTACCTCAGTTGATCTTACAACAATGATCTCATATGGAAAACATTCATGTGTGCACATGCATGTGTGTAGTAATACTAGTAGTGTCTTCATTTTCCAAATTCAGAAAGGGGTTAGAAAGATTAAGTAGCCAGTTAATATTTGTACGAGAGTTTTAAAGCTAGAGAGTTTGGGGACTAGAACTGTGACATTTCCAGACAATTATTGCCAGAATTTCAAGGGCTTCTCAATTCAAAACATCTGTTATATGCAGAGCAATCAGCTAAGCACTATGGAAAAAAGGAAGGAAATAGAACACAGTTATATTAAACAGCTACAGGATGAGAGGAAGCAAATTAATATTTGTTAATATCTACCAGTTGCCTGATTCGTTAGATGCTTTATATACGTTAGCTTTCTCAGGGAAGATGACGATAATCTTATTTAACAGATGAGACAATGGGCCCAGAAAGGTAAAATATACCTATGGTCATAGGTAGCCAGTAGGAAATGTCAGATCCAAGTTCTAAACCCTGGTCTCTGCCTACAAAATGAAAGTTTAGGACAAAAGGATGGAATAAGTCCCACATATGTAAGACTGCATTTTGGAAATCATGGTGTTGTAGGGATTTTAAGAGTTCATTGAATACAGAAAAGTCTCCCATTCTTTTAAATGTGGACTCTAAACTGTATTTTGCTTTGTTTGCCACAGTTCTTCTGATCCAGCTGAATAGACTGTTTCTTATTATATCTCTAAATGTTTTTAATAAATACAAATATGAATGTGTTGGTTTATATCATTAGGTAAAACCTGGAATTGAATTTAAGTCCAGTTAATGTTAAAAAGTATGCTACTAGCATTCTACCTGTACTAGTTCATTTAGCGTCAGTTTGTTTTAAGGCAACATTAAAACAAATGAACAAGGAATGAACATGGTGTGTAAGAGAGCTTTTTCATTTTTAGACTCTTTATATTTACGTGTACGTTCTCAAAATTCTTTTCAAAATTGAACACCAAATGCTTTGTGTTCACAGTAAATACCCATATGCCAAAATAAAATGTGTCCTTTAAAAAGTGAGGTGTTTTCCTTTTTTAATTTAATTTATTTGAAATGGAAGAAACTGGAGGTGTATGAAAACCACAGTTTCCTGAGAATTTTCCAAGGCAAACACTGTGTCAACTTCAAGTAATGAAAGCTGTGGTTTCCTTCATATCCCCCAATATTGTGAAGATTGTTTCATGCATGTGTAAAAACTATTTGTTAATAGCGATTACTTAGCCTTTTAAGCTTCAAAATAATTTCATTTAAATTTAAGAAGTATGGCAGTATTTGAATTCTTTTATAAACCTCCACATTTTCAGTCTCTCCTATGAAGTTTATCACATTCCACCTTGGGTTAGTTATTTGTGCATTTGTTGTAACCTTTTAAATTAGTGCAAGATCATGAACCTCAAAAGATGGTGTTTGTGTCCTTATGTGTCAGACTGTGCCTTCACATAATAAGGCATATTTATGTAAATATAAATATCTGTAAATATAAAGAGGGAGAAACTAAGTGAGGAAGGAGGATGGACAGGAAAGAAGTAAGGAGGGATAAAGAATATGAAGTCCCTCATAACAGGGACTGTTGTACTGACTCTTGTGAGTTCCTACACTTAAGCTCAGTGCCTTAAGCAAAATGTAGACATCTCACATTGCAGCAGAGACCCAAAACACTGCCAAAGGTATGAACCTGAGCCCTCTTGATTAACAAGCCTCTTTTCTTATGTTTATATTTAATTTCTTTACAAAAAGATTTGAGGGAGGATTGGAGTTGGGTCACAAAATGAGGGAAAGTTATCTCGAATAGTTTAGAAGAAAACTTTTTGAGAATACTAGACTGAATTCAGAAACCTGACTTTGAATTCTAGCTTGTTCCTAACTGGCTAAGTGGTCTTGAAATCAAGTCAATACTGTTAGGCTAATTGTTAGATAAAATCTTTGGTCTATATTCCCTTTACCTCTTTAACCCCTTGTTAAAATTTGAACTTAAAAAATTAAATGAATGATTTCTAATTGCTTTCTTAAGAATAAAATTAAAGAAAGGTTTAAAGTGTTAAATTTGGGGCTTCCCTGGTGGGGCAGTGGTTGAGAGTCCGCCTGCCGATGCAGGGGACACGGGTTCGTGCCCCTGCCCGGGAAGATCCCACATGCCGGGGAGCGGCTGGGCCCGTGAGCCATGGCCGCTGAGCCTGCGCGTCCGGGGCCTGTGCTCCTCAACGGGAGAGGCCACAGCAGTGAGAGGCCCGCGTACCGCAAAAAAAATAAATAAATAAATAAAGTGTTAAATTTGACAAATTTTTATTAGAGAAATTTAAACATTTATTTAAATGATTGCTGTAATTTATAAAATTTGGTATTTTTAACTAAGACTTTTTCCAAACCAAACATTTTAAGAACTACAGGCATACCTCAGAGATATGGGGGCTCAATTTCAGACCACCTCAGTAAAGCAAATAACCGCAATAAAGCAAGTGACAAATTTTTGGTTTCTCAATGCATATAAAAGTTATGTTTACACTGTACTGTAGACTATTAAGTGTGCATTATGTCTAAAACAATGTACGTACCTTAATTTAAAAATACTTCATTGCCAAAAAGTGCTAACGGTCATGAGTCTTCAGCAAGTTGTATTCTTCTTGCTGGTGGAGGGTTTTGCCTTGAAGTTGATGGCTGCTGACTGATCAGGGTGGTTGGTTGCTGAAGTTTGGGTGGCTGTGGTGATTTCCTAACATAAGACAACAGTGAAGTGTGCTGCATCGATTGCCTCTTCATTTCAGAAACAATTTCTCTGTAGCAGGCAGTGTTGTTTGATAGCATTTTACCCACAATAGAACTTCTTTCAAAATTGGTGTCAGTCCTCTCAAACACTGCTGCTGTTTTATCAACTAAGTTTATATTATATTCTAAGTCCTTTGTGGTCATTTCAGCAATCTTCACAGCATCTGCACCAGGAGTAGATTCCATCTCAGGAAATGACTTTCTTTGCTCATCCATAAGAAGCAATCCCCATATATTCAACTTTTATCATGAGATTGCAACAATTCAGTCACATCTTCACTTCCAATTCTAGTTCTCTTGCTGGTTTCACCACATCTGCAGTTACTTCCTTCACTGAAGTCTTGAACCTCTCAAAGTCATTCATGAGGGTTAGAATCAACTTCTTCCAAACTCCTGTTACTGCTACTATTTTGACCTTTTCCCATGAATCATGAATGTTTTTAATGGCATGTAGAATGGTGAATCCTTTCCAGAAGGTTTTCAACTTACTTTGCCTAGTTCCATCGGAGGAATCACTAGCTATGGCAACTACAGCCTTATGAAGTGTATTTCTTAAAGAAGACTTGAAAGTTGAAATGACTCATCAATCCATGGGGTTGCAGAATGTGTGTTGTGTTAGGAGGCATGAGAACAACATGAATCTCGTTGTACCCCTCCATCAGAGCCCTGATGACCAGGTGCATTGTCAATGACCAGTAATATTTTGAAAGGAATCTTATTCTCTGAGCAGTAAGTCTCAACAGTGCGCTTAAAATATTCAGTTCATTAAGCCCTGTTATAAACAGATGTGCTGTCTCCAGACTTTACTATTCCATTTAGAGAGCCCGGGCAGAGTAGATTTAGCATAATTCTCAAGGGCCCTAGGATTTTCGGAGTGGTAAATGAACACTGGTTTCAGCTTCAGTCACCAGCTGCGTTAGCTTCTAACAAGAGTTGTCAGCCTGTCCTTTGAAGCCAGGCATTAACTTCTCCTTTCTAGCTATAAAAGGCATCTTCTTCCCAAAAAGGCTGTTTCTACGTTGAAAGTCTGTTGTTTAGTGTAGCCACCTGCATTGTTTATCTTAGTCAAATCTTCTGGATAATATGCTACAGCTTCTACATCAGCACTTGCTGCTTTACCTTGCACTTTGATGTTGTGGAGATAGCTTCTGTCCTTAAACCTCATGAACCAAACTCTCCTAGCTTTCCTTCTTCAGCTTCCTCACCTCTCTCAGCCTTCAAAGAGCCGAAGAGAGTTAGGATCTTGCTCTGGATTAGGCTTTGGTTTAAGGAAATGTTGTGGCTTTTGGTTTAATCTTCTATCTAGACCAGTAAAGCTTTCTGTGTTATCAGCAGTGAGGCTGTTTTGCTTTCTAATCATTTGTGTGTTCACTGGAGTAGCCCTTTTAGTTTCCTTCAAGAACTTTTCCTTTGCATTTACATCTTGGCTAACTGTCTGGGGCAAAAGGCCTAGCATTCAACCTATCTTGGCTTTCAGCATACCTTCCCCACTAAGCTTAGTCCTTTCTAGCTTTTGATTTAAAGTTAGAGACGTGACTCTTCCATTCACTTGAATACTTACAGGCCATTGTAGGGTTATTAATTGGCCTAATTTCAGTATTGTTTTGTCTCAGGGAATAGGGAGGACCAGAGAGAGAGACGGGGGAACATCTCAGTGTTCAGTGGAGCAGTCAGAACATCAGTTGTTTGTTTTCTTATATGAGCATGGTTTTTGGCACCCCAAACAGTTACAATAGTAACATCAAAGATCAGTGGTCACAGATGGCCATAACAAATATAATAATAATGAAAAAGTTGAAATATTGCAGGAATTACCAAAATGTGATGCAGAGACACAAAGTGAGCAAATGCTGTTGGAAGAATGGTGCCAATAGACTTGATAGACACAGGGTTGCTACAAACGTTCAATTTGTAAAAAAAACCATAATATCTGTGAAGTGCAATAAAACAAGGTATGCATGTACATGTATAACATCTTTTATTCGTCTTATAAGAATGAAAACTTAAACCCTGAGTATTTATAAAGCATATTACTAATGTGTATGTCATCAACAGTTTTTCCATTTGCACAGTTTTTTCCCCATTAGAATATTTTTTCTACTCCCCAAATCATGAGCTACTCAGATTTGCAAATCAGTAACAGACCATCAGGAACAGATATGAATTAATTAAATACAGCTAGCAAATAAATAAAAGGAATTTTTTGTCTACGATGCTTCTGTTTGCAAAGATTCCTTTACAAAGGGAAGAGGCTTAAATTTTTAGGCGTTTTTGCATTCTAACTATCATTGCCTGCCTCTAACTGCATGACTTCAGGCAGGTCATTTACCATCTCTGGCTTTTGTTTTTTTCTCATTTCTCTAATAAGCAGCTCTTCCAGATCAAACATTCTGGTAATGCATTTCAGTCCCCCTTCAAAATTCTTACTTCATCAGATATGAAAATGACAGGGCTGTCCTCTCTATGTATGGTTTTGTTTTGCCAAAAAAAAAATAAAATAAATATTTTGTACCCCTCACACAATCTCAGCAAGATTTTTATGGTATTTCTGCACTGTATTATTATTATTTTTTTAATATTCTTAAACAACTCTGACATTGTCATATTTCATTATAACAAGAATAGTTCATTCCCTAAGATATTTAGCAGTGATGTTGTATACCTAGCTGTATCAAAATTCCAGTTTATAAAAATTAGAAGCAGTAGGGACATATTGAAATGTTCATACACAAATACCATTGTGGTACAAATTGGGTATGACACATACCTACAAGACAACATTTTTGTTAAATAGATTCCAGCTAAGTGAAACTTGAGAAACCATTTCTTTTTTCTTTTTCTTTTTCTTTTTTCTTTTATTCTAAAGATGCTAATATATTTAAATATTTTGATAAAAGTTTTGGTTTTTGTTTCTAGCTTTATTGAGATATAAATTGACATAACATTGTATAAGTTTAAGGTAAACAACGTGATGGTTTGATATAAATATATAGTATGAAATGATTACCATAATAAAGTTAGTTAATACATCCAGCACCTTACGTAATTTGTGTGTGTGTGTGGTGAGAACATTTAAGATTGACTCTTAGCAACTTTCAACTATTTGATAAAGTATTGTTATCTATAGTCACCATGCTGAATATTAGATCCCCATAACTTAATCATCTTGTAACTAAAAGTTCGTACCTTTGACTAACTTCTCCCAGTCCCTGACAACCACTATTCTGCTCTCTGCTTCTGTCATTTTGGCTTTTTGTAGATTCCACATATAAGTGATACTGTGCTGGATTTGTCTTTCTGTATCTGACTTATTTCACTTAGCATAATGCCAGATCCATCCATGTTGTCACAAATGGAAGGATTTTCTTCTTTCTCATGGCTGAATAATATTCCGTTGTATATATACTATACCTTCTTTATCCATTCATCCCTCAATTGGCACTCTGGAGGAATTTTGATAGGGATTGAGTTGAATCTCTAGATGGCTTTTGATAGTAGAGACATTTTAACCATATTAATTCTTCCATTCCATGAACATGGGGTATCTTTGCATTTATTTGTGTCTTCCTCAATTTCTTTAATCAAAGTCTTATAGTTTTCAGTGTACAGATCATTTACCTCCTTGTATTTTGCTGTTTTTGATGGTAGTATAAATAGAATTGTTTTCTTTATTTTTCTTTCAGATATTTTGTTGTTACTGTGTAGAAGTGCAACTGATTTGTGTATGTTGGTTTTGTATCTTGTAACTTCACTGAATTTGTTTATTATTTCTAACAATTTTCTAGTGGAGTATTTAGGGTTTGCTGTGTATAAGATCATGTCGTCTGTATTCAGAGACCATTTTACTTCTTCCTTTCCAATTTGGATGCCTTTTATTTCTTTTTCTTTCCTAACTGCTCTGGCTAAGACTTCCAGTACCATGTTGAATAAAAGTGGTGAGAGTAGGCACCCTTGTCTTGTTCCTGACTTTAGAGGAAAAGATTTCAGCTTTTCATTGTTGAGAATGATGTTAGCTCTGTGTTTGTTATACATAATCTTTGTTAAACTGAGGTATGTTCCTTTTATACCCAATTTGTGGAGAGCTTTTATCATGAAAGGATGTTGAATTTTGTCTTTTTGTCCATCTATTGAGAGGATCATGTGATATTTCAGCCTTCATTCTATTAATGTGGTACATCATGTATATTAATTTGTGGATATTGAACCATCTTTGCATCCCATGGTTAAATCCCACTTGATTATGGTGTATTATCTTTTTAATGTGCTGTTGAATTTGATTTGCTAGAATTTTGTCTAGAATTTTGCATCTTTATTTATCAGGGGCATTGGCCTGTAGTTTTCTTTTCCTGTAGTGTCCTTATATGGCTTTGATGTCAGGGCAATGCTGGCTCATAAAATGAGTTTAGTAATGTTCCCCCCTTCTACGTTTTTTTTGGGAAGAGTTTGAAAAGGATTGGCATTAATTAGAGAAGCCGTTTATTTTCAACCCATTCTTCTTCTTATGTTCTTTTAAACAATTGTATTCCTACCAATGGAGTAGTGTTTATCCTAGCCACTGTTAAGGACATGGACACTGCCTCATAGTATAAACTAGATTTTATATTTATAGCTATTCAAAACTTACCCAGAGATACAAAATTGTTCTCTGGTATGGAGTGATTACAGGAAGTTAAATGCCCACACCTCTTAGATTTCCTAAGTAAGCCACATTGTCATCACATACTAGCTGTCAAACTGAGAAGCATAAAGAATGAGAATATGTTTTATATCTTATGTTAAAGTACCTACTTTTATCAACAAAGTACTTTCAAGAGAATAATACTTCTATTTGCTGATACCATTAAGTGTTTTCTTTAAAAACACAAATTACGTACAATCACGGAACCTAAAGCTGTGGTATACATAATTCTGCTTATTAAATTGTTATATAATCATACCTGATTAGTAACTACTTAATTTTATAGTGCTATATAGCTTGTAGACTCAAGCCTTCATGTTCTTCTTTGAACTCACTGCTGATACATACGGGTGCATAAGCAATATACTGTACAACTCCAGTTGTGACAACTACAGTGTGAATGTCAACCCTGGGATTATGCAACACAATGGCTATTTTTTTAACCAATCTCACTTCTTATTAACCTGTATTCTCCCCAAATAAGTTCGCCACAGTTATAGAGGATGACATATAAGAATAACATCTTCGTTTATTAGCCTAATACATAATTGTACAATTTTAAATCTTATTCTAGAGCCCCCCCCCACCTTTTTTTTTTAAGAGAATTTACTGAAATTAGATCACTAAGTCACAGTTAACTCTGGGATATCTTCCAGGGCAGAGAAACAGCATTGCTAAGTAAATTCAAAGAAAAAATGATTCCTATCGAAGCAGTATTACTTTGAGTCAACACTAGACACAACACCCAAGTATTACCACTGTTCTTCTAAAACTTTATAACTAAGATGGAAAGATATAACTAGCTCTGGAAAGAAAAATACCCAGTTCATTAAAGCTTTTAGGAAGTTGTCAAAGCAGGGATTTGGTAACAGTAGTAAATATGGTTTTGAACAATTATACATGAATACATTTAGTCAAAATCTATTTCGTATTCCCAGAACTTCTTATCTAAAACGTGAAATTAACTCACCTGATAAAAATAATTACTTTCTAGTTTATCTGCTTTACAGATACAGTTGTTCATACATCAGGAATTTTCTTTGAAGTGAATTGAATTTTTAGTAGCTACTCAGGAAATATACTGAAAGAAACAGTTAAAGAAAAAACAGATGCTATTGGAATGTCTTTTTCCCTTGTAACCTGAGGAAAGATTCCTGGGGTGTGTATAACGTTTGTCAGGACTAGTTGTTTTTGTTGTCACTGTTATTGTTTTTGCATATAAATGTTCTAGAATTAGTCCTGAGGATTAAGACATACTGCTTCTGCACTGAATACCAAATTGTTTCTACTAAGCTGGAATCTCTTATTATGTCAGCGTTCAGGAAGCACATTTACTGCATTTAGTGCTATAACCTGTTGCCTCGATTTGGCAACAAAAGTCTGTCATGGCAGTGTTTTTGTTTTAAATTCAACTTTTAAACATGATGAGCCTGCTAAAAAAATTTGTTTTCTGATTTCCTCAGTTTTTAGTTTACCTTCACTGAGGATTCTACTTGCATGTGATGTAGAGCAACATTACACTCCTTCTGTAAAGGACAGTATTGTAAATATTTTAGGCTTTCTAGGCCTTACAGTCTTTGTCACAACTACTCAACAATGCCATTGTGACATAGTGCAGCCATAGATAGTATGTGAATGAATGAATTTGGCTGTATTCCCATAAAGCTTTATTTTTAAAAACAGACAGCAGGTGAGAAGCTGGCCCATGGGCCAGTTTGAAAATCAAATAGTTCTACAAGATTTTTTTGTGAAAATGACAGTTCTCTCTATTGGTCTTTCCCCACTTTCAAGTTCAGTTGATTCTGACAGGATTTACCCCCACATAAGTATGTTTATATTTGTACATTTGAAGCATTAGCGACTTCCTGCTGTGGTTTATAAGGATTTAGATCTCTTTCCTCCTTCAGCCCCTGTGTCGTATATGTACCCTCCTTATCCCCCCATCTTCCTAATATACTTGAGTTAGATTTAGATGAGATGAACATTTAGTGATTATGTTATTTTGGCTGTGAGTCATGTAGTGAGTGATTATTACTTTTCTTTTTCTGTATATTTCTACTTATAGTTTGTAATTATTATGTTTATTTTGTTGTTTTCTGTGTACTCTCTATGTAACACCAAACTCCTCATCAGTTATTGAAATCTCCTCTCAAGATAGTTAATAACACTAGGTATTGTAAATGTAAATCTAAATCTCCTGCTACCATACTGGGCATTCCTTTTGCCTGGATCTCCTGTTTCTTTTATCCCATGCCTACCTCATTTTTTGTTTCCTTCCTCATTTTAGTGGAGCCACTGGCTTCTAGGGAGAAAGGTTCAAAGAATGTAAACTTTTAAAAACTTTCATGTCTGAAAGTATTTTTATTCTTCTCTAGTTTGGAAATCATTTTCCTACAAATTTATTGTCCTGACCTCTAATTCTGATTCTTGAATTTTGTGTGTGTGGTTTTATTTTTTCTTTCTGAAAGTTGTAGACCCCAGCATTGTCATGTGATTCTATTTTCATATATTGTGTTGAGCCTTTTCAGCCTGAAAAAGCATGTTCTTCATTGAGGTTTCTGTGTTAATAGCTTTTTTACAAAACTCAAGCCAGTGTGTTTGACCCATACTTTCAGCAGCCCAGCTGGTCACTGAGTAACACAGGATACCAGCAATAGGCTTTCTTGCCAGATTCTCTCATGTCCCTCCTAGGTAGATAACATGAGTAGGAAGCCCTGTATTACTTCAGGAAACCCAGCAAGGAGTTGAAGAAGCAGAGATACACCATGTTTTTGGATTGGAATAATCAATATTGTCAAAATGACTGTACTACCCAAGGCAATCTATAGATTCAGTGCAATCCCTATCAAATTACTAATGGCATTTTTTCACAGAACTAGAACAAAAAAATTTTTAATTTGTTTGGAAACACAAGAGACCCTGAATAGCCAAAACAATCTTGAGAAAGAAGAATGGAGCTGGAAGAATCACGCTCCCTGACTTCAGACTATACTACAAAGCAACAGTAATCAAAACAGTGTAGTACCGGTACCAAAACAGACATATAGATCAATGGAACAGTATAGAAAGCCCAGAAATAAACCCATGCACTTATGGTCAATTAATCTGTGACAAAGGAGGCAGGAATATACAATGGAGAAAAGACAGTCTCTTTCAGTAAGTGGTGTTGGGAAAACTGGACAGCCTCATGTAAAAGACTGAAATTAGATCATTCTCTAACACTCTATACAAAAATAAACTCAAAATGGATTAAAGACCTAAATGTAAGACCAGATACTATAAAACTCCTAGAGGAAAACATAGGCAGAACACTCTTTGATGTAAATCACAGTAATAATTTTTTTGGATCTGCCTCCTAGAGTAATGAAAATAAACAAATGGGACCTAATTAAACTTAAAAGGTTTTACACAGCAAAGGAAATCATAAACAAAATTAAAAGACAACCTACTGACTGGGAGAAAATATTTGCAAACAGTGTGGTTAATTAACTAACAAGGGGTTAATTTCCAAAATATACAAATAGGTCTTACAGCTTAATGTCAAAAAAACCCAAATAACCCAATTAAAAAATGGGCAGAAGACCTAAGTAGACATTTCTCCAAAGAAGACAGGCAGGTCGCCAACAAGTACATGAAAAGATGCTCAGTATCGCTAATTATTAGAGAAATGGAAATCAAAACTACAGTGGGGTATCACCTCACACCAGTCAGAATGGCCATCATCAAAAAGTCAACAAATAATAAATGCTGGGGAGGTGTGGAGATAAAGGAACCCTCCTACACTGTTGGTAGGAATGTAAATTGTTGTAGCCACTATGGAGAATGTGTAGAGCTTCCTTAAAAAACTAAAAACACACAGCATAGGTGACCTATGCTGTGTGGAATACAATATAGTTATAACCTTTTAAGCTGAAAGAACACAGTATGTTGCTTACTGAACATTCTAGGGAAATGAGCATATCATTCTGAATATTCTCTTTTTTGCTCATTCATTATCTTATAGAGGAATAAACTGCTTGGACAACTTAAAGTACTGAGTTGTTATTTATCATTTAAATAAGCAGTAAAGGTTTCTTCAAAGTAAAAAAACAAACAAAACAAAAAAACTGGAAACAGAGTTATCATATGAGCCTGCAATCCCACTCCTTGGCATATATCCAAGGAAAATTCTAATCTGAAAAGATACATGCACCCCAGTGTTCCTAACAGCACTATTTACAATAGCCAAGACATGGAAGCATCCTAAATGTCCATTGACAGATGAATGGGTAAAGAAGATGTGATACACACACACACACACACACACACACACACACACAATGGAATATTACTCAGCCATAAAGAGAATGAAATAATGACATTTTCAGTAACATGGATGGACCTAGAGATTATTGTATTAAGTAAAGTAGTCAGACAGAGAAGGATAAATATCAAATGATATCACTTATATGTGGAATCTAAAAAAATGATACAAATGAACTTATTTACAAACAGACTCACAGACATAGAAAACAAACTTATCGTTAGCAAAGAGGGAAAAAAAAAAAAAGGAAACCCAGCAAGCAGTTGAAGAAACAGGATTGGCTTAACACTGTACTTAATGAATAGTCTCCAAATGGACTATATTTCTTGGAGAAGGCTGAACAGAGACAGTGTCTAAGAGTCAGAATCAAGGTGTATTAGTTTCCCTAAGGCTGCTGTAACAAAGTACCAAAAACTAGATGGTATGTAACAACAGAAATTTATAGCAAAATACCAAAAGTTAAATGTTATATGACAACAGAAATTTAGAATATTTTCTTGTGTTTCAGGAGACTAGAAATCTGAAATCAAGGCATCAGTAGGGCTGTACTTCCTCAAAAGGTTCTAGGGAAGACCCCTTCCTTGCTTCTTCCAACTTGGCTTGTGGCGGGGTAATTCCAGCCTTTGCCTCATTGTTATTCCCTTTCTGTCTCCCTGTGCCTCTGTATCCAAGTGTCCTCCTTATAGAGACACCAGTCATATTAGATTTAGGGCCCACCCTAAACCAGTATACTCTCCTCTTAATTAATTATATCTGCAATGACCTTGTTTCCAAGTAGGATCACATTCTCAGTTTCTAGTTGGATATAAAATTCGGGGAGGATACCATTTGACCTAGGACAGAAGGTAATTAGGCAGCAAGTCATCCTGGCACAGGATTTGCACCAGGTCTAATTTAAAGGAGTTATTCTCTGAGGGACTCTACCTAGATAAGTTCTCCAACAGAATAGATTTCAAACTGTTATCATCTTGCTTTTACTTAGGTACGCATAAGTGTTTATTACGGGAAAGGAAAAGGCCTTATTGGGCTGTTAACAATGAAGGGTAAATTTAAAGTAAAGATGTGTAAAGCTGATAGCTCTACTTTCACACACTAGTGAAATTTTTACTTGCTTCATGGAATATTTATTGAATGCCAACTATTATCAGTTATTGTCCTAGGCACTAGGTCTACAGGAATGTGGAATACAAAAGTCCCTGCCTCACAGATATGAAAATATCTGCACTGGTGTGCTGTGTTGAGTGATGTGAAGTAAATAGTGATGGAAAGTGTTTTAGTTCAGATAACTTTTGAGCAGAGACCTGAATATAATGAGATGATCAGCCCGTGTGTATTTGGGAGTATTCCAAGTAGAGAAGAGCTTGCAAACGAAGAGCCTAAGCATCAGAAGGCAGTAAAGCTTTAAAAAGAACAGATAGGGAAATAGCATGATCTGGTTTTGTTTAAAAGCTTGCTGTGACTGCTATATGGAAATTGACTGTGAGGGAACAAGACACAATGGAGAATGACCAGGTGTGAGCTTATTACATTGGTCCAGGTGAGAGGTATTGGTGATTTGGTCAAAGGTAGTAAGTAGAAATGGTGTAAGTGACTGGTTCTGGATAGATTTTGCAGATGAAACCACAGGATTTGCTGAAGGATTTATTGTGAGCTGTGAAGAAAGGAGAAATGTAATGGAAGAATCATTTGAGTTTTAGGCCTGAGCAACCAGAAAAATTAAAATTACCTACAATAAGATGGGAAAGACTATAGCAGAAGTAGGTTTAAGAAGAAAGTCACAGCATTCTCTTTTAACATGTCAGGTAGGTGGTTGGATATGTGAGTCTGGAACTCAACTTAGAGCTTGAGGTAGAAATTTGGAAGTTTTCAGCCTACAGGTGATATTTAAAGCAGTCTGAATTATGAATTTTCTAAATGTATAAATACTAATGTATGTATGTGTGTATATATATATGTATATATATATATATATATATATATATGTATATAGTCCCATTCAGTCATCATCAAACATCTATAAAGTGTTGGCTATAAGCCAGGCACTGGTGAAAGGTTGTGAGAATACAGTAATGGTACTAGTCATTCAAAATAAAAATATATAGCATTTGATAATTTCTAGGTCTCTAGTAAATGGAACTTCAAGCATTATAGTAGTCATGGGTTATATCACCCAGCTTAGTACTAATGTGTTACTTGATTCTTTCATATTATTTTAGTCTTCTTAACTAGATCTTTTAAACTCTTTGAATACAGGAGCTATATTACTTTTTTTTTTTTAGTATCACACACAGTGCCTACCACAATTCTGGAAAGATACTAAGTACCCAAAGAATATTTATTCATTGATTACATGATAATTTTAACTGTTAAGAACAGTAGTATTTTTGTCACTGTGTTATCTTTAGCATGGATTACAGGTGAGTTGTCTAATTAGAATATTAACAGATTCCTGTTCCCTAACTCTTAACTTTTAAAAATTATAATGGATTGCATTTTATTCACTTCTTAGTAGTGTTACATAGTTTTTATTTGCATGTGCTTGTTGTTTCAATTTGCAGCCTGATTCTACTGCAACTGAAAGAGCAGTTGCCAGACTAGCAGTGCACCCTCTTCTGAAGAAAAAAATAGATGTGCTAAAAGGTATGAATTAAATGACTTTTAAGCCATTTATGGTACATGATTTGAATAAACGGCCATTCATTTATTTACTTTTAGGGTGCTTTTCTCCTTTTGAGGATCTTTTATATTATAAATGTCTCTTTCAAATATTTCCAAATGTGGAAAGCTACCTGAAAATATGGAAGTTACCTGATGTCTGAAAAAATTTTGTATTTTTTCTAAATTCCTATTTCCTAAATTTCTAAAATATATATTCATGATAATATTGAATATAATTGATTTTCTAAATATTGGTATAATTCATATTATTACTTATGATGTTGCCACTTAGTCACATAATTTCTATTTATGTATGTACATTTTAAAATGTATTGAAAGAATTAAATGCTTCTGCACAGATTAGAAGATACTTATTTTTATGTCTGAAAGCACAATTTACGGTATTTACAATTGTATTAATACATTATTATTACAGAAATTAAAGTTGCCATTTTAGTCTATTTATTTGTATGTTGTGAAGTTTTTACTGTTCTTCTTAACATCCATACATGAAGGAATAAATTTTCTTTTAATTTTAGAGATTTAAAATGGATACCTCTGAGCATTTTGTATATGTTTGGTTTTGTAAAAGTCAATAGATTTCTTTGTAAATTCATACCCATTATATATATGTAATATAAATTCCAATCATTCTCTTAAGTATTTCCAAATAATTTAAGAAATACTCTACTAAAACAGTAATGTTTTGTATTATTTGTTTCAATGCTGAAACAAGTCATATGCTGTTTCTCTTGCAGCTGCTGTCAAAGCCTTTAAAGATGCAAGACAAAATGTTGTTGAAGTTAAGTCATCAAAGAATGCTTCAGGAGAAAATCATTCCAAGGACACTTTGTGTTCAAATGACGATGCCAGTAAGTTACAGCATGAAGGAACTATTATCAGTGAGCAAAAAGAGAAAGAAGCCAAAATATTGGCAAAGAAACCAATAAATAATTCAAAAGAAAAAATAGCCAAGATGGAGCATGGATCCAAAACAGTGGACATTCCAAATTCTCTATCAAAGCCTTCTGAAAAAGATTCTGCAGTACCCTCTGAACCCCAGAAGACACCTACTGACCCCAAAATGAAAACATTTAGTCAAATCAAAAAAGAGAAAGAGTCCAATAGCTCACTTGGTGTTAACAGTGATGGAGAAGAATTACATGAAGAAGAGAAGGAATATTTTGATGATAGCACAGAAGAAAGGTTTTACAAACAGTCTTCCATGTCTGAGGATAGTGATAGTGGTGATGACTTCTTCATTGGGAAAGTCAAACGGACACGGAAGAAGGAAAGTAGGTGTCATTTTTCAGTTAAGGAACAAACCCCCCCAAAAAAATTGTTGCCTGAAGAAGATATACTTGAAACCCATCAGGATATGAGAAGTGATAAAAACAAGCCACGTACAGAAGCAAGGAAGTTTGAATCAGTGTTTTTCCATTCTTTATCTGGATCTAAAAGCTCTGGAAGGTAAGGGTATTTTTTCATCCTGAAAGAATTATTAGTTCTTAATTTTTCGAAAGATATGAAATAACCACACATCCTAACATTGAGATACTATCTCTCATACATAATTCTAGTTTGTACAATACATCCTATGTTTAGACTTGGCCCTCTCCAACTTTATATTGGATAATATATACAAATACACGTATGATAATGCCACATTTTTCCAACCTCATCAGAAAATGAGACAATATAGATAAATTTGTCTAATTTAATTGTCTAGCTAATTTAAGTTTATTCCTTTGATTATCAAAATTTTGAAACTTTGAGTTAGCTTTTGGTGAAAACTTCTGAAAATTTCTCACATATCTCACTTTTTAAACAGAACTTTCTGAAAAGAATGTGGTGATTTTTTTTGTTTGTTTTTGTTTTTCTCTTGTTGACCCAGGGCATTATTGTAAAACTCAATTGTTTTATTATGTATTTCTGTTTCAGTAGATAAGGCTGCTTGCCCTAACACTGAGTTTCTCCAGACTGCTTTATATTTGGTGATACTGTCATCCTTACCCCTTCTGTTAATCACTACTTTTCACAGCTGTTTTGTTATAAATCAATAAGTTTAATTTCATTTGTAATTCTAATCAGGTAGGGGATATCTTCACGTTTTAGAATAAAAATCATGGTTAGCTATTTTCTTCAGTAAACTTTTTCTATAATTTATAGGTCAGGCATAATTTTTAGTAGAATAGAAAAATGTGATGTTGAAATTTTCCAAAAGAGTCAGAGTATGGAAAAGACACACAAACCATCTTTGGTGCCTTGAAAATTATTACATTATTTCATATATCTCCTAACGGTGCCTAAAAAAGCTACAGTTTTTCCCTCACTTGAAAATTAAACACCACTATCCCTTCCCTCTCCCAAAAAAATGTTAATCTTAATTTTTGTTATATGTGGCTCATTCCCCCTGTAAGATTTTTGAAATTCTTTGTCTAGATGGTTCTCAAAGGTACAAGGTAACCAAGACAGGATATTTTATGGCCAGAAATCCCTGTACAGGTGGTGAGAGGAAAATTCCTACATGTTTCTATACTAATATTGGGGTCTAACAAACCTTTGATGTAGCTAAAACATGGGCTTTTCATAATTTTTTAATCCGTTTCTGGGGGGGTAAAGGAGTATGATAGTTTTTTTTAATGAGTTTTATCAACATTTTTATTATGTTATCTTCTTAAAGTCAGAGGATTTGTTTATCTTTTAAATGTCCTAATGGTGTTTTTCTTCTTTTAGAAATTACAGAGAACAGGCTCCAAGAAGCAAAACCCCAGGTATGTATTAATGACTGCCTGACTTCCATATGCAGTTGAGCAATGCTTTGCCAAAGAGGAAAGATGAAAAATTCTGGTTGCTTAGTAGCCTGAATCAATTATGTACCCACAGAAATGGAAATAGAGCATCTTATAATTATCAGAATAATTTTTAAATTTTAATTGTTTTTTTTTACCCTCTATGTCCTGCCAGTAGGAAATATATTAGATAAAAGTTATCAGGAGGGCTTCCCTGGTGGCGCAGTGGTTGAGAGTCCGCCTGCCAATGCAGGGGATACGGGTTCATTCTCCGGTCCGGGAAGATCCCACATGCCGTGGAGCGGCTGGGCCTGTGAGACATGGCCGCTGAGCCTGCGCGTCCGGAGCCTGTGCTCCGCAATGGGAGAGGCCACAACAGTGAGAGGCCCGTGTACCAAAAAAAAAAAAAAATGTTACAAGGAAATATTAGGTCTATTTAATTTATCTTGAACTAATCAACATATTCTTTAAGTAAATTGCTATGTAAGTTCCATCTTAGTCAATGCCATGCCATTAAACATTCAGTAATAAGTATGTTACTTCCAGGGTTAAGAGTGAAACCAGATTTTCAGATTAATTCATAACAAATCAATTTAATATATTTGGGTGGTCTGACTTCTCTACATAATCCCAAACTCTCACTGATTTAAAATAATAAAAATTTATTTCTCACATTACAGTCTATTATGAATCAGCACAGGGGCTGTGTTTCACATAGTCATTCAAGGATCAGGCTCCTTCCATCTTTTGGCTCCTTTCTACTCCTGTTCCCAAGTATTCTCCATTTGGCCAACAAAAGGGAATAGAGTACATGGAGAATTTTGTAAGAAGTTTTCATGGGCCAAGCCTGAAAGTGTTAGGGATCAGTTCTGCTCACATTTTATTAGCCAGAATTTAGTTACATGACCCCATCCTAGCCAAAAGGGAGCTAAGAAATGCAGTCTAACTATGCGGCTGGGTGGAAAAAGAAAGTGGAATTTCTTGAACACATAACTGTCTGTCTGCTGCTGACCATCCTTTTGATCATCAGATGGTAATTTCACTGGTAATTTTCTCTGGTAATTTCTCAACACACAGAGCACACTGTGTGCTTCCTTCCTGAGGAAGCCAACCCAAAGTCCCACCCAGTCATTGTATCCAGTTCAAAGCCTAGAATCCCTGAGTGATGGTGCAGTGCTTTCAATCAGATCTCATGATGTGACTGCTCAAAATTTGGTGACCTGTGCACTAAAAAGACACACTGCCTGCCCACAACTCAGACCAGATATTTAGTGGCAGAGCAGGAACAAGGTAACCACAATAAAAACTCTCAATCAGTTAAGGGAAACATGGGAGGTGTGCAACATGTCTACTACCTGAGCAAAGATTGTGAAGAATCTATGAGGAATTTTCTTATCCACTGTTCTCCATGGTCTCTGACTGTGTTCTTGGGAGGGTCTTTGTTCCATGGCCACAGCTGAAGTAGACAGTTAGTATGATCTTCTTGGGAGTTGCCCCGAGTGATTAGTAAAAATATATGATCGTGAAGATGGTTTAAAGTCTTAACAGTCAGGTTTTTTCTAGCCTAGGTTTGTGATTTCTTTCACAATAAAAATTCCCTCCAAAACTTACTGGATTTCTGATCTCTTTATTTCCAATCAGTCCATCAATAAGCTAGTCACCACACCAAAAATTCTTTCCTAGAGCTATTTTTCAAACTTGCCTTATTTATGTTAGTGGGTCATTCCCTGTCCCTGCCCTCCACCACTGTCCCAATCATTTAGTGTCTGTTGCATTCAGATTCTCAGGTTTGTTTGAGATGGCCATACCTTTACTCTTATCTCTGCTCCAGAGCTAAATCTCTTCGGACCTTTACTGCTTAAAATCTTTCTTAGTCTTACCTCTTACCGTTAGGAGTCCAAAGGCTTTTCTAAACCTTAAGGTCCCAAATATCTGAACCCTCTCTTCCCTTTTGATTCTGCTTGTGAGCTGGCCGGTTCTTTCCTGAACTCTTCTCTTTTTTTTTTTGTAATACTTTGCCAAAGAGCCATCAATACACTAATCTTTTTATTCTTTCCAGCCACTTACCCTTGTGCTGCAATTCCATAGGCATGTAGCCTACTTGCCAAGTTTTCACTGGCAACAGTTTTATCTTTTCCTTAACATATACATAGGATGCTCACTTTTCAGCCTCAGGTATCCATTTCCTTACTACCTACCACTGAACTGCAAAGCCCGTGCCAAATTTTTATGTTATTTTAATGGCTGTATTAAAATACTAGGTTTGGCAAATACATGGCCTTATATTCACAAATACAGAATAACTATAAATTTAAGACACTCCCACATTTTCCCGATGAGGAAACCCAAGTAAAACATGTTTTTGTTTTTAGTTTATAAATTTATGATACTTAATTTGTCCATTTGTTTGCTCATGCAAATATGCTTTACATAATTATGTAAACTATATATCAGTTTAGAAATATTGCCTTATTCAAATTTCAGTTTACATGAAACAATTTCATTTAACATTTAAATTCATCACTCTATCACTAGAGGCATTCTTTGAGTATTATAGATTTCTAGAGCACATGTGATTTGTACAAGATATGGGACGTTTTGAATCTGTGTGCAGTGATGTTTTGGAAATGTTATCCCAACTGTACACTTGCTTGTATAACATTATGACATTTGCTTTTTAAGATCTTTAAAAGGCTTCTGACAATGATGGCTAACTTGCAGTGGAGAAATTATACATCCCTAGGACTGATTAATAAATCTGTATTAAATTTTTTGCCTCTCTTTTTCTTTATGATTCTATAAATATGCATTGATTCAGTCTTTTCAGGCTAGCATGTCTCCCAGTACTTTGTTCAAAATAATATAATTGAAGTTTCTCATAATAAAAGAGGTTGTAAGGACTAGAATACAAGTAGCCACCCTCATATCTGGTGGATAACTTTATGGTTAAAAAAGAACTTAGTCTTAAATTTGAGCAGATACAGCAGTTTACCTTGCAATCACAACTTTTTGTTCAATAACATAAGGGAGTGGAATCAATTAACAGCCCTTTAAACAGCTCACCCATCAACACTGTTGGATTCAATATTTTAGTTAAAACGTGAATTTTCTGGCTACATTGCTCCGCACACAGGTGTCATATGATAATGAATCATATTCCTTTATAAATACAAAATGCCCCTCCTTTTAAAATTTTTTTGCCTTATATGTTGTCTGGACTGTGTTTCTTAATGTCAGTGTAAATAAGACAGCACAGCATATACTAGGAGGCATGCAACAGACATCTATTTACAACAATTAGAAAGCATGTCTCCCAAAATTGACTGCTCATATGTGTATTTCAACTTCAAACTTCCCTGTAGGACTTAGATTTTACACTGTGAGGTATTCCATTTAAGTAAAACTAAATTTCTTCCTTAAACACTGATATGAGAAGATAAAATATATTTGTTTTCTATGCTATTTATGTATAGACTTAGTTTTCATTAATTTTGCTTTCTCCTCCAGATTTTCAGCAAATTGAACCTCAGATCAATAATCAGTTTAATAAGAGTGCACGAAGAGGACCTGAAAATACAAAACAGAAATCACAGCTGCCTCTTCATCCTTCATGGGAAGCAAGCCGGAGGCGAAAAGAACAGCAATCCAAAATTGCTGTGTTTCAGGGGAAAAAAATTACCTTTGATGATTGATTAGTACTATTTTTTTGTGAACTTCTCTATCTAAAATTTATTTTTCTGTTTTTAACCTTTCTTTTTTTCTTAACCAGCCCAGTATTTAAATACGTATTTGAATAAGTCTCTTTGAACGGGTTATAGAAATGTTTGGTTTTGTCTTTTTTTTTTTAAGTGTGTTCAAGTTATATTTAAGCTTCCACAAATAAAGTGCATACTTAAATTAATTTTAAATATGTCAAGACTATTCCCTCTATAAAAGAATATTGAGATACTGGCTGTCCCAGATTTTCTCATTTGTGCTAATCATGAAGTATATTTCACTAGTTTAGCTCTGTGTTTCTTTACTTTGAAAATAAATGTTGAGGTATATTTAAAATAATAATGGAAAAATATGAGGAAATTGTAGCTATCTAAAATAGATCATTTTTGCTGAAAATTATTCTTAGCAAAATTAAGATGGTAACTTTTATTATGGGTATACAGATAATAAATTATATAAGTAAATATTAACTTTTGTTATAGTTTTAATTTTTTGTAATTTTTTAGTTTTTAACTGTTTTAAAATAGGTTCCCAGGAAAATTTTGGATTTCTGAATTATGCTTCACTTAGTTGGACAACATTCATGTTTAAATGTAGCAACACAAACAAAAATGTGTTTTGTATTTTACTGCATATAAAATTTCTGTCAAATCAAGAATGTGTAATATCTTGACCATGTATTCTTATTTTTTTTTCAGGCAGGGCTTTATTGGGGTCCCTGCTGCAGCAGGGGGCAGTGAGAACCAACAACAGGTTCCCTTGCTTGCTCTCTCCCATGTGTTCTTATAGAAACAGTTTTTGAGGAGTCATAGATTGGAATTTATAAGAACAAATTCTGAAGGAGATGTGATTGAAGGAGCATTTGTACTGATAGCTGAGCAGAGGTTATGAGATAACTCACTGAAGAAGGTACTGTTTTATACTTCATAGTACTGTTATTTAAAAGGAAAACAGGATTTTAAAAATCCCTTCAAATGTTTCACTTTTTGTTGCTCTGAGAAATTAAGGTTCTCGGTTAACTAAGTAACACTAACTAAATTCTCTGTTTTCTATGCATTGGTGCTGTTAATGACAGAAAAAAACTTCTGGCTAACAGGAATTCAGAAGCTCTGGAAAGTCATTTTTATCTTTTTCAAGAGCTTAAGAATTTAGATAACTAGAGCAATAGAATTCAAGAGATCATACAGAAAGAAAATTATTTTTGCTGTATTAAATGCAAAATTTGGTTTTTTCTCCTTTTTTAAATTTTTATTTTTACATAATTCCAATTATGTCAAATTGAAATTAATTTAAATTGAAATTTTAATTATGAAGAATTACTACAGGAAAAGTTAAAAAATAATGTCTCTATCCCTACCCAGATTTAGCCAAACTGGGAGGTTGAGAGCACTGTCTGTTGGCCCAAGACATCTAACCCCAACTTCGAGGAATTAGGGTTTGCCTACAAAGTTAGTGGAAAGAGCCCATACAAGACCACGCTCACTTCTGACACCAACTGCAGGTTCGGAGATTGCAGGGGAGGGTTCGCCAAATACACTCAGGTTCAAAAATTTGCTTGCAGAACTCACTGAAACTTATTATATTCGCAATTACAGTTTATTACAGGGAAAGGGTACAGATTATAACCAGCCAAAGGAAGGGGATGCTTAGGGCAAAGTCTGTGAGGGTTCTAAAAGCAAAGTTTCTGTTGTCCTCAGGTTGCATTACCATCGTGGCATCAATATGCACAGAGTATTGCCAATCAGAGAAACTCACTTGAGCTTTAGTGTCCTGAATTTTTATTGTGGCTTCAGTATGAAGACGTGATCAGTTGATGGCCAGCATGATTGTTGCAGATGGATTAAGAATACCGAAGTCCCCATCCTAAATTACATGGTAGGTCTTTTTAAGTGCAGCCAGCTCCTGCCCTAAACAAAGACACTCCTATCAGGTATGACATAGAGTGCATCCACGAAGCTGAAGCCAAAGGCACTTTCTTTATTTGGGCAAGGCCAGGTCCTTTACTACACAATATCCTTCACCCAAATTTCCCAAATATTAACATTTTCCTGTATTTACTTTATCCTTGGCTGTCATCCTCCCTTCTCTTCTCTCCTTTTTTCCTTCCTTTTCCCCTTTCTTATCTTTCTCCCTTTCTCTCTTCTCTCTTTTCTTCACTTCATCCCTCTCTCCCTACTCTCTACCTCTCACCCTTTTATCATTTCCATCTTTTTCTCTCTCCCCTTTATATTCTCTCTTTAAAAACAACTCTCTACCTCTCACCCTTTTATCATTTTCATCTTTGTTCTCTCTCCCCTTTATATTCTCTCTTTAAAAACAAAGTCATTCTCTATTCTTTTGTATTACCACACTCCAGTTATCAAATATTCAGATTTTGCCAATTTCCCAGTGTCTTTTTACAGCAACAGAAAGTGCAGCATCATGCCTTACATACAGTTGTCACCTTACATTCACTTGTCATCTCTCTGGTTGAGAACAGTACCTCAGTCTGAGGATTTCATGACATTGACATTTTTCAAAAGTACAGATCTATTTTGCAGTGTCCCTTTATTTGGGTTTGTCTAATATTCCCATTATCAAATTCAAGCTCTGCAGTTTTGGCAGGAATGTTAGAGAAGGAATGTTGTATTTGTCCTAGTGCATCATATCTGGAGTTAGGTGACGATGTTGATATGGCTGGCCCATTACTGGTAGTATTAACTTTGCTTACTTGTTTCAAGTGGTATCTATAAGGTTCCTCCACTGCAAAGTTACTGTTTTTCTCTTTACAATTAATATCTTGTGAGGAGATACTTTGAGACTATGTTTAATTCTGTCCTGAAACTTGCATGCACTAGTTTTAACATTCATTCATAATTCTTACCTGAAACAACTATTGCTATAGTAACTGTAAATGATTTTTTTTAATTTCATTTTTTTTCTACACTTTTAGATGGCTGTTTAGAATAAGGAAGAGTCTTCCATTTTCTCCTGTTTATTGTTGGGTTTTTTGAGGTTTTTTTGTTTTTTTTTTTGCAGTACATGGGCCTCTCAGTGTTGTGGCCTCTCCCATTGCAGAGCACAGGCTCCGGACGCGCAGGCTCAGCGGCCATGGCTCACGGGCCTAGCCGCTCTGCAGCATGTGGGATCTTCCCGGACCGGGGCACGAACCCATGTCCCCTGCATTGGCAGGCGGACTCTCAACCACTGCGCCACCAGGGAAGCCCTCCTGTTTATTGAGTTTTTAAATGTATTTCAGTATTATCTCATGGGGACCCCTTTTTTCTACTTTTCTATTTTTTATTTATAAGGTATTTTTTATTCATTTTATCTATTATTGGCTTATGAGGTTTACTGTAGTATACATCTTTAATTTATCACAGCTTAACCTCAGGTAGTATTTATACCACTTTATATATGGTCCAAGTACCTTACTACAGTACACTTCAGTTTTTCCCCCAGCTTTTGTACTATTGTTTATATACTTTTTGCTTCTACATTTAACCGTACAGTACATTGTTATTAATTTTGCTGTAATATTCCACTTGTCTTTGTATCATGTCCATGTTTTTCTCTGCTTCCTGGAACATACAGAACATTCATAGCTGTTTTAATGATCTTGTCTGGAGCAATTCCCAACTTGGGACAGTTTTTACCCACAGGTATATTTGTCAATGTCTAGAGATATTTTCGGTGTCACAGCTGGGGAGAAGGATGTTGCATCTAGTGGATATAGGCCAGAGATGCTGCTCAATATTCTACAATATATACAACAAAGAATTATTGTGCCCAGAATTTCAGTAGTACTAAGGTTATGAAATCTTGGTCAAGGACTCATTTTGCACCACTGCTGAGGCATTACAATTCTAAGAATTCTGCCTAATTCTTTGTTAGGAAATTTTTCTGTGGTGTCTGGTGAGAACACAAACTATACCTGGACCTGTGTTAGCTCCTAGGATGTTTCCACTAACTCTTTTCTAGTGACTTTTTCCCCCTGACCTTGTTAGATTCTTTATATACATTGCACAGGTCAGTATAATACAGTTGACTTGAGGGGACCATTGTACAGATCTCCAGAGTACTTTTACCTCTTCTGTGCATCTCCTTCCTCTCTATTTTTTTACCTCACAAATTCTAGTCACATTAACCTATCTAAACTTTGAACTGTCTCTTCAGAAAGGCCATTGGGCTATTTTGGATTTCCTTCCCCTTGCACTGTAGTTTGGAAACTCTTCAAACAGTGAGCTGGTGTACTTATACCACTCAACTCATTTGAGTTCTTTCTCACAGGTATTAATATCCTGTACTGCTTTTTGTCCATTGTCTGAAACCTTTGTTTCATCCACTTTGTCCAGTTTTCTAGTTGTTTAATATAGAAGAGCAAATCTAATCCCTGTTATTTCATAGTGCTGGGAAATAGAAGTTCTTTATTTTGATGCTCAAATTATCCTTAATTTGGTTAGTGGAAGCCCCCTCAAGCTGTCTCCTCTGTCCTTTAGGCATGTAAATCCTTTCTGTAATAGTGGAAAGTGGTTTCTTATTTTCCACAATATATTTACTTATTTTCTCAACCCCAGAGTATGCAGAAGTTAACTTCAGAATGCTGACTGATACCTTTGCAAAATACAAGTCCACTAACCAAACTTTAATTTATGTTTAGAGTTCTTTTTTCTTTAGCCTGAGGGCATACGGTCTCAAAACTAAGTTTGCAAGTTACCTGGGATAATGTCAGCAAAAATGGCTGAGTAAGGACATCCAGAAATTCTTTTTCTCCATTAAAAACAATGAGAAAACTGTCCATATTGTGAGAATCAGTGTTTTCCAAACTCTGGAATTAACCAAACGCCTACAGCAACCCAGGGAATGCTATTTATTAAAAATGGCTGAATCTTGGTAAGAACAGTATCTTTGTCACTTGCTAACTTGCCCTATTTTCATCACCCACTCCCCAAATCCATGGTGTCTTGAAAATCAGCAACCCACAGTCATGATGAAAACCTGCAGCCTGGCAGACACTGGAGGGGCCAGAACAGGGTTGGAGCTTATTCAAAGACACATTCCCTAAGAATTATCATTATTTGGCCAGTATGGTAGTTCACTGGAAGACCCCATGGCAATTCTGTCTTTATCTAACTTGACTAAGAGCTTTCCCAGTGTGAAAAGCGTTTTTCCTGAGATCACTTTTTGAAATCAATTAGAGGCAATTGTTAACATCACAGCTGCCTGAGGCAGTGAATAACAGTTGGGGAAAACAAGAAGTTAATCAAATTAAAAGGAAATCTGGAAAATTCAGTATCTTTAGGGAATTTGATAAGTTTTGACAAATTTCCTGGAATTAAGGGAAAGTCACATGAATGACAGGGCTATGTGCATGTTCAGGAAAGTGCCAAGAAGGCCCTAAACCCTCACTTCTGGTTGACTTTGGGAGCTCTGCATAAGCAGGAAGTGAAGGCTGATGTGGAATTGTCAACTTCCTGGCCAAGTGTTGAAGGTGTACCCCAACATACATATAGACTCTCAGCAAAATGAGAGAAATATCAATTGCAAGCATTAAGGAAATCTTTATCCAGTTATTAGTATACCACTAAGTTAATGAAGCAGAGACTTTAGTAGCCATATACAACAAAGAATACAGACATCACAAAAATAGTTCAAAAAAGTCACTAGACAAACAACAAAAAATAGCAACAACAACAAGCCCTGAGGAGAAGAGAATATCTGATTTTGGAGTTGCAACATTATATTATTTTAAAATGTCTAGTTTTCAACAATGTTGTAAGACATGCACAGAAATAAATTGTGGCTCATATACAGGGTGGGGAAGCAATCAATAGAAACTGCCCCAAGCAGGTCCAAACTTTTTATATATTTAACAAAAACTTTAAATAAGCTATTTTAAATGTGTTCAAAGAACAGAAGGAAGCCATATCTAAAAAACTAAGAGAAAGTTTGAGAACAATGTCTCATCAAATAAAGAACATCAGTAATGAAATAAAAATTATAAAGAAGAAAGAAAAAAGTTTAGGAGTTGAAAAGTACATTACTGTGAACCAAAACTTTCAACAGATGGGTTCAACAGTACATTTGAGCAGACAGAAGAACGATTGGGTAAACCTAACAAATGATCAATTGAGATTATCCAGTTAGAGGGAAAAAAAATAACGAAAATTTCAAAGACTTGTGGGGATACCATCAAATGTACCAACATAGGCATAATGGGAGTCTCATATGACCCCCACATTTCCAATCATAGCTGTATACCTGCAAGAGAATTGAAAGCTTGTTAAAAAAAAACCTGAATATGAATTTCATAGGAGCATTATTCATAATAGGTAAAAAGAAGAAAGAACCCAAATATCCATCAACTGATGACTAGATAAATAAAAGTGGTATGTACATGCAATGGAATATTATTCAGCCATAAAAAGGAATGAAGTATTGATACATATTGTGATATGGATGAACTTTGAAAACATGCTAAGAAAGAAGCCAAACACAAAACAGGGTTCCATTTATGTGAAATGTCTAGAATACGTAAATCCATTGAGATCAAAAGTAGATTAGTGATTGCTAAGGGCTGGGAGAAGGAGGAATAGTGAATGACTGCTAATGGGTGTGGCATTTCTTTTAGGATTGAATGTGTTCTGGAATTGGATTGTAGTTTGGTTGCACAACTTTGTGAATACAAAAATCCACTGAATTGTGCACTTTATAAGGATGCACATTATTGTATGTGAATTGTATCTCAGTTTTTTAAATAATAATAATAAAAAGTTACCTGGGTTAGTGTTTCTTTTTTTTCCCCTCTCCTTCCTTCCATATAGTACTTCAGTTGAAATGCCTTTTAGTTCATATATTTATGATGGTATTTAATTTGAAGTATTTTTTCTCCATCCTTGGTAATTTTATTTATTTTTTTCTTTATGTATGTGACATTGTTCCATATGGTAGAGCTGCACAAAACAGTATACTCAGAGAAGTGGCAACTCTGCCCTTCCAATTGTTTCTTTCCTTTCCACCCTAATCCCACCCACCCCATGTAGATAGTCAATCTCGTTGGCCCTTGGTGTATTCTTCCTGTGTTTCTACTTGCACAGATTAACAAACATGTATATATTCTTATTTCCCCTTCTTTCTTACATAAAAATTGACATTTCCTAGATACTTTTATGATCTTTGCTTTCTTCATTTAAAAATGTATTCTGGAAATCACTACAAATCTGTCAATAGAGATCTTTCTTGTTTAAAATAAAACAAACGAATGAATATAACAAAACAGAAGTAGACACAGATACAGAGAACAAACTAGTAGTTACCAGAAGGGAGAGGCTTGGGGGGAGGGAATTAAGAGGTACAACCTACTAGTATAAAAAAGTTATAAGGATGTAATATACAACACAAGGAATATAGCCAATTTTATAACTTTATATGGAGTATAATCTATAAAAATACCAATTCACTATGTTGTACACCTGAAACTAATGTTGTAAGTCAACTATGCTTAAATTAAAAAAAAAAAAAATGTGTGAGAGGGACTGCACCCGCTATTGCTGGCTTTGAAGATAGAGAAAAAGGATCACAAGCCAAGGAATGCAGGTGGCCTTTAGAAGCCTTCAGTTTACATCCAGTAAGAAAATGGGTATCTCAGGCCTACCCCTTCAAGAAAATGAATTCTGCCAACACCCTGAAAGACCCACAAAAAGGATCCTCCCTGAGAGCCTCTAGAGAGGAACACAGCCCTGCTGACACCCCGATTTTAACCCAGTGAGACCCGTGTCAGAACTACATGGGTCTAAACTACAGAACTATTAGATAATAAATTTTTGTTGCTTAAGCCATTACAGAATACAAATAAAAAATGACATTGCACTTCATTGGGTAGGTCTATCAATTTATTCAACCACTCATCTATGTAAGAGCCTATAGATTATTTTTCGTATTTTACAGCTACAAACAGTGTTTCAAACAAAATATGAACCAGCAGTGTGTATTTTCATATTGTCGGAGGTATGCCTTTGGGCTAAGTTCCTAGAGGTAACACTGTTATGTCAGAAGGTAAATGTATATGTAGTTTAAACTTGCCAGATTTTTTTTCCATGAGGGTTGTAACAATTTGTATTTTCACCAGCAGCATATAAGACAGACTTCCGTTTCCAACACCTCTACAGTAGAGTATGGTGTTTTACATTTTTAATTTTGCCAATTGGATAGGTGAAAAATGTCACTTCAGTGTAGTTTTCCTGTACATTTCTCTGATTATGGGCATAGTTGAGTACTTTTTTTAAATTTGGGGGGACAATTTTTTATGAATTTTTGTGAATTTTTTCTGTCTTGCCCATTTTTCCATTGGTGAGGAGTTGGTTTTTCTTTTTGTCCTTTTCCCCCAATTTTTAAGATTTATTTATGTTTTAGGGGTACTAGCCCTTTATCTGCTATATGTATATTGCAAATATTTTTTCCTGTTTTATCAACTGTCTTTTTATTTGCTTATAAGCTATTTTTATTTTGTCTGCCTTTTTCTAATTGATTTTTTAAAATTTTATATTGGAGTATAGTTGATTTACAATGTTGTGTTAGTTTCAGGTGTACAGCTAAGTGATTCAGCTATACATATACATATATCTCTTCTTTTTCAAATTCTTTTCCCATTTAGGTTATTACAGAATATCGAGTAGAGTTCCCTGTGCTAAGCAGTAGGCCCTTGTTGGTTATTTATTTTATATATAGAAGTTTGTATCTGCTAATCCCAAACTTTTAATTTATCCCTCTCTCACCCCTTTTCTCCCTTGGTAACCATAAGTTTGTTTTCAAAGTCTGTGAGTTTGTTTCTGTTTTGTAAATAAATTCATTTGTATCATTTTTTTAGATTCCACATATAAGTGATATCATATGATATTTGTCTTTTTCTCTCTGATTTACTTCACTTAGTATGATAATCTCTAGGTCCATCCATTGTCAGTTGTCTTTTGATTTTATTTATGTCATTTACATTTCTATCATGTTGTTTGTCTGCCACTTATTATATGTAATCAGATGTACTTGTTTCTCTTTTTATTTCCTATTATTTCATTTTTGCATATAGATTTGGGATCATAGTTAGAAAATCTTACCCTACTATTTGTTTTCTACTTGGATACAAATATTACTGTCCCTGCTTTCTTTGTGTTTCCATTTGTCTGGAATACCTTTGACTATCCTTTCATTTTTAGTCTTTCTAAATCCTTCTGTTTCAGATATGTCTCTTGAATAGAGCATTTTGTTGGGTCTTTATGAGCCAGGTTGAAAATCTTTCCTTATAATAAACCTTTTCACATTTGTTGATAAGATGATTATGATTGCTTTCAATTCTGTCAGATTATCTTATACTGTAACTATTATATTTATTTTGTTCCTCATCATCATGTTTGCTGTGTTCTCTTTTTAAAAAAGAAATTCCTAAATTTGGCACTTAGGAAGGTTAGTATTTCTGTTCTGGTGGTTATCTTTGTGCTTATACCTTTATTTAATGCCTTTAGTCCCTTATTCTTTTATTCACAATCTGTATTGTCCTTTTTTTTTTTTTTTTTTTTTTTTTTGCGGTACCTGGGCTTCTCACTGCTGCGGCCTCTCCCGTTGCGGAGCACAGGCTCCGCAGCCGTGGCTCACGGGCCCAGCCGCTCCGCGGCACGTGGGATCTTCCCGGACCGGGGCACGAACCCGTGTCCCCTGCATCGGCAGGCAGACTCTCAACCACTGCGCCACCAGGGAAGCCCTGTATTGTCCATTTTTAATGACATCCCTTAAGTATCACTTGTTGCCTAAATCACAGCTAATGGGTTTATTCTACTTTCCTCCTTCCATCTGCATTCCCTTCCAATTTTTAATTGCATTAATTTAACTTCATTGGAACATACAACATGTAACATTGAACATTATCATATAACATATTATTCTACTCTTATCCCCACCTTAGTTTTAGCCTTAGATTTGCAGTTAAGTATATTAAAGCTAAATTGCTGAAGTTTTCCCAGCTTTGTTTGGATGAAGTTTATTTTCTAGTACATTCCTCAAAAAAGGACTCATGGAAGGAATTATTTGAGCTCTTGATATTTAAATATTTTTTCTGTAGTTTTCATACTTTAAAATTTTTTCTGTGGTTTTCATACTTAAACACTACGACTGGATCTTGGTATTGTGGCTTTCTGAACAAAGATCCTGCCCCTCTTCCTTGTGGCAGCTAAACTTTCATTGCATCCGTGGTGAATCTTGTTTGAGAGAGTTTCTTGCTCCTTCCCAAGTTAGGAGATCTTGGTGAAGGATAGCTTCTTGACCTTTCCCAGGGATACAGAGTTGTTTTTGTTTTTTGTTTTCCTTTTTACACTTCCAAGCCACAGTGAGTCTTTATACCTGTGTCCTGGCTAATTGTTTGATGACCTTACCCTGGCTTAAGGCTTTTTTCTTAATAGGAAAGAAGGATCCCGGTGGGTATTTGTGTCCTTCCTGTAACAGTAACCTCTCCTCTTTCAGGCCTGCACCATCAAGGAAAGTTTTCTCTTATCTTTGCTCTGTCCCCCATCTTTCTCCTGAGTGCCCAGTGTAGGCCCATGGAACTCCCATACCCTTTTGAGTACTTGACATCCCTAAATAATTCTACTATATTTTCCTCTAGTACTTGTATAGGTTTATGTTTACCTTTAGGCCTTAATCTTTCTGGAATTTACCCCAGTTGGCAAACTGCTTAATCAAACCAGTTAATTATAATGAATCTGCATTTCTCAGCCTCTCCTGAAGTTAGGTTGGGGTCATGTGACAAGAATTACTTATTGGAATATGGGTGAAAATTATGTAAACCACTTCCAGGTCTGGCCCATGAAATCCTCTTCTCTCCACCCTTCTTTTGTCCCTCAGCTGGGTGTCAATTCCCAGGGAGACAGTAGAGGACCCCGTTTTCAAGATGAAGAAAGAACCATCAATGTGGGAACATCAGTAACTGTGAAAACCATAGTTATCCACCTTTTCCTCCACTTAAGCCAACTGGACTTGTTATCATCAAACAAGCATCTATTGTGTAAAACCACTGAGAATTTGGGCTTTTTGTTTGTTTGTTTTTTGATAGTACAAGGTATTACTCTGATGCAGAAATTGTTGCTAGAAGAAGGATGCTACTGTAACAAAAATCCAAAATTCTTGGCATTGGTCCACCATAGAGTCAAGATGGAAACTAATATCCAGAGCTATAAAACTGGAGATTTCTGCATGCAGTAACAAAACAATTTTTTAAATGGTCATTTACAGTTACTTTGAAGGTGGACCACATGCTTACTGACATCGTAGTACGGAGAGAGGCTGGAGAATGGAATGTTGGTAGTGAATGTTGATTGTTACTATCTGCATTTATCAAGGTGATACAAAAAATAAGAAATGGGATGTAGCAAAAACTTGTTAGTTTGAAAGCAGGAAAAAAAAAAGTTAAAAGGATGGAAAAGCCATGGCTTCTAGCCCCAAATAATAAGAGATTATGGACAAATGCCCACTAAGACTTTTGGCTCCACACAGTTCTAAGTAAGGATGTGGCATTTCCTCCTAAACATAATGACTTTAAGCCATGTTGGCAAATGTGGGAAAAAATAAGGCAGGCTTGAGAATTATATTTAGGAAAGAACTTTGGGGGTGCTATCAGCATATGTGACTGAATAGATTCCTTTCCCTCAAAAACAATAATCTGCTTTTTTGTAATGCCGAAGAAATTGCAAGACTGGATTTCAATAGCCTTCAAATGTTCTATCATTACTAGTATTTTGGGGCTCCCAAACTTGCTCAGGAAAGAGATGGGTTGCAAAACCTGTGAAGGCCCCCAGTGAGGGCAAGATCCCCATCATTTGTATCAAATGTAATAATGGACCAAAAAACTTCCAAAAAGGTAGATCCAGAGCTTTGAAGAACATTGAATAAGTAGTTCCTTCCAGATAGAAGAACTGAAATCAGGAAAATGTCCCACTGCCAGATAAGAGGGACCTCAAAACACCTGCCAGAAGGATGTCGTAACTACTCTAGACCATTGCCTTCTGTGTGTCTCCCAAGAACATTGAATAAGTAGTTCCTTCCAGATAGAAAAACTGAAATCAGGAAAATGTCTCACTGCCAGATAAGAGGGACCTCAAAACACCTGCCAGAGGATGTCATAACTACCGTAGACCATCGCCTTCTGTGTGTCTCCCATGTTCCCTTTACCAGATGGCAGTTTTTATTACAAATGTCCTATCCATGCTTCACCACGATAAATTGGGCCTGCTGGCAGTAGAGAGATTTCTATAACATCTGTTGCTGGTGCAAGTGTCACTGGAACCTCAAGTGGCCATATCCAGAACTGGTGGAAAGAACCATGCATTATTCAGAGATCCTGGACATTGAGCTGTTTGCAATAACTGGATGGAATTTTGGCTTGTCTCACTTAGGGAAGGAGGGAACGTGCTCTATGTGGTAGGGCACCTGGTAACCAGAAGGACATACTATGTTAGAAATTGGCTAAAAAGTGTTCGCTTAATCTATTTCTTCTTTTACTTAGGTAACCGAATATGGGTAAAAATGATTACATGATTTTCACATGCCCCATAGAACTTTCCAGGCAATATCCACATTTCTTTCTTTGTTTTCCAGCTAGATGTTAACATCTTGGGCAACCTTGCAAGATAGATTTTGAAGATGGTGAAATTCCTATCAGCCAGGGTTCCTGCATGGTGGCATGGAACAGATCCCCACAACCCTACCCAGCCACCTATTGAACTTCACATGAGTAAGAAATAAGTATTTGGTCATGTCACTGAGATTTAGGGTGTTATCTGTTACTGCAGCTAAGAATTATTCTAATAAGTATATGATATGTTGTTGGGATCTAACTTCTAGTTTTTCTGAAATGAATATGGTTTTCATGCTGTTTTTGAGTAGTTGGATCATCCCTTCTCTACTGATTTGAAATGTCACCATATAAGCACAGCATTGTTCCTAGGATTTCTCTCTTTTCTGCTCATCTGTTTCTCTGATCAGATAATTACATTTTAAATTATTATAGCTTTGTATTTTCCTTAGATACCCAGTAGCCCTGTTTACTCATAATTGTTTTGCTCAGAATTTTCTTGGCAAGTCTTTTGTCTTTTTTTAGAAACAAGTTTTAAAATCAGTATCTAAGTTTTATTTTAAAAAATTGTCTTGGGATATTAATTTTGATTACTCTTAGAATTTTTTTGTAACCTGGGAGGTATTTGTGTTTCAAACATGTTCTTATTATTGTTCTCTAGTTGTATAAAATGATGGGTCTGCTTCCATGGATGGGCCTAAAATATAGAACTGTAGAAGAAATGATATGAACAGGAGCAAGTTCAGTATTCTAAGTATGACATCATTGTGCAGAAATTAAGTAGCCTTAAGTTGAATACTGGAATGTTGTTTGTACTTTGAACATGTGTTTCTCCTCAAGGGGAAACTTGTTTTGAAAGAAAGTCATTCTCCATGCTGTTTTCAGAATATAATTGAAAGGATGTTTTTCAGTAAAGACAACCAAAACTAAGAGGGTCAATGAATGGAGGAGGATTATTTGTGTTTATTTTTAAACTAAACATGGTATGAATATTCAGTGTTTAGCTTAGCTCTCTCTATTATGGACTGGAGTTCATAGTCTTCACATATACCAACAACAGCCAGTTTAACTCAGGTCTAAAAAAGGTGTGAACTAGGTCTGATTTTGTTTTTGTGGTTTTTTTTTAATCATAGGTACCACCTGTGATAAAGGAGAGGTTTGCAAGCCCTATCAAATTTTTAAGGCCTGTAATGCTATAATTGCCTTATCAATGCTTAGAATTTTCATACTTTAGTGAGTTCTATAATTGCATTACTAATGCTTAGAATTTTCTTACTTTAGTGCTTGAATTTATAATCTCCACTTTGATATCTGCAAATCTCCCTCCCTCAGTTTTGCAGGTCTCTGTTCAAATGTCAGCTTATTAGGGAGAGCTTGTCTGATTTCCCTTAGAAACCTACTGATTATTCCTTCCTCTTTGCTTGGTTTTTCTTCTGTGACATTCATAGAAGTGCATGGTAGTGCTCAGTTAAATATTTACTTTTAAAATACATATTCTATAAACATTTGAATACATATTATTATTGAGTAACTAATCATGGATATATACAAGTTTTTTCAGCATATCTATGACTCATATAGTTGAATACCTGAAGCTGCCAGTTAGGAGGCTATTAGAATAATCCAGGTAAGAGAGAATGGCTTGGACTTGGATGGTAGCAGTGGAGAATGAGAATGGGAGAGAAGGTAATGTTTGATTATAGAGGAGAAAGTATGAATTAATGCTGGAGAAAAAGTATGAGAATAATTGAAATAAGAAACAGTATGATTACTAGGCAGCATTAGAAGCTCATTTGAAGTTTACTGTAATTAATTTAAAATGAGAACAATTAGCACAGCTATTTGTATTTTCATTTTCTATGACCTATTTTTTGACCATATTTATTTGGAGTTCTTAGTCTTTTTGCTACTGGTTTGTAGGAGTTCTTCATATGTTAGTGAAGTAAGCCCTGTGCCTACCATGATTTGCAAAGAATTTCCATTTTGTCATTTGTCTTTTGACTTTGATTTTTTTTCCAAATAAGGTATTTGATTTTGTTCATGTTATAAATGATATCTAATTTTTAACTTCCTAACTGGTTATTGTTGGTATATATGAAGGCTAAAACTTTCTCAGCTACCTTACAAAACTCTCACTGTTTTTTTAATAGTTACTCCACTGTTTTTCCTCCATCTTCCCAGGTTCAGAATTATACCTTCTTCAGATAATGATCATTTTACTTGCTCCTAATTTTTGTAACTCTATTTCTCTTACCTAAGTAGAATGGCTAGTACCTCCAATACAACATAAAATAATAACACTGAAAGTGGACCTCTTTGTCTATTCCTGACATTAATGAAAATGCTTTTAGTGCTTTCACTTAAGCATGAAGTTGACTTTTAGATTTAGAAAGATATGTTTTATGAAGTTATGATCTATTCCTCTTATTAAAACATACTTCTTTAAAATCAAGAATGGATGTTGAGTTTTAACACATGCCTTTTAAGCATTTTTGAAAATTACTATGTGATTTTTCTCTTTTGTCCTTTAAAGATTTAGTGGAATAATTCTAAAAAAACCATTTCTGCCTGGTGTATTTTTCTATTTTTTCTGTATTAATTTATCTATTTAGATTTTCACCTAAACTCAATTTTGTATTTTTCTTAAAAAGTAACTTTTTCAGGAATTACCTGGCGGTCCAGTGGTTAGGACTCGGTGCTGTCACTGCAGTGCCCCAGCTTCAATCTCTGGCTGGGGAACTAAGATCTGCAAGCCACACAGTGTGCCCCCCCCCAGAAAAAGTAACCATTTCATCCATGATATATATTTTATTTGCAGAGCTAAGCAATGTAATCTCTTGATTTTTAAAATTACCTCTACAAATTTGGGTGAGTTCAGTCTTTTATTTTGTGTATTTATGTTTTATACTTTTTTCTTTTACTTTTAGTTATACTTTTAGTTAGTGGTTTACCTAAGTAAGGTATTCAGTTTTTTCTTTGTGTGGTCTTTTAGCCATATACCAAAGATTCTGATACATTGTGATTTCTAAGCTACTGGTTTTCTCTTTTCCTACCTTTTTCCAATTGCATTTCAGATGTTTTTCCTATTTTCCTCCTCTGCTATTTTGGAATTTCTTTTGGTAATTACCCTTTAAAATTTAAAGTGAATATTTTTAAAAATTAAAATAAACCTCAGTAACTTTACCAGCCTACTAAACAATACATAAGCTTCCTAACTCTTTGATCACTTTTTTATCTTGCATGCATTTGTGTCAGAAATTTCAGTTCTGCCTTTTAACTTTATCTCCAAATTAGACATTATCATTATTGCTTTATACAGTTAATGTTTATATAGATTTACTCACGTTTACAAATTTCTTTGTTGACCAATTTTTTTTTTTTTTTTGTCTTTGACCTTCTTTCTGGTATCATTTTCCTGCTTTCCTAGGTACACATTTTTCAACATTGTATAGTGAAGATCGGTTAGTGGTAAGCCCTCTTAGTTTTTGTCTATTAGAATAATGTCTTTATTTCAGTCTCATTCTCAACTGACATTCTAGTAGGGTAACTAATCTTGGTTAATAATTATTTTCTTCATTAGTATGAAAATATCTCATTGTTTTCTGACTTTGTTTCTGTTGAGAAGTCAGCTGTCAGTTACATTGTCATTCTTTCTAGGCAACTTTTGTGTGTGTCAATGATTCTTTTATAATATGAAATATTTGAATTTTTTTAATAGAGGCTATCTTTATCATTGTAATCGTATATATACACAGACATACTTAATACTCTATTGCTTTAGAACATGGGGCATCAAACACTTTCTGTAACAAGTGAGAGAATAAATATTCTAGGCCTTGCAGCCCATAGGTCTCTGGTGGCCACTTGACTCTGGTGTTGTAGCACAAAAGCAGCCATGTGAACAAATGGGTGTGGCTGTATTTCACTAAACTGTATCTACAAAAACAGGTGGTGTATTTGATTTAGCCAATTGTCCATATTTGTTGACTTGCTTTAGACAGTATATTCTGAACAATGATTAAATTAAATTGTTCTTCTTCCTTTCAGCATTCTTTCCTCCATCACTATTAGTCATGATATTATCTTTCTTAGGGTTTATCTTTATACTAATAAATCTAAGAATAGACAGATGGATATATTTATCTGCTTTCAATTACGTATTTTGACCCAGCTATAAAAATATGAAAAAGTAGCAAATTTGTCTTTGCTTTTTCTTCCCTTCTCACTGTTTGTTATTTATACCATTTGTACCTTATGAAGGTTTATAGACTTTACATTCTGTTCTATCACCCTAATCTTTGTTGGTCACTTGACTTGTTGAAGGTCACACAGCCAGTAAGTGGTGAAGCTAAGATGTGAGCTGAATAGCATGTGTTGTTAACAACTACATCATACTGCTGTATTTTTTGGAAGAGTGGATAATCTTGGTACTAAAATTAACAAAGATTATATTATGGGGAGTGGGAGGAGCTGAATCATTTACAAATGTGAATGGGAAAATGTCAAACAATACTGCAAACCAACTTCTCTATATTTTTTTAGTGTTGTTCAGTATTACCATGGTTAATTAAATGATAGGAACTGAATTTGACCAAATGCATCATTCCAGTAAGACCAATAAAAAATCTTTTCTCATCCCGTTAAAACACCAAGAGATTCATTAATCTGTCCATTTCTAAACAAAGCACTTAAAAAATCTAGGAATAGAAGTTTAATGTCTTAATGTGAAAATGGGTATCTTAAACTAATAGCCAATATTGTATTTACTGGAGAAATATTGGAAGTTAGAAATGTAACAAGGATGGCTGTCATTATACTATTATTACATTTTCACTTCACATTGTTTTGGAAAGTTGAAGCCAGTGTAGTTAGAAATAAAAGAAATACGATAGGTATAGCCAACAGGAAAGGAAGAAATAAAATTAACATTGGTTCTACCTCTGCCTCATTTATAGTGGAATTTCCCATTCATTTTACTCCAATTTTATTGCAGTTATGGTAAGGGTGTTTTTTGTTTGTTTTTTCTCATCTTCATATAAGGTATCCAAGTTCCCTCACCCCTTTCTCCAGGAGGACCCACAGGTATTCAGGACTGTTGAATGACAGGTTACCTGTAGGTAAAAAATCAGATAAACTTTCATTTTGCTCCCCAAAACTCTGAAAGTTCTAATCCTTCCTCTTTCTAACCATCTTCCTCAGCAGGTTGAATTCCCACTCTATCTTTCTTTTACTTTTTCCAGTTCCAGTTTTATTTGTTCTTTTGAATCCAGAGAAAACAGCCCTACAAGTATGCCTATAAGAACGATCTGGAGATTGGTTCAAGATGGAGTAGAGGGGCTTCCCTGGTGGTGCAGTGGTTGAGAGTCCACCTGCCAATGCAGGGGACACAGGTTTGTGCCCCGATCCGGGAAGATCCCACATGCCGCGGAGCGGCTAGGCCCGTGAGCCATGGCTGCTGGGCCTGCGCGTCCAGAGCCTGTGCTCTGCAACGGGAGAGGCCACAACAGTGAGAGGCCCGCGTACCGCAAAAAAAAAAAAAAAAAAAAGAAAAAAGATGGAGTAGAAGGACGTGCACTCACTCTCTCTTACGAGAACACCGGAATTACAACTAACTGCTGAACAGTCATTGACAGGAAGACACTGGAACTCACCAAAAAAGATACCCCACATCCAAAGACAAAGGAAAAGCCACAATGAGATGGTAGGAGGGGTGCAATCACAATAAAATTAAATCCCATAATCGCTGGGTGGGTGACTCACAAACAGGAGAACAGTTATACCACAGAAGTCCACCAACCGGAGTGAAGGTTCTGAGCCCCACATCAGGCTTCCCAACCTGGGGGTCCAGCAACAGGAGGAGGAATTTCCAGAGAATCAGACTTTGAAGGCTAGTGGGAATTGACTGCAGGACTTTGACAGGACTGGGGGAAACAGAGACTCCATTCTTGGAGGGCACACACAAAGTAGTGTGTGCATCAGGACCCAGGGAGAAGGAGCAGTGACCCTATAGGAGACTGAACCAGACCTACCTGCTAGTGTTGGAGGGTCTCCTGCAGAGGCGGGGGGTGTCTTTGGCTCACTGCCGGGACAAAGACACTGGCAGCAGAAATTCTGGGAAGTACTCCTTGGTGTGAGCCCTCCCAAAGACCACCATTAGCCCCACCAAAGAGCCTGGTAGTCTCCAGTGCTGGGTTGCCTCAGGCCACACAACCAACAGGGAGGGAACTCAGCCCCACCCATCAGCAGATAAATGGATTAAAGTCACTGAGCTCTGCCCACCAGAGGAACACCCAGCTCTACCCACCACCAGTCCCTCCCATGAGGAAGCTCGCACAAGCCTCTTAGGTAGCCTCATCCACCAGAGGGCAGACAGCAGAAGCAAGAAGAATGACAATCCTGCAGCATATGGAACGAAAACCATGTTCACAGAAATATAGACAAAATGAAAAGGCAGAGGACTATGTACCAGATGAAGGAACAAGATAAAACCCCAGAAAAACAACTAAATGAAATGGAAATAGGCAACCTTCTAGAAAAAGAATCCAGAATAATGATAGTGAAGATGACCCAGGACCTCGGAAAAAGAATGGAGCCAAAGATCGAGAAGATGCAAGAAATGTTTAACAAAGATCTAGAAGAATTAAAGAACAAACAACTAGAAGAAATAAAGAACAAACAAACAGAGATGAGCAATACACTAACTGAAATGAACAATATACTAGAAGGAGTCAATAGCAGAATATATGAGGCAGAAGAATGGATACATGACCTGGAAGACAGAATGGTGGAATTCACTGCCATGGAACACAATAAAGAAAAAAGTATAAAAAGAGACAGCCTAAGAGATCTCTGAGACAAGATTAAACACACCAACATTCGCATTATAGGGGTCCCAGAAGAAGAAAGAAAGAAAAGATCCGAGAAAATATTTGAAGAGATTATAGTCAAAAACTTCCCTCACATGGGAAAGGAAATAGCCACCCAAGTCCAGGAAGTTCAGAGAGTCCCAGGCAAGAAAAACCCAAGGAGAAACATGCCAAGACACATAGTACACAAAAATTAAAGACAAAGAAAAATTATTAAAAGCAACAAAGGAAAAATGACAACAAACAAGGGAACTCCCATAAGGTTAACAGCTGATTTCTCAGCAGAAACTCTACAAGCCAGAAGGGAGTGGCATGATATACTTAAAAGTGATGAAAGGGAAGAACCTACAACCAAGATTACTCTACCCAGCAAGGATCTCATTCAGATTCGACAGAGAAATCAAAAGCTTTACAGAGAAGCAAAAGCTAAGAGAATTCAGTACCACCAAATCAGCTCCACAACAAACGCTAAATGAACTTCTCTAAGTGGGAAACACAAGAGAAGAAAAGGACCTATAAAAAAAAAAAACCCAAAACTATTAAGAAAATGGTAATAGGAACAAACATATTGATAATTACCTTAAATGTGAATGGATTAAATGCTCCAACCAAAAGACACAGGCTTGCTGAATGGATACAAAAACAACATCCACTTATATGCTGTCTACAAGAGAACCACTTAAGACCTAGGGACACATACAGACTGAAAATTAGGGGATGGAAAAAGATATTCCATGCAAATGGAAATCAAAAGAAAGCTGCAGTAGCAATACTCATATCAGATAACATAGACTTTAAAATAAAGAATGTTATAAGAGACAAGGAAGGACACTACATAATGATCAAGGGATCAATGCAAGAAGAAGATATAACAATTATAAACATATATGCACCCAACGTAGGAGCACCTCAATACATAAGGCAACTGCTAACAGCTGGAAAAGAGGACATCATCAGTACAACAATAATAGTGGGGGACTTTAACACCTCACTTACACCAACGGACAGATCATCCAGATAGAAAATTAATAAGGAAACACAAGCTTTAAATGACACAATAGACCAGATAGATTTAATTGATATTTATAGGACATTCCATCTGCAAACAGCAGACTACACTTTCTTCTCAAGTGCACACGGAACATTCTCCAAGATAGATCATACCTTGGGTCACAAATCAAGCCTCAGTAAATTTAAGAAAATTGAAGTTGTATCAAGCATCTTTTCTCACCACAGTGCTGTGAGATTAGAAATCAGTTTCAGGAAAAAAAACTAAAAGACACGAACACGTGGACGCTAAATAATATGCTACAAAATAACCAAGAGATCACTGAAGAAATCAAAGAGGAAATCATAAAATACATAGAGACAAATAACAAAGAAAACACAGCAATCCAAAACCTATGGGATGTAGCAAAAGCAGTTCTAAGAGGGAAGATTATAGCAATACAATCCTACCTCAAGAAACAAGAAAAATCTCAAGTAAACAATCTAACCTTACAGCTAAAGGAACTAGAGAAAGAAGAACAAAGAAAACCCAAAGTTAGTAGCAGGAAAGAAATCATACAGATCAGAGCAGAAATAAATACAAACAAAGAAAACATTAGCAAAGATCGATAAAACTAGAAGCTGGTTCATTAAAGAGATAAACAAAATTGGTAAATCTTAAGCCAGATTCATCCAGAAAAAGAGGGAGAGGACTCAAATTAATAAAATTAGAAATGAAAAAGGAGAAGTTACTACAGACACTGCAGAAATACAAAGCATCATAAGAGACTACTACAAGCAACTCTATGCCAATAAAATGGACAACCTGGAAGAAATGGACAAATTCTTACACAGGTATAACCTTCCAAGACTGAACCACGAAGAAATAGAAAATATGAACTGACCACCCACAGGCACTGAAATTGAAACTGTGATTAAAAATCTTCCAACAACCAAAAGTCCAGTACCAGATGGTTTCACAGGTGAGTTCTATCAAACATTTAGAGAAGAGTTAACACCTATCCTTCTCAAACTCTTCCAAAAAATTGCAGAGGAAGGAACATTCCCAAACTCATTCTACGAGGCCACCATCAGCCTGATACCAAAACCAGACAGAGATGCTACAAAAAAAGAAAATTACAGACCAATATCACTGATGAATATAGATGCAAAAATCCTCAACAAAATACTAGCAAACAGAATCCAACAAAACATTAAAAGGATCATACACTATAATAAAGTGGGATTTATCCCAGTGATGTAAGGATTCTTCAATATATGTAAATCAATGTGATAAATTATATTAGCAAATTGAAGAATAAAAACCATATGATCATCTCAACAGATGCAGAAAAAGCTTTTGACAAAATTCAGCATCCATTTATGATAAAAACTCTCCAGAAAGTGGGTATAGAGGGAATCTACCTCAACATAATAAAGGCCATATACAGCAAACCCACAGCAAACATCATTCTCAATGGTGAAAAACTGAAAGCATTTTCTCTAAGATCAAGAACAAGACAAGGATGTCCACTCTCACCACTGTTACTCAACATAGCTTTGGAATTCCTAGCCACAGCAATCAGAGAAGAAAAAGAAATAAAAAGAATACAAATTGGAAAAGAAGAAGTAAAACTGTCACTGTCTGCAGATGACATGATACTATACATAGAGAATCCTAAAGATGCTACCAGAAAACTACTATAGCTAATCAATGAAGTTGGTAAAGTTGCAGGATACACAATCAATGCACAGAAATCTCTTGCATTCCTATACACTAACAATGACAGATCAGAAAGAGAAATTAAGGAAATAATCCCATTCACCACTGCAACAAAAAGTAAAATACCTAGAAATAAACCTACCTAAGGAGGTAAAATACCTGTACTCAGAAAACTGTAAGACACTGATGAAAGAAATCAAAGATGGCACAAACAGATGGAGAGATATACCATGTTCTTGGCTTGGAAGAATCAATATTGTGAAAATGACTATACTACCCAAAGCAATCTACAGATTCAATGCAATCCCTATCAAATTACCAATGGCATTTTTTACAGAACTAGAACAAAAACTCTTAAAATTTGTATGGAGACACAAAAGACCCCAAATAGCCAAAGCAATCTTCAGGGGAAAAAAATAGAGCTGGAGGAATCAGACTCTCTGACTTTAGACTATACTACAAAGCTACAGTAAACAAGACAATATGGTACTGGCACAAAAACAGAAATATAGATCAATGGAACAGGATAGAAAGCCCAGAGATAAACTCATGCACCTATGGTCAACTAATCTATGACAAAGGAGGCAAGGATATACAATCGAGTAGACAGTCTCTTCAATAAGCAGTGCTGGGAAAACTGGACAGCTATATGTAAAAGAATGAAATTAGAACACTCCCTGACACCATACACAAAAATAAACTCAAAATGGATTAAAGACCTACATGTAAGACCGGACACTATTAAACTCTTAGAGGGAAACATAAGAAGAACACTCTTTGATGTAAATCACAGCAAGATCTTTTTTGACCCACCTCCTACAGTAATGGAAATAAAAACAAAAATAAACAAATGGGACCTAATGAAATTTAAAAGCTTTTGCACAGCAAAGGAAACTATAAACAAGATGAAAAGAGAACTCTCAGAATGGGAGAAAATATTTGCAAACGAATCAACAGACAAAGGATTAATCTCCAAAATATTTAAACAGCTCATGCAGCTCAGTATTAAAAAAGCAAACAACCTAATCAAAAAATGGGCAGAAGATCTAAATAGACATTTCTCCAAGGAAGACATACAGATGTCCAAGAGGCACATGAAGAACTGCTCAACGTCACTAATGATTAGAGAAATGCAAATCAAAACTACAATGAGGTCTCACCTCACACCAGTTAGAATGGGCATCATTAGAAAATCTACAAACAACAAATGCTGGAGAGGGTGTGGAGAAAAGAGAACCCCTTGCACTGTTGGTGGGAATGTAAATTGATACAGCCACTATGGAGAACAGTATGGACGTTCCTTTAAAAACTAAAAGCAGAATTACAATATGTGCTAACAATCCCACTACTGGGCATATACCCAAAGAAAACCGTGATTCAAAAAGACACATGCACCCCAGTGTTCATTGCAGCACTATTTACAATAGCCAGGTCATGGAAGCAATGTAAATGCCCGTCAACAAACGAATGGATAAAGAAGAAGTGGTACATATATACAATGGAATATTACTCAGCCATTAAAAGGAATGAAATTGGGTCATTCGTAGAGACGTGGATGGACCTAGAGACTGTCATGCAGAGTGAAGTAAGTCAGAAAGAGAAAAACAAATATCGTATATTAGTGCATATATGTGGAATCTAGAAAAATGGTACCGATGAACCGGTTTGCAAGGCAGAAATAGAGACACAGATGTAGAGAACAAACATATAGGTACCATGGGGGGAAAATGGGGAGGGGGTGGTGTGATGAACTGGGAGATTGGGATTGACATATATAATATGTATAAAATAGATAATCAGAACCTGCTGTATAAAAAAATAAATAAAATTCAGGAAAAAAAAACCTTTGAGTGACTTTGATTGTTTGCTGATTTTCAGAAGTGTTTTGTGTGTGTTTTATGGGGGAAAGAGAAGGAACTCTTAAATAAATCTCTGTAATTCATAAAAAACAAAAGAAGAAAGAAAAGAACTCATCTTACACTTCAGGGGTAAGTGTTTTTTGAATCTTTCTTCCTGAGTGAATATGAACTGGGAGTAGAGAAATGATCAATTGAGGATAAGTGAGAAAAGAGGGTAAGAAATACCCTGAAAACAACAAAATAAGTACTAAGACCTAGCCCTGCTATATTTGCAAATAGTAGTCTATACATAGTATTTAGGGTTCTTTGGCAAGCGCTCAGTTAATAATAGCTATTAGCTCTTGGGAAACTCATCTGGCTGCCAGTTAATCCTTTATAACCATTATCAATCTTTTAGTCACTTTGCTGATAATTAAAATTTTAGGGAGAAAGTCTCCTTTAATTCATTGAGCTTGGGACCTGGAGCTGTGTCCTACTTGGTGTAGGATACCATGATTAACAATGCAATGTGGGAGAAGTATTCCCCCAAAAGGAAATCAGGGTGCTAATTTCTTTTGACTAGTAGGAAGACATGGTGTTAGCCAAGAAAGAGTAGCTGTCCACTACAAGTCTAGTAAGAGCGTGAATATATGTGAATCTATTAAAAAAAAAAAAAAACCTTAAGAGAAGTGAAATCCCTCTGTGTACCCCAAGAAGTACTTAACTCCTGGGGAGACAAGAGGAGACAAGGAGATAGTTGTCTAGTTTGGCCAGAGGAGACAATGCACAAAAGTAGTAGATATGAAACCAATAAAGTGAAGGTGAGATAAAGGTAGGCCTTGAATGTCATTTAAAGTTCTTGAAATTTAGTTTACAGGAAATTGAGAAACCAAATTTAAAATTGAAAAATCTGAGGAAGGAGAAAGCTATGTACTTGTGTAGAGATTTGAAGCAAGTAATATAACCTCCTTGCCAAGTGTCCTTAGCTTTTGTGTATTTCCAGTAACTATCCTCTTTGAAAATGTTCTAGGTCAAAGTTTTCCCATGATATTTCAAGTCAACAGATCACTTGTGTAAGGTTAAAATTACCTTTGACAATAGGGGAGAAAAATATACACGCACATGAGAAAAACAGCTCCAAAAACAACGTTTTGGCCTTTCTTGTGAAAGAGCACAGCACCTTAAATGTCTTTTATAAGGTTCCAAAACTATCTCAAATTACTAAAAGAAAAAAAAAAAGATCAGTTATCAAGTTTCATGTTAAATGTTATTTAATTTAATAAAGTGCATTAATTAAACAAATAGTTCAATTCAAATGAAAAAGCATATATACCATTATGGAATACTCACTGTTCTTTTTTAAAGAAAATCACTTATTTTGACCTAAATGAGAAGGAAATTCAAAAAAGAGGGGATATATGTGTGTGTGTGTGTGTGTGTGTATATATATATATATATAGCTTATTTACTTTGCTGTACAGTATAAGCTAACACAATATTGTAAAGCAACTGTACTCCAATAAAAATTTTTTAAAAAGAAGGAATAAGTAAAAAAAAAAAAAAAAGTTAAAAATCACCTGTTTTGAAAATTTGATAATGGATCTAGCAATGATCAATAATGGCTGCTAAAATGAGTAGGTGAAAATCTGATGGGGACTTCTATATTGGATGGATCAGACTGACAACACTGAACCCACTAGTCATTCTTAACATCACCAAAAGATAGATGGTAGAGACATCCTGGGCTTCCTCTTATGATTCAGTTATGAAGGACACACCACCACATATCATGTCTTCTTGCTCCCCCAAATCACCTAACCTACATCTGGTCAAGCCTCTAGATTTGACTTTTCATAGGAAATACAAGGAACAGAAGAATGTATTAAGTGACACCACCAGGACACAGTCTGCAAAATCTAGAATGTTGAAAATTCTATGAGACAGTAGGTATTCTATAAAAATACCTATTTTTTCACACACATTAAAAGCAAGATAAAGAAAAAGAATGATAAAAGGGAAATATATATAAAGAGACTTAAAACACATAATAACCAAGTCAGTGTGTGGTCCTTGTTTGCTCCTGAATCAAACAAATCAACTTAAAAGGAAAAAAATTATGAGACAATTGGTGAAATTTGAATGCTAACCAGATATCTGATGATATTAAGGGACTGTTACTTAGTCATTACTGCAGTGAAATGAAAATTATTTATTGATGATAACCAACTTAAAGGATTTCAGTGGAACCAGGATGGAAGTATTGATTTTGAGTGAAAATCTAAAATACTCTGATAGGGCAAAGTCTAACTCTTAGATTTTTTTCTAAGCACATTCAAATGAGACCAATGTTTGAGGTTAAAGCACTGTTATTGGCCTCTTGTTGATCATTAAGAGAGGACCCCCTGTTGCTAAATTGTGAAATCTTGTACATGATGAGAGAGAAAAGGAGGATGTCATTTTTTTCCATGTCTCTAATACTCAAAAGTATTCCTTTTCGAAAATTGGGGAGAAGGGGGGCAGGAAATAAGGCTGTGTGTGCCTAGCTCCTGATAAACCTTCTCAAACTCTGAAAGAGTAACAGAATAACTCCCTGCGGATGAAAAGGCAACTCTGGTCAGCCTAGGCCTTGGAGAATATCTTGGCTTTGTAGGTCACTTTCCAGAGACCTAGTTGCCTAAATTAGTGAAGAAGTTGCACCATGTATGTTTTCCATCCCATTCCTCTGACCTCATCCTCATCTGCAAAGCAAATTTAACCCAGTTGCTGATGCTCTTGGACTCAGGTTCAGAAACGTCTGGGATGAGTTGTCATAACTGTGCACCACTCCTGCCTCACCCCAGCATCAACCCCGTGTAAATTTTTCTATACTGTGGATTAAAAAGAAAACACTAAGATAATATTGGGAGAGGGATGGGTATAGCTGACTACTTATTACTCTCACCCAAGCCTCTCATTACAGCTGCAGTTCTTCCAGAACACTAATATTTTGCTGTGCTTTTCTCTGAGGTTTTCATTCCCCACTTTCCCTGCCATTGAATTATACCTACTCTACAGGGACTGTAAATGTGTTAGAAGCATAATGCAACTAACAGAACTAAAGAAGGCAATGTTTCCTCTCTAACATATCCCTTCCAGATGGAGTCTCTCACCGATGGTCAAAGACAAACAACAGGGTAGAGGGATAGTAGATGGGTCATTGAGAATGGGTAACATTTGGAGGAGCAAAATCTTAAAAGAATGTCTCTTTTTCTTATTTGTTTTCCTTTTCCTCTTTGGATGGATTTTTTTTTCTTTCTTTTTTTTTTTTTTTTTTTTGGCAACTTCAAGGTGACTGGTTGAATAAGAAAGAACTAGGATCTTCTCGCACTTGTAAAGATGAGCTTCCCTCCTGAAGTGCCCTACTAAAGACGTCGTGAAATGGAAGGAGGGGTGAAAGTGAACACGCTGTTCAGACTTGCCAATAGGGGAGGTGAATAATCTTGAAAGGGAGAGCAAGATGGCATTACTTCTTTCTGGGTGAATAGTCAGCCCTTAGATACAGAGAATATGGGGTTCTCATAACAGAAATGAGGTGGGTGAGTATTTTGGAAGGAAACATTATGAGTTGAATTTTATAGATCCTGATTTTATTAGTCTTTTTGCTGGACATAAATTGAGTGACTTGCTGGCTCCCAGTAATCTTTTCATTGACAATACCCATCATAACTCACCCCCTTCCTCTGGAGTTATCATTGTCCATGCCCCACCTTCCCCTCATACCCACACATGAAGCCAAAAATGCAGTCACGTGCTTTGGATGGGAGCAGCCATCCTCTTAACTTGACTTTGTCTCCTTGACTTTGGTAATTTAATAGGATAAAGAACTTGACTCAGTTGGACCTGTCATAGTATCCACAATGACTGGAACTGACATTGGCACATGACCCAGACTGAGCCTATGAAATGCCTTCCCTTAGAATTTTCACACTTGAGTAACAGGCTAATGCCATTTTCTTTCTGATCAACAAGCTATGTTGGTGTGTACCCAGATCTGCAGGCAATAAGGTTTCCATCCTTATTGAGAAACTAAACTAAGAGAATGAAGTTGACACACAAACAGAGAAAAGGTAGCAAGAATGTGGTCTTGATAGTATTTGATTTCCTGGTTCCATCTGTTCCTGAGGCAAACCCTAACTTGCCCCTCCTCTGTTTGGTTACATAAGCCTAAAAATTCCTCTTTGGAGTAATCAAATTTAAAATATATTCCTGTTACCAGAAACCAAAGAGCCCTAAAACAAAAGTGAAGTGATCACAACTATCAGATTGTTTATATATCCATGAATCTTAGCCCCAACATCAACCCAACTATAGATTGTTATGTTTTTTTCCTAAAACCATCTCACTGAAAAACTGTCGTAATAATTGAAAATGGTTGATTCTAATGGTTTGCTGTATGACAATGGTATAATTCACTAGTTTGCAAATGACTGGTTGGCAATATTGGCTCCAAATTTTTCAGGCTCCAAATGTATGCATTAGTTCAGTAAAGATATATGAATAAACATCCAGCATTATTGGTTCATTTTTATTACTTTTTTTTTTGCGGTACGCGGGCCTCTCACTGTTGTGGCCTCTTCCGTTGCGGAGCACAGGCTCTGGACGCGCAGGCTCAGCGGCCATGGCTCACGTGACCAGCCGATCCACGGCATGTGGGATCTTCCCAGACCGGGGCACGAACCCGTGTCCCCTGCATCGGCAGGCGGATTCTCAGCCATTGCGCCACCAGGGAAGCCCTACTGATTCATTTTTAAAAGGAGTTATCTCTTAAAAGTTTCTATCATTGCATTTGTCCCTAGTCCCTGTTATATACAGCTGTGTCATGAACTCTGGCTTGACTTGGTATTTAAAGGAATTAGGAACTGGAAATATTGTATTTCTAACATTGGCAAAGACATGTTCTTGGTCATTGTATTGATGATTCACCTTGTGGTTTGTGGCTATTTTTTCTCTCTCCAAAGTTAGTGCCTATTATCTACAGTTTAAACAGCAAATTATTGGGAGCAAACTGTAAATACATGCATATATCCTTCCAAGTCATTCATTACCAGTTTTGTTTTTCCCTGCCCACTGTGAGAAGTACTAAGATTTAATTGAAATTTACTTAAGCTATGCTATTATGTATAACATAATAATTTCAATTATACAAAATGAATGAACCATGAAGAAAATGACTGGTTCATCCTGAATGTTATAAACAACTAATATGTAGGAGAGGAGAGATTTTAATTAGGGGTATATAAAGCTTTCAAGTTACCTAACAAATAAGAAAGATCTCTGTTTTCTTCTGAAAGAGAACATGATTTAGAAGCTGAAATAATCGTTTCCTTTGAAAGGACCCTATTTAACCATGCAGTTTTTTGGAAGCACGGCAGGCAGTAAATTGGTAGGTTTCAGGTATTCCTGTGTCCTACTGTGCAAATGCTACCACTATCATACTTTAATTTGTAAATGATCTTATTTTTATGAATTGATAATTACTTAATATGTCATATTCCAGAGTTTTCCAAGAAGAAAAAAATGTTTAACAGGATAACAAGTGCTATTTAAAAAAAAAAAAAAAGACTTTTGTGGCAAAATAAATTTGAGAAACACTGGCTAACAAACTGGTTTTTTTCCTGCAGGCCTTCTCAGAATCTTTAACATGGTAATATGTATTGTGAATCGCCACCATAAAGATAACATTTCCCATAGTTATTTTACTGTGGGGTTCTTTTTGAGTAGAGTATTTGTGAAACTAGAATTCCTTAATACATGCTTTAAGTGATTTATTCAACCTGTGTGTTAATTCCCTACTAATATGTGGCAAGGATTAGAAATATTAATAAACGAGCAACTTAAGGCAGTCAAAGTTTCTGATAGAAGGAAAAACCTGCCTTCCCCTATCTTTGGTTAGTGAGCTAATAATAATGAACAGTGCCTGAAACAGTCAACACTGATGAGACAAAGGTAAACATCTTTTACACTAATAACATATTTTGCCTTGAGCAGGCGAGGAAAGCAGGAAATTGGTGGTTTCCAGTGTCACTAATGTCCTGCTAATGTCAAATCTGAAAATCGCCAGACACAAGCCTACGTCTACTTTGCCTGCAAGAGCTCCTTAAAGGTGAATTATTTGTGGGTTATTTTTCAAATTGTCCTCCCAAAACACTTGCCCACAGTTTGGGGCCTGTTTGTCCTCTCAGGTTACCAGCTTCCAGGCTAATCTGGTACACGTTTAAATAAGGATTACTATGAAAGCAATATTTTTCTTCATATAAATAATTTGTATCTCGAGCTGGATGTGTCCCCTGGGTGTATATATGCTCTTGTATATTTCTAAGAAATGCTAATCAAAACAGAGAGCGGTTATTCTTACAATGCTTGCCCTGCATCCTTGAAAGTGGTTGGTAATGATGACAAATGTTAGAATCTGTTCATGTATGATAGTTTCTTTTTAAAACGTCAGCTAGATTTTTATCCATCACAGACAAGTTTCAAGTCATGTGAGCTCGTTAAACAATTTGTTAATACAAAGGGCAATTAAGCAAAACCACCAACCATACACATGGCTTTAAGATCTTAATCTAAAGTGAAATTCATATCATTTATTTATATGTAACAATAAATGACCACTCTAGACACTTGAAATCATTTATTCAAGGCATTTTTACATAATCTTGCAATCATAGTGTAGGCATATAATAGAATGTGAGAGTGTAAAGAAGAATATAAAGCCAGTGTCTGGGCATTTAAAATAAGAGCTCTTCAAAAAAGTTAAAAATGTTTTACAACTAGAATTCCTGAAAAATTTGGGAGAAACTAAAACCATTAAAAACATTACAATACCAAATCACATGTTACTCAGTTCATAGCAAGCAGTTATATATTAAATGTTTATATCCTGTGAGCTAAGACAACACATTTTACATTCAAGTTGAAATAATTCAGCACCATTTTGGCTAGAAGGATAAATGAAATGCTTAAAGTGTTCAAAAGTGGCCCAGGACTTTTGGTAGCTGGGAATGAAATATGGCTATTGATTGAATATATTGATTTCGAATATGAATTCTAAACATAAAAAATATAGAAAAGGGTAATTTTTACTTATCAGTTATAGTTAACTATCAAAACAAGCTATTATTAAAACAAAATATCTTCTGACCAGAAATTCAATATTTTAACAAATTTGGTAAAGATAAATTCTTAGTACCATGATAATTTTAGTGAACTGAATTTCCTCTATAAGTATTGGGAACATTTATGAGTGTGATTATCTCCTTTGAGGTCAAGGAGGAAAAAAAATTGTTCATTATTAAAAATAATGCCTAGTGAATAATTAGATGATAGCAATTGTGAATAAAGTCATTATGTAAAAATATAAAGATTTCCTGGAAATAGGCAAGTTACGTGTTTGTAGGTTATGGTACTGTTGTGAGACTGAATCCTAGCCTCAAAGGTCAAGACATCTTTAATATAGACTGTGGTCTGAATAATTATGAGGCCACTAATATGGCATGTGGAAGACTCACTAAGTTATCTTCCCATTTAGCCGACTTTTTCACAGTTCTTATTAGTTTAAAAACCAGTCTCTTTTCAGTACTCATTTCTACTTCCTATTTAAAAGATTTTTTATTTAGAGTTTGGTAAGACTGGATTATATTTTTTATTTTGTTAATGGATAAATTTTACCAGCTAATCATTATCTGTGAGCCTTGGTGGTTATTTAGAGAAGAGATTCCTTGAGGTTCAAAAATATTGAGTGTTAAATCAATACCTGTGAGTTATGTGGGAGTGTTTAGGGGTGGGGAGGAATATCTATATAAGGAATAAGCGAGAATCTTTAGCCTCTTAATCGAAACTTTTTTTTTCTAAAATCAACGAAATAGTATGTGTTATATTTAAAAGGCAGACACTTCAGGGGTTGGAAACATAGTTTTAACTATTAGTAACACATACATGCATATATCTATTCATTTTTAACTTTTTTAAAAATAAACTATGGTCATAAAAAACAGTAGTGCTTAAAACAATTTTTTTTAGACATGTACTTACGATGTTAAAAATGAAATAAGCTGAACCTCATGGGTAATAATGACATTTCAAATACTTATTGAGGTTAGGGACAATCATCTTCATATCCCAATGCCTAGCATGTGAGTGCCTAGTGTATATTAGGCCTTTAAATGATGATGGATGTATAGACAGATGGAAGGCCCATGGAATGATAGTAAATGCATCTTCTCATATGTATCCAAAGGCCATGATATTAGCTAGTTTTTAGTATAGGGGTAAGAATCTTAATGAAATGATAGGTCTTAAATCTGTAGATGCCAGTCTGGCTCAGTATTAATACTGACAGTAGTTTTTGTTTTTAAAAAAGCAAGTATATTAAAATATCTCTATTAGAAAAGATTACAATTTAAAAGGATCACTACAATCTTAAAACTAAAAGCAATTTAAGGCAAAGAGGTACATCAAAGAAGCTATTCCATAGCTCAGATACTAGCTCAGTGGAAGTTCTGGGTCTCTATCAAGCTGTCTGTATTGTCTCTTGGTAAGTGTGTGCCCTGATAGATGAGGGTCATGTGGCCCACTCCATCTGCCCCTGATTACTGTCCATCTCTAGCCCCTCTTGCCTTGCTAGGCACTCGTTGAGTGCAGAACGGTTATTTGTAGCTGGTGTTGATATTACAGCTCTATGACATATAATACAGGGATGCCAACTCACTTTTAAATTCTACCTAATGTGTCCTGGCACTGGAAATACCTTGCTTGAGATTTTAATACTGGTTAAAGGAGGAAAACTTCTGCTTAAGCACCACTAACTTAAAAGTGTAATTTGATTTCTTTCTGTACCTTTTGAATCTCGGAAAAATAGAAATTCTCCAAATTCTGTTGTGGCACATGGTTTCACAGTTTAAAATAAAATCATAGCTGTCTCATGCAACACAGTCCTTGGTTTTGCAGAAAGTTGTTTTTTTTTTCCTTATTCACCAACATCTCAAGTATATAATGCTATGCGCTTTGCTAATTTGTATTATATTTCAGACACACACAAAAAAACATGTATGACTGATTCCTGGATGACCTAGGATAATGTTCTTGTATCCATATACATTGTCATTTATTCTGGACAATTTAAAATTTTTCAGTCTTATTTTTTTTAAAGCTGATCATTTAAAAAATGTAGAAAAGTTGAAAATCCTAAGGTGTTTTTCATTAATATTTCTAAGTATTTTAGAGACAGTTGTGGTTTGGGGGACTTGTTTGAATGATTTTCATGTAAGCAAGGAAAATTTTTTGGCTAATAGTTTAATATACTTAAATGCATACTATCTCTGGATGTATTACATCTATCATCAGAATAACTTCCCATTGACACAGTTGTCCTATGTATAACAGTCCCCAGAACAGTAATTTTAAGAATGCCAATTAAAAGGTCTCTGCCCATAGGAAAACTAAAGACTAGAGGGGAGCATCAACAAAGGTCAGACAGGAGTTGGGCAGCTCAATTGCTTAATTCATTCCAAAACAAAAGCTGACTTAAGTCAGAATGAAATTTTACACTTGACAGAAAGAAAGGAGTTTATCTACTAATTTTAAAATGTAAACATAAATTTTATATAGGGTGTAACTATCTGAATACATATATTGCCATTTCTCTGCTATATAGTAATATTTCTTGACACCAATGGTAACGTGTTTGTTCCTTCCTCAGCACCAAATGTGTCCATATCTATTTAAACAGTAGGAGCCTCATTTCTAAAGTAATCTATGCTAGGACATATATAAGCCAGTTATTATTATGGTTCACTAAAGTTTCAGAACTTTAGAAAATTCTCAGTTTAAAATAATTTTGACTCATTCATTGAAATTTTTTTTTTTCGTTTTGCACTATAATTTCAGAAGGAGCATAAGAAGTTTGGATTTCTTTGAAAGAGCCAAGTGTGCAATTACAGACTTGAAACACTGCGTTAATTCACAAGGTAATGTGAATGATAATATTAAAAATTTCCCAAATAATGCTGATTTAAATGTTCAAAATCCAGTTATGTGCTTTGTTACAAAACAGTCCAAACAAAAATTCCTTTGTTGTTGTCTGTTCTCTCTTTCAAAATACATGAATCCTACTGAAGTTAATCTATTTTTCCCCACTTCAGAACACCAGGTACTGATTTATCCATTGGAAGTTTTGGCTTGCTTTCTAATACCTAGATTAAGAAAACAAAATAAGACAAGTTATTAACCTGATAATACTCTGAATGAGTATAGTAGACAAGTTTAAAGTCACCTTTTTAAAATATGTGTGTGTGGGTGTGTATACAGATAGATAGATAGATAGCAATTTCTCTCCACCAAAGCGATAGTCACCTTCTGAAATTATCCATTAATACATTATTTTAATACTAATTTGAAGAAAGTGACTATGTCAGTAGCAGAAAGTGTATGCCTGATACCTACAAACTTGATGTTTAGAGTTAAAAGAAACATCCTCTGAAACAATCAAGGCTAAAGCAGGATTTATAGGAACAGCATCCCTGGCCAGCTGAGTTCACTCCATGCAGCAAGTGTGGCATGTCCACTAAGAAGCAGGTTCATGACCTCTGCACTGTCCTGCATTAGTCCTTTCCCAGCATGGTTCTGGATGTAGAATGTTACATGAACAGGCCAAGACTGGGTCAAAGCCAATAAATCTAATACTGTATTTATATTGTGATCATAGATCCCCACATAAATGAAATAAGAATCACTTAGTCCAAATCATAAACCATCAGTTTCCAAATAGTCATTTCTATGAAAAAAGAACTTAATCATGGTATCTTAGAATTGAACTGGGCCACAGAGTCACCTGGTTCATACGTTGGGTTTACAGTGAGGAAAATGAGGGAGATAGGACACATCAAAGGCACACACTTTCTTACTGGGTGGTTTTTACACACCAATAGAATGCTCTCAAATATTTGATTAGCATGAAAAACAATCGGTGAACTAAGAGATGATGTGTCTTTAAGAGATTAAAAAAAAGTACAATAACGTTACCAAGGGAATCACACACACACTTGCTTACAGAGCCACGGATTGACCACATGGCTTTAGGCAAGATACACACCTTGCTCAAGAAACTTCAAAGACTCCCCGTGGCCACCAGGATGAAGTTCAAACTTTTTAGCTTGCTCTTCAGTGCTCGCTTTGATCTGGTCCCAAATTTTCCATTCTTTTTGCCCATGAAACTTATGCCTTAGCCAGACTAGAAGACTTGCTTTTCCAAACATGCCCTGCAATTTCTTCTTGCCATGCAGTTGCAGGTGATGTTGACTCCTCCCAGCATGCCCTTCCTTAACTCTCTCCAGTGCAGTCCTCCTCAGCCCTCAAGGCCCAATTCAAATGCTGTCCTAAAGCCACTCCTGAATCTCAGCCAGAGAAAATTTCGCCTTCCTCTGAACTCTGATCCCTACCAAGGGAGGCGAAAGTGAAAGTCAAAATATAAGAGGTGAGCATCATTCTAAAGGTGAGGGTTTCTTTCGCAAGTCAAGGTTTCTGTACTTCTCCCATTATTTTCCACTCGTAGAGAAGTATGAGCTCGTTATTTTATTACAAATCACTACCTATGGGTCCTTTCATTTTTTCATATTTTCATCTGATCAATATTGCTCATTAAAATTTTACATCAACCACTCTTGCAATTTATAGTCAGTGACAAGTGGCTAAAAAAAGAGAAAGAAACTATGCTGGAACAAAATAACAATTTTTATTTGTTCTAAATATCTAGCAATACTCAATTCAATGGATTCTAGTGATGACAAGCAAGACACCTTCTATACAACAACAGAATCACCTCACCAGACCTTTTCCTCATGGGAGGGCAGCAGTTGTACCTGAGAGTCACTTAGCTTATTGTAGCAGAGGTCATCCTGTTTTGACTGCATTTTATTTTACCCCCCACCATGGCATTTTCTTATTGTTTCAAAAATGAAATTGCCAATGAATACAAAATAAGTGAATAAATTAAGGAATTCTAAAAATTAAGAGAAATTAATCCACTTATTTTAAATTATTTTACTTTAAGGTACTCCTCTTCTGGGGATTTTCAGTTATACGGTGATCAGCTCCACACAATATGGGCCATAAACAGCCAGGTTTTCTGTATTTTGGGCATGTTCAGAAGAATATATTTGATAATCTTCTTTCAGTGCTACACCTTTGCTGTCATAGACTACATCTGTCTCTAATGCTATGATGACACTTAAAAAGCACGGACTTTGCTCCTCTATGGAAATAAGGAAAAGGCTCCCCTCCAAGGTGAATGTAGGCCAATCCACTTTAAGCTCCACCTTCCTCCTGGCTAGGATCCCCAGTAGTGGGCAAAATATGCACAACCAGATAGGTTTATCTGTACTTTGGGAAGCCCACAAACTACAGGTTCATCTGCAGCAACCACTGTCCTGGTTTATGCAGCAGGGAGAAATTTCTATAAATTTTAAGTTTCTAGTGTAGCTCTGATAGACACCTTTTGGCATGATCCATAGGCACTGACTGATGCCTCTCACATCACAGCAAAGCTGACATGTGTTCAGTATCACTCTCATGGTGTTCTTGTGTTGGGAAGGTATCACTCACAGGTGGCATATGTAGTTAGAATCTATAACCCAGCATCCCTAGAGCAGGCAGTGCTTAAGGGGTCAAGGTGGGACAGAGAGACAAGACCGCAAAACTACCCTTTAGTTACTCTCATCAAAGCACCACGCCTGTAATACTTACGTGCTGGGATTCCTTCTAAGATTTCATTCAAAGAAGGGTTTCAGGACTAGGAAAATTATGAAGGCACCTCCATACAAGCCTCCTTTTGCAGGGTATTTCCCTATTACTTGTGTTTGTAGAACTCAAATATGTGAAATCTTGATTTCTACAGAACAGGTGGTCTGACCTCTTCAGCTGCATACTTTAAGACAATCACTTTTAAAGTGTACTTTGAAGTACTCTAGGAATTTCTTCAGGGCTCCTTCATGGACTATGGGGAAGAGGCAGGAAACCCAACTCTCTGGGTTCCCACAAGGTTATCCACACTGCATATTGCATATTTTACAGACTCAGCTGCCACAGGCTTTGAGGGTAAACAATGTGTTCTGTGTCTTGTCTTAAAAGCTAAGTTTCAGGGTGATAAAAACCTGAGTACATCGCCTCCTCCATTCTCTAGCATTATCAAAAAAAGATCAGCTCTAATTATGTTATAGTACAGACTCTACCGTTTTCTACCTTTGGTCTACTTTACAAGGAAGCTGCAGTAGTAGTGAAAACAAATGTGTATAATGCCTATCAATGAACTAAAACTCATTGTCAGGAGAATTACTTAGCTAGGCAAATAGGACTCACGGTGAAATTGTGCAGCCCGAGGCATATGCATGGTGTCCTGTGTAGCGAATTTCACAGCGGACGACATTGTTGGTATAGTCTGACTCAGGCACCAGGTAGCTGGGGTTCACACTGACCTAGGCAACACAAACATCATCTGTGTTTCATATTTTATCAACAGTGTTTACTGGTTAACTTCTTCTTATTTTCACAGGGCTAGAACAGAGGCAATGTGCTCCAACTAAATCAAGCAGGGAGCGGGTGTAAGTTAGGCACGTGGTTCAACTCTGGAGAAGTTATCGAAGGAGGCTGTATATTTTTCCCTAAAGTTTTTTCAAATAAGAATTTTAAAAATATATCTAGGTTGGTTTAGAAGTACTTCTGGAAGATGTATAATTGCTTGAAGGACCATGATTATTTAACATTGGAATCCAGAGAAGAGGCCCATGAGTTGCAACTGCAATAAATTATGGGTACATATTCAAAGGTCTCTACCTTTAGAATATAGTTTCCAGGTTTTACATCTGTAATATCAATCCACTGGCAGTCTATGTCTGCATTATAGGTATCATAGCAGCCAGGACTCAGCCCCTGAAACAAATAAAATTCAGAAATTAAAAAGATGGTATATGGCTAGAATGTGCTAAAGAATATGCTTATTATTTGCAAATTAAATTTTAAGTTAGTACTTACAAGAGTTTGACATAAAACTATACTTATATTGCATCTCCTTTGAGAAGTATATATTACTCAGCCTTATAGCACCTCCAGCTAAAAAAAATACAGGACTAATATAAGTAGTAGTACATCTCGCTTCTTAAAATTGTCATAAATCACTAGTGATAAATACAATCTTAAGTGACAAAATAGGCCTCTACCAAAATTCTTGAATATTACCAGTTCAGGAATAAAGGCCATGTAATAATCAACTTGACTCAAATGTCTTGTTATCAGTGGAACTCTCTCCAATTTCTCTTCTTGGAAATTACCTTCCTATACGCTGAATACCCAAGATACTCTGTGTATAGATTTTATGGTATTTATCCTTCTCTCCTCTGTATTAAAATCATACTATATAAGAATATATCTAACTAGAGATTGTAAGCTGCCCAAGGACAGTCTATATTGCATTTTTGAATAGTTAACACTTATGAAGTATGTATTATATGCCAGGATCAATTAAACATGTTAAATATATAAATTTAATTCTCACAACTACACGAGGCAGGAGGTAGTATTAACCCATTTTACAAATAAAGAAACTGAGGCACTATAAGGTCAAATAGCTCACCCAAGAATATACAGCTAGTTAATGGCTGAGCTGGTTTTGAGTTTAGGCATTTGAGGTCCAGGGTCCCTGATTGTAACCACCACACTATGTTCTTTTTCACATCATCGCTGAATATTTTGTTGTATTAAAGGGATGATTGCCACATCAACTCTACTTGCAAAGATATTCACTTCAATAAGTAAATGAGTGCCTTCTACAGGCTGAGAAGAGAAAAACACCACTAAGATATGGTCCTTGCTCTCCAGACAGTTATAGCCTGGTGAAATTTGCTCAAATTGGGGTCCATAGGTATATTCTTGATTCCACTGGTTCTTCATCAGACGTTTTAACTGTTGTATTTGCAGTCTAATGCTAATCAAAATCAATTAAAAAGTATAGGCTAGAATCATTTAAACTCAATACCACGATTTAATTTCAACACCCAAAATTGTTTGGTGCTTAAGATCACCTTGGTCACCAGAGAGATGGCAGAATCATCTAAAGCGTGTTCTACCAGTGCTGGTTTGCCTGTGGTTTGATTTGGGAAGAATGGGGGAGAACTGTGCTCTCATAAAGCACACATTAGTACAGATAGGCCAAACTCAAAAAGTACCTGTGCCACAGCAGTTAGAACCATTTTCCCACTTTGGTCCATACCAACTTGTGATCATTCGTTAACCTTATGTTGAGTAGTAAATATATTATGAAGAATTTTCTGTTTCTGATTTCCAGCACATAATTCTGATTCTGGCACATAATATATATTCAGTAAGTGTTAGCTATTATTGTTGCTGCTGCTACTACTACTACTACTACCACCTTCATGGCACTGTAAGGGATTCACTGGATTAGATACCCATTTAAGACTGGTTTAAATAATGCTACAATGCTTATCTTACCTTTAAGTGAACAAAAGAGCTTTAAAGAATGCTGAAATTGCCACTCTACCTTACTCAAGTGGCAGAATTTAAGTATAAGCTTTGATTATTTGAACTGGCAAACAAAAAAGGAGTTTTTCAGGGCAGTAAGCAAACAGGCATTTCCTGTATTCAAACTTTAAAAACTTTTTTAAAAATGTAGAACCTTAGCCAAGGCTGTATAGATTAACTATTTGGTTTTAGCAAAACATAACTGTTTGTTACATAAATTAATGAGGTTAATGTAACTTTCTAGTTTTGTATATATTTAATATGTAAATTTGTTATCTAAGAACTTATATGAAAGTATAAATATAAAGAAGTCACATCTAGTATTACTTTTGGATACATTTTAAAACTTTATAATACAACTAATCTAAATCAATACTGGGACTTTGTGAGAATTTTTTTTTCCCTTTAAATGAAGCCCATGTTCAAGAATCACCAGTCTACTGAAAAACACAAATACATTGGTCATTTGTAGTGTAAGACCTAGTGAATAATGGTTAAACAGGACACAAATGGAGGATAATTAACAAGAAAGCTACCTAGCTGATTCACTTCATTATAAACAGAAACTAACACACCACTGTAAAGCAATTATACTCCAATAAAGATGTTAAAAAAAAAAAGTACCACATAAAAAGAAGTAGGGTGACCCCCCACGGAACTGGGGGACTCACATGCTATAAATACCTATAGTCTTAGATTCAAATATTTCAGCAGTGAGCTGTCCAGAGTGCCTCTTTTTCTAAAGGAAGAGAATAAACTCCAGGTCCACTGCACAGGTGGGTGCTGTGGGACTTAGAGATCACTGAGTGAAAAGGCAACCTCTATATACATATATGTGTAATGTGTGGGTAGGTTACATCTCTTTTGCTTAAAGAGTAAGTGCCGCCCCAGGGCGAGAGGAATTGAACCCTTACCCCTCCAATTGCTATGATGTTCTAAGCTGAGAGAAAGAAGCAACGGTAACATTTAGGTCACCAGAAAGCTTCCTGCCACAGCCCTGGAATTTGCTTCCCAAGATGCAAGCTGCTGATCCTTTTGTGTCCTGAGTTATGTACATTCACTACTCCCTGCCAAGATTTCCACTGGAGTAAAATTATAATGTTCTTTTACAAATTAGGGTTTCTTATGGAAATACTGGCACAGCTTTTAAATGACACACATTTTCCCATTATAAGACATACAAACTGCTTAGGACAGCACTCTTTTTAAAAATCCATCCAAAGGACATCTGACATCAATTATACCGTAGATTTAAATATATATGCATGGAGAAAGAAACTGTCCTTCTGCTCTTCTTCATATGATTAAAAGAGACATTTTTAAGGTACTTTTTAAGAAACTTATTTTCTGGCCTTTTGCTAATCCCAATCACCATTCTATTTTTAGTTTAATAGGTAGAGGGAGGAATAGTTTTGCAGGTGACAAAACAGAGATATCTTTTCTACAATTGCTTACCAATCAAGTTAAAGAATACAGAATGAGTGCAGAAACTGGAAACCATTAGGATTTTTTCAGATAATAAACTACTGCTTTTCACTGTAGAACATAACAGGTAGGCACATTGATTTTCTGTGATGATGAAATACTTTAAAAGTAATTTGGATCATCAAGCCATCACTTTCCTTTTCCCAATAATTTACCATATGGACTAGATGACCCCCTAAATAAAATAGTTTTTTAAAAAGACAGCCTGCAGGAAAGAAAATATAAGACTGTTTTCTCTCTGAAGCCTGTGGGTTCTTGATTCCAGGTTGCCACCCTACCTGTGTGTGTGCAGTACATGCAAATCGCCTATGGTAGCCGTAGTCACAGGACGTGTCCTCAAGACAGAAACTTGCTTTGTGGCCTTCAGCCACTCTTCTCTGGGTGCTGGCATCAAGCAGGTCATAGTGGCTGAATTCATCCATGCTGTGGTAATGTCTAATGTCCCACACAACACAGAGACAGTGGTCAGTGACATACAGAGAAAGCAATGAGGATTCTAGATGACATCCCCACTGCTTCCCACACTTGTTTTCACATCAAAATTGAGATCAAGTTGATCTTCTTAAAGGTAGATTCATGCTAGATTTTTTTTCCAGGACAAAAATCTATCAAAATTATAAGGCTTTAACTTTGCTACTAGGAAAAAAGGACCTACTTTGAGTATTTTGCTTTTCTATTTCACCCTGTTTTATCTTTGAATATTAAATAGAGATAGATAGTAAATTATCTTTGTTTAAGTGAAACTTGCCATATGTTCTCTAGTACATCTCCTTTGGCTGCCACTACCGATGCTTCATTCCAAAAAAGAAGAGCACTTGTCTCTTGGGAGGTTTCTGTGAAATTTTAAAACATTGTGTTCTCACACATTTAAAATCCTTACTAAAATGCAAAGGAGAAATAAAGGCATGTTTTATCCACCATTATTATTTAACTAGTATAAACTTTTATTTAGAAATAATTCTATTTTGTCAGCAAATTAGGTGCTCACATCTATTTTCCTCCTTTCATTAAAGTGAAGGTGCTGAGCTGTTCATCTTCTCACATAAGGAAAGAACAAGAAGAAATGGCTTGAACTATAGCAAGTTTAAGGGCACAAAACAGGATTTCCGGGCAATAAACACCTAGGCAAGTTACCAAGTCAAACTATGGAATTACCTCATGTGAAAATATTTAAATTTAGGATAAAACAAGCAACTACCTTGGGTTTGATACAGGCCTTTTAAAAGATTGAGGTAGGCCCTTCTCAGTTCATGGAGTAAATCATCTACATCTTTCTTTGAGAACGGTATCTGAATCCTTTTCATAATGTGTGATCTTTATTAAATGCTATGAAATGCTAACTAACTGTAGATGATCTTGACTGTAATAGGCTTTTTTAGAACTCTTACCTGTAGTATATTGGGATAAAACTCTAGTGAAGCTAATTGCTGTATCCTATCAACAGTTTTAATAAGCTGGGCTTAGAGTTTCCAGTTTAAAAGATAACAGGATATAGTAGTTGATGTATTATTTTAAAGATAAATTTCCTTGATTATGTGAAGTTACACAGAGAGAAATTCTAAATGTAAATAACAGCAATTTTCTCCCTTTGTGTAAGAATTTGTCATATCAAGAATCACCTGTAAAATGAAAAAGCAACTCAAAAGTAGAGGCCCATCCACTTACTGGTGACAACTGTGCCATTCCCAGGAATATCTCGGTCGGCTTGGTAAGAAATCTGATGTCCCTTGGTTTTTCACTCTTTGGGGAAATCTTAGCAGCACCCTGTGATCATAATCTCTGACATCTGCCCTGTATGCTGAGCTGTGATTTTGAAAAAAGAAACATTATTATTTTCACAGAATATTAACTAAAGACAAAACTACAAGCAAAACCTTTCCATTTTATAATGGTCACTACCCTCTTCCCCCAACTAGGCTATCAGTTCCAAGAGACCAGGGCATTTTGCATACATTTTTTTCTTAAACAGTTAACTAAGATGTAAAGTGGGGAAGTAACTCTAATAACAGAGCATTCCCAGATTAGATAAATAATTTAGTAACTATCTTTAAAACAATGGCATTACTGTAGTAATATTATAGGGAATGCAATGGTGTGTGGTGCAAGACTCTAGAATGAAGATGATGAGCTTGGATTTCTTCTTTTAGCTGGACAGTTATAAAGGAAGTGGAAGAAATTTACAAAATAAAGTTTTTCTTATTTATTTTGTGTGAATATATATATTTAAATACTATTGATGACCTTATTTTACATTAAAAAAATTTTTATGTGTCTTATCAAATCATCTTTTGCTCCCTCTGCTGGTTCCCCAGCAGCAAACTCAGGGAATTCCATTCCCCAAATTGCTAAGATTTTATTTTAGGACTAATGCAAAAACAAAGCTCTTGCTCATGCTCTTATTCTGGCTGAAGTAATACCAAAATAACTAAGTTAATTGTGGCTTCAGATAAAAGAAGAAAACTATGACACCCAATAAGGGGTGGCAAAGTGGCTCCCAATCTTTTAAAGGGGTATTAACAAGCTCTTCCATTACAGTATTTTTTCCACGTTATAGTAGTTTAATAAAACCTTATTGGAAACAGTTGGCTCCAGAGTTTAAGGATCTTGGAAAAAGAATAGGAGACACCCCCCCACACACACACACACACTCTCCAGGATAAGGGTTTGTTTCATCTCCCTGACTTGTGCCACAGTTTGAAAGTCAGAACCCACAGAAATCTTCAAAATTTTAACTCTCCATCCAGGTCAGCATGCCCAGGAGAACACGTTCCACTTCCCAACTCCTGTCTGCACGGAACAAGAGTGGTCGGAACCAGGCACTTGAGCAGCACCCCCGGAACCAAGACGGAGGAGCTGGGCCGAGGAGATACAGCTGGTACCTGGCCAAGCAGTTTTCCTCCGCAGCGCATCTCAGGTTGTACATGGCCGTCTTTTGCACGTACGTGGACGCCTGGATGTAGTAGGGGTCGGGCACCAGGTCCGGAAGACCTAAACGTCAGCCAGGAGATAGGCAAAACAGTGAGACAACTCAGCGGCCCTCACCCTGGCTCCGGGTCCCTCCATGTCCCTTACTCCTCACCCTTCACCCAGCCGGATTACGGTTGTAGGGCTGCGGCTAGCAGAAGAATGGGGACGCCCAGGGCTGCAAAGCAATGCGGAAAGAAAGCAGGAGGGGCCAGGCGCGCGGTTTGCACCAGATTCCAGGGTTGCCTCTGCAGGAGCAGGGGGAGGGATGGGATCTGCATGGACTGAGGCCTGCCGCGCCCAGGCAGCCACGTCGGGGAGCCACAGAGTTGGGGGTGCGCGGGTGTTTCCGACGACTTGGGGGTGCTTACCATACTGGAAGTAGCCGGTGCCATATCCAGGCCGGTACCTGCTCCCAGGCCTGGGCCTTTCGTATGTGTCGTAGTAGTTGTAATAGGGGTTGTCGTCGGTGTACTTGTAGGGGTTGTACGGGTCGTCGCCCACCATGCCGTCCACGTCCACGCGGTTGGGCGGCCGCAGGTTACTGAGCGCCGGGAGCTCTCCTGGCGCCGTCTGGTTACCGGTGCGCGGGGCCCCAGACATCGAGTAGCCAGCTTGGAACCAGTGGCGGGCGGCGGGCCTGGGGCGGCCAGCTGCGGCTCCGGACGAGCCGGCTGTCCGCGCCCGCGCCGCCACCGTGCGGTTGTTGCGGAGCAGCAAGATTGGCGTGCGCAGCTGCGGGGCGGTGGCGTTGGCGGCGCCCGGGGCGGTGGCGCCCGGGTCCCGCCGGCGCTGTGGCTGGTACTGCGAGCCCAGGCTCAGCAAGCTGAACACCTGCCCGTTGTTCTCCCATTGGATCTTCTGGCGCCAGGCGCCCGGAGCCGCTGGCTGCTCGCGAGGGGGCTGCTGGTGGCCGGCGGCCGGCGGGGCGCAGCGCACGAGTGCGCAGAGCTGCAGCGGCCCGAGCAGGAGTGCGGTCCAGGCGTAGCGCATCGCTCCCTTTGCTGGATTGTCCCCGCTCTGGGAGGACGTAGCTCGGAGGGAAAAAAAAAAAAAAAAAAAGACGGGGCTCAAATCACGAGAGGGAGGGAGAAATCTTCAACTAGGGAGGCGGACTGGGCTCGTGTCTATCTCAGTCCCCACCAAGCAGTGCCAAGGGTGGGCTGCAGACTCTCTCCAGTAAAGGCGGCTGCTGGGACGTGGCACTCGCCTCTCTCCTCTTTCTCAGTCCTTCTGGAAGGCGACGGGGAGCGGCGTGGCGGCCCCGGCGAACGGGCAGTGTCTGGAGTGAAGGAAGGAGGAGAGATTTTAAACTTTCTGGCACATTTGCAAAGTTACACAAGCCGTTCTGGCCCGGCCGCCCCTCCGCTATTTGTTCACGTAATGTGATTGGAAACGTGCAAGGCGGACAGCTCCTCGCCTCTGCCCCTCCCTCCCCTCCCCGTCTTGTCCTCCTCCCCCCAGACACGTTGCACAGGGAGCGTTAAGGGGAAAGAACAAAACGGAACACACATCCTGAGACACACTCTTAATCTGGGGCGAACATGCAGGAATTTCAAAAGACTCAGACAGGCAAAGCCAGCCAGGCCATGGGGCGACGCCAAAATATGCACGAAGAAAAATGCTATTAGGTCACCAGCCCTGCAGAGGCGGGAAGTCGGGAGGTGGGGAGGGTGCTGGGGGCGAGAGTCGGGGATGGGGGGAGGGGGGAAGGGGAGGGGTGGGCGGAGGAAAGATTGTGACTAACTTATCCATAAGGAGTTAACCAAATTTCCCAATGCACACGCCTCGCTTTTATGGGAAGCGCCTTCAGCAAATAAACCCCAAGATATCAAATTTTGTTTTTCAGTGTGTAGGTAATATGAGAAATGGGTTACAAATTTATTTCCTCCAGTGAATATTTTAATAACCAAAAGTAAAATTTTACAGGGAACAAAGCCAGCTAACGCTGAAGTGATGAATAAACCTGTCTCTTTCAAAATGCCGGCCTGAATTGTACTTTAAGTGGAAGTGAAGAACCATCTTTCATTTCCACAGTGTCTCTCAGGAAGTTTCAATAAAGGGAGCTAGAGCAAGTCTGCCTTAGCACTCAGAAGGCAGTTTCAAATATGCATTTCATCTGATTTTTTTCTCTTTATATGTTTAATAAGGAGGTTTGACTTTGGATTAAAAAAAAACTTAAATAACCATTTGTTAAATGTTGAAAAGTCAGTAAAGAATCCTTTGGTGTTCGATTGATCTTCCAAGCTAAACAAAGAGGTTGATGAAGAAAGAGCCTTGGGTTTCAGATTTTGGTAAAGAGAAGGGAATGGGAGTGGCCAGAGGAGAAAGCGTAGGAGGATGTGGGTAGGAGGTAGGTAATGCTGACTGGTAAGGGATGCTTAATGGACGAGTTGTTCACATGCCACTCAGGGTTTGGGCAGTGCTGGAAGCATTTCAAAGAAAAATATTTAACAGCTTGATTTAAAACTACAGTCAGAACCAGTTTTATTAACCTTTTAATTGGACTCATCATTGATTGGGCCATTGTCTAGATACACTTCAATATTCACCTATCACTGTTGGTCTCTGTCTCGATGATTAACCACCACATTTGGGTTGTGTTGTGGACCTCTGCTGATCTGACTGCCCAACACACATTTCACTTGTTTTCTGGTCAGAACAACTGTATTTTCCTTTTGGAAACTTCCCCTACTTCATGGTGGGACATGGTGGGACTGACTGAACATTCATGAGACTTCCCCCACTTCAAACGGTGGTCATTAGACTCAAGCATGGCTAATCAAACCATCTCCCTAGAATTCAAATCTTTTTTTTGTTTGTTTTTTTGTTTTGCAGTATGTGAGCCTCTCACTGTTGTGGCCTCTCCCGTTGCGGAGCACAGCCTCCGGACACGCAGGCTCAACGGCCATGGCTCACGGGCCCAGCCGCTCCGCGGCATGTGGGATCTTCCCAGACCGGGGCACGAACCCGTGTCCCCTGCATCGGCAGGTGGACTCTCAACCACTGCGCCACCAGGGAAGCCCTAGGATTCAAATCTTGAGCAGAAGTACACAAAGGTCAGAAATGTTGGAGCCCGCTCTTCCCGCTAGTAAAGAAAGTTTCTGTGAGTTGTTGCTACACAGATTCCCCTTAAGGTGTCTTAGGCCAGTACCTTCGAAGACCTGGTTCTTCAGCTTTTCCTTCCATTTTTCCACTGCATTCCTTTGTGGCTTAATGTGGTCAGAGTCAATTTCTGTTGTTTACCACTCAAGAACCTTGACTGACACTAAGGTGAGGGTTGGCTGGTTCTCTCACGTAATCAGATCTCATGATTCTGAATCCAACGTGATGGTTTGGCTTTTACTGAGTCAAGTTAGATTTGCTCTGCTGTGTCCACACACCATCCTTGATCACAAACGGGTGTCAGGTGGAAGCTTGCCTATGGATTGCCAGATCTTTTACTTAAATGTTGAAGATAAAAATTCAAGTGCAAATCCCATGGATGATGGCAAGTCAGCAGTGCTATCCCTCTGTATGAAGTTCAGAGACATCTCTAGCTATCATGTTATAGACTTGCGGCAGAACTTAAACTACTCAATTCCCCAAACGCACTAAGAGAAGGAGTAAAAAGAAGAAGCAGGTGTATATAATTTGGATGGATGGGCCAAATTATAGGAGAATCAGGAAGGGAGAGAATGTAATTATCTCTCATCAGAAAAATATTCTGTATTCACCCATGAAGAGCTCATTTGCCAGGAAAGAGAAGCCCACAACTGCTAGGGCTTGACCACGCATTGCTGAGGGAAGACCTCTGCTATGGAGTTCAGACTGTCAGAGCGGCAGACCAGAGTGTCCCTTAATGGGAGGGTAGAAAATTTTTCCTGGATCTTGGATAAAATACTCTTGCTTCCAATCCTGGTGTTTACATAAAAGAGCTGTGTATCTTTGGACAGCTGACTTACTTTCCCTGGCTCTTAGTTTTATGTAGGATTCAAGGATTAACTCAAATCCTTTCTAAAGTATTTTCCCTGTTTTAAAATCACTGATTTTTGTGAATAGCCAAGTAACTCCAGTTACTTTCAATTCATTCACTATAATGTTTCATTATGATTATTAATATTTAATTGAATAACTCCTTTAGTTGGACTTTAAAGCTTTGGATGTATTTTATGTGTGAGAGTGTGCAGACTGCCATTTTCCCTTTTTACATATTTCCCATCAGAAATTCAGTGTACATTTGTTTTACAAATATTTCTTGAATACAGTTATACTGTGAAGTATAATATACCGTAATGGTGATTTGCCCACCTGGGCACTCAATGAATGTCCATTGATTAACTCATTATCAAAATTTATGGCTGAATGAAGTTCACCATTTTTTTCAAGTTTGCTCCAACAGACTTAAAATTTTCTTGTCAGAATAAAATAACTAGAATAGTAATGTGTGCACTATTTATTTTCTTTTAAACACACAACACTACTTTAGGGGGGAAACACATTTCCCTTTGTTATACTTCCTAATGAGATGCTTAGTTGCTTTTCTTTCTCTTCCCCTTTTTCTAAACTTTCTCTGCCTTACGACTCAGCTAGCTGAAAACAAACATGTGGCTAGCACATTGGGGACAACTGAAAGTGTTTGCAAACCCTGCGAGAGACAGTCTAGCCACACATTGTGCCTTCTGTTCAATGACAAAGCTATTTATTCACAAAATTGGAGAAACTACAGTTCCTTCTACTCAACACTGAAATAATCATGAATAATGACAATAGTAACTGCAGCTACATCAAGATACCTTTGCTTTTAGCTTTAGTAAGATCCATAGCTGATTCCACTTTGACTCTGAGATTTTCTTTTGTGGACAATTCTACAGTATATAGCATAAGAGGAAAAGAGATGGAATGATGCTATTTTTTTCAAGGTTCTAGAATATCAATATCAAGAATTTAAACTGCAGTGTCTGTCACATTGATTAAGAAGTGAAAGTTGTTGGGACTTCCCTGGTGGTTCAGTGGTTAAGAATCCGCCTGCCAATGCAGAGGACACGGGTTCAAGCCCTAGTCCAGGAAGATCCCACATGCCGCGAAGCAGCTAAGCCCATGCGCCACCACTGAGCCTGCACGCTAGAGCCCGCAAGCCACAACTACTGAGCCCACGTGCCACAACTACTGAAGCCCGCGTGCCTAGAGCCCGTGCTCCGCAACAAGAGAAGTCACTGCAATGAGAAGCCCACACACCACAGCAAAGAGTAGCCCCACTCACTGCAACTAGAGAAATCCTGCACGCAGCAGCGAAGACCCAATGCAGCCAAGAATAAATGAATAATTTTTTTCAAAAGTGAAAGTTGCTATAAGACTGTTGTGATATTTGTAAACTGTATTCATATATGTGGGGTAATTCATATAAATGGAAAGTAGAGTCACGCAGAAAGCCAGAACACTAATGCCTTGGTGGAAGGACTCTGGGTTGAGCACAGATTCTTTAGTTTGGGGTTCAGGAAGCTCATACAAATGTTGTTCATTGGTAGACTAATGTTCATACGTGCTTTGGTGCCATGCAGTTTGAAAACATCACAGAGAATAAAATCAACAAAGAAAGTGGGAAGTTGGAGATGTGTAAGTGAGAAATGATTGAGAAAAAAGGCATGATATCCACCACAAGGGAGATAAATTGAGTGGTGAATGAAGACACTAAGCACATTTTTTAAGGTAATTTAGAAAGGAGTACAGCGTGAACCAGAAGTCTTTGAACCAGAAATCTTCTTACTTAGGGTAAAATGGAGGAGAAGAGCAAGTTAGTTTTGAAGTTAACAATGTGCTTGTGTTCCCTTCACCTCGTTCTTATCTTCTGCCACATACCACTTCCAGGTACTCACTCAAATATAAAAAGTAGACTGTTGGTACACACTTGTCTCTGTGTCAAGGCTGAAATGAAAAAAAGAAAAAAAAAAAAAGCCTGTAAACAGACCGGATAGAAGAATTCCAGAAATAATGAATTTTAAATATATCTTGTTTGGTTACTTATCCCCTTGGGCCACCTAGGGAATGGAAAAGTAGGGTTTAACCCTAGGGAATGGAAAAGTATTTTTTTCTAGTGTCTTTACTGCATATTCATCTGTGATTAAGTAAATATTGTTAGTCACTATAACAAAATGGGAAGATGAGAAGGGGTGAAGTTATGATAGGAGAATGAGTCTTTGAAATTCTGTTAATCAGAGTTCAAAGTAATTTGGTTACATTGACCACAGAAATAAGGGGTCAGCCTTATTTTTGACAAAACTGCCTACAAATGAAGTCCAAGTGATTCGATTGGACATGATGGACTGTCCGTGACAAAGAATCCACTGTTCTTCATGCCATGAGTTGTACTAGGGTCATTCCTGTTTTTAATTGATACAATGAAGTGTGTCGTTTAGTCCACGTCCTGCCTTATTTGCTGCTTCTCAGCTCTTCCTGGATTCAGCTTCACTGTCTCAGAACCCTAAAAGTTATTGAATACAACCTGGATATGATCCTCTGAGATGGTGGGATAGAGGTCAGGAGAACATTTATGCTTAACTAAGGTGTCCCCATCTACTTGTCACATGCTATGATTGCAGTCCACCATCAGATTGTCTTCACTCTGCTTTAACTTAACCCAAAGTGCCTGCCTTCATTTAGTGCCCAGGAGGACTAAGACCACAGATTACTAACAACCTATTGCAAATTATATGGAGTTGTATAATTTTCTCTCTCTCCTGTAAGACAGTAGTTCTCAGAACATTTGAGGGTGTTATGGATGTTTGGAGTAGAGGCATAGTGAAGAAAGATCTTGATGGGGCTCTAGAGGTGAAAACCTGTTTACTAATCGTTGCTCGAGATGAGTTTTGAGAATCATTGTTCTTTCACTTTCTGTTATTATTAGAAAATTGCTTATTTCACCATCTCACTTCTTCTTGATTATATAGCACCTTAAGCAAAGAATCAAAGACTTTTATATCATGGCTCCAAAAGCTATGAGAGTCTTTTAAAGCAGGTCCAGTTAGTTATATAGTTAGTACATTGTTGTAAACATGGGTTTCTTTGGCTTCTATGTATTTTCTTTTCCTACTTTTCAGCTATTTCATGGATCACAGCCATCCCTTCCAGAAAGTGGCAGATAAAAAGAGAAAAATTGAAGCTCATAAAGTGTGTGGGAACTCTGTCTCCTATAGGTCACATAATGGCACTGAACAGTTTGACCACTATTCTGGGCTACTTATGGGAACAAGACAGGCTTTTCTGCCAGTGACATATCTCTTATACTTTATTCTCAACAGTCTATATAAGTTTTTGCAAATAATTAATACAAGAGCCTATGATACAATGGCATATTTGAAAACATTAAATGAATTGATTAAATGAAAATATTAAATGAATATTAAGTGAAACTTGTAAATGAATGTATACAACCTCAAAATGATCCGTGACGAAGGAATCTCTCATGCCCAAAAAATGAGTTGAATACACAGGGCCTTTTCAAACTTGCTAAATGGATTCTCAGTAGAAGAAGGAAATAATAAGGAAATGAATAGTAATAAAAATAAGCAAGTTAATCACTCTCTTTAAAGGACACTATCGGTCCTCTCATTAACAATAAGCATTTCTATTTCTTGTCATTTGCAATGCCTCTGGCACAGTGTAAAGTGCTTAAATGTATTACCTCATTTTATTCTCACAACAACACTGTGAGCTGGTTATTAATACTTCCATTTTATGAATAGAAAACAGAAGCTTAGATAGATTAAGCAACACGCTCAGTTAAAAATGGACAAAACTAGATCTTGAGCCTCAGGTTTATCCTGTTATAAACACTATATTACTCTTGCCACGTGAAGTAGAATAAAGGTAAGTAATAGTCTCTTTCATTTTCTTTCTTTGTTTTAATTATTGGAAAATGAGGCTTGGTGACTCACTGAAGGAGATTGTGGCCAGGTCAATTAAATGACTAGCAATGACTATTTACCTAGTGCCTAAGGGTAAATGGCTTTGGGATAACTGGTTGATGGAGATAGACAGTCCTTGGATAACTATTACCTCTACTATTTACTAACAAGGAGTTCTTGGACGAATTAAGTATTCTGAGACTCAGGTTTCTCAACCAAAAATAAAGATAATAAGACTTATCTTGTAGGAACTGTTGTGAGGATGAAATATTTGTAAGTATATGGCAGAGAATCTAGCTTACATTAGGCAGTAAGTAGATGATAACTGTTGTTAATGCTTGGTACTTGGACATTACAATTTAAAAGTCAACAAGACTATTTGTATATGAACAATTATGCAGAAAGGAGTTTTCTCTAAACATGGAAAAAGAGACATTATTTAATTTTTAAAGTGCCTGTTTTGTTACTTTGAGGCAAGAAGATTCTTTAAAAAAAATAAGTCAACTTTATTTAGCTATAATTTACATAAAATAAGATGTGTAACTTGCAAGTACACAGTTTGATGAGTTTTAACAAATGCATATGTCTTTGTAATCAGCACCACAATCAGGATATAGACTATTTCCATCATTCCATGAAGTCCCCATGAGCCCACCCCGCCCCTGCCCCAGGAAACCACAGATCTGATTTTTTTTTCACCCAGATTAGTTTTATCTGCTCTAGGACTTCATATAAGTAGGAATTAGACAACAGATATCCTTTTGTGTCTGTTCTTTTGCTCAGCATGTCTAAGATTCATCCATGTTGTTGATCAATCTGCAGTTCATTTATCTTTCATGATGAGTAGTGTTTCATGCTATGAACATACCATAATTTGTTTATTTGCTTGTTTGTTTTCCAGACTGGAGCTATTATGAATAAAGCTGCTATGAGTATTCATCTACAAGTTATTCAGTGGATGTATTTTTTATTTATTTTTGGTAAATACTTAGGGGTAGAATTGCTGCATCTTTAGAGTTAGGTATGTGTTTACTTTTGTAAGAAACTATCAAATCTTTTTATAAGTAGTTGTATTATTTTACATTCACACCAGCCGCATACAGAGATTCCGTTGTTCCACATCCTTGCCAACCCCTGATGTTTCAGTCTTTTTTCATTTTAGCCATTGGGTGTGAAGTGGTATTTCATTGTTATTTTAATTTGCATTTCTTTAATGACTTATGATTTTAAGCATTACTTTCATGTGATACTTTTTTGTGTGCTATACATTTTTGAAATATATATTCAATTTTTTGCCCGATTTTTTTCTTATATTCTTATTAAGGTGTAAGAGTTTTTTAGACATTCTGGAAACAAAACTTATGTGAGACATATGTATTACAAATATTTTCTCCATCCATGGGCTTACCTTTTCATTTTCTTAATGTCTTTTGAAGAACAGGAGTTTGTAATTTTGATAAAATCCAGATGATCAATTTATTTTCCTTTTGCATCCTAAGAAATCTTTTTCTAACCCAAATTGACAAGATTTTCTTCCAGAAGTTTTATAATTTTAGCTTTATGTTTAGGCGTATGACCCATTTTAAAATACTTTTGGGTATAGTATGAGGCAGGAGTTGAGGTTTTCTTCATATGGATATCCAGTTGATTCAGCAAAATTTGTTGAAAAGACTATTTCTCCAAGACACCCCTTTGCACCTTTGTCAAAAATCAGTTTGCCTCTATGTGCAGATCTATTTCTGGACTTACTATTCTTTTTTACTAACATGTTTATTCTCATGTCATTACCACACTGTCATGATTATTATAGCTTTATAGTAAGTCTTGCAATCAGATAGTGAAAGTCCTCCAAAAATATTTTGACTGTTTTTGGTTCTTTGCATTTCCATATACATTTTAGAAACAGCCTGACAATTTCTACCCCCCAAAATGCTGGAATTCTGATAGAAGCTTCATTGAATCTATATATCAGTTTGGGGACAATTTATACTTTAACAATAAGAGTCTTCCAGTCCATGAACATGGTATACACTCCACTTATTTAGGTCTTTAATTTCTTTCAGCAGTGCTTTGTAATGTTCAGTGTAGAAACTTTGCATCTCTTTTGTTAAATTTATAAGTATTTTATGTGTTTTGAGATTATTATAATGAAAATATTTAAACTTAATTTTCTTATTGTTTGTTGCTAGTTTATAGAAACAGAACAGATTTTATAAATTGACTTTATATCCTCTTTAAAACTTTGTTTTAGTTAAGATTTAAGGAGGAGAATAATAAGAGACTGTGAAAGAAACCTGACGGATGTAAATAAGAGAACAACAAAGAATGATTCTATATGATCACAAGGAATGATTGTATATGAACAATTTTAGAGGGTAGGTAATGAAAAATAGCACCATATCTGCGAACTATTGCTATGTAACAAATCATCTCAAAACCTGGTGCCTTAAAATAATACACATAGTATTATTTCACAATCCTTTGGGTCAGCTGAGTGGTTATTCTGTTTTCAGCTGAACTCACTCATACAGATACATTCAACTGTACCTTTGTCTCAGAAACATATCTGGTACATACTTTATTCTATCTGTGAATGAATCAATTTATTGGGGAAAACAATTTTGCCCATAAAAAAATCTATTGAAAAGAACATGAATAATTCATTTCACATACTCACAATACTGGAAATAATCAGATACTACTAAAAATATTCACCTACTAATTAATATAAAATATTAATACTTCTAAACTAATTATGATGATTCATTAAAAAATCATAATCAAAAAGAAAGTATAAAGTATTTTATTTACTTATTAAATAAATTTAACCCATCACAGAATCAATAAAAGAGTTGCATAAGAGGAATCAGGAGTAGTATTTGTATATATGAAAGTTTGTTTAATCATGGATAGAAAGGAAATAATTTTTAAATTAATATTAATAATGCATTAATATACATATATGTCTAGTCCAGTACTTTTAATATATAATATAACATGTCCCAAACTGATTATTTTTCTGCAGCAAACTTTTTACTTTATTTTCCTCTCTCTTAGTAACCATAACCCCAGCTGGCTAGTCCAGAAACCTGGGAGTCATCCCTCAGGTCACCCTGTCCTTTACCCCAACATCCAATCCATTTTAGAATATGGTCCATTGGACCTCCTTTAACATTTCCGCTTTTCCCCATCTCCATTTCAAACACCCCTGACAAAGTCACCAATTATCTCTCTCTTAGGCAATAAATTCCTAGCCAACTTCCCCACATTCATTGACCCATGCCCACCCTCACATAGTCCATACTGTAGCTAGGGTGATTATTTTTACAAACACACATATGACGATGTCATTCCTGTCATCAAAACAATTTAGGAGAAGCTCACTTCCCTTAGAGTGAAGTAGAAAATTCCTACTATGGCCTAATGGACTCTGCTCTTGCCAATTTATGTAAGTTCAATGCCACCACCACCGCCACATCCCCATAGCCCCATCTACACTGCTACTGTTCATTGCAGTTTCCAGACCAAACTGTCATACTTTCTCCCATCAGAGTCTTTTTTGCATGAATCACTATTTCTTCTAATCTTTAACTAGCCAACTTCATCGCATTCTTCAAGTCTCAGAACAAATATCATTTCTTTCTGGAGACTTTCACCCCAAAACAAGGTCAACTCCTTCTTTTTTGCACATACGTAGTATACTGCACTTGTTTGTAAAACTAGCCTCACCTGTAATTATGTGCTCAATGCCCGTCTTCTCAATTGAACCATAGTTTCCATAAGGATATAAATTTCATCCATATATATTCATCCAAGTTGTTTATTTCCATCTGTAGGAATGAGGACTTCCTTTATGTGTTGTATGTGGACCAAGTACAATATCTATTCTCAATACATGTTAATAAGTAGTAATAATAAAAATACTTTGTCCTAACTTAGCATGGTTTCAACAAATATGTATTGCACCCCCAGAATCAGTGTGCCAAATGAAAAGTCACTTCAGCTGTCTCAGCATGGGAACTTAAGTATTTACTCACTTGGGAGACAAACGGGCTTAATTTAACCAGAATAGCAGAGCATCTGCTCCAGAGAGGCCTTGGGCTGAAGCAATTGGAACCTTAATCTCACCAAAATGACAAGGTTTTGGCTGAAGTGAATGGGGAATCTTGCCCAATACTTGACCACACCAAACTGGCTTTAGTCAGGCCCTCACATATCATGTACCAACATCTACTTGTTTCTTAATTTAAAAAGGGTAAAGGTAACTTAATTGTAAACAATGCCGTTTTATAGTGGACTAAATAGTTTTAGAGTTATCCCATTTAAATTTTCATTTGTAAATTGAATAATTCATTTAACTGAGTATTCACATTTTCTTAGGACTCTGGTTATTTTATGAGCTGCCCTTTGTTGAGAATGGTGTTTGGACATCTCAACAATGACTGCATGGTGAATTGTGAATGAGATGAGGAGAATAAATAATTTGAGGTGATCTGACACTAAATTGCAAGGTTTATGAGGCAGAAAGCATGCATGAGCATTGAAACGGGGCTCTTAAAAATGCTGTGACTTGCTCTTGGAAGTAACAGGACCCCAGCTAAGAGCAGCTCCAGCTGCAATCCAAATGGTGATATTTTCATATGAGAAGTGCTAAATGATCATTTCGTGATCTTTCAAGCAAACCACAGAGGAAATTCATGAATTACTACAGCAGACTTTGCTTGTGTTGACACTTATGTACACAATCAAAGAGGCTTTTCTGTAAGTGTCTACATTAAAGGCTTGCTTTCACAAAAGAAAAATATCCTTTACAACTAGCTATAGGAAAAAGAATAAAGAAACAGAAGTTACTGTTTTATTTATCAATACATTTTTACTATGCTATAACTCTGTACTAATAATCAGCTATATAAGCAAGTGATTCATAAGAAAAATTGACACAGTTTACCCATTTCCTTATGAGTAAATGGATATTATCAAGTTGATTATTTCTGGAAGTAAATAATACATTTTTTGTATGTGATACTAAGGGACCACTAAAACTACTGCTATATCTGCTACAGTATATTTAATCATCTTTCACAAAAAGATATGTCTTTCATGATGGTACTCCAACTTAATTTCTGATCAGCTCTGCCATAACACTTTGTAAGAGAATGGAGATATATCTTAAATATTCAATGTTTATTTCACATTGACTAGATATTGAGACTAAATGTGATGTCTGAAGAAATTTCTTTTTAAAGAAAACTGGCTGTCGTAAGTATGTGCTCTCTATTTTGGCATTTTCCTTGGAGACTGAGTAAAGTTTCTAATTGCTTAATTACCTATTAGGATGACTGACTATTGTTTATTTATTTATTTTTAAAAAAATTTTTTTTGGGGGGGGGTACGCGGGCCTCTCACTGTTGTGGCCTCTCCTGTTGCGGAGCACAGGCTCCAGACACGCAGGCTCAGCAGTCATGGCTCATGGGCCCAGCCGCTCCGCAGCATGCGGGATCTTCCCAGACCGGGGCACGAACCCATGTCCCCTGCATCGGCAGGCGGACTCTCAACCACTGCGCCACCAGGAAAGCCCTGACCCTTGTTTATTGAATTGACATCCTGTTGGGCTGGTATGGAGCCCAAGTTCTATTTGAGTTACAAGTTAGGAACTATTTTTCGTGATTTTGAGCCTAGTGCATAATAATTGCTAGAACTAAACACTTACCCTATGTCTGCCAAACTATTAACAGAATAGATATAAAGGATGAAATGGTCTGAGACCAAGTGCCAATGGGTTTTAGAATAATACTAAAAGCCAATGAAATGCTGTGGAGATGTACTGAAGCAAAATGTCAATTTTGGGAACTGGATGCTCCAAAAATAGGACTAGGTTTATGCAGCATTGTATTGAGGGTTATCTATGAGCTTGATTTATAATCTTTTCTCAACAGACTCTCAATTTCTTGGAATTTTTCTCAATTTTTGGTAATAATTCCTGAAAGGAAAAAAAAAAAAGATTATAGCAGACATGTGCTTATAATGTCTCTACTCCTCTTCCAAATACTTCATGTCCTCAGAACATGGCTTCCGCTGAGAGATTTGAAATCATTTTCTGGATTTACTGATACAGGCTACTTGCTACTAGGAATTTGAGAAATTCATGGGAGGTGTCTCACCAGGAACCCAAGAAATGGAATTTTAGGTGTGGCTAGCAAATGGCTTAAAACTGCTTTAGTAGACTTCCCTGGAGACAGAAAAGTACTGTCTATGGGTCTAGTGGACTCAAAGCCACACAGTTTTTTCCTTTCTGTAGTGGACTTTCTCACTGCTCCAGAATGAGTGTATGGCAGGTTGGAGTTTTTTGGAATTCATATGTCAAGTTCATAACTATGAGTGGGTAAAAACTCTGCTTTTGCATTCCTACAGGAAACCACTAAAATGAGTCATCCTCTAGGGGGCAGTAGAGCATGATACAGGCTCAGAATTTTCTGGATCAAGTTCCTGAGGGAATGATTGATCATGAAGGACGATTAGTCTTAGACTTGAGAAAACCTTAAATAGGCTCTAACTTTACTATAGTGCCCCAGAATCCCCTCAAATTTTTGTGGCTAGTGAAGCTAAACAGTGCTGAGGTAGACCAATTGATGAATGCAGCTGCCCTGAAGGAGAATCACAGATGAATGAACCTAAACCCCAGATCTGCAGAAGACTTGAAGAGGAAGGGATGGGGCAAGACTGACTGAGCCTCTTGAAGTGTGATGCTCTACAGTGAGACTTCTGACCCTGAGGAGCCCCTGTCTTGCCAAAGGAGTTCCAGTTTGGGGAGTGTCCCTCCTTATTTAACTCCAGTATGATTTTTCAGCTATCTAACTCCCTTCATTTTATAGTATTCAGGATGGCAAGAAATTTTTTCTAGGCGACTTCTGATTTCTCAAAACTTTGGTTATTCAGCTTAGTCCCATGCTGCCTCAGTTATGTTGGTACAGTTCATCTAATAGTCAATTGCCTGTGTAATAGAAAGAATTCTGTGAAATTACCTTTATCCTCATGTTATGAAAACAAGGACCCCAGGAGGGTGGGTGGGCACTAAAATCCTAATGCTGATGCATTTCCTTTCCAATTTTCTAGGAGAAACTTAGACAGACACAGGTATGGTACACTTTCCAGAGTGCCTGATGGGAAGCCTGTCTGACTGAAGAGAAGAAGGAGAAAAGCATGTTGGAGTGTGATGAGTGGTGGTGGTGAGTTGTACAAACACATATGGCATTCTCCTCTTGGTCGTGGGTGCATAAATATCTGATGGGAGAAAGGGTAACAGAGAAATAGAATTACTTTGAAAGTATCCATAGCCTCCCTCACCACTTTGTTTTCTTCCAAGAAGAAAAAAGTATTACTGATTGGATCTCATTTTCTATGCAGAATTTTAGTGATGGCATAATTCTTATGAGAAAAGCAATCAAAGCACAGGGTGAGAGTAAATTTGACAGAGGGCTGCATGCAGCAGGGAAAGTCTCTGTAGGCAGCTAGAGCTATTGGTAAGGGACTCATAGGAGGGTCCCTCCTCTGGAAGGAGGAAAACGAGAGAGAAAGGGTGGCAGTGGGAGAACCATATTAAGGGACTGAGTTGAATATTGAAAAGTGATGAGGAACAAGAAAACTATCCAAAAAAAAAGTTAAGTCATGTGGCTTGTATTAAAAACATGCCATCCGTTTTCAGGCATTTTTCCCCCACCAAGAGACTTGGCAAAGATTCCAATTGCTTTTATTTACTATTTGAGAATAGGCCATTTGGGGACAGGGATTCAATTATATTTAGGTTACAATTAAAAAGTATGTTGACTTGGAATATCATTATATATTTATTACCCTAAGTTACTTCTTTTAGCTCTTTCTTCACTTTATATTTTGATGATACACTTTCCTAAGTAGCAATAAATCTGAAAAAAATTTTAAAAATCAACAACAACAAAAAAGTTCTAGCTGGGTATTACCAGGCTTCCTGCCAAGTACAGTAATTGTTACTTGTGGAATTTTCTTAGAATGGCCAAGGCATTTGACTCAATAACTATAACTCTGGAATGAGTAGCTGGGTGGAGACATTAGTCTGTTGGAATGTTGGTGAGTGAGTTCAAGCACATATGCTGGAAGAAGAGATTTATCGATGGATTCACTCAGGAAATCCAAGAAATACATGGTCTATGTTTTCTTCAAATCAAACACTGAATTTCATTAACCTATGCTGTTGGTTCCCCTTTTCTCTTAACAGATTGTTTGCTTCTTTTTTTCCTACTCTTCTTGCTTGCCTTTTGTGTTTTTTATACCACACTAATAATCCATTTATTAAATGATACTCTTTTTTGGATATATAAGTACAAAGGCCACAGTTAGGTCATGTTAAGAAGGGTGGGTTCAATTATTTAAGAGCACATATTGACTGGAAATAACCACAAAGTATGAGGAACTAGGGCAAATAGGAACCAGAGGACAACTACAGCACTGCTCAGCCAAGCAACACAGAACGCTCAGTTCCCAGCCACGATGTCCAGATCTGGATTTTGACATTCTTCTTTCACTGAATTTGAGTTGAAACTGAATTTCCTTGTCGTTCTATCCAAGTTGGCAATGTGTGGAGCAAATTTATAGAAACTTAGAGTGTAAATGTAAGCAAATAAATTGCAAATGGTACACCCTAAGTGCAACAGTTAATTCAAAAACATTCATCTGTGAATGGGCTGGTTTATCTGCAAAGCATTAGTTAGGATGTGCCCAGTGCAGAGAACAATTAAGGAACAGTTTTGAGTTTTGAATGGTTTTTCATCACTGCGCATTTATTAGGTCCTGAAAGTGATTACGCTACCTTTAGTTTCCTCCCCCTTTTTATTTCAATTTGTTGAACATATCTGTACACAATTTATTTTTGCTTTTGAACTTCCAGCCATTAACATAAACAATTAAATAGTATAAAGTTGTTCTCCTCTTTGATTTGTCCATATGTTAAAAACACTAAACCATGAGATGTGGTTGTGCAGATCTCATCTGAGAATTTGCAAATATGTGGCTCCATTTGCAATGGGCCTGCTGCTGTATAGGGATGTCCATGTGCCTCAGGGCTCTCATCCATTGTTTTTCCCTTGCACATGTCACTTTAATGTTCATTATTTTAGGAAATTACTGTACCTAATCAGCATATAATTTGCCTTTCTTGTCAATTAATGTAAATAAAAAGATCATCGTATTTTCTAAGAAACAGATAAAAAAGCTACTCAAGGAGATAATATTCCTCTGTTATACCTATATAACAGGAAATGTTTCCCTACCCCTTGCACTGAGACATATGAAACTTTACCCCAGAATTTCTTGAAATAAATTTAAACATTGTTTAAAAGGATGTTTATAGAACCTTTCAGTTCACAAATCCCTAGAAGTTAATTTGCTTTGCTTAGAATTCAGCCCTTGACCACATAGAGAAGGAAGTTTGAGAAGTAGTACAGTCCCAACTCACTAGAAGTCAGCAGAGGAAAAACACTGTGCTTAAGCTGATTTTAGACTCAGAATGTAGCTCATTAACATTTTGTAAATATGACACATCCAAGAACCACATTTATTACAAATCCAAGAATAAGTGAGGTCATCTGTTTCAAGCTTGTTAGAATTTTGCTTTGGGACTTTATGGGGGATGTGGCCCCTCTTGTGTGACTTCCTGAACTGCAGGAGTGAGAAAGGTAAAATCTACACCTCTCAGAGTCTGCTGAAGCTAGGGCTGAAGGATTAGGTTCTGCAGTCAGATGGGATGCCCAAAATTTGAAACTTACTTAAGGCATAGGTTTCCCTTCTTCAGTTTCTGCTGATTTTGCTGGTAAGCATGATTGCGCAGGAATTAGGATTCCCTGCTTCAGATGAAGGCCCCAGGTCTATTCAGTAGCTTTGCAGGGCCCAGTTATAGTACAGAGCCTAGGAGGTGCAGAATGGTTCTAGAGCTAACAGCTACACCTTCCAGATCCCTGGATTGCACAGTTAAGGTAAGTGTTCCCAGAGCAATAGTTCCAGGGACAGCTTCCAGATTTCCAGCTTCCCTAAATGTGGTCAAGATAGCAGCTCCCATAGTGGGCCAGAATCATTCTGAAATTATTTCTAGAGTCCAATTCTCTGTCTCTTTAAATGATTTTATAAGTATCTAATTCCCTGATTTAAATTACTTCCAGCTTGAAATAGAGTGTTTTCTGTTATCTGTGACTGAATTCTGATTGATAATAGTGTTTGAGGTAGTAGGTTAGGTATTTAACCTACTTGGGTTTGAAGGAAGTGAGGATTGACCTACCATTAAACAATAATAATCTGTGGAAGCTAGTGGTGAAATAGTTAAATTATTACCTGTATTCACCTGGCTTGAGGTGCCTAGAGGAAACATGACTTTGATAACTGAGTGATAAGGTGGCACAGTATGAAGACATGATGAGTAGGGGTGAACTGGCTACTGCATACTGCGTTAGAGAGATTAAAAAGAGAAATGAAAAATTCAGGGCTTTAAATTATCCACTCAGTGTGGTTAGAGGACTAGGAAATTTTTAGCTTTAAAAAAATCTTCTTTCTTGTGGCTGTTGGTAGCCGGAAACCAGAGTCTGACCCTACGGCTTGTTAAATTACAACATGGGTTGAATTCAAACACTTGCCAGGTTTCTTACGTGAAAATGCATATCTTGGGAAAAAGTAAGATTCTGGAATTTGGAGAGGTGATCCTTGGAAGAATTTGGAAAGTTCTGTTTACTCCAAAACTAAACCCATTGACCTTCCAGTGACAGCAAATGTAGCCCCTTCTATCCTGTGTTCTAATCTTTCCTTGCTTTAAAAAGCTGTGGTGACTTTTGTTGAAGTTGTCACCTAACCAGGGGATACGAATTTGCCTCATGTTCCATTCTACTTAAAGCAGTCCTTCTGGACCTGTAAGTAGAATCTGATCCCACAGGGACCCAGTTACAAAGGCACACATGAAAGGAAAATACGTTGCACTTCAAAACACTGCAAAATTTTGCCAAAAGAAGTAAAGAAATGTGCTGATTCTCACAAGATTTATAGATCTTACTGTGTACCTCATTGCACAGAAGCAGCCAGCCTCATAGAAGAATGAAATGGCTTATTGAAGACAGCAATTATGATGGTAGGTAGAAGTCAGCTCCTTTTGAATTGGGGTCCACAGAGAACGTGAAATCTTGTCTCAACCAGTGACCAATGTATATATGGGTCTGGGAAGAAAGAGGTGCAATTGGGAATATCACTGTTCACAGTATGCTGATGACAGTCTTCCCAAACTGTTGCTTCTACCTTACTATGACTAGGAATGCAAAGCGTTCATTGGCCAGGTCTAAGTTCCATGTCAACCCTCAGTATCAAGCATCGGGTCCACTCAAAACAAATGGTTTGAGAAGTGGGCAGATGGTAGTTCTCCAAAGGAATATCTGAATATGATTGCCAGAAGAAGGGAAGGGAATTCTGGGTAGCAAAACAACTGTCATGTCATCTAGGAAGCCATTGCCCCAAGTATCCCTTATACCATCATAATGACTGAAAATCTACCACAAGCAAATAATTACTGTTGTTTAAAATTTGCCCTTTTAAAAATGGCAGGGACTTCCCTGGTGGCACAGTGGTTAAGAATCTGCCTGCCAAAGCAGGGGACACAGGTTCGGTCCCTGGTCTGGGAAGATCCCACATGCCGCGGAGCAACTAAGCCCGCATGCCACAACTACTGAGCCTGCGCTCTAGAGCCCGCGAGCCACAACTACTGAAGCCCGCGCACCTAGAGCCCGTGCTCCGCAAGAAGAGAAGCCACCGCGATGAGAAGCCCGAGCAGTGCAAAGAAAGGTAGCCCCTGCTTGCCGCAGCTAGAGAAAGCCCGCACGCAGCAGCGAAGACCCAACACAGCCAAATTAATTAATTAATTAATTAATTAATTAATTAATTCTAGAAAAAGACCAAAAAAAACCCCAAAACCTGCAAACACTTTCTACTTAGTGGATTATCCTCATTGTAAAGATGAGAGATTAAGTAATCTGTCTAGAGTGGTAGAAATGGGACTTCATACAAAGCTGTTTGACCACAAAGCCCCTACTTTTAAAGAAAACAAAGTAAGCAAATCACGCATATGCTATAAAATTTAAAAGGTGCAGTTAAGGAATATATAGTAAAAAATAAATTTCCCTTTCACCCCTGCCCCTCAGATACCAGTTTACCTGGAGTGTCTGTTACCAATTTCTTATTTAATCCCCTATGTATATGTCCATACATGTACAAGCATATACACACAAATATTTATCCTAAAAACACAAAAAGATAGCACGATAAGATTATTTTATGCTTTTTTAAAAATATATCCATCTGACTGTCTTGGGGATAATTACATATTAGTAAAGCAGTATGGCCTTGTTGATTTTGCTAATATCTACAGTGTTTATTGTCTATATAGAGCTTTATTTGTGTAACTAGCCTTACTTATACATCTTTAAGTTCTTTCCAAGCTTTTGCTATTATTAAAAAATGCTGCAATGAATATCGTTGTACAGATAGCTTTTTGCTCATATTTAAATATATTTGCAGGATATAGTCCTAAAAAGAGACTTTTTGAATAAAAGGGTATGTGTGTTTTTAATTTGTTAGTCACTGCCAAATTGCCTTCCAAAAGGATGATTTCAGTTTTTACTCCCACCAGCAGTATTTGAAGGCGCCTATTTTCCTGTACTATCCTGCTCATCTCGGTACTATCAAACATTTTGATCTTTATCAATCTGATAAATGGAAATGGTTATTTTTCTTATAGGTTTAATTTGCTTTTCTTTTACTATGGGTGATTTTTAACATCTTTTCTTAAGTCTAAAAGTAATTTGTATTTCCAGTCATGTTAAGTGTTCATATCCTTTATCTCCTGGGTTGTTAGTCCTTTCACTTTGATTTATGGTAGTTAACTGTAGACTAATGAAATAAGCTTTATTTTGCTCTGTTACCAATAGTACCCTCATTTGTTCACAGTACTGTTACTCTAGGCAGAATCTTATTTTCACTTCACTTATGGTTTCTATTGCTGTATTTTAAAATATGGTAGTCTTTTTGGTGTACAGAGTGAGATTGGGATCCCATTTTCCTTTCCTTTCTAGATAAAAAAAACTTCCCATTCCCACAACTATGCAATGTTGCTTTCTTGAGACGATAACAGCTTAACAGCTCTGTCTGCCTTGTGTCCCTCATGGTCCAGTAATTTATCAGTGCCTTTCAAGCTGCTTCCTCAGAGTTGAGCTTTATTTTCTCTTATTATTAATTTATTATTTCTATAGAGGCATAAATGTTGATTTGATATGTTGTATAACTTAAACTTCCACAGTGTCACATGTCATTTGTATCCTGCATAAAGTGTGAAGCTCAGCCAAGAGACGAAGTCATTTCCAATTTCACGCAGGCAGTAAGTACAGAAGCTGGGGTTGGATCAGCTCTACCATGCTGACTACAGAAAGGGTGAAGACTGGAGGTAGTGGTTGGAGCTGCCGAAATCACAGGCCTCAGAGGTGAGCAGGCGGGGATGGAAGGAGCATGTGAGGACAGAGGGAGCGCTGCCGCTCAGGTGCCTGGGAGCCTGGGCTGGGTCCTCGGAGGGCACACCTCCCCACAGCCACCAACCCCCCCGGGCAACCCCCGTATAGAGGACAGAGCTGGGTTGGGTCTAGCAAAGTGTGGTGGATTCCTTCCCTTAAGGCACTGGGGTTGTCATCTGAAGAGAACAGGTGGACCGACTGGTCAGAGGGAATGCAAGTTCCTGCCATGCCCCCCCAGCTAGGCAGCCCCTGGGCCAGCTCCCCGCTGAAAGAGCAGGACTTGATACAGGTCCACAAGGACGGAGGGAGATGTTTAGGGAAGGCTGGCCTCTGCCTCTGCTCAACAGACTAGCACTCTGACCACACAGCAGCCCCGTACACAGTCTTCAACACATGGATCAGGCTGGGGCCTCTGGCTACAACCCACGGGAGAGGGACAGAACCAGAGGCAGGGGTTAGTCTGAGATGGCTTGGAGCTCCCAGAAATCTATCTTCTGGGTATTTTCCCCAAGGCTCAGCTGGTCTTGAGCACTCCTGCCAAGGACTGGCTCAGGCAGCCAGGGACCATGTGGAAAACCTTGCCGTTGTTTTGATGCTGATGGCTCTCAGGAAGATGGCAGCTATTCAAAAGGAATGTACACACCTCTGAGATTTTATGAACCTGACCTTTTAAAAATAAGCCCTAGATTTTCTAAAGCCTGCTATAGCACCTAGCTTGAACTTGGTAAAGTGTGTGAAACTGATTTAAAAAAATTGTGCGGGCCTCTGGGTATAAGTACATGAATAGATTTCTGAGGGAATCTACTTAAACCTTCTGAAATCTGTATTTTTTCAGATAACTGTATATTGTTGTTTCAAGAACTTGACTATTAGATTATTAAGTATTGTATCCAACAGCAAGATTTTTACCTTGGTTTAAAATGAAATAAATAAGTAGATAAAGTGCCTTAATATTGATTGAAAACAAGATCTCTTAGAAAATGTATGTAGTACTGTGTACTCGGCCTAGTCATATAGGTATACTTTTTATAGTAAGAATTCATAGTACTTTCTGGATTCTTACCAGATGCAATAAAAAATTAATTCACTTTGTAATGCGTTTCTGCCCAAAATTGAAAAATAGAAAGTCAAGAAAGTAGTTACTGTTGCTATTAACAGAAAATGACATTTGTGTTTCAATTTGGTAAAATAATTTATGCAATTAAGAAGAAGTGAGTCATGGTGGAGACAGCAAGGGTTAAGAGTCAGATACAGCTGGTACCAATTCTGCCTCTGCCACTAATGGCTCTGTATTCAGGGACAGTTACTTAACATCTCTGAGCTCCCTTAGTTTTTTCTTTTGTAAATGGGGATAATAAAAACTATCTTAGAAGATAGTTGAGAGGGTGATGGCACAAAACAGTCGCTCAGTAATGTTACTGTTTATTAATGACATGGAAAGTGAATTGTCAACCAAGAGCAAAATGTACTTCCTTTGAATCAGAAAGAATTAGGTTACCAAACTAAAGCTGGTTACAGTTACTAAATGTAAATTAAACCATAATCTCTTTGGATTATTGACATTTCTTTATATCTAATAGAAACAGTTTGGAATTTGTAGGAAAAATTTATAGCAAAAAATCAAAGCCTCGTGGGTGGAAATATTACTCCCAAATTTGGAAACATTAGGTATCCACAAGCAAGTCTCTCAGCTACTCTCTGCCACAGTGTTATTATTTCTAAAATACTTACGATAAGGAGCCACTTTCAGGCTAAAATTAAAAGACAAAATGGCTTTGTTTTGGAAAAACCGATTCATCGATATTTTTTTCCCATTGCTATAAAAAGTATTTGAAAATGAATCAAAACAAAGTGGTAAAAAATCTTGGTATGTATTTTTTCCTTGGATAATGAGGTACTCATTCAAGTCCTCTTGGAAAAGGTTATTTTGTGCTCTGGTCAAGGTGGCCTACTTTCTTTTTGTGTGGAAAAGAAATACAAATAACTTCTGAAGTTATTTGAATTAGAAGTTATTTGTATTTTCCCAGGGAGAAAATTAGAAGTTATTAGAAGTTAGAAGTTTGAAATTAGAAGTTATTTGTATTTTCTCAGGGAGTGTTCACTTTGGGAAGAAAGAAATTAGAAGTTATTTTTATTTTCCCAGGGAGTGTTCACTTTGGGAAGAAAGAAAATTATATGCCTGAAGAACATGGTTGGCCAATTTATTGTTGTTTGTCTATGGTAGGCCTAAAAGGAAATACATAGAATTCAAGGGTTTTTTTTTTTTCCCTAGGAAATGCAGTGTCTCATTTTGTTTTATGATAGAATACTATTCTCTCCCTCGTTTTAGTGTGTTCAAAGGTGAATTATTTGAGCCCACAATCTGAACCAAACCATATATATATATATATGTATATATATATATATATGAAATATATTTATATATATATTCATATATATATATGAAATGGAGCAAAGAGAGCATATCAGAAGTCTTTCCTTACAGGAAGGTTTCAATAAGTATGTTTTCCCTCTTCTGAAAGATTGCTCAAACACATTTTAATTCCTCTAAAGTGCTCATTTTGAGAAATTGTCTACAAAAATAAATTCTTCCCTCTGAATTTTTTCATATTCATATGGTCTTTTTCCTGTGTTCTCTATGGAAAAATGAGTATATCAGCCACCTGGGATATTACATAGTTGAGGACTGTCATCAAGAGGAATGTGTAATTGCAATTATCCTTAGCTCCAAAGGAGTTTGCTATGGACACATAAAATAAATTGATTTGTACAAATGGTAGAGCCAAAGAGGAATCTTTAGAACCAGGTGTTGGCAGAATTATTTCATTCATTTGTCCTAAGTGCCCTCTCCTGGTCACTGTGAGTAACGTGCAAGAGCTTATTCTTTTTCTAGATCTGCTTTGCTATGAAACATGGTATGTGCGACTATACATGTACTCCATGCTGGGCTTCCTATATGAGGAAAGAAATCTGGAGAAAAGTGAGTCTCAACCTTACAAGAGTTAGAGTCTTATTTCCCTCCCTCACCCTAGTACCTTTGACCATCAAGATATATTTAATTAGCCTTGTATGGGAGGGTAATACTTTTGTTTGTTGCCCAGCGTGCTCTTCTCTTTTCCTCATGACTTCACCATCGATCCAAGGGAATCCTGTATATGACCTGTTTGTACATGACAAGAGTGATGTGTGGAACAGGAAGCCAGCCTAGAACTTGAGCAGGTGAGGAAATGAACATCCCCCTCTTCTCCCATGCTCACTCATACAACAGCATTTGTGTAAGCCCTAGGAGCGACAGAACTCAGGAAAAGGGAGCATCCCAATGTGATTGAGTGTTAAACCTAAATATCTGTGAAATCACTGAATTTTACTTTAAGTTTTTGGTATCAGGCATAATGGTGGGTGGCCTCAGAATGAGAAATTATGTGAAATTTATTACTGAAAAATTTTACCTTCTATACCTGTTTAAAAATTGTGATTGAACTAGGGATTCTTCTGCCTAATGACTTCAACAGAAAAACACAATTTTTGATCAGAGAGATTAGCATATCAGAGTTGGGAGTGACTGCATATGTCGCCTAACCTAGTTTCTAGTCTAAGATATAATCAGACTTTCGATCTCTTCTGATAGAAGAGGTAAGTGTATTTCCCCACACAAAGAATAGGCTTGCTTTCTGTTTGTTAAAAAAGCAGTAGATTCCTCAAGGTCAGTGTACTTTAGCTGTGATGCAAACCCACTGTGTGCATCAAATCCAAATCGATCTGAGCATATTGGTTCATGTTGATGGGACTTGGGGACAGGAGAACCCGTGTAAATATGCAGATACTCATACTCCTTGCTGTGCCATGAGTAATGGAGTTCTGTGTTCCTAATCAAAGACTTGTGTCTTCAGCCAGCACCCATGAAACAGTAACAGGCTAATTTCTTACTCTGTAAGTAGAGCAAAATCAAATCCCAGACCTGACAATAGCCTTCCACCCAGCTGAAAATATTTTTTCACTGTAGCATTCTATAATTAATATTTTTACCTTCTTTATATGTTAGAAATGAGAGCAATTCCAAAAGCTAATTCATTTATCTTATTCATCTATCCCACTGTGATAATAAACTATTTATAGAAATCAAATTTTAAAACAATCAATATGTTATTGGCAGAAAAGCAGACACATAACTCAATGGAACAGAACAGAGAGCCCAGAAATAAACCTACAAACTTAAGATGAATTTATCTACAACAAAGGAGGTAAGAATATACAATGGCAGAAACACAGTCTTTTCAATAAGTGCTGCTAGGAAAACTAGACAGCTACATGTAAAAGAATGAAATTAGAACATTTTCTCACACCATATACAAAAATAAATTCAAAATGGATTAAAGATACAAATGTAAGGCCAGAAACCATAAAACTCCTAGAAGAGAAAATAGGCAGAACACTCTTTGACATAAATCGTAGCAATATTTTTTTGAATCAGTCTCCTAAGGAAAAAGAAACAAAAGCAAAAATAAATAAATGGGACCTAATTAAACTTAAAATCTTTCGCACAGCAAAGGAAATCATTGACAAAATAAACAGACAACCTACTGAATGGGAGAAAATATTTGTCAATGATATGACTGGTAACAGGTTAATATCCAAAATATATAAACAATTTATACAACTCGATATCAAAAAATGAATAGCTCAATTAAAAATGGGCAGAGGGCTTCCCTGGTGGCGCAGTGGTTGAGAGTCCGCCTGCCGATGCAGGGGACACGGGTTCGTGCCCCGGTTCGGGAAGATCCCACATGCTGTGGAGCGGCTGGGCCCGTGAGCCATGGCCGCTGAGCCTGGCGTCCGGAGCCTGTGCTCCACAAGGGGAGAGGCCACAACAGTGAGAGGCCCACATACAGCCAAAAAAAAAAAAAAAAAAAAAAAAATGGGCAGAAAACCTGAATAGACATTTTTCCAAAGAAAATATAAGATGACTAACAGGCACATGAAAAGATGCTCAACACCACTAATCATCAGAGAAATGAAGATCAAAACCACAGTGAGATATCACCTCACACCTGTCAGAATGGCCATCATCAAAAAGGCTAAAAATGACTTAAGTGTTGGCAAGGATGTGGAGGAAAGGGAACCCTGATGCACTGTTGTTGGGAATGTAAATTGGTGCAGCCACTATGGTCAACAATATAGAGGTTCCTCAAGAAACTAAAAATAGAACTACCATATGATTCGGTAATTTCATTTCTTGGTATATATCCAAAGAAAGTGAAAACACTAATTCAAGAAGATACATGTACCCTAATGTTCATAGCAGCCTTATTTACAGTTGTCAAGATATGGAAGCAACCTAAGTGTATATCAACAGATGAATGGATAAAGACCTGAGATATATGAGATATATATATATATACACAAACACACACATACATACACAATGGAATATTACTCAGCCATAAAAAGAATGAAATTCTGCCATTTGCAACAATTTAGATGGACCTGTTATACTTAGTGAAATAAGTCAGACAAAGAAAGACAAATACTGTATGTTATTTATATGTGGAATCTGAAAAAAATTAATATAACAAAACAGAAACATACTTAAAGGTATAAGTAACAAACTAGTGGGTACCAGTGGGGAGAGGAAAGGGTAGAGGGGCAAAATAGGGGTAGGGAATTAAGAGATACAAACTACTATGTATAAAATAAATAAGCAACAAGGATGTATTGTACAGCACAGGGAAATATAGCCATTATTTTGTAATAATTTTAAATAGAGTATAATCTATAAATATACTGTATCACTATGTTGTATACTTGAAACTAATATAATATATAAATCAACTATACTTCAATATGAAAGATAAAATAAAATTTAAAAAATCAGAATGTAAAAATATGTTACTCGTATAAATAGTATATTTCTTATTAGAAAGCAAAACTTAAGCAAAATTTTAATGAGGCATACTGTACACCTGGCTCCCCTAAACAGGAAAATAGCTAAAATCCAGCACAGATTTGATAATTCTCTGTTTGCCTCACCAAAATTTTGAAGGGAGGGAATATACATATTCAGTCACCACAGATAACCCTAGAGCCTACCACACTGTTCCTGGTACATAAAAGGTGTTCAATTAACAGTCTTAAATGAATAAATAACAATACTCTAAATTTTGTTAACTCTATGATGATGAGCCCAAGGTAATGTCTCTAATTACCATAAAAATGACCATGATGAGTAAGTTACAAACGATGGCTGGAATGGTTATGGTAAAGGGCTCATTACTTTAAGATTGATTTTATATTAATTGGATACATATTTTTCCAATGATCTTTCTTTTTTTATTTTATAATTATTAATTTTTATTAAATAACATTGCATAAAATGACAAGACTTCATCTAAAATATATTCTTAACAGGGATGACATCACACCTAAAGGGGCAAAAATTGATTATTGAGGGCCAAAAAAAATCTTCTTGTTTTTATGTCTAAAGCATAGATAATACATATGTTACATAAACAGATATTCGGTGTATCTATAGTATTAAAATTTCATGGGGAGAGTGATTAGGAAAAAAATTGTCTAAAAAGGGTCCTTGGGTCCATGATTTTCTGATTCCTCATTCATATAGAATATGAGCTCCTGCTGTGCTAATTAAACTATTAAAAGATAAAAATTTTGGCTCTGGAGCTCATTCATTCCTCTTGAAATGCTCAGGGCAACCAGAAGTCCCAGATTTTCTGCCTAAGATATTGGCTCTTGTTGCCTAACCATGTATCATGTATCAAATTTTCTTCTGTCTCACATTGAGAATCTGTCTTCAAACCAAATGGTATTAACATGTCAGAGAACTAAAGGAGAGATGAAAAAGATTTACCTATGTATTATCCCTTCTCAAGTTTTCTCTTCTATTCGCACTCCTACCCCTGAAATATAATCTTTGACATGAAGGATAAAAAGATGATTTTCCCAATGCACTTTAGCTACCACCCTCATCCCCACCCCATCTCCCCACCATCACCCCTCGACCTCACACACAAAAAGACTTTCAGGTCAGGCCCCATCTAAAGTCGTGCAGTAGACAATATTTTTTTTTATTAGTTTCTGCTTTATAAGAAAGTGAATCAGTCATACATATACATCTGTTCCCACATCCCTTCCCTCCTGCGTCTCCCTCCCTCCCCCCCTCCCTATCCCACCCCTCCAGGCGGTCACAAAGCACCGAGCTGATCTCCCTGTGCTATGCGGCTGCTTCCCACTATCTACCTACCTTACGTTTGGTAGTGTATATATGTCCATGCCTCTCTTTCGCTTTGTCACAGCTTACCCTTCCCCCTCCCCATATCCTCAAGTCCATTCTCAAGTAGGTCTGTGTCTTTATTCCTGTTTTACCCCTAGGTTCTTCATGACATTTTTTTTCTTAAATTCCATATATATGTGTTAGCATATGGTATTTGTCTTTCTCTTTCCGACTTACTTCACTCTGTATGACAGACTCTAGGTCTATCCACCTCATTACAAATAGCTCAGTTTCGTTTCTTTTTATGGCTGAGTAATATTCCATTGTATATATGTGCCACATCTTCTTTATCCATTCATCCGATGATGGACACTTAGGTTGTTTCCATCTCCAGGCTATTGTGAATAGAGCTGCTATGAACATTTTGGTACATGTCTCTTTTTGAATTATGGTTTTCTCAGGGTATATGCCTAGTAGTGGGATTGCTGGGTCATATGGTAGTTCTATTTTTAGTTTTTTAAGGAACCTCCATACTGTTCTCCATAGTGGCTGTACCAATTCACATTCCCACCAGCAGTGCAAGAGTGCTCCCTTTTCTCCACACCCTCTCCAGTATTTATTGTTTCTAGATTTCTTGATGATGGCCATTCTGACTGGTGTGAGATGATATCTCATTGTAGTTTTGATTTGCATTTCTCTAATGATTAATGATGTTGAGCATTCTTTCATGTGTTTGTTGGCAGTCTGTATATCCAATGATCTTTCTTTTCCATTTTAAAAAGTGAATTAGAAACATAAGTATAATAATGCCTAAAGTAATAAACAAAATGGAAGAGAAAAAAGCTTTCTATTATGGAAAATTTCAAACATATATAAAAGTAGAGAGAATACTATAATGAGCCTCCAGGTACCCAGCAACCGGTTTCAACAATTATCAAACATGGCCAATCTCATTTCATCTATAACCCCTATTCCTCCACTCCTCCACTTTGAAACAAATCATGAGAGTTTATCTATAAATACTTGAAAACAAACATATTTTTAAGTGAAAAGAATAAAAATTTCCATAAATAATAGAAGACTGTCATGAACTTAATATTTCTAGTCAACTGAAACATGACCAGAAGTGGTGTTTCACACTTTTTAGTACTTTTTAGTACTTTTATTTCATTGGTATGGTCAGCTCTAATATCTGCTCAAGCAGAAAGATATATTAAAGCTCTCCTTTTTTTTTTTTTTTTTTTTTTTTTGGCCACACCGCATGGCTTGAGAGATCTTAGTTCCCCAACCAGGGATTGAACCCAGGCCCTGGCAGTGAAAGTGCCTGAATCCCAACTACTAGACAACCAGGGAGTTCCCTAATTTTTATTACTGAATTTAGAATGTATTGATTTAACTAGATCAATATTAATGGAAACAAAATAAAACCATTTCAATCCTAAATAAAGTTTTCCATCAGAAAAAAGAATATTTTCCAGTTACCACCATTTTCGGGATAGAATTGTTAATACTTGACTTCTATGATAAGAAGTCTAAAAATAATTATTTTTCTCTATTAAAATGGCCATATTGGGCTTCCCTGGTGGCGCAGTGGTTGAGAGTCCGCCTGCCGATGCAGGGGACACGGGTTCGTGCCCCGGTCCAGGAAGATCCCACACGCTGCAGAGAGGCTGGGCCCGTGAGCCATGGCTGCTGAGCCTGCGCATCCGGAGCCTGTGCTCCACAACGGGAGAGGCCACAACAGTGAGAGGTCCACGTACCACAAAAAAAAAAAAAAAAAATGGCCATATTGATTTTTTTCAAAACTCCTGATATTATAATTTGGCAATAGAAACAGCTTTTTCAACATCTTTATTGGAGTATAATTGCTTTACAATGTGTTAGTTGCTGCTGTATAACAAAGTGAATCAGCTATATGTATACATATATCCCCATATCTCCTCCCTCTTGCGTCTCCCTCCCACCCTCCCTATCCCACCCCTCTAGGTGGTCACAAAGCACCAAGCTGATCTCCCTGTGCTATGCGGCTGCTTCCCACTAGCTATCTATTTTACATTTGGTAGTGTATATATGTCCATTCCACTCTCTCACTTGGTCCCAGCTTACCCTTCCCCCTCCCCATGTCCTCAAGTCCATTCTCTACGTCTGCATCTTTATTCCTGCCCTGCCCCTAGGTTCTTCAGAACCATTTTTTTTTTTTGCTTTAGATTCCATATATATGTGCTAGCATATGGTATTTGTTTTTGTCTTTCTGACTTACTTCACTCTGTATGACAGTCTCTAGGTCCATCCATCTCACTACAAATCACTCAATTTTGTTTCTTTTTATGGCTGAGTAATATTCCATTGTATATATGTGCCACATCTTCTTTATCCATTCATCTGTGAATGGACACTTAGGTTGCTTCCATCTCCAGGCTATTGTGAATAGAGCTGCTATGAACATTTTGGTATATGTCTCTTTTTGAATTATGGTTTTTCTCAGGGTATATGCCCAGTAGTGGGATTTCTATGTCGTATAGTAGTTCTAGTTTTAGTTTTTTAAGGAACCTCCATACTGTTCTCCATAGTGGCTGTATCAATTTGCATTCCCACCAACAGTGCAAGAGGGTTCCCTTTTCTCCACACCCTCTCCAGCATTTATTGTTTGTAGATATTTGATGATAGCCATTCTGACTGGTGTGAGGTAATACCTCATTGTAGTTTTGATTTGCATTTCTCTAATGATTAGTGTTGTTGAGCATCCTTTCATGTGTTTGTTGGCAATCTGTATATCTTCATTGGAGAAATGTCTATTTAGGTCTTCTGCCCATTTGTGGATTTGGTTGTTTGTTTTTTTGATATTAAGCTGCATGAGCTGCTTGTAAATTTTGGAGATTAATCCTTTGTCAGTTGCTTCATTTGTAAATATTTTCACCCATTCTGAGGGTTGTCTTTTCATCTTGTTTCCTTTGCTGTGCAAAAGCTTTTAAGTTTCATTAGGTCCCATTTGCTTATTTTTGTTTTTATTTCCATTTCTTTAGGAGCTGGGTCAAAAAAGATCTTGCTGTGATTTATGTTACAGAGTGTTCTGCCTATGTTTTCCTCTAAGAGTTTTATAGTGTCTGGCCTTGCATTTAGATCTTTAATCCATTTTGAGTTTATTTTTGTGTATGGTGTTAGGGAGTGTTCTAATTTCATTATTTTACATGAAGCTGTCCAGTTGGCAGTAGAAACATTTTTTGAGAGTTATGTTAGTGAGCCTATGTATCAATATTTTTGTGTTTGCATATACACACAGTGAAAATGCCTTAGAGTTATGAGAAAATTCTGTAGTTTGTTGGCTTATATTCAGTAAACACACACAGGTTTAGCTGTACTTTCTCAAATAATAAAATAACAATACTTGTAGGTAAATAGCTGCTGTTCTAAACCTCCTGACTGTGTTTCTGCTGCATAGGCCACCTGGATCTCCCCATGATCCAGCATCTAAAAGGTTAAAATTTATCCCAGCAGAGAACATGGATGACACTGTCCTAGCAATAAGCAGCCCTCAATCTGATTGATAGGTACCCCTGCCTTACTGATTGTTAAACAATTTGAAAAACTGATCAAGTTTAGAAGATGGTATAGTACTGATCCACGTAGAAGATGAAAGGTGGGATAAACAGTGACAGGAAAATAAGGAATAGTCCCAGAAAAGCAAGCTGGAGATAACTAAAAAACTTGGCTAAAAGTTCCCTATGTACATAAAAGAAACAGAACTTAGTATTTCAAAGCTAGACTAAGGCTAAATAGAACATAAAGACAACAATAAAAAAAAATCACAGTAGGATTGTATATACTGTGCCTGAACTGAACACTATAAAGCAAGTAAATGAAAACAGAGTTGACTTTGTTGATAAAGGATGCTGCTGGTGGGCACCATAAAAAAAAAAATTCTCCTGTAATACAATGAATTTGCTGTGAATGATTTTGTAAGAAGCTCTATTAACTTATGACTATTTGATCAACTTGCCATACTAGCCAATCTTTTCCACTCCTCTCCATAAAGCACAGATTGGTGCCCACAGTTAGCCAAAGGTGGACAGTCGGCTGAGCTCCTACCAGTTGAGGTATGTTTACCCATATAAGAGTCAGTTCATAGAGCTAATAAGTGAGTTTAACAAGGCTATAGGATATTGAATCAATATACAAAAATCAACTGTATTTTTATGCTAGCAACAATCAGTCAGCAACTGAAAGTAAAAAACAATATCATTTCCAACATCCTTAGATAATATGAGATACTTAGAGGTAAATCTGACAACATATATACAAGTCCCATTCACTGGAAACTATACAAGAGTACTGAGTGAAATTAAAGAAGACCTAAAGTAATCGACAGACATTGCTTGTTCATTGTTCAGAAGATGTTAAAATATTGTTAAGATGTTAATTCTCCCCAATTGATCCATATGTTCAGCTCAATCTGAAAAAAAAAAAATCCCAGAAGGCTGTTTTGTAGAAATTGACAATCTGATTCTAAAATTCATATGGAAATGAAAAAAGACTTAATATAGCCACAACAATTTTGAAAAAATAGAACAAGTCAGGAGACCAAACACTACCTGATTTGAAGATTTATAAGGCTACAGAAAGCAAGGCAATGTGGTATTGCTTTTAAGGTAGGCAAATTTTTCAATGTAACAGAGTACAGAGTCCAGAAACAGACCCACAAGTATATGGTCAATTGATTTTCAATAATATGCAAAGGTAATTGAGTGAAGATAGGATGTCTTTTCCACAGATGGTGTTGGAACAAATAGCTATTCATATGGAAACAAATAAATTTCAACCCATATCTCACATCACATACAAAAATGAACTCAAATGTAGAATCTAAAACTATAAAATTTCCAGAAGAAAACACAGGAGAAATTTTTTTTTAATCTTGGTTTAGGCAGAGATCATAAATACAACACCAAAAGCAGGAACCCCCACACAAAAAAATGATAAATTGGACTCCATCAAAATTAAAACTTCTGAGAATTAAGACAAGTCAGAGATGGGGAAAACTATTTGTAAATCATATATCTGATAAAGAGCTTCTATGCAAATTATGTAACGAACTCTCAAAATTCAAAAATGGGTAAACAAAAATTTTAAGTGGGAAAAATATTTTAACAGACTCTTACTAAAAAGACCTATGAATAGCAAATGAGCATCTGAACAGATGTCAAAAATCCTTAGTCATTAGGAAATGCAAGCAACACCACAAATACGAGATACAACTATACAGCTATTAGAGTGGCTGGAATTAAAGGACTAATATCATGTGTTGGCAAGGATGTGGAGGATCTTTAACACTCATATATTGCTGTTGGCAATATAAAATGATACAACTGCTTTAGAAAGCAAGTTGGCAGTCTCTTAAGAAGTTAAATATGTACCTATCACGATCCAGCCTTTATACTTCTAGGCATTTACTCAAGAGAAATGACAGTGTATGTCCATACAAAGACTTATAGACAAACATTCATAGCAGCTTTATTTGTGATAGTAAAAAACTGGAAACGACCCAAATATCTATGAAATGTGAATAGATTAACAAAATTTGGTGTATCCATACAATGGAATACTACTCAGCAATAAAAAGAACTGAGCTATTTATGAACACACAACATGGGTGAATCTCAAAATCATTATGTTGAGTGAAAGAAGCTAAATGCAAGAACATATGTTCTATATGATTCCATTTATATAAAATTCCAGAAAATGAAGACTAATCTATAGTGTAAGAAGGTTAGCACTGGTTGTCTGGGGATAGTAGATTCAGGTTGAATGGGGGGCAGGAGGGAGGGATACAAAAGGGACAAGGAAACTTTTAGAAGTGATAACGTGTTCACTAATTTGATTATGGTATTGATTTTCATGTGTGTATATATATATACATATATATATATATATATATATATATGTTTGATGCACCGTTATGATTTTAAAAATCAACAAAAATGTGTTAAGGCCTATTAGGTACAACCTATCATACTAATAATTATTCAGCAAACAAATAAATATAAAAAGCTATCTTTGCCATTAAAGAGTGTGAAGGGTAGCTAGAAGAAAGTTTTAAATGAGAGAAATTAAATAGAATAAAAATTTTAAATAACTTTTATTACAAATGGAAGCGGTACCTCTCACAAGGCAGTACATGGTTAAGTGTCCAATGAACCTTCCAGACAATGGTTGCCATGGGAAATCAGAGGTTCATCAAAATCTGGGCTACTTGGGGAAGATTTTCTTCAAAGAAGTACGACTGAAGTTTGGTCTTGGAGGGTTGTATAACATGCACCAAATGTTTGGCTAGACCTAAGAAACACACAATTGCTTTTAATAAATTGTTGGGCTGATGTTCTCTGTTCAGAGAGTCAATATGTTCAGGAATGCACTCTGCCAGTAAAAAGTCAGTCCCTTTAGATGATGATGCTGACAACCCTGCCAGCAGGTCACCCTTCTCCCAGGCCAAATGCACAGTGTGACTGAAGTCTTAAGAGGTCGGTCAGAAATAGCCCACTTGTCGGACCTGGGATGTGTTTGTGGAACTGTGTGTTGAAGCACCTGTACCCACCCATGTCTGGATGTAGTTATTAGTCCTTCATTTTCCCAAGTGGTAAACTTGTTCACAGATGTTACTGGAGGGAAAGAAAATGTTTAGTGTTTACGCAGCAAATCTGTTCTGAAGAAATCATTCTGCTCAACTGAGGAAATGCCACAGTTATTTTGGTATTCCTTTAATTTTGGAAGTCTGCATTATTTGCAGGGCTGACCAAAAGACTTTTTAAAAAAGCCACAAATAAACATCAAATTCCTGTTTAATATGGTGATGTTACCGGTTTTTGAAAAACAAAAAAAAACAGTCAGTCACTCTTGCACCCAACCCCAAAAGCTAGTGGACTTTCTGGTATTGATAACCCAGAAACCTCATGACGTAAACCTTATTTTATTTCTGAGTTGGAACATCTACCTCAAAAAGTAGGCTCTGCAGGAAGGCCCTTTCTATTCTTAACGTTTCTGAAACTTGTAGCAAAGAGCAGACAGAGATAAAATAAAGCTAAGAGGAAAGTTTCCAAAATTGATCTCTCATCAACAGACAAGGAATTCCCACCTCAAAAAAAATTATCTTTATATCTTTTTAACTTAAGCCTTTTCTCAGCTGAATAAATGGAGAAAAGTGCATTTGAGTTCTTTATTTTATCCTTCTTATTGCCTAAGAAAATGTTTATTGTCTCTCAGGAAATAAAGACAAAGGAACGATAATTTATAATTTTTTTCCCACATGTGTAATAACCTGTGTCATTTGGCAAACTGAAGTAATTCTAGGATCAGTTGGGATTGCCTATTCTTTGATTAGTTTAAATAAAACTTGATGTAAGCCCCTCTCTGAAGGTTCTCACTTGGGGGTAGTTGAAGTAAGGGGAGGAGGGGGAATGTCTTCATTTTTTCCTGGCTTTCCTCTTTCATCTTAAGCTCCTGCTTCTATTGAATTTCTAATCTCCACCTTTCATTTCACCTGCAGTCTATGACACTGACTCATACTCCCCTAAATAATACTGCTGTGTGGGGGGGAGAATTTTCTGAAGATTTGGAACCAAGGGTATGGATAGGATGAGGTGGAGCACTTCACACTACATATTAGCTGTGTTTGTAAAAATACTCCAGACATTTCTATAACCAACAGGCCCCCTTTTCTAATAAGGACCTTGCCTCTCCCACACTGCAGCTTTCATCCCCATGCTTCACATCTCCTTGTCACTTCTTTAGAGTTTTACTGGTCCCTCAAATCTAAGATTCCTATAGAGTAGTTCCTCTCTCAAACTTTCCCTAGATCAGAACTCTCCAACTGAGGTGATGGAAATGTTCTATAATCTGCTCTATACAATATGGTAGCCACGTGTGCCTACTGAGCACTAGAAATGCATTAAATGTCACATTTAATTTTAATTAATTTACATTTACATTCAATAGCTAATGTGGCTATTATAATGATTGTTACATTGGATACCACAGCTCCCAACCATCCAACATTGACCAAGAGGCCATTCTTTCCGAACTGGACAGGCTTATTAAAGTGTGTTTCTGAACACAGATATTTAAAAACAGGAGCAGTTATAAACCAGGAATATAAAAAACAGGAGTTTTTTTTTCTTTCCACTTGCTAAGTATCTAATATGGTCTGTGTCCATGTGCATGAAACCTAGCCATAAAAATACTGAAAAGGGGAAAAAACCCTCAATTTAAACCTTTAGTATTCTATTGCCCCAGCCATTCTCTCTCAAATACATCCTTTTAAACATGCTTATATATTCATTTAATGCTAGTGTCCAAATGTAAATTAGTAAATCATGATTCTGTGTTGAAGTTCCTGACAAATAACTTCTTAGAGTAGCCAAACAATTAAATATATCTAAGTCATGGTTTTAAGATGTGCAATTTGTGTTTCTAATTTTTAGGACACACTCCAGTTACATTTTTTTTTCTTTTGTCAGTTACATCTAAGGAAGTTTGGCATGCTAAACAATGGAATCATGTGCTTCAGTCTCAGCTTAATAGTCTTTCCTCTCAAAGAACTAAATATGCCTCTGTTAACATTGTGCATCAAATTGTTATTTCTTCTGGTATAAAGAATAAGCTCTGGAGCACTACAATTCTTTTGAAGGAAATATTACTTATCCCAAGAGTGTAGATTTTATTTTACAATATATATTTGCCTTCTACATTTCTTCCTTTAAAATGTTTATTGCAAATGTTAATTTTAAACAGATGGGTTTTGTTTTGTGATGGAGAGGATCGAGTGTGCATTTAATAGATGCTGTGAACACTTCTCTTCGCAAGTCCATTTACTTTTGGGCCAAGTCCTGACATGATTATTTCCTTGCTGAAACACTCCCTTGTTTAGCTATTTGCTTGTTCTACCTTTCCATTTCTTCTACATTTCCTCCCTGCTTGGTAAGCAAGGCAGCTGCCTTCATTCTGTTGGGCAAAAAGAGCTCTGCCAAAGAAACATTTGTTATCAAACTAGTAATTCATTTCCTTTTAATTTGTCACACTAAGTAAAATCTCTACTTTTATCCAGTCAATATTAGTTTCCATTATTAGCATCTTGTTTTTTAAACGTTGAATCATAATGATTAGTTAAACTCTTATTTTGTCACCCATAATGTATATTAATTTGCTTTTAAAGTCACGAACATCTTTATTACATACTTTAGTTATAAAAGTAACATAGTCACATGAATTAAAATATGAACCGAAGGAAAATATAATGTATTTTCCCACAATCCACCACTTTAATGCAATCACTAATTTATTTATTTTCCCATGCATGTTTTCACATAGCTGTAATAATGATGTCCATACAATTTAGTGTCTTATTTTGTAATTATTTAACATTTTATCATAAGGCTTTTCCATGTTATGACATAGTCTCTTCAACCCTCTTTTTTATAATCATCATTTCAGTGACTATATATTATTCTATTCAGGGGCACACTATAATTTATTTAAATAATCCCCTATTGGTGACCATATGAAATACATCTGGTACTTAAGTTTGATAAATGAGACTCTTAAGAGCATCTTTGTGCTTATAGCTTTTTACATATTTTGTTTAAGTTAATGGGTGTTTATTTATCTATAGACTATTAATTTGTCTAGATCTAAATCTAATAGAGTATATCTGTGTAAATCTATTTATTATTGATTTACTACGATAGTTAAAATTTGAAACCCTAACATCAGGCAAGGGTACAGCCAATTAGTATATTAGGAAGAGATAATTTTTTACAATTTAAATATATTAATTAATTTACTCAAAATATCCTTTTTGAGCAGTATGTCAAGTACTATTCCTGACATATTAGGAAGACAACAATGACCAAGGGAGACACCATCTCTGTCCAGATAAAGCATTCTTTATTATGGGTGGTGCAGAGTAGTCTACAGAAGAGACAATGCTTTGATGGAGGACATAGATATCCTATAAAAACACATAGATGGGGCTCAACCTTCTAATTACAGAACCTTCTAGGGCTTCCTAGAAGAAGTAACTTAAATAAAGCGTAAAGAATAAAGAACTAGTCAGCAAAGATGTCGGGTGGGATAGGGAAAGAGGGTAATGCACTTCAGGCACCACTAATGGCATGTGAAAGCCCACAAAGCAAGGGAATGTGTGTGGTGAAAAAAAAAAAAAGAAAGCAGCGTGCTTGCAGAGGAGATCGTGTGTAGGAACATTTGAAGGTTTCTTTTGCATTTTGCTTAACATTCATCAACAATCAGATTTAAACCTTGACGTATCTGTTGAGCAGATAATCCAAGCTTCCTTTCCAACGAAAGTCATCCTATCCTAATACCAAGCAAAGTATTAGAGGGCCAGTTAAACTGCACCCTTGCCAGCATCAGATGGTGTCATTTAAGTTATTTTAATAGCAGGAGAATGAAAAAGATATTTATGTTTTAAGTATCATTTCAAGATCTATGGAGTGAGTTGAGGGAAACCCTCAAGGGAAGCTGTATTCAACAAGGTATCCCATAATTCTTTTCCTGAACACTGAAATTCGTATTGTTTCTCTCTCCTTTGGCTTCAAGTATTGAAAGCCCATGTTAATTTGTAAATTTGTTAGTGGAAAGGATCAAGTATTCTATTCCTTTTGGCCATGAACACTTTATAATAAATTATCTTTTCATATTGATTAACAAAGAGCTGTATCCTTAAAGAATGTGTCGCAGTAGAATTAAATTTTGATTGTGAATATTTCAATAAAAACAGTTCCTAATAAGCGTTTCTCTTTAGAAAAATGAAAACTTAAGTGTGGATCGTAGACTTGCAGAAGACTTGGAAAGCAGGAGTAGAGAGTGTAAAGAAGGTATTAGCCCCAAACAATAATGAAATGGCTCCATATCATACCCTATTCACAAATTTTCCTCGTCTGAGCCCTGTCCACAATAGCCATTCAAGGGGAAACTGGAAAGTACTTTTGAAATGTAACTTCTTATAAACATCAGATGTGAGACCTTTTTTGTTACATGGCCAATTTTTCAATGTAATATAGACCAGAAGAATCATGGTTTCCTTTATACTCTTTGGCTATTAGGTCACACATTAGTAGGTACAACCTTTATCTTGGGGAGTCATGAAGAGTTGAGCTAGGTGAGGAGGATAGTAATTAATGCAGTTGTTACCCCCGAAATTAGGTGGAGTAATTTAATTTTGATTTGGTTATAAAAATCATCATAACTAATATTTCCAGTCCTATCATATGACACTTGATAGTCACTGTTTAAGTAATTAAACAGTAATTCACTGTTTAAGTACTGTGGCAGTCATTTTACTGTTAACTTCTGATTCTTCTCCTTCTGGGCATATGGTAGTTATCTTCATTCCCTGCCCTCCTTAAGGCTGTACTTGCTTTGGCCAATGGAATGAGAAGAAAAGTGATGTGTGCCTTTTTCAGATGGGAGCAATAGCTGGTGGAAGATGGAATCAAACAGGCTTGAGTTGAACCATATCCATACAATAGCCATTGGGAAATGTGGAATTGTGAGAACTATTGAATGAAGAATGAACTTCTATAATCATAATAAGAAGAAAATGGACAATTACAAATCAGTCTTTTTCTAGCCACATGTCACCTGTTTTGTGGAAAAGCTAGTAACCCTCAAATTCTTCTAAAGTAGTCCTGAAAGTTCAAGGAAACTCTTCCTGTGCTCTGCAGCCAAATATTTTGGCTGCAGTGTGCCATCTGTGATCTTCTCTTTTGCTCCAAATCTCTATGGCAATGGCAATGAACGAAGTAGTCGCTCTTTTGACAATGCACAGCCGAGGTGTTTCTACCACAGTACAGCAATTGCTGAGCCAAGATGGCAGTGCCCTAAGCCAATGACAATGGCACCTAAACCAAAGCTCTGACTGTTGCATTTAATACAAATGCCCCCTTACATTGTCATGTAAGCTTCTAGCATCAATATAGCAATGCCATATATGCTCAAAAATCTTATTTGTATTAGTTTTTATTCATTTTTAAAATTACAATCCTCTTTGTCTCTGAGCTCAAATATGAGATCATGGTGACTAGACCACAGTTACAGACATAAATGGGGCTATGCTCAGAATCATCCTTACCCTCTGTCCTGGCAATGAGTACCCCAAAGAAACCAATGCATCTAAAAGATTCCCTCTCTTCAGATAATTTCTCTTCTGGGAGTCTCCATAGGCCCTTTTGCACATAATGATTTAATAGATGCAGTCTATCCATGCTCCACACTTGTCTTAGGGTGATCATTGGTTAGCCCCAAGTTGTGTACTCACCTACAAATACTTTTCAAGCTTGCTGAGTTTCTTTGATCATATTAACAAGAATGTTGCGGATATAAGGAGATACTGAACTAGAATTGAATTAGAGTGAAATGGAGAAAAAGAAAATAATTACAGTACCTGGACACTTTCCATTCTCCTTTGCTGTTCTCAGTTTGTTGGTTTTCATCCATCTTGATGCAAGATAGCTGACACAGCCCCATACCTACCTCCTTCTTCAATCCTATTCAAAGCAGGAAGCCAAAGGAAAGGACAGGAAGCAGCTTTCTCTTTGCACACCTCTGTCCAAATCAAGGGGGAAAATCATTGCCAGAAGCCCTCTGACATCTTGCTACTCAAATTGTGGTCCTCAGACGACAGCATGGTCCATCACCTAGGAACGTAAAATGCAGCATTTGAGACCCTATCCTGATTACTGACTCAGATTCTGCATTTTAGCAAGATCCCCAGGTAATTCTCATACACAATAAAGATTGAGAAGCACTGCCCTTATAAACTTTTTCTAATGTCTTTTTAGCCAGAACTTGGTGACATAGCTATCCCCAGGTGGAAGGGAGGATGGGAAAGTAATCTTCCTTTTTTTAGCCTCTTTAGTAGGAAAGAGGAAAGGGAAAATGAGGCAGGGAATGACTGTTGGTGGAACAACACCCAGGATCTGCCATAGTATTTCTCTGGAGAAAGGGTGGTGCAGAACGCCATGCTCCCTGCTGTTCAGTGTTACCCTCTGTGGCTCTCTGGGTTCATGTAACCTATGAAACCCGCCCAGAGAAGGAAGCACTGGCCTCATCAGTAGTATTTTTAACAGCAGGTTGAGACTTTACCTGTGTGGTTTTAGAATGGTTTCTTGTTTTTATAATCTTGAGGTTTAAGAGTGCTGTCTAACCCAGGGGAATTCAAAGGAAAAATATTAAAGCTAGTATAATTGAAAGGAAGGTGAAAATTGTAAAATAGCAGGTTTCTTTTCTGCTCTGGTTGGTATGCAACATTTTTTCACTGAAAGCTGCTAATAAAATTTATTTTCATGTACATTTTTTTTCCTTGCTATGCATTAGTTTTCTGGCCTTATTGAAAATTTGTTAAGAAAGTTGTTTATAAGTATGAAATAACTGGCTTAGAGGTTTTTAGTTTAATTTTTTTAATGAGAATTATGTTGTTTCAATGTTGAGGCATTAATAAGCTAAGCTGTCTTAAGGATTTTCATAAGGTAAAATTCTAACAAGTTTTCCAATCATACAAAGTAATAACACAAGGATAAAATGGCATATAGAAAAAAATAATAAAGGAAAAATGTGGGGGACCTCTCAATCATGGGACAAGGACCTTGTAAACTCCAATTTAAGCCAATTTTGGTTTGACTTCCTGGTGATTATATGATGATTTATGTGTGGTAGTATAGAAATAACAGATGTCCTTTTTTGTCTCAAAATACCTCTACATATTTGTTTGAAGCCTCCTAAATCAGTGATCTTTCCCACTGGTTGTTTAAAGGACATTTTGAGAGTGGATATGGGGCTACATTCCTATCCTTCCCAACCAAATCTTTATTTTGTTTAATTCAAGGGAAAATGTATGTTCCCAATGAACCCATCTTGCTATTGCCTTAGCTGTTTGATATGATAGAATAAATTGGGTGTAACTCCAGAGAAACAGAAATTTTTGCAGAAAAAAAACAAAAACAAAAACAGAAGAATCTTCAATATAGAGATGGCTGTTTGATTTCGGAAATGCTGCAGACACACTCAAGAGCATGTCCTTAAATCCAAAGTACAAATGAGTCAGTGGTCGTGTACAGACGAGCAAAGAGTTGGAGGGCAGGTCAGTCCTTACAACACTTGGCATGTTTTAGGTGCACATAGTTCTCATCAAATTGGCTGAGAGGCCTCTACAGAGATCTCTTGGGAGACTGTGGTGCCCACTAAAACAACTGTGACTTTCAATAAAAATTTATGCCATGGATGCCAAAACAAACTTGTGAAAATTGTTCACTTTCAGGCAACCTGGACAAAATCCTTAGGAGGGCTGAAGTCACCATTTAAAAGGCTCCCTATAAGAGCCAAAAGAAATGTACCTTTGATTTATTCAAATACAGGTTCTAGTAAATGGCAAATCCACAGTCAGCCAAATTTGCATTTCATACCTGGAGTCTGGATTTGGCTTAACCTAATCTGGCCAGTGAAAACAGTGAGACTCCTTGGTCCTTGCTCTCTGAGCTGCTAAATGGAGATTTCAGGAATGTGGTCAAACTAGATCTTAAATTTAAAGATTTGGTGGTTAATTGGAGGTTTGGGGGACGTCTTGTTTTCATTCCTTCAGATAGACCATATTCATTGAACCAAAAGGAAAATAATATTTTCAACAAAGCAAAAAAGCAAGTTCGATTATGAAACTCAAGGAAATATTTTTTTTCTTTTTTTATTTGAATTTCAGATTCTCATCAAATGTGAGTTGTATTCAGTCTGCTTAGTAGTAAATCAGAATGTCATCACTTGACGTTGGCAAAGTTACCTGGTAATGAGAATGAAAGGTGTATGGAACAATTTGTGTCTGAGTCACCAAGCTTTCCTTCAACAGGACAAATGTGTCATCTGTTTTGTCATGGCTGGTCTTGAGCAATAGAAGCTGTGGTGGCCATAGAGAGGAATGGGAAGGGCACCAACGTGCAGGTCAGAAGGTGATATTCACACATAAGTATACTTCTGTAAATGCATAGACTTCCTGGAAGAATGCACAACAAACTGGTAACAGAGGTTGCTGCTGCAGTAGGTCCTGAAGTGGGAACCTGGTGAGTCTAGGGTGGGAAAAAAAGTTATTCTTTGTGTATACCCTTTTTTCATTTTTAAACTTTTCTGCATGTTTATCTCTCTCTCTCTCTCTCTCTCTCTCTCTCTCTCTCTCTCTATATATATATATATATATATATATATATATATATATATATATCCCATTCAAGAAAATGAATAATGATATCAAAAGAGTGAGAAAGAATACATATGAGTATATATATATATATATATATATATATATATATATATATATATATGTATTTGACTCCACATTAAACCAGATGGATCATTTTCTCCCTCTAGACCTTAGAAACCTGTTTTCTAAAATGAAGTGGCCTAGAGTTTAGACTAGAGAAATAGCTAATATTTGTTAAATCAGGGACTCCACAATTATAGAAAATAAAAATTTTCATCTGAGTCTGATGTTGGAGAGATACAACATATATAGTTGATAATAACAATATGAACCAAAAGCCATATCTTACTAGCCATAAAGTTCAAAATTCTATTGAGCAGCTGCCCTGAGAAGGAACATTCGGGAAGTAAGAGGGGAAGAGACAAGTTGCTTCTTATTGGGTGGAAGCTGTGGTGGACAGGAGAGCGAGGTGGCTAGCGGCCCAAAAGACAATACGAAATAGGACACATTCATGGGCAGAATGGCTTAAGACCATGTTTTTCTAACTGGGGTCATCGCTTCACAAGAGCCTCTGCCCGTGTTTGCTTTATCTGGGAACAAACTTCGGTGTGGTTGCCTTTGACCAGCCCAGTTGACCTTGTCTTAGCAGTTTCCTGTAACTGGGCTCTGTCCTCATACCTCAGTGTATTCACTTGCCCACAATTCAGACATCTCCTAACTTTATTCTTGCCCACTCTAATTCCATTATAGCTTTCACTGGGGAAGACAGCTCAGTTCTCTGTCCTTGCACTTTCTCTAGCTGGCTTTTGAGTTGCAGAAGTAATTTCACCCTTAGTCACGTAAGACTGAATGTCTGCTGCCTAGTTTGGGGCAGATAATGTGGAAAAGAGACTAAGTTTCAAAGCCCATCAGGCAGGGCCTACATTCACATTTCAAAGGTTTCCTCACTTGGCTGTAGAAATATGACTAAGCTGCTTAAAATCTCCATGCCTGCTGCTTCATTTGTAATGTAGTCCCTTAGTTATGTACCATGAGTCTGGAAAAAACTGTTAACACAAGCTATTCTGGAAAGACAGCATTCTCATTTGAACACTCGGAGAATCCAGAACACAAGCCTCAACCATGGCACTATCGATCCTTTGAACCAGATAATTCTTTGCTGTGGAGGGCTGTTGTTGAGTGTTGTACAATGTTTAGCAGCATCCCTAGCCTGTACCCACTAGATGCCAGTAGCACTTACCCAAACCCATAAGTGGCAACCAAAAATAACTTTAGACATTGCCAAATGTAATGTCTCCGAAGGTGGAGGGGGAAATTGCCACCAGTTGAAAACTACTGATTCAGAGGATGATCTTCCTATCAAGTTTCATTTTGGTTCGTACAGAGTCAGACTAGGGTGGATATCTGGACAATATTGTCTTTTTTCTGATGTTCCTTACCTTGTGCCTTCAATCCAGCTTCATTAGGCAGCTCTCTAGGGCGACAGGAACATGGTTGCCTCAAGAGTTAAGGCTTTCAGAGTTTAGGGAGAGCTTCTACAAGGCAAACAAACTTGGCCTTGCTGATATTGACCAACTCTTAGGTAAAGCTTTCACATGTTATTACTGTAATCAAGTTTCTATCTCAGCAAAGCTCTGTAGGAAATCAGGGAGTGAGGAGACGCAGAAAATTCCAAAAAAAGGGAGAACTCAGTAGCAAACTGCCTGCCTCAAGAACCGGCAAACTACAAGAGTAATCCCTCTCCTTTCTTTCTTTCTAGGTCTCAGAATACAGCACTCCCTGCCAACCAGCTGCCATCTCTCCCCACTCAGTCAGTCTGGTGATCAACAGCATCCACGTCAGGAACTGCAGGCTGTGACTTAGGTTTTGAAATCTTCTTGGATGGATATTTATATTTATCAGGCCTTGAAGTCAAGCCAAGGAATTTGTACTCTCAATAGGATGGTTAAGAGAGAAGAACATTTGTAATAGGTGGGAGGGTGACAGTGTTAGATGCTTCAGAGTCATTTTGGGTGATGGGAACTGAGAAATACTCCAGGATGAGTTGATCAGGATGGCACTCATGATGTTCTAAGACGATGCTTCAGTGAGAGAAGAGGGTAGGAATCAGAAGATAGGCAAAGAGGATGTTTAAAATGAAGAGAGATATGAGGAGAATGGGGGCAGTGGCTTAGACTCTTCTTTATGAAGAAGAGGGTGGGTGCACACAGCATATACAGATTGTTTTTAAGACAGAGGACACCTGAGACTCTGATCGTTGAGAGGAAGAAGCCAGTAGAATAGAAGAGGTGCTAGAGAGGAGGGACCAACCAAGGAAGCAAAATACCAGAGAAGAAACATCCCTCCCCTTGAGACTTGTGAAAAGAAGTAGAATAAGAGGAAATTCCCTTATAATTTACTGTTTTCAATTAAAAAGTTGAAATGCCCTTCATAAAATGCACATGAAAAAGTAAAATATGAGACTGTTATCAGCCAGGAACACTCTAATTTAAACCAGCTTTAGAAATCTGTGGGTAATAAACTAGTGATTAAGTGTTTATTAAACTTTTATTGTTCACATGCCCTAAGCGTTTGGACTTCTGCCAATTCTCTGAAAAGAAAGACAAAATTATTTCAAAATGTTTACATTATATTAAATAGAAAACTTTGAGTATTAATCTGGACTTAACATCTTGTAACTTTTAGTCATCTTCAACCAAGCTGGTCACTACTATCTCTTATAATGAAAAAGGCGTGTGCCCAATTAAGTGGTTGAATATTGACTAAGCACCTATGATTTACAAGTACTGTGCTCAGTCCTGGTTTAGTGGCTGTCAGAAAAAAGGTGGAGGAACAGGGTGGAGAGCTGTGCCAGGATGGCCTGGAAAGCCAGAACTGTGATGAGCTGTCCAGACGCACAGCAAATATTTAAAGCCTAGAATCTCCGGCCCTTGAAACAGGAGGTTTTATAGCACAGTATATACAAAATATTTTATTATCAGTGGAGTAGTGGATATAATACTGAAGAAACATCCTCTGTCCATAGGAAGGAAGATCAAAAGAAAGAAATCCTTCTCTTTGCCTTGGCAATGCTTTCATTGTGCCAAAGATAAAGCAAGGGAGTCCTTTGACGAACTTTTTATTGGAGTCTGAGTTTAAATATGTGGCACATAAACAAATAACAATCTCCTCAGCTTAGACGCCTCATCAGTTTAAAATAGACCAATAATATCTTCTTGCCTGAAGACAGTTGGCTGGGCTGGATGCTATTTTTAAAGTCCACTTGAGCTCCAAGATTTCTATTTCTATGATAAAACCAGTCTGATGCATAGAAAATATAATGCATGTATTGTTCCTTTTCAAACAAATCCATTTTTCTCTTGAACACAGTTAGGGACAATTTACCGTGCTTTTTTGTTTTGGCAATTTAGGAAGGGTTTCCATGGTCTCTGTGGCCTCTTGCTCAGTTTTTCTGTGCATCAGCTTGACCATAAGATTATCTGAGGCCAACATTGTCACCTCTTTGGATGTATGTCTGCTGGGCATGCATTCTCCCTGGGGGCAGTAAAAATTGGTTTTGGGGGTGATGTAATCTTAGATAATACATTGGTTTGTAGGCCACCAAAGGGCCACGATACATAAACAGATATAAGGTATATCTGTGTTAATTAAATTTCATGGTGATGGTGTGGGGGAGAATTAGGGAAAAAAATGTAAAAATACTCAGAGGGGGAGCAATAATAAAATAAATGGAGAAACACTGCCCCGGGCAAAGAGTCCTGAGGGAGTGTAGGGGTATAGGATATTTTGGGTAAGACTTTAACCCATCAAATACAACAGTTTTTTTTTTTTTTTAAGTTTTAGAAGCCTATATTTAAAGTATATCTTCTGCCTTTCTTTCTAATCTACTACAGGACACATTTTGCAATGTTTTAAATTTAGACATTTTCAAATTTACTTTCTGTAAAGACCTTTCTTGTGACAAAAGGCATATCTTGAAAAACGACTGTCTCTTTTGAGGTCAGACTGTTCTGTGTGACAGTCTGGAAGAGAGGTCTTGCAGGAGGCAGTAGAAGGAGAGTCGTTGAGCACACAAAAGACATACGTTTAAATCCCAGATTTGCTTTGGATGAGCCTTGCAATAAGGGGCAAGCCGAGTAAAGCCACGGAGCCCCTGTTTCCTCATTTGTAGAACAAGGCTGCTAATGCTTCCTGTTGCAGTGTTCTAAAGGATTTGAGACAACTGATGTCAGGTGGCTGGCGCTGGCTGTTAGGTGGTAAGGCAAGGGGTAGAAGAGGCCAATAACTGGGTAGAAGAGGACAAGATGCCCAGTGGACCTATTTTGGCAAATTCCACAAACATCCTATTTGAGTTCCTGCTGCTGTTAAAAAAAAAAAAAAAAAAAAACTTCCACCCAGAATGTAGTCCCTGCACAGTTTAAATAAATTCAAAAGGACTGTCAGTAACTTTCAGAGTAAGATTTGGGCTTTGCATCAATGAAGAGACATCAGGACAAGCAGAGATACCATCAAGGAGCAGCATTTCGCCTGCGCCATAAAATCACCGTGATTTAGTCCTTCAATGAAACAAGGGGTTGTGCAGGCACAACAGCTGTGGTTTTATGAGGGGAAAATAAGCCAGAATTCCTTGTGGTGGGGCTGTTGCCACAAGGGGTCAGATCTGGATTATTGGTGGAGGCTGGCATATCCTACAGTGACACAAACACGATTGGAAGTCAAATAGCTTGAAATAACTTGCTTGTTTTAGGGGAGAATAGCTGAAGCAATAACAAACCTGACTAGCTCTGTTTAAGTAAGGGCTTCAGTGTTTTTGATCTGAGGTTGAGTTGAGTGTCTGGAGTGGGAACAGAAGAAGGAATACCATTATCTTTAAGCTTGCCCTGGTTGCTGGTTGCCCACTTAGCACATGTGAGCAGTTTAACTGTCACCATGAATAAGGGCTTTTTCCCCCCCAAGGTTATAAACAGAGATGCATAAATATTTTGGATCCATCAGCCTCCAAGTATTCTTCAGATGTTTTGAGTTCAACAAAACAGAATACACTGTGCTGAGTACATTCTCCCTTGCTTTTTGAGGATCACGTGTGATTTATAGGAAATGGAATCCATATGTTTCTGCTTCATTTACACTTAACTCATCAAAAGACTGTGTTGTAAAGCTATATGATGTCCAAGACGGCTTTTTGAGCTTGGTGTTTTTTAAAAATAAGCTGCTTAAAAGTTTTTGTTCCTTTAAAAGTTAGAGAGAGAAGAGAAAGATACCTAGGAAGGCCTGTTTTGCCGAGATGAAATAGATTTGAACACCAGGAAGTTCAATTTAAGCTGAAACTACAAACCGAAGAATTTCAAATGGGTCCAGAATTTGGAAGAAAACAAAGGTTCCTCTCCAGTCACTTTCCGAAGCATCTCCGATGAATGCAGAAAAGCAGCTGGCAACTCAGCAACCCCACTAAGGGAAGAGAGGGCTGTGAATGCACCATTAGTGACCCAGCTAACACATGTGCCCACTGCTGGAAGAGCTGTTATTCTCAGGCATCCTGAGAGCAGTCACTCTAGTCCAGATAAAGAGCTTTTTGCCCTATTTTAGCATGGAAATATCTGCGCTCCTGGTGTTTTCCCGGGGTTGTCCTGTCCTAGGCCAGCATTTCCTATTTGTTCTTCTGCCATCTGGCCCAAATAGCTGGCCACTAGACTGAATACTGTGTGTGCATTTGGGATGGTGTTTATTTATTGGACAATTTCTTTAGAGCAATATCTCGTTTAGCTCACAATAGGGCCAAGAAAGCATGCAGTATGTATAAAGGAAGAAATATGTTAACGAAGGACCCACAAGTTTGTAAGAAGCCAAATGTAAAAAAACTAAGTTTTCTTTCGCCATCTCAATATTTAGTCACTCTCATAGCAGCTCTTTAATCATTTTAGACATGCTTTATCATCTATATATGGCATCTTATGAAAGTTTTCAGGAGAAAAGCACCCAAATTAGAACTATTTAATGTGATAGTATAATTGAGATAACTATAAATCTCTGTAGAGGACTTATCTGCTCATCTCTAGAACAATATATAGTGTTCGATGTGAAACTTCATTATCCAGTGAGGTCTTTTAGATTGTGTGGACTGAAGTCATTTCAACAGAATTAATAGTCCTGTGAATTACTTATATATACCAAGTCAGTTATCTGGGGGTAAGGGGCAGGATTTTGGAGTCTTTTTTTTTTTTATGTGCAGTTTATTTTTATTTATTTATTTATTGACTGCGTTGGCTCTTTGTTGCTGCATGTGGGCTTTCTCTACTTGCAGCAATCGGGGGCTACTCTTTGCTGCAGTGCACAGATTTCTCATTCTGGTGGCTTCTCTTGTTGCGGAGCACCGGCTCTAGGTGCGTGGGCTTCAGTAGTAGTGGTACGCAGGCTTCAGTAGTTGCTGTGCACGGGCTCTAGACTGCAGGCTCCGTAGTTGTGGTGCATGGCGTTAGTTGCTCCACTCCACATTTGGAATCTTCCCAGACCAGGGATTGAACCCATGTCCCCTGCATTGGCAGGCGGATTCTTTTTTTTTTTTTTATACCATCTTTATTGGAGTATAATTGCTTTACAATGTTGTGTTAGTTTCTGCTGTATAACAAAGTGAATCAGCTATATGCATACATATATCTGCATATACCCACCCTCTTGCATCTCCGCCCACCCTCCCTATCCCACCCCTCCAGGCGGTCACAAAGCACCGAGCTGATCTCCCTGTGCTCTGCGGCTGCTTCCCACTAGCTAACTGTTTTACATTTGGTAGTGTATATATGTCCATGCCACTCTCTCACTTTGTCACAGCTTACCCTTCCCCCTCCCCATATCCTCAAGTCCATTCTCTAGTAGGTCTGTGTCTTTATTCCTATCCTACCCCTAGGTTCATCAGAAGCATTTTTTTTTTAGATTCCATATATATGTGTTAGCATATGGTATTTGTCTTTCTCTTTCTGACTTACTTCACTCTGTATGACAGACTCTAGGTCTATCCACCTCATTAGAAATAGCTCAATTTTGTTTCTTTTTATGGCTGAGTAATATTCCATTGTATATATGTGCCACATCTTCTTTATCCATTCATCCGATGATGGACACTTAGGTTGTTTCCATCTCCAGGCTATTGTGAATAGAGCTGCAATGAACATTTTGGTACATGTCTCTTTTTGAATTATGGTTTTCTCAGGGTATATGCCTAGTAGTGGGATTGCTGGGTGATCTGATCTTTATGATTTCTTTCCTTCTGCTAACTTTAAGATTTTTTTTTCTTCTTTCTCTAATTGCTTTAGATGTAAAGTTAGGTTGTTTATTTGAGATTTTTCTTGTTTCTTGTGGTAGGATCATATTGCTATAAACTTCCCTCTTAGAACAGCTTTTGCTGCATCCCATAGGTTTTGGGTCATCGTGTTTTCATTGTCATTTGTTTCTAGGTATTTTTTGATTTCCTCTCTGATTTCTTCAGTGATCTCTTAGTTATTTAGTAGTGTATTGTTTAGCCTCCATGTGTTTGTATTTTTTACAGTTTTTTTTTCCTGTAATTGATTTCTAATCTCATAGCGTTGTGGTCAGAAAAGATATTTGATATGAGTTCAATTTTCTTAAATTTACCAAGGTTTGTTTTGTGACCCAAGATATGGTCTATCCTGGAGAATATTTCATGAGCACTTGCGAAGAAAGTGTATTCTGTTGTTTTTAGATAGAATGTCCTATAAATATCAATTAAGTCCATATTGTTTAATGTGTCATTTAAAGCTTGTGTTTCCTTATTTATTTTCATTTTGGATGATCTGTCCACTGGTGACAGTGGGGTGTTGAAGTCCCCTACTATGATTGTGTTATTGTCGATTTCCTCTTTTATGGCTGTTAACATTTGCCTTATGTATTGAGGTGCTCCTATGTTGGGTGCATAAATATTTACAATTGTTATATCTTCTTCTTGGATTGATCCCTTGATCATTATGTAGTGTCCTTCTTTGTCTCTTGTAGTAGTCTTTATTTTACAGTCTATTTTGTCTGATATGAGAATTGCTACTCCAACTTTCTTTTGATTTCCATTTGCATGGAATATCTTTTTCCATCCCCTCACTTTCAGTCTGTATGTGTCCCTAGGTCTGAAGTGGGTCTCTTGTAGACAGCCTATATACAGGTCTTGTTTTTGTAACCATTCAGCCATTCTATGTCTTTTGGTGGTAGCATTTAATCCATTTGCATTTAAGGTAATTATCGAATGTATGTTCTTATTACCATTTTCTTAATTGTTTTGGGTTTGTTTTTTTAGGTCTTTCCCTTCTTTTGTGTTTCCCGCCTAGTGAAGTTCCTTTAGCATTTGTTGTAGAACTGGTTTTGTAGTGCTGAATTCTCTTAACTTTTGCTTGTCTGTAAACGTTTTAATTTCTCCATCAAATCTGAATGAGGTCCTTGCTGGGTAGAGTAATCTTGGTTATAGGTTTTTCCCTCTCATCACTTTAAATATGTCCTGCCACTCCCTTCTGGCTTGCAGAGTTTCTGCTGAAAGATCAACTGTTAAACTTATGGGGATTCCCTTGTATGTTATTTGTTGCTTTTCCCTTGCTGCTTTTAATATTTTTCCTTGTATTTAATTTTTGATAGTTTGATTAATATGTGTCTCAGCATGTTTCTCTTTGGGTTTATCCTGCATGGTACTCTCAGCCCTTCCTGGACTTGATTGACTATTTCCTTTAAGGACGTTTTTGACTATAATCTCTCCAAATATTTTCTCAGACCCTTTCTTTTTCTCTTCTTCTTCTGGGACCCCTATAATTCAAATGTTGGTGCATATAATGTTGTCACAGAGGTCTCTGAGACTGTTCTCAATTCCTTTCATTCTTTTTTCTTTATTCTGGCAGGCCGATTCTTAACCACTGTGCCACCAGGGAAGTCCAGGATTTTGGAATCTTGAAATTTAGAGTTGTTTCCCCTAATTCCTAGCCCTATAGAACACTTAATAAAATGTTTCTTAATTTCATCATCCAGTGCTAACTGCTGTTAGCATTTTAGTATATGTTCTTTCAGCTCATGCATGTGGGCATGTGCATGCATACACAGACACACACACACATTTTAATGAGATCATATTATTTATTCTGCTTTGTAGCTTCTCTTTTTCGTTTAGAAATATATTATGGACTTTTTCCTATGTTAATAAACTTTTTTACCTCATCAGGTTTAATACTTACAGAATTTTAAAAATAATGTTTTTAGGATTGTACTATGATTAGCTTAATATTTCAGAGTCTTTTAATATGTAGGGTTTTAAAAAATCTTTATTTTAGATACATTTTTAAATGTTGACCTTAGTTTTTAAAAATGTTTTATATATTTTAAGACACATTAGAAAATAAACTAATTATCTTCTGCATCTTGCATTTCATTATATTTTGGACCAACGCACACTTTGAGAACCATGGAGAATATCCATCTCCCTTTTTTAGAAGAGGCCAAGCTCTCCTATATAGATGATACTTTTTAAAGACCCTAGAAAATATCAATAGGACAATCAGTAATTTTTTTCTTCCTTAGGGAAAAAAAAAATGTTTCCACCCCATTCCATTGCCAAGAAGAGCCTTGTGACTTAAATTAATCTGCCTCCCTTTCTGTGATGTTTAGTCCACTGGTAAAACTCTCAGAGTCAACTTCAAAGAAAGTTGAGATCCATACCTATTTTGCTGTTTGTTTCTGAGTTTCTTCACCCCTTGTTTTGGAGTTTTCCAATCTGTTACTATAGAACTCAGTCCTGTCCCTTTTGTTGACAGGTTGCCAGGATACATCCTGGCAACAAAGGCTGGGGTTCCTGTTCCAGGCAGCCAGCCTCACATACTACATGAACTCTTGCAAGAGGGGATGTGAATCGTGGAGCTCCCAGCTATTCTGCTCCTGTTTCCACCAGCTCCCTCATTGAGGGGTTCAGCAGGTCATGACAAAAGCCAAAATAGAAAGATGAAGAACAAATGTTACAAGGTGAGTCTCCCAGAAGGTGTTCTTTCTTGGTTGTCTGTCTCAAATCTTACCTTTCAACTAACAATAATCTTGATCTCTTCCACTTCCTTCTCACCACTATGTGGTAATATTTCCTTGCTATAGAAAAGGAATCCAAAGAAAATTAACCAATTCTTAAGTTAAAAAAACCCCTCAAATACTACTAAACAAATGAACAAATATCGTTTTACTTCATTGGATGATTCTGACAATAATTGAACTATGGATTAAATGTTTTAATGGCTAAAATAATCAAATTCCATTTAAAGGGATGATTTTTAAAATTTTCTTAAGAAAAGTTGATAAACTATATTTTTAACATAAATTCAGAATTATATGTTTATAAGCCAGATTATCCATGAAAGAAAAGGGGTGATAAAGGCTATAGTTACTCAGTTGACTTGGTAGTTTTTTTTAATTGAGATAAAATTCACATGGAGTGAAATGTAACTGACCTTAAGTTTAAATTCAAGTTCCTAAAAAAACACTGAATTTGATATATATATACAACCATGTAAACCATCACCTTAATCAAGACATAGGACATTTCTATCACTCAGAAAGTTTCCTCGCATCCCTTCCAGTCAGTCTCCCCTCCATAGGCAACCACTGTTCTGATTTCTATTCCTAGAGAATAATTTGGCTGTTCATGAATTCTATATGAGTAGAATCATACAGTATGCATTCTTGTATCTGACTTCATTGGCTCAGCAGAATGTTTTTGAGATTGTTCCTGTTGCTGTGTATATAAGTAGTTCAATTCCTTTTATAGGTGAGTATTAATGCAGTACAAAATTATTCCACATCTGTTTTATCTATTTTCCTATTGATTGATATTTGGTTTGTTTTCAGTTTGGGTCTCCTATAACTAAAGCTGATCTAAACATTCTTGCACAAGTCTTTTGGTGGACATATGTTTTCATTTATCTTGGGTTCAGACCTAGGACTAAAACTGATGGATGATAGGGTAGACATATGTTTATCTTTATAAGGAGCATGAAATGATATGTCACTGTGGTTATAATTTGCATTTCCTTCATGACTAATGAAGTTAAGCATTTTTACACAAGCTTGTTGGAGATTTGCATCTCTTTTTTGTTAAGTATCTATTCATATTTCTTGCTCGTTTTAAATGTGTTTTTCTTTTTATATCATCTTTATTGATACATAATTCACATACAATAAAATGCACACATTTTAAGTACACAGTCTGATGAGTTTCAACAAGTGATTACATCCATTTTACCACCAACGATAAAATATAAGAATATGTCCATTAACTTTGTATTTCATTCTCCACCCACCTATCCACCAAGTAATCACTGATCTACTTTCTGTCACAGATTAGTTTTGCCTGTTTAGAATTTCATATAAATGAAATAATTCAGTATATTCTCTTTTGCATATGATTTCTTTTATTCAGTATAATATGTTTGAAAGAGATCTATGTCATTGTGTGTAATTTGTTCATTTTTATTGTGAAGTAATATTCTGTTGTATGAATGTGCCATAATTGGTTTATCCATTTACCTGTTAATGTATATTTATGTTGTTTCCAGTTTTTCACTGTTAAGAGCTGTTATGAACATTTGTTTTATATTCTATTTGTGGACATATATTTTCATTTCTCTAGGATAATTATTTAGGGACAAAATGTCCATGTCATTAGGTAGGTATATTTTTAACTTTATGAGAAATTGTCCGATGGTTCTCCAGAGTGGTTGTAATGTTTCACATGCCCACCAGGCATATATGGGAGTTTTGGTTTTTTCACATCCTAACACTTTGTATTGGCAATTTTTAAAATTTTAGACATCCTAGTGTGTGTACAGTGGTATCTCTGTGGTTTTAATTTGCATTTTCCTGACGAACAACAACTAATGATATATACTATTGTTTCATGAGCTTATTGATATTTTATACATTTTCTGTTGTGAATAATCTATTCAAAGCTTTTGGCTGAATTAGGCAACCCATATTGGGTTGCTTGCCATATATGTGTCATATATATGTATTGAAAACATTTCTTCCCAATCTGTGGCTTATCTTTTAATTTTCTTAATGGTATTTTTTAAAGAGTAGAAGTTTCTAATTTATATGAAATAAAATTTTAACTTCTTTTTCTTTTATGTTTAGTGCTTTTTGTGATTTGTCTAAGAAATCTTTGAAAATATTGAGGTCATAAAGTATTTTCCTATACTTTCTTCTAGAAGCTTTATAGTTTTAATTTTTATATGTAGTTCTATGATCCACCTCGAGGTAATTTTTGTGTTTGGTGACAGTAGATGGTTGATATTCATTTTTCCACTACATGAATCCAGTGGTTCCACCATCATTTGTTTAAAAGATTTTCCTCGTGCTATTGAATTGTCTTGGCATCTTTGTCAAAAAAGAATTGATCTCATATGTGAATCAGCCATATTTCTGGACTCTATTCCACTACATTAATCTATTTATTTGTCTTTATTGGCATCATTAATTTTTAATAAGCCAGCTCATCTTGGCTTGCATGTAATGAAACAAATATTCAAAACAGATATACAAGTTGAGTCCTTCCATGACTTCTTGCCAGTGGAACCATGCACAAGTGTTTGAATCAGGTTGGGCATTCTGTCTTGTATGTTGTCCAAATCTTTACCTAGGCAGTAATCTGATTTTAAGCAATTCTGTAATAAGCAAAAGCCAAAAATATACATTTATAAATTTAATCAAGAATGATAATCCCAGTAAAAGGGATGCATTTTTCAAGCCCATTTACACAGAATGTACCTTGAACTTAATTTTCATTCGTTCAATAATTTATTGAGTTTCTACTATATTCCAGACACTGTTCTAGACAAGGAAAGTGGGACTAAAATATTTCTTTGTTCATAATTTCTATAAGGAAACAATACTTATAATCTCTACTCTATTGCCTGTTTAACAGTGTATGTCTCACAATTACAGAGAAAAGAAACCCTATGCCTGATAAAATAAGCATCAGATTAAAAGTTTTTATGCATTCCTATGAATTGACAGAAAATTATCAGCACTCAAATGTTTAATAAGGAAAAACATTTCCTCAGTCTTTCCAAGTTTGCTATCACCATCATAAATATCCATTTCTTCTGAGCCTGAGAATGTAAGCTATCATTTCTGTCAGTTGCATTTTCCAATTTGTTTTAGAAATTGAATCTTATATATTATTTCTAAGAGAACTTTGTTCACAAACTGAACCTTAATACGGCTGTTTCTTCTCCAGATCTATATAATTTAAATGAAAATTATGTTATTCTAATATATATATTTTTTAATTTTTTAATTTAATTTTATTCATTTTTTATACAGCAGGTTCTTTTTAGTCATCAATTTTATACACATCAGTGTATACATGTCAATTCCAATCACTCAATTCATCACACCACCATCCCCACACCCCGTGGTTTTCCCCCGTTTGTGTCCATACATTTGTTCTCTACATCTGTATCTCAACTTCTGCCCTGCAAACCGGTTAATCTGTACCTTTTTTCTAGGTTCCACACACATGTGTTAATATACGATATTTGTTTTTCTCTTTCTGACTTACTTCACTCTGTATGACAGTCTCTAGATACATCCACGTCTCAACAAATGACCCAATTTCGTTCCTTTTTATGGCTGAGTAATATTCCATTGTGTATATGTACCACAACTTCTTTATCCATTCGTCTGTCGATGGGCATTTTGGTTGCTTCCATGACCTGGCTATTGTAAATAATGCTGCAATGAACATTGGGGTGCATGTGTCTTTTTGAATTATGGTTTTCTCTGGGTATATGCCCAGTAGTGGGATTGCTGGATCATGGTAATTCTATTTTTACCTTTTTAAGGAACCTCCATACTGTTCTCCATAGTGGCTGTATCAATTTACATTCCCACCAACAGTGCAAGAGTGTTCCCTTTTCTCCACACCCTCTCCAGCATTTGTTGTTTGTAGATTTTCTGATGATGCCCATTCTAACTGGTGAGAGGTGATACCTCATTGTAGTTTTAATTTGCATTTCTCTAATAATTAGTGATGTTGAGCAGCTTTTCATGTGCTTCTTTCCCACCTGTATGTGTTCTTTGGAGAAATGTCTATTTAGGTCTTCTGCCCATTTTTGGATTGGGTTGTTTGTTTCTTTAATATTGAGCTGCATGAGGTGTTTATATATTTTGGAGATTAATCCTTTATCCGTTGATTTGCTTGTAAATATTTTCTCCCATTCTGAGGGTTATCTATTCATCTTGTTTATGTTTTCCTTTGCTGTGCAAAAGCTTTGAAGTTTCATTAGGTCCCATTTGTTTATTTTTGTTTTTATTTCCATTACTCTAGGAGCTGGGTCAAAAAGGATCTTGCTGTGATTTATGTCATAGAGTGTTCTGCCTATGTTTTCCTCTAAGAGTTTTATAGTGTCCAGTCTTACATTTAGGTCTTGAATCCATTTTGAGTTTATTATTGTAGGGAGTGTTCTAATTTCATTCTTTTACATGTAGCTGTCCAGTTTTCCCAGCACCACTTATTGAAGAGACTATCTTTTCTCCATCGTATATCCTTGCCTCATTTGTCATAGATTGATTTCTAATCTCATAGTATTCTGGTCAGAAAAGATGCTTGATATGATTTCAATTTTCTTAAATTTACTGAGGCTTGATTTGTGACCCAAGATGTGATCTATCCTGGAGAATGTTCCGTGCGCACTTGAGAAGAAAGTGTAATCTGCTGTTTTTGGATGGAATGTCCTATAAATATCAATTAAATCTATCTGGTCTATTGTGTCATTTAAAGCTTCTGTTTCCTTATTTATTTTCATTTTGGATGATCTGTCCATTGGTGTAAGTGAGGTGTTAAAGTCCCCCACTATTATTGTGTTACTGTCAATTTGCTCTTTTATAGCTGTTAGTAGTTGCCTTATGTATTGAGGTGCTCCTATGTTGGGTGCATATATATTTATAATTGTTATATCTTCTTCTTGGATTGATCAAGGGATCAATGTTGATCATTATGTAGTGTCCTTCCTTGTCTCTTGTAACATTTTTTATTTTAAAGTCTATTTTATTGGATATGAGTATTGCTACTCCAGCTTTCTTTTGATTTCCATTTGCATGGAATATCTTTTTCCATCCCCTCACTTTCAGTCTGTATGTGTCCCTAGGTCTGAAGTGGGTCTTTTGTAGACAGCATATATATGGATCTTGTTTTTGAATCCATTCAGCAAGCCTGTGTCTTTTGGTTGGAACACTTAATCCATTCTCATTTAAGGTATGTTCCTATGACCATTTTCTTAATTGTTTGGGTTTTGTTTTTGTAGGTCCTTTTCTTCTCTTGTGTTTCCCAGTTAAGGAAGCTCCTTTAGCATTTGTTTTAGAGCTGGTTTGGTGGTGCTGAATTCTCTTAGCTTTTGCTTGTTTGTAAAGCTTTTGATTTCTCCATCAACTCTGAATGAGATCCTTGACGGGTAGAGTAATCTTGGTTGTAGGTTCTTCCCTTTCATCACTTTAAGTATATCATGACACTCCCTTCTGGCTTGTAGAGTTTCTGCTGAGAAATCAGCTGTTAACCTTATGGGAGTTCCCTTGTATGTTATTTGTCATTTTTCCCTTGCTGCTTTCAATAATTTTTCTTTGTCTTTATTTTTTGCCAATTTGATTACTATGTGTCTTGACATGTTTCTCCTTGGGTTTATCCTGTATGGGACTCTCTGTGCTTCCTGGACTTGGGTGGTTATTTCCTTTCCCATGTTAAGGAAGTTTTCAACTATAATCTCTGCAAATATTTTCTCGGGTCCTTTCTCTCTCTCCTCTCCTTCTGGGACTCCTATAATGCGAATGTTGTTGCGTTTAGTGTTGTCCCAGAGGTCTCTTAGGCTGTCTTCATTTCTTTTCATTCTTTTTTCTTTATTCTGTTCCACAGCAGTGAATTCCACCATTCTGTCTTCCAGGTCACTTATCCGTTCTTCTGCCTCAGTTATTCTGCTATTGATTCCTTCTAGTGTAGTTTTCATTTCAGTTATTGTATTGTTCATCTCTGTTTGTTTGTTCTTTAATTCTTCTAGGTCTTTGTTAAACATTTCTTGCATCTTCTCGATCTTTGCCTCCATTCTTTTTCCAAGGTCCTGGATCATCTTCACTATCATTATTCTGAATTCTTTTTCTGGAAGGTTGCCTATCTCCACTTCATTTAGTTGTTTTTCTGGGATCTTATCTTGTTCCTTCATCTGGTACATAGCCCTCTGCCTTTTCATCTTGCCTATCTTTCTGTGGATGTGGTTTTTCATCCACAGGCTGCAGGATTGTAGTTCTTCTTGCTTCTGCTGTCTGCCCTCTGGTGGATGAGGCTATCTAAGAGGCTTTTGTAGATTTTCTGATAAATATTATTATTTTAAGTAATTTCCCCAAACTCTCTGGTGAATGAAACATTTTCAGGAGTATATGCAATTCAGGAAATAAGTTGTGAGTGGTGAAGAATGTGAATGATTCCAGAGCACCCTTCCTGAGGCAGCAGTGGAGATTCCCATGGAGTCTTAAAAACATAGAGAAAACTTTTCTAAATATTACAGTATACAAGTACAGCAGGAGGCACACACAGTGTTGGGGGTAACAGGAAAGGAAAATGTAAAGGAGGCAAGTTGCTAACAGTTCAAAAGTGATGACAAACTGCAAATAGAATTTCCACAGTGCAGTGCAACCAAACATTTATTTCAGAGAAGCCTCTAAAAGGAGGCTAATGGAGTTCTCTGCAAACAAAATTTTGTAGGATTCTGGTTGCGCTGAGTGCTATTTAGTAGATTCACATTGATTAATAGTTGGATGTTTCACTGTTAAAATAAAATGGAGTATCATTTGTATGCTCTAATTCAGGGGTTAGGAAACTTTTCCTATAAATGGCCACATAGTAAATAATTTAGCCCTCGTAGGCAAAAGCAGTCAAGACAAATACATAAATGAACAAGCATGGCTCTGTTCCAGTAAAACCTGATTTACAAAAAGAGGTGGACGGCTGGCCAGGTTTGACCAGTGAGCCCTAGTTTGCCGACACTTGTTCTAATCTTCAAGGAATTCTGATAAAATATCTTCCAAAATTATACATTGACAGTTAAAGAACTGTGGCCTCAAAACTGTTCTTCCTCAGAGTGCCCGGTACTTTGGGGGGCTCTCTTCAGAAGAAATATGACTTCAAAGGAGAATTAAACTTTGAAAGTAATATGCATTCAAAATGCATGTGGTCAAGAAAGACAATATATGAATAGCTCAGCTCAGGAAAACCTAACTGTGTGTTTTTCCTTCCGTTTTCTACCTAGTCATACAGCACCCAATACATGTGTCTACCTAATCATAAGGCTACCTCTGGTGTACTTGTCTAGATCTGTTCTTGGGGGGGAGCTCTATGCCGTAGATGCTCGTTGCTCATTACTTGATGAGCAGTCTTTACCATAAGGTACAGGGCTTGGTCCAAGCCAATGACTGGATTCTCTTTTCTCTTAGATTTGGTAAATAGACAGTCTTCCTTCAGTATTCTTGGGCGTTTGGATCCAGGACCTCCTGTGGGAACCAAAATTAATGGATGCTCAAGTCCCTTATACAAAATGGTGTAGTATTTGCATATGACCTATGCACATCCTCCAGTACACTTTTAAATCCTCTCTAGATTACTTGTAATACCTAATACAAAGTAAATGCTATGTAAATAGCTGTAAATACAATATAAGTAATATGTAAATAGTTCCCAGTGTATGGCAAATTCAAGTTTTTTTTTTTTAACTTTCTGGACATTTAAAAAATATTTTCGATCTGATGTTAGTTGATTCTGCAGATGCAAAACCCACAGATATGAGTGATGTACTATAGTTATGCTTCTAAATATAGAATGGTAATCCCTTTTTTAAAAATTATTGGAATATAGTTTATTTACAATGTGTTAGTTTCAAGTGTACAGCAAAGTGATTCAGTTATACATATACAAATATTTATTCTTTTTCAAATTCTTTACCCATATAGGTTATTACAGAATATTGAGTAGAGTTCCCTGTGCTATACAGTAGGTCCTTGCTGGTTATCTATCTATATATAGTAGGTGTATATGTTAATCCCAAGCTCCTAGTTTATTCCTCACCCCACCCCAGCGTTTCCTCTTTGGTAACCGTGACTTTGTTTTCGAAATCTGTTAATTTGTTTCTGTTTTATAAATAAGTGCATTTATATCATTTTTAAAAATTAGATTCCACATATGAGTGATATATTTGTCTTTCTCTGTCTGACATACTTCACTTAGTATGATAATCACTAGGTCCATCCATGTTGCTGCAAATGGCATTGTTTCATTCTTTTTTATGTCTGAGTAATATTCCGTTGTATATATGTACCACATTCGCTTTATCCATTCATCTGTCAATAGTCATTTAGGTTGCTTGCATGTCTTGACTATTGTAAATAGTGCTGCTATGAACATTGGGGTGCACGTATCTTTTCAAAGCATGGTTTTCTCCAGATGTGTTGGGATTGCTGTATCATATGGTAACTCTATTTTTAGTTTTTTAAGGAACCTGCATACTGTTCTCTATAGTGGTTGTACCAGTTTACATTCCCACCAACGGTGTAGGTGGGGTCCATTTTCTCCACACCCTCTCCAGCATTTATTGTTTGTAGACTATTTGATGATGGCCATTCTGACCAGGGTGATGTGGTACCTCATTGTAGTTTTGTTTTGCATTTCTCTGATAATTAGTGATGTCGAGCATCTTTTCATGTGTTTTTTGGCCATCGTATGTCTTCTTTGGAGAAATGTCTATTTAGATCTTCTGCCCATTTTTTGATTGGGTTGTTTGTTTTTTTGATATTGAGCTGCATGAACTGTTTGTATATTTTGGAGATTAAATCCTTTCAGTCACTTCATTTGCAAATATTTTCTCCCGTTCTGTTGGTTGTCTTTCCATTTTGTTTGTTATTTCCTTTGCTGTTCAAAAGCTTTTAATTTCATTAGGTCCCATTTGTTTATTTTTGTTTTAATTTTCATTACTCTAGAAGGTGGATCCAAAAAGATATTGCTGCAGATTACTAATCCCTTGAGTTAATATTGTTAGGAATATTAAACAAGGGTTAGATGGTCAGATATTCCTAAGACTTGAGAAAATACCACAAAACTAGCTTTTAATCCTTTCTTTCCAAAAGTCCTTTTCTGGTTTTATTCATCTATTTAATTAATGAGCTTGATTCTTGTTTAAAAATTTAGGTTAAAATTAAGCTAATCTTACTCAGCTCATTCAACATTCAACATATTTTGTCAGTGCCTACAACGTGCCTGGCACTGGACTAGGTGCTGGGCATCTAACTATGTAGAAAACAAATGAGCCCCTAATGTTCATGGAGGTTACACCCAAGTGAAGGAAAAGAATACTACACAAGTAAACAAACAAACAAGGTAAAAACATGCTGTAAGAGCTGTGAAGAAAATAAACAGCCTTGTCATAACTGTGCACATAACTGTGATAGTGGTGGTGGCAGTGGTACATGTGTATGTTCATGTGTGTGCATGTGTGCACACCTGTTTCTGTATGTTGCATGTGTGTGTGTGTTTCTGTGTGTGTGTGTTTTAGGAAGAAATTATTTGAGAAAGAGTAGTCAGGAAGGGTCTGTCTGTTTGAGTCAATGATATTTTAACAGAGATCTGGAAAATGAAATGAGAAAGCTATGCAAAGACGGGGAAGATTCTAGGCAGTGGCAAGAGCATGTGCAAAGCTCCTTTTCAGTCTCTCCCCTAACCTACCCCAGAGTGAGAACGAGTTTGGTTTATTTGAGGAACCAAAAGGTGAACATGGGTGAAGCACAGTACAGGTGGGAGAGAGTAAAGGGAGACCAAAGCAGAGGCTTAGGGACACACCAGGTTGCAGAAGTTCAAGAGTTTGGATTTTATTTTGAGAATAGTGCAACAACCACGGAACATTTAGTCAGGGGAGGTATAGGATTTGTTTTATAACTTAAGTAGGTGAATATGACTGCTCTGAAAAAAGAAGGATTAGGCAGTGGGAGTGGTTATTCACCCACTATGCCTGAAACAGCATGTGGATGGCGAGGCCATCCATTCACCTGCGTGGCAGTAAACTTAAGAGGGCAGGCAAAACATCACAAGAAGTTTTCCAACATCACTGGAAGAATGGAGACAGGTGTGAAAGAATATGAGAAAGGAGAGGCATTAAGATGCAAAAAGCAAAAAAGACAGGAGAGGAGAAAGTGAGCAGAAAGAAAATATAAGAAAATGACTAGTGTAAAATAAAATGTTTACTTTTCTGTGAAATCATTAAAATGCACTTACACAGGGATAAAAAATACTAAATCTTTTTTTTTAGAGTGTCTACTAGTCCCTTTTACCTTTTCTCTTGATCTCCTCTCCAAACCCCACATCTCCCATGCAAGCCCACAAGAAGATCAAGAACTTAGTTAGAGAGCTGGGCAAAGGAAGGCATCCTCATGATCATCTCACCTGCCTTCACTATCAGTATGACTTCTCTTAAGTCAAAAGATGTGGTCAAAGTTTATTTTAGTATAATTACTGTGAAATAAACAAAGAACAAAGTGAAAAGTATTGAGGATTGGAGATAGAAGAAATACACGGTTGGAGAAAGACTCAGAATTCAATGTTTAGCCAACAATTGTCCTTATTAGTACCATCTGACCTAGTTACAATCCAGCATATCATTACCAAATACATGCTAGATGGACTGGAATCTTGGCATGGATTCACTGCCAAATGAAGATTTTGACAATGATTATCAGTCTGTTCTCTTGACCTAGAAGGAATATGGAGAGAAATGTATAGAGGTGTGTGTGTGTGTGTGTGTGTGCAATTAGAAGCAGAGTGCTCACCAAAGTGATAATAAATATAACTAATAAGATTCCAGCCTCTTGCCAAGTGTATATATTCATTGAAAGGATGGAAATACATATAGTTTGTGAAAAATTATTTATATTGTAGCTCTTTTTAAAGTCAGAAATGTGTAGTAATTAGTTTTCATATTATTTGAATCACTTCAAGGCATTTTCTCTCAAAAATACCAAATGATTGTGCAATATTAAAATAAGATAAATCTTGGATTGCTTTATCTGTTCAGTTCCAAATGAACCATATTATATATGAAACACATAACATTTCAATCAACAAAAATTAAAATCACATTTTCCTCTTAGCCTATTTCCTATGTCAAATACCATGTCAAGTGGAGTTTAATTATTTTAACTATTGGGGTGGTTATGGGTAACAAGAAGTTTCCAAATAAACTTTTCAACAGAGACTCTTAGGAAATGCTTACTGATAAGTAGCACAGGAACACTGTTCTAGCTGTAATTACTGAAATGGACACTATCGATTGTGTGACTAAATAAAATAGGTTAGGTTTTGATTCACCAACAACTTAATAACATATAGTGTAACTGAATCTATTTCAATCTTAATTTTGTAACTGGAATTTTATAATTAATCTAGAGAGATAAAAATTTGTAGCCTAAAATTGTGTCATCCTTCCATATGATATTTACAAGACAGATTTAAAATCTATACATTTTCAAATAGTGATTTCATAATGTCTTACGATAGTTCAGCTTATTCTATTTCTCCCATATAATTGTGATATTATAAGATTCTGGTATTCAAAAAATTAGAAAACTAGAAAAACTATGAACAAATAGTTACAACACTTAAATGGAAGCTTCAGAAGACAACTGTGAGAAAAGAACAGTGAACAGAAAAAGTGAAAACAAGAAATTTATAAAGCCCACTGAAAGTAAATGTGGACTTACTAAGTGCATCTCATCTGCGCCCTCCCACTCTGGGATCCAGAATAATGAAATAATTCTCAAGATAGAGAGGAAGGAAAAGCTTTTTTAGTCACCTTAGGAGTTAATTGTCATATATGTCTTTTAGTGGAGTAGCCTTTGCAGATGGGACTTCTGGGCCTAAAAGGACAGGAAAGGTAAAGGAGGAGAATGAAAGGAAGAGGACGCTCACAATGACTCTTGTTGGTGTCCCATGGACCTTGGCTGATGGCATTCTCTGAAAAGTTCACCTGGAGGCTAGGATAACCACAAACCTTTACAGAAAAACTACAAAGGAAAAGAGCTCTGCTAGACCCTAGGCTTGGTCCATCTGTCCTATATGAAGATAGTAGAATCACATAATTCAAATAATGCCATAGTAATAGTACAGTAGTTGCATCCATGAAGGAAAGGCCAAGACCATCACTGAAGCACTGGTATTATTGAGAATCTGATTGCTTTTTTTCAAAAAAGACTTCTTACTTTGATAAAAAGATATGCCTCTGTTTCTTTAAGTGACTAGAATAGGATTCTTTTTATTTGTAGTGACACACAATCCTAACAGATACATAAGTGAAGTAAACGTGCTGTAATAGCCTATTAACTCATAGATGGAAGGGTTGGATTATTTGGAAATATCTCTAATGGTGGTCGTGGTAATGGGAACTCAAAAATTATGTCCAAAATATCTGTTCCAGGCTCCACTGCCAGAGGCAGCATTCTGGGCTGAATGAATTATTAAGTAAATCCAGCTCCAGCCAGGCCTTCTTAGTGGACTCAAGTGTACTTAGGGCATTTATTATAAGGATACATGTGCATGGAAACACAGGATAATCAACAGCCAGGCCTAAGGAAGCTCAAGAACTACCTGTTCCAGGGGAATTCCTGGCCAAAGAGTTGAGTGGACTCTGTTCTCCAGGCCAAACACCAAAATAATGAATAGGTAATTTTTATAAAACCTTCAGAATTCTTGAGGGAAATCAAAGGAATTTTCAACCAAGTTCTTTTTATTTCTGCTGATTATTCAGTGTTAATAATCAGGTATTGTCCCCATTGGCTTTTCAGCTCTATACTCATTAGGTCTCTTTCTTGAATTGTTTCAAAAGCCTGAGTAAAACTAGAGACCCGACCCTGCTTTCCCGTTTAGGAGAGGTGAAGAAAGAGCCCTATCCACAATCAAGCTCTGCAAGCCTGACTCGGTCACTGCTTTTCCACCTGTGAGGTGGCCTGCTTCCTCTTTTATATTTGACATTACAAACATTAGTAACATCTGAATATAATTTCTCATTTCTTATTTGGAACATTGTGACAAGCTTCTTCCATTCTCTAATAGAATTATCACAAATCTCCAGGAGTGCAGATATTCTCTAGAAATAGTGCAAGATATAAAGACTAAAGAACATTGTATCTCTTCTGCACCCAGGCAGCAGTGACAGCCCCTCATGGTTGCTCACCTGAGTGTTCCAACATGGACCTGTTCCCATGCTCTACCCTGTTTCACCCACAGTCACTCCATCTCCTTTTCTATCTTCTTTTTTTTTTTTTAATTTTTAAAAATTGAAGTGTAGTTGATTTACAATGTTGTGTTAGTTTCAGGTGTACAGCAAGGTGATTTGCGTGTGTGTGTGTGTGTGTGTGTATATATATATATATACACATAAATATATATACACACATATATATGTACAAAAGTATATATATTCTTTTTCAGATACTTTTCCATTAGGTTATTACAAGATACTGAATATAGTTCTTTGTACTATGCAGTAGGTCCTTATTGTTTATCTATTTTATATAGAGTAGTTTATATCTGTTAATCCCAAACTCCTAATTTATCCACCATCTCCCTCCCCAGCTTTCCCCTTTGGTAACCATAAGTTTGTTTTCTATATCTGTGGGTCTATTTCTGTTTTGTAAATAAGTTCATTTGTATCATTTTTTTGTAGAATCCACATGCAAGTGATATCATATGATATTTGTCTTCGTCTGACTTACTTCACTTAGTATGATAATCTCTAGGTCCATCCATGTTGCTGCAAATGGCATTATTTCATTCTTTTTATGGCTGAGTAATATTCCATTGTATATATATTCCACATCTCCTTTTTTATTTTATTTTATTTTATTTTTATTAATTTTTATTGGAGTATGGTTGCTTTACAATGTTGTGTTAGCCTCCACTGCACAACAAAATGAATCAGCCATACACATACAGATGTCCCCTCCCTTTTGGACTTCCTTCCCATTTAGGTTACCACAGTGCATTAGGTAGAGTTCCCTGTGCTATACAGTATGTTCCCATCAGTTGTCTGTTTTATACATAGTATCAATAATGTATATGTGTCAATCCCAGTCTCCCAATTCCTCCCACCCCACCTCTTTCCCCCTTGGTATCCATACAATTGTTCTCTATGTCTTTGTCTCTGTTTCTGCTTTGCAAATAAAATCATCTGTACCATTTTTCTAGATTCTACATATATGCATTATTATACACTATTAGCTTTTCTCTTTCTGACGTACTTCACTCTGTATGACAGTCTGTAGGTCCATCCACTTCTCTACAAATGACCCAATTTTGTTTCTTTTTATGGCTGAGTAATATTCCATTGTATATATGTACCACATCTTCTTTATCCATTCATCTGTCTGTGGACATTTAGGTTTCTTCCATGCCTGGCTATTGTAAATAATGCTGCTATGATCACTGGGGTGCACATATCTTTTCAAATTAGAGTTTTCTCTGGGTATATGCTCAGGAGTGGTATTTCAGGATCCTATGATAACTCATTTTTATTTTTTTAGAGAACCTCCATACTGTTCTCCACAGTGGCTGCACCAATATACATTCCCACCAATGGTGTAGGAGGGTTCCCTTTTCTCCACACCCGCTTTAACATTTATTATTTGTGCTCTTTTTGATGATGGCCATTCTTATTTGTGTGAGGTGATACCTCATTGTAGTTTTGATTTGCATTGCTCTAATAATTTGTGATGTTGAGCATCTTTTCATGTGCCTTTTGGCCATCTGTGTATGTCTTCTTTGGAGAAATATTTAGCTCTTCTACATAGTCTGTCTTCTTCTTAGGCATAATTTATTTGTTGTGATGTTTCATGCTGCTGTTCTTCAGCTTCACAGCTCTTTCTCAGTGTCCTTTCTTCTTTAGCAACCATTGCTGTTATCTTTTCCAAGAGAGGAATTGTGATTGAACCAGTTCATCTCTTCATATCCAGCCATGTCATAGACTACTGGTGAGCCTATGATGGATAGCCCTTGTCCAATGCCCAAGTTCTGACACAATCAGCTTGGGTTGGGGATCAGGAGTTGAATAATATGCTACATAACATGACCACCCAGGGCCACATATCCGGTGAGGGGGTGGGGCAGATTTCCTTAGCAGGGGCTGAGTATGACAACACCATAATTATAATATTTCATACTGCTTTGATCTGATAATTTTTAAAAATGTACTCATATTTCCCATAACTTTTCAGTATTTTTTTTCCTTTTCAGGACTACAGGTTGGATTGTCTTTTAATGAAATATGAATAAAATGTTATTTGAATTAGCTGCAGAATGAAAATTTTGGAATTCATCAGAATATTTTTAAAAAGGAAGAATAATTTTAAAAATCTATAGTTAGTCTTCTAATTACATTTTTCAGCCTGCAGGATTATTTATGAAAATATGGGGCAGAAGACCTATTAGAACCATATAATAACAATTATGATATCATACTTACTACCTACCAGACAGTGTGCTAAGCATTTTATCTTACTTTTAATCCTCATAATAACTCTGCAAGGTATTATCATCCTACCAAACATAAGGTGAAATTGAGGCACAGAGAGGTTACATATCCCAAGATTCTGTAGCTGATAGACATTTTGGAGCAAGTGTTTAAAATAGACCTGAGTTTATTGCAAAAGTACTTTAAAGTGGAGATTAACAGAGTATTACTGGGTTCTTGGTGTAAGCTACTTTTTCTGCTTTTACTTAGCAAATTAGACTGTACCAATGTATTTGAGAGCTTGCTTTAACTTGGACTCTATTTCCCAGATGTGTTAGTGAAATCTTGATTACGATTTTAATGACCTGAGCCCATGACACACAGAAAGAGGCATGGGAATTGAGTTAGCATCCAAAGGGAAGATGCTGTTGTAAATAAACTCTTTCATTCTTGAAGCTCTGTCTAAATGCAGCAAAATTCTACAGCAGAAGTTCACTTTCTAGTCCAGAAGTATTTGTCAAGATTTTTAGCAAAAATGTTTAGACATATGTCAGCTACTAGTAACATAAGATGGGGCATGGAGCTAACTGCCTGAAGCAACATTAAACAGAATTTCAGAATTGGAAGGAGCATACAAGTCTGGCTCTGTGTAGTATACATAGTCTCAAGAAGTTAGGTACAAATTGCATTTAATAAATCAGAGGGATCTATTTTCCTACTAAAAGTTTACTTGCAGAGTAGACTCTGCAATGGATCCTTTTAGGAAATCAAAGAACTTCCTTTGCCTAGTCTTTAAATGTTAAATGTTGATGTTCTCCAGATTTCCTCACTCATGATCTTTTTTCAGTTGTATGTTATATATAAGAAACTCTATAAAAGTTCCCCATTTCCTATAGGGAAATCAAAATTCTTGAGATTAGTTATAAGGCTTTTCATAATTTGTTCCCAGTATACCTTCCCAATTACTTATATAAGTTATTCACCATTCTTTGCCCTTTCTCACTTTACCCACTACCCACCTTACTGCCCATCTACACACACGCACACACACACAAAACCACTCACATCCATCTACAAACTCATATATACACATCCATTTACATACTCATATCCATCTACACACTCACACCCACACACCCGTATACATACACACTCACACTCTTCCACTCACACCTATTCACACCCCCCAATCACTGATACCCATGTACATATACACATTCACTTACATCCATACACATACCACATCTAACAATTCACACCTCTATCCATACACTCATATTACACCCATCCACTCACAGTCATGTACATACCCACACCTATCCACTCACCATTTACACACTCACATATACATACACTCACACTCATACACATACATTGATATATATACCTATAATCTCACCCATCTGCCTTCCCATTTGCTCAAAGTAATCCTTATGTCAAAGTGGCATATTCTGATTCCTACAATTCTAAATAGGAAATGACTCTACAAAATGGAAATGTGTTTTCAGCTCAGACTCGAAACTGGAAGTAACCTTTTCCACCCAGGAAGGGTTTAAACATCCACCTCCAATTGTTAGAGAAGGCTGACTGAGGTCCTGAGGACAGAGTCAAAAGGAGAGAAGGAAAATATTATGCATGCAGCACTTTGACAAGAAATATAGTCAGTTAACGAAGAGCAGAATGTATTAAAGTCAAGTTTCTGAAGATAATAGTCAATAAAGACTCTACCAGTTGTAAATATGCAGATACAGAAACAAAGAATACAGTCAAAGAGGACAGGGGAGAGCAAGCTTGAAGTGTGTACAGGAAAGACACATAGACCACACAGAGAATGCAAAATCTGAAGGATTATTTCTTCAGCCACACTGGTTGAGGATTCTCACAAGAGCTAGAGAGAGATACTGGAACCCATTCTATAATGTTATGTGAATATTTATGTTTTTGTTACTATAGAGTAAATTGAATTATAATTCTCATTGTAGAGGGCTGACTGGGGCTTCTCAGCAAGGCCCCTGGGATGGAGTCACCCTCGTGGGGTTTCCAATGGAGACTAGAACTGGGTGACCCTGAGCTGACTATTAAGATTCTGGGTCACAGGGGTGCCAAAACTAGTTGAGCAACATTTTTGCAGAAGGCTCCATTCACAATGCTGACATCTTTCTTTTGGTGTGTTTTAGTCTTCTATTACTGCCTTAGCAAAATACCATAAAACAAGAAGCTTAAAAGAACCCCATTATTTTATCATTCTGTAAGTCCATAACTCCATTATGTTATCATTCTATAAGTCAGAAGTCCAACATGGGTATCCTGGGGTAAAATCAAGGTGTCAGCAGACTGTGTCCCTTTTTGCAGACCCTGTGTTTGTTTCCTTGTCCTTCCCAGCTTCTAGAGCCACCCACATTGCTTGCACACAGCCTCTTCCCTCCACTTCTTTTAAAGTCAGCAATGGCTACTTGAATCCCTTTTTCCTTCAGTTGTCCCATCTCTTTCACTAGATGGGGGAACGTTTCTCTACTTTTGAGAACTCATGTGATTAGTCTGGGCCCGTCACTTCTCATCTTGCTTTCTCCAGAATATAATGGAGTTGAAATATAAGACACACTTTTCTAGTGGTGAGCTGGTCTGTGTCTTCAGAGCAAATTAGCAGTGAGGTCAACCACAGGTTGCCGCATTCTTCACTCCCTTGCAGATGGCACCTTGTTCTTAATGTGTTGGGTTGTCCTTCTAGACTTAAAGTGGATACAGACAGACAATGGGAACAATGAAACAAAGACAAAGAGAGCACAGGCAGTGGGAGAAAAAAAAAAGCCTGCGGAAAACACAAGAAACAGTAAAAAAAACAGCATTCACAGAATTGATTTTAAATTGAATTCTTCCAATCAAATACTCCAATCTTTCCAATCCTAGGTGTGACTTAAAAAATACACACAGATCTTCCTTTTGTTTATTAAAGGAAAAGAGAACAAAGCAGTTGATACTCTCACTGACTTCCTTGCTATTTGACACTTACTGGGCATGGGGTGGAAGGAGGTTTTCAGTAAACTTTAAACCATAAAAAATTTAAACTACAAACTAAGAACGTTTGCAAATAAAGAGCTGTCACCACATTTTATGTTTGGCCTGGGCTCTGGGGACCTGGAGAATGAACAAGTTTCTCCTAGACACCAAGAGACTCCTTTTAGTGGTTTTCTCCAGCAGGGGATAGCCTTTGTAAGATTTCCTGAGCAATGACAGGTTGTAGTGGAGGATTCTAACCATCGACAAGTTCAAACCATCTGGCCTGTGAAAGAGTTCCTTGTTCACAAAATTCAGAGATGTTGAATGAATGACAATAGCTTTTTAATGACTTATTTACATAGGAGGATGAGAGATGTGGGGAGGAGAGCAACAGAAAGCCCCTGTTCAGAAACACCCTTCAGCTGGTGGGCGTACCCAAAAGACCAAGACTCCAGGGTCACCACCAGAGAAGACATGCTAAACGTATCAGGAAGTAAGAGCCACATTCATTTACACATAACAGAAACCCAGCCTTGCCTTTTGGGCTCCATCCTGGTTTTGACTTTCTTCCCAGGGACTTTCCTCAGAAACAGCTTTGTGTGGAAAGAGCATTATTAACAAAAGGTGTTGATGTCTGTAATGAATGGTAATGATGATCAGTTTAAGTGTTAACCAGGCTTTGGGAGGCACCGACCTCCTGGAGCTGGGTAGAGCTAAGGCACAACTTTGAGGCTCTTGTAGGACAAGTGGGTGATGTGGTTAAAAAAGGTTCCTTCAGAATACAGTGAGGCCCATTTGTCTTATGCCAATCTATCTTGGCCAAGAAGATCCCATCAAGGGCAGCTATATTTTTCATTGTGTTTGTTTCAACCTGGAGGCACTAGTCTAGTAACTGCACTTCTGACACTAATGCTCTGTGGCTTGGAAGTCTTTGCCAAAGATATTGCACTGAGTTAGCTCTCTGAGACAGTAAATCAAGAGTGTGAAGACGGTGGGAACTCTGTGCAAGCATATCACATAATGGGAACTGGTAAACAATGAATCTATTTGTAGTTCTTTTTAAAATTTAATACTGAAACAAGGGTATCTGTAGTTTTTTCCCCCATTATTTTTTATCATAATACATCAAATTTAGACACTTAATGGATATTGGATATCTCATTCTTTATGAGAAGGAATTACTGTACTGTGCTGTTCTTATACATTTTCAGTTTAAACGAACATAGATGATACTTGAGAAAATGGTCAGCTTGGCAGAAAGAAAAAGTTCACCAAATTCTATAATCCCTGCAAGGAAGCATAAGTCTCTTAGGAAGTATTTCCAGCCCAAATCTTGGAAATGTAACAATAGTCTATATTATTAATAGCTTATTTATGGTTCTTTTTATTGACTGGTTCTTTCTTAATCTAATAACTTAAGATATCCAACATTCTTCACTTGGGAAATCATTTAATGGTAAATCAAGGGCCACTGACTAAAGCAGAAGAGTAGCTCTTATTATATCAATGGATAACTAAATAATTATGGGAATGCTTCCAAAAAGTTCAGATGGTTTCCAAAACACATTTCTTGCCTGTTTATATTTTTCTTTTTCCTTTCGTTCTTCCTTTTTTTTTTTTTTTTTTTCCTTCTATCATCTCTCCTGTGGCTGATCTAAACACAGGCTGCTTGATTTTTTTTTTTTCCTTCTGAAATTAGGTTCATCATTTCCTATGACCCTTTAATAATGTATGAAAATTCTTTCTCAGGTCACTGGTTCTTTTCTTTTTGCCTTGGATATTTCTCTCCTTCCTTGAACCAAGTATTTCATCCTGACTCAACTTTCATTAGGAAGTTTCCCTTCTGAGTTTTTACCAGTGAGTATGTCATGTTTTTAGTAGTTGTCTCCCAGAGAAAAGACTTCAACTGTGTTCTCAGTTTTCCGAGGGCAAGTGCTCCTTATAGTGATTTCAAATATTTAACTGAGGAGAAAAATGGAGGAAAAGGGCATTTTAAAGCTAGAATCACAAAACGGTCACAAACTCAATTGAGTGAGAATCAAGCATGACTTTTTATTTTATTTTATTTTATTTTCTGCAGTATGCGGGCCTCTCACTGTTGCGGCCTCTCCCGTTGCAGAGCACAGGCTCCGGACGCACCGGCTCAGCGGCCATGGCTCACGGGCCCAGCCGCTCTGCGGCATGTGGGATCTTCCCGGACCGGGACACGAACCCGTGTCCCCTGCATTGGCAGGCGGACTCTCAACTGCTACGCCAGCAGGGAAGCCCCAAACATGAATTTTGAATTGAACAAGGGGCTGATGAGAAACTTTGTAAGAGTGAAGATTGGCTGTCTTATCTATAGGTTCAGCCCTTACTCAGTATCCCAGCTTATGTTTGATGTTGCCACATTGGAAGATGGGCTCTAGGCCTGATCTTCCAATTTTTCAAAAGAAACCAAAAATCCCAATTTTGTGTGACATCTCTCAATTTTAAAATAATGGCAACTAATTCAAACATTTTTAACTCTATGCAGGCCAAAAGGGGCATATCTCTGAGCCAGGTCTGGCTTATGAAACATTTCTTTAAAGTCTTGAAAAAGAGCTATTGGAATAGAGTTATTTTATTGGAATCGAACTATCCCAGATGTCAGAAAATATGGCATGTAGATTTGTTTGTTATTCAATGGCTGACTCTCCCAGTTTTTTGTCTATCCTTTGAATTTCTATACATTATAGGCCTCTAATGCGACTGTCCTGGTGGTTTCCATAACCAGTTCTCCATCACTCCAAATGTCAATATTACAATTACACAGTCATACCTGTGTGGCATTTATGACTCTTGCGTACTCTGTGATTTGGATACTCAATATAGAGTGAAAATTACAGGCTCGGTCTAATAATAGCTTTCATAGGGTGATATTATGAGCCTTAACATAAAATGCCCTTGCAGAAGGCTCTACTTAGAAGCATAAAGAGTGCATTTCTCCCATTTTTGGTTTTCATAGCTTTCCTAACACCATAGACTCTTATGTCTACACCTGACAATTAGATGGAATAAAAGTGAAAGAACTTATATCTTGGTTTAAAATTCTTCACAGTGAAGGAGAGACAAGGAAGGGGAAATTTTTCATTAGCTATTCAAAATCAGCCTGGGAATGTCAGTATGGACACCCAGATTCCCTAGAAGTCATGCCTCAGGCTAAATGGCTTTTCTGAAAGTGTTTCCATTTTTTACCTTTCAAACACTGCTCCTGTCTTTCCCAAGTCCTACCACCTCCAGTTCCCAGTTGCTCTTTTGTCTACACATATCAGAATTACTGAGGACTGCAAATGCCACTGGCCCAGGAGGTACCCAGAAGGGAGTGAGAGAACCAACCAGGGTGACTGGACCAGCTCCCCTCAGCACTTCCTGGTCATCTCTGATCTATGAATGGGATTGCCTTACTCTGACTCCCTCTGTGGCTGCAGTGGCCTTATGGCTGGGAAGTCAGTACAGGAAGAGTATCATATAAAAGTAAGAAGAATATGAATATGCCTAAAATGGCAGGTTTCCCCTTATGATATAATTCAGTTGATCACAATGGAAGAGCAACATTTTCTAGCTCTTGAAGGCTCATGATGGTGTAAACATTATAAAGATATGTTTTCAGTGGTCTGAATGAGTTGAGGGTTGAATATTAAGCATCATATTATTTTCTAAGATGCTATGAAATAATTCATTTAAGTTTATTGCAATAGTAAGGTAATATGCAGCTTGAATATCACAGATTTGTATTGCTTATATTCTGAGAGTGACTGTATCAGTCAAGAGACAGAAACCATACCAGTTGTTTAAACAGAGAGAATATAAAGAGTTGTTAACCAGGAATGAAGTTGTTACCTAGGTAACTAGCAAAGTAAAAAGAGAGAACTATTGTATAAGGGAGGTGGCAGCTACCATTCCTAGGGCTGAAGTATCAGAGGGAAGAGGTTTGAATTATTACGACTTAGCAACTTAGAAGAAGCACCCTATGGAGCTAAAAATCCGATTTCCAAAGAGGAAGAACAGACTGGCTGATGGTGCTGTCTGCTGGGGGAGGGGAAATCAATCTGATTTGCAAATGTTGTAAAAACTGTAAACTGGTTTCAGCTACTGCTACAGGAAAGAACTGCTTTTGCTGAGATAAAGAAGTATTGCTGGGGTGATACTCACAAGAACCGAAAGCAGGCAGGAAACGCTTTAAAAAGACACAAGTCTTCTCTCTCCTCTAACCTCACATTTTCCCCCCATTACCAGTATTGGTAAATCATAATGCAAGGCTGGCTGGCAAAGCAGAAATGAGGTGTGCAGAGTCTCAGTGCCAGCATCACAAAGATGGATATAGGAAAGAGTATGGAATACAGAGACAATGCATTAATAACTGGCACAACAATGATGCCTCCTAGCTTTTTCAAAATCTCATGAAAAAAATAAGATTGTATCCTTCTGAAGCAAAATGTCAATTAATTTTTTTCTTAAAAAAAAAATTCCAGGAAAGGAGGTATTGTGAATCAGTTTCTTAAGAACCATTGGCTTAGTACTTAAAGTTTCAAGCTTTTTTATTTCTGATTTTTAGGGAAAAGTATATATTTAATAAGTCAATTTTGCCTAATAAAACCTCTCAATTTTTTTCCTCATCAAAAAACGGTCCTGAAATTTGAAATGTCACTAATAGAATTCATTTTATGCCTAGATAATGACAACTATTCAACTATAACTCAGTGTTAGGTTTTCATGTGAGTAAAAGACTCTTATAAAAATTGGCTAAAATACAAATAAACATTTATTTCTCTTATGTAAATAAGGCCCAAGGAAGGCACTCCAGAGCTTCTATGATGGCTCTAATATTATCAGGGACCAAAGTTCATCAACATCTCTACTCTGTCATGTCAAGGGTTACACAAATATAATCTGACCCAAGATGGCTGCTAGAGCTCCAGCCATCAGTTATCAGTATGAAGGAAGGGCAGAGGAGCAGGTTGTGTCCCCTACTTTTCAATAGGAGCTTTTACAAGTGCCACATAATATTTCCACTAGCTACAAAGAAACCTGTAGGTTTTTGTCTGGGAAATCATGTGCCCAGCTAGAAAGTGGGGGTCTGTTAACTTGAGAGAATTTACACAGAGTAACTATTGGTAGGGAACTAGCTGTCTCTGCCAGACTCTGGGAGGGATATTACCTAATCAATCATAATTCTTAGTGTAAAAGAGTCTATCGGCTCTTTTCTGAAAGCAAGATTTCATTGGTAAGGAAGACTGGAGTGTATATGAGGGTACCAGGCAGGGGAGGCTACTGAATGGGGTGGATGGAGGATATTGAAGACAAACCTCCTCTATTTTATAGTTTTACTCAGAGCCAGCATAAGTCCCAACTCCACCTTTCTTATTTATTCATTTGTCCATTTAAAGAATTTGGATTCTATACTAACAGAGAAAAGGTCATGTATCCATGTTTATTTTGTTTCAAAGAGCTAAATTATTTTTCAAAAGACTTCATCACACTTCTGCTTGTGTTCTTTCCCCTCTCTTTTAGAGAAACACCTCCTAATGCTAAGATGGGTTTTGGATTTTCATGGTTATTATATTCATCTTTGTGAGTTTGTCCCTCCCTTCCCATGAACACCAAAGGGCATGGAAAAATGGCATCATATTGATAAAACGTGATACCTTCCAAGACATTCTTTAAACAGTCTATTTGCAAATGTGGTCAAAATGAATCATTCAGGCCAGTTGGAGTGAACATTTCTCCATGGATGCTTGGGGTGAAACTGGCTGGCTTTGCAAAGTGGTTCTCTTTATAAACTAGCAGCATTGCTTTACGATGTATCTGGGTGACAGGCCAAATTCTTAAGTGATTTAAGTATAAGTGTTTAGTATTTTCCAGCACTCTCACTTTTAGAACTAACTTATAGGATAGAGCAGCTGACTATGCTGTGCCTTGTCACATTGCCTTAGCAGAATCACTGGCAGAAACATCATAAATTTCTCCAGTTCCCCAAAATTTCACTCGCTTCCAGCTACCTCATCTTCCATACATTGATACATTTAATCACAATAAGACAATTTTCAGGAGGACACTGGAGGAAGAAAGAGGATGATTAAAAAAGAAAAGATGAAGATGCAATGGGAATTTTATGATGCTTTGTCATTTTTGCTGCAGAGAAAATATTTGTAGTGCACAAGCACCTGCATGCATAAAGATCCATCCCTAATCAAAATAGTGACAGGGCTGCAAACTGAATGCCATCTGACCTCTTTGGGAAGCCTTCACTTTCACCCTGCAGCCAATTCCCCTCACCCGCCACCTGCAGCTAGTAGTATAGATTTTTGTTAAGGATATTGGTGAGATCAGGAAAGGATTATGTATTGCATACCACACAGGGAAAAACTTCATCTAGAAAACCATTCACAGCAAAATAAAATGATCCCTATTGCTTAAGGAAAAACACTGTCTTCAGTAACCTCAGTTTCTCACCTGCTTTTTCCATCTTGGAGATTTCTCTTCTTCTGTGCCCTATTCCCCTCCTCCCTTTCACCTCTTCCTTCTTCTAAAAGGGAACATAAAAGCAGGTGAGAACTTAGTTACCTTCCCATGGGGTATATGAATCATACATTAAAACAGGGATAATAAACTTAAGAGAAGAAGCTCTGCTGGTGGAATTTTAGGCAGAATGAATAATGGAAAGAGTTGAGCATTGGAGCCAAAGAGAGCAGGAATTGATTCCCAGTTCTGTCATTTAGAAACTGACTGTCTTGGGCAAGTTACTTGTCTTTTCTGAGTCACAGTTTCTTCATTTGTAAAAAGAAAATAATAATACCTGCGTCATAATCATTTGAGAATTAAATGAAATTATGTAAATAAAAATTACAATATCTGATGCATAGCTGGCACTCAGTAAATATTAGTTCTCTTACTTTATGATTAGGGAGATGCAGGAGGTGTTGGAGCAAGTCATTGGGCTTTCTCAGAATTCTCATCTCCAGGGAGCAGTGTGAGGAGGGGGTCAGACTGCAAGCAAGTCTAGGGAAATAAGCTCACTTGATAGCATTGATTTTTCCAATCTGTCTCCTTAAGTACTTTTGCTGTCTGCAACTTCCTGGTATCAAGGAAAATGGGAAACTGAACCAGGAGATCCTTGGTGAACAAGAAATCAGAACCAAAAAAGCAGAGTGGTTTGGAGGATTATTTCAGTCATGTGCTGTTTAAAACCTGATGAAATAATTTTACTGGATTCTTTGTGTTCTCTAGAGCCATTTTCTCTTTGGCTGGTGATGATCAAGTGATAAATTTTGTTTCTTCAAGCTTCATTTTCTGTGTTGGTCATTCTGTTTGGGGCCAACACATTCTTTTGTCACATGTGTTAATATCACTGTCTTAGGATCTGTCAAAATGAAGAATAACTTCCTTTTCTGTGCCAGACCTGATTTGATAGCCTTAATTGCAAAGATTTAGACCTTTCTTGGCACCAAAATACGGGAACTGGGTGCATATCTCACAATTCTTTTTGTCCCTTATCAACCGCAATGCCCAAACAGTGTTTTGATATTACCAGCACGGCTGTCCTTGCTGTGCCTGAAGCCGTGTCTGCTGTGGTCTGCAGGGTCCAACCTCAGATCAGGTGCTGCTCCCTCTGTGAATAGGAGCCTCTAATCCAGAGTGAGGTCATCCTTCAGGAAATGAAGAAGGTCCTAGGACTTTTGAAAATTATCTTTCTTGAGGTAGATTGTAGACCTGGGATAAAACTGACTCATGCCTTTACCCAAGGTAAAAACTCCTTTGGCTTCTGACCATAATGAGATCTTATCAGCCCTTTCTTCTGGTTTAATAAAATTGTTGGCCATGTTTTTTACAAAAGGTAATTTGAAGATAGATAGATAGATAATATCTATATAGAGATATATCTATAGAAAACAAGAACGTGAACACAATAGCTATAAAAAGAGCATCAAGTGAAGTCTGAGCATCTTCATCCCAGGAAAGATGTACAGATATACTACCAGGAAGAGTATAGCCCTGGGTTGCATCCTTGGCTTGACAGTTATGGCCACAATTTAATAATACTCCAGTCCCATGATGAAGAAGAGTGGATACCTGGTAGGTTACAAGAAGATTACATCTCTCTGATGGTTTCCCTGATAATCCTCCTATTCACTATTGAATTACTTCTTCTGCCGGTTCTTAACCCTAGGCCCATGGACACTCAAAAATTCTAGCATATTACTATAGCTCAAGTAAAAGATAAATCACAACTAAAAATATTTGATAAATTATTTCAATAAAATTAGTTTCACTTGTACTAGTAAGAATTTTATTTTTTGCTTTTAAAATTATTATTCTGGGAAGAAGTCCCTAGGCTTCAAAGAACTGACAAAGGAATCCATGGCACTAAAAAGAATCCCTAAGGTAGTGGAAGGAGGTCTTTTTACATGATCTGCAGTTTCATTAATCTAATTTTCAGAGACCTTGGTTCTCTCCTGCATGATCTCACCACCATGCCTCTTGGTTTGTGCCATATATGTCTGTGATGTGCTATTAATGTCCATCTTCCTTTGGGCAGAACACTACTTTCAACACAGTAACAGTGCAATTCATAATGGAAATTTTTTTGTATTTATTTCAATGTTTACTGAACAAATCCTAAGTACTAGTTACTATGCTAGCCAAAAAGGATACTAGGTCAAAAGAAAAAATCACTGTTCTTTATCAACTTAAAATCTAAGTGTGTGTGTGTGTGTGTGTGTGTGTTTGTATGTGGTAACTTCTTGATTTATGTTTCCCCTGCAGATCTTGGAGGCATCTGAGGTTTCATGGGGACTTTCCAACATTCCAGACTGCTGCCCTGCAATGAAGCTCTGAGTCACTGTCTTTGGGTCTAAGGTACTGGCTACAATGTGGAACCCCAGAACAGCCAACCTGACTAACCTTCTCTCTAAGCAGAAGCCCAAAATATGTCTGGCCTGAAATCAGAGCAAGCACTAGAGAAAGACTTCTTTGTTAATGGAAAGAGGAAAGGAGAAAAGGGTTTCCAACACGTTGCAACAGTCTTTCCACCATTCTAAAGAGCCTACCTTCCTTATAAACGAAGCTGTTCTATCTAGTGCATGCCATTCTAGCTTTTTGCCAGAAATAGAGCATGTCAATCCTGGTGAAAAAATAAAGACGGACCCTCAGAAAAATAGACCTGGAACTGTAATACTCCTAAAACGGTCCAGTAGGAGGATTATGTCGGAAAGTCAGCCCAGCCCCCCTGTGATCCCATCCCGCAGGCCCGGGTTCCAGGTGTGCCATATCTGTGGCCGAGAATTTGGGTCCCAATCGCTTGGCATTCACAAGCCCCAGTGCTTGGAGAAGTGGCGTACTGAAAACAGCAAGTTGCCCAAGCACCTGAGGAGGCCAGAACCTTCCAAACCACTGCCTCTCAGTGGAAGTGGATCCTACAATCTTCAGGCAGCATTCCAGAGTTCCCAGGCTCAGCTGCTGCCCTGTGAATCCTGTGGTCACAAGTTCTTGCCAGATCGGCTTCTTGTTCATCAAAGAAGCTGCAAGCCGAAGGGTGAGGGGCCCAGGGCACCAAACCCCAACAGTTCTGATAATCTTGCTGCTCTCAAGAAAGCTTCTGGTGGCATCCCAACCCGACCAAGGGCTCTCATCTGCTACGTTTGTGGTAGGGAATTTGGCACTCTGTCCCTTCCTATACATCAGCCCAAATGCCTGGAAAAGTGGAAAATAGAAAATGACCAGCTCCCCAGGGAGTTCTGCCAGCCACTACCGCGGAAGCCTCAGCCCCTTCCAACTGGACAGTCCAACCAAGAGGGGCCGAGTCGAGCTCAGCTCGTACCCTGCCCAAATTGTAGCCAGACCTTTGCCCCTGACAGCTTTCTGGTACACCAGAGAAGTTGTACAGCTCAACTTAGTGGGCCAAAAGTTCAGGATTTGACATTATGGAGTAAAGGTGGCCTCAAAGAGTCCACTAATTCCAAGCAGCAAAGGAACATGGCAGTACCCACTGTGACTGATAAGGTAATTCGTGCCACATGATATGCACTGGGTGGGTCTGGGGGGTACATTCTGCCTCCAGGGGAATGAGAGAAAAATGTCCCCAGAATCAGCTCCCTCAACTCCTAGGATGGTTTCTTTCAATGCCTTATTTCTGCCTCAGTACAGCCTAACTTGACCTCCTGTCAGACTCCAGGGCTATATCTCTGTTGGCAAAGTAGACATAAAAACACCCTTGCCTGGTGGATTCATAGTCCTCTTCCATTCTGCTGCCTAAAAGAGAGATGGACTTCTTTCTTCCTTGATCCCTCATACTAATAATCCTTGGGAGAGACTGTTATTTGAAAATGAGTCAGTAATGCTGTGTCTACATTGCAGAGATATAATTCCCATTCCAACAGCCAATATTTATTACTGGTTTATTTTAGTCATCTACCTTAGGAATTCATTTTTGGCAATGCTGGTTATACTGAGTTTATCGTACTAAAATAAAATCTGTGTCAAAAACCCCAGATGACTTTAGCATAATTAAACACTGGAGCACTTGCAGAAATAAACATACTCTAAAATGCAGCATGTTTTCTTTTAACAATTATATGGTTGTAGTACCTGGGGAATTAACCCCAGTGCAGACCCAAAGCCAACTATGTGTGTTCATGGATCTAGGAAGTGCTCAGTTTCCGCTGCTGCTCTGTACCCTGTGTTTGGGTCAGACACCAGGCCATGACTTGGGCAGTTGTAAATAACCATGACCCCAGGGATCCCCAACCTGTATGGTGAAATGTTGTTGGGCCTTCACCTGAAATTTCATCATCAACCAGGACTGGGGAAGGATGCAAGATAGAGTGTGGTCCATGTGTTTTGTCCTTCCAGGAAGCCAGGGAAGTGGTTGTGCTGCCAGGTGTCACACCTTACAGAGCATCAAGTCGTGAGAAATAGGAGGTGGTCAAAGTCTTTTCTCTGTGACTTGCTACTTGAAATGTCCCACCTGCAGGGGTTCTTTAAATGAACTGTTCTCAGGAAACTAAGGTTACCCAAGCTATTGCAAAAATTAAACCAGAGGGATTGGGGGATGGGTAGCCATACTTCATTTTTTTCTTCGTTACTTCTTTTATTGAATTATTTTGGCAAATGTCGGGTACTTTTTCCTAACTTCTATGTTTAAAATGAAATCTTTAAATGAGATCTTTCACTTACTGGTTTAGAAGGTTCCAAGGCAGTGATCCTAAAGCTAAAGAGTCAGACTAATGGGCATATTTTCCGATGAACTTGAAAAAGAACAGCTAGTTTCTTTGCCGAATGAAAACCCGAACTCATAAGTGTGGCATGGGCTTCAGGCTGGTCTCATAAACATGAACTGTTTTTCTCATCTTCTGGCTGTTGCTTTTCTTCCAAAACGTGTGGGGTCTGGATTAAGTGAGCAAAAGAATCCATGTCTTAGAGCCACAAATCTGAAACTAGTGTTCTGACTTTCAGCCCTGTTTCCTGATTGTATGCATTTGCTTTAAGTGTTCTCATTACAGATCTCAAGATAGGAAAGAGTGTGGTCAGAATTCTCGTGCTTGTTGCTGTAACACATACTTTGTGCTCCCAAGAGTGGAGCCAGCAGGCTGAGCATAGCATGTTCTCACTCAGTCACGACTGCTGAGAGAGGCTGGCCTGGGCCCCCGGCTTCACAAGAGGACACCCCTGACTCACTCAGTCATCTGGAGGGAAGAATGTCAGGAGAGGCCAGTGAGGGCTGTTGGTGACTTGCGCTTTTAGATCAGAGTAGAAGGAATCCTTTGGAACAGGGGCATCTAGAGGACACAGCTCTGTCAGAGTATGACCAACTCTGAAAAGGTGCGTGTCAGTGAGAAACTGGCACCCACTGCCATCAGATGTGTGCTGGCCCTTTTGGGGACCACACAGGCTTTAGTGGAGGGCATAGAAATGTCATCCAACACAGGGTCCCTTTAGCTGCCAGATTTGGAGCAAGCTTGGGTTCATTAAAATGGAGAAAACTCCTAGTCTTCTGAGAGGCATAAGATCTCTTGAACCAACAGACTTTATCCCTTCCCTTGAAAAGACATTTGCCACTGCATTGTGCTTTCAGCAGAAAGCCTCTCCTGGGTGGTGTAGTTTTCGCTATTGGTTGCATTTTGACCCTGTCTATTGTTGTTTTTCTATCTTTGTATCATTTAAGATTTAGATAGTGCAGTGAATCATTCATTTCCATAAAGATCACTGCCTTGTGCATTATTAGATTTCAGAATTTCATCTGCCTGTGGCGGCCAGCTTTTGGCTGACTGTGAGACACATGCATTGTTTTTTCAGTTCAGATGTTTGCTTCCTCTCTTCTCATGTCAATCAGAACAATTTCCCTCTAGAATCCTTGATCTGACTTCAGATTAGAATCAGCAATCTTGCCCAGTGTTCTCAGGGGGCTCAATCTTGTGGTGAACTCAGGTGAGAAAAATATTTTCAGAATCATGATCACATAACTTGGAAACAACTCATTGCAGTTGGGTAACAGTGACTGTTTCGCTGGCAGAGTGGATTACCCTCCGCTCGGAATGTTCCTCCTACATAGATTGGCTCAGTTCTCTGATGACACAGATGCTCCTGTTACCCGTCAATCAAATCTAAACAAACAAACGCTGCTAAGACGATCCTCCTCCAAGTCTCGATGGGCATTCTGTGCCAGCTCTGCTTTGCCCTCTCACCACTGAATGGGCTTGAATTGTTCCATTGCTTCTCATCCAAAATGTAGGGCTGAATTCACTCTCTCTGATCTCACAGTGAAGTTGTGAAGGATCCCAAGCAGCATGTAAGAGGAATAAAACCCTTGATGCGGAATTTTATTTAAAAGGACCTAGAGTCTGTCATACAGAGTGAAGTAAGTCAGAAAGAGAAAAACAAATACCGTATGCTAACACATATATACGGAATTTAAAATAAATAAATAAATAATAAATGGTTCTGAAGAACCTAGGGGCAGGACAGGAATGAAGATGCAGATGTAGAGAGAATGGACTTGAGGACATGGGGAAGGGGAAGGGGAAGCTGGGATGAAGTGAGACAGTGGCATGGACATATATACACTACCAAATGTAAACTAGATGGCTAGTGGGAAGCAGCCGCATAGCACAGGGAGATCAGCTCGGTGCTTTGTGACCACCTAGAGGGGTGTGATAGGGAGGGTGGGAGGGAGACACAAGAGGGAGGAGATATGGAGATATATGTATACATATAGCTGATTCACTTTGTTATACAGCAGAAACTAACACACCATTGTAAAGCAATTATACTCAAATAAAGATGTTTAAAAATAAATAACAAATAAAAGGTGTGACTGCCTGGGGTGTTGCTCTCCCATTATATGGTGTCAGAGCAAAATCAAACTCCCCTTTTTTCCTCTGAAAGAAGGAAAGCCTGAACAAGCAATATCCAATTTAGCAAGATTTTAAATGTAGTGTTAATTCCAGGTGAAATTTGATGCATAATATGGAAAACTATAGATTATCATTTTAAATTTTAATATTGCACTTATTTAATGCAACCCTTTGATGTCTGTCTTAGCAAGCAATGGTCTAAGTAATGCTAGAAGTATACAAGAATAGAGGTCACTATTGCCTCTTATTTTAATATGAGTGAATACATTTTAATATTTACATTTAATATTTGGGGAAAATTTCCCTTTTCTATAAGCTGATAGTATTTCATTCTTTGACTTAAGGCCTTTCTGGCTAATTGGAACACAGATTGACAGAGTTAATTAAATATAACTACAACCTAAAATGAAGCATTTGTTTAATTACCTTTTATTAGTTACATAATGCTTAGGGTTATTTTCTTAGTATTTTTCTGGTAACATGTGAAACACTGTTTCTAAAAACCCTATACTATATTACAAAATAGGCACTAGTTTTCTTTAGGGAATGTCTTTTTTTTTTTTAATAAAAAATTGTCTCTCTGGATGTAGTTTTAAGCTACCTTTGGCATCCTTGATGCTCAGGTTTGAACTAAAATCCCATCAGACACATCTCTAGCATCGGGTGCTGCCATCTGGTGTTTTCTTTTAATGTAATGTCTTCTACACTTAAAAATATTGTTACCTTTCTCTTTGTGTTACCTTCATATTTGAGAACGTGCCCTTATAATACAAACTCAAATTATTTAGGGCTACAGTTATATATTTGGTTTAATATCATCAGTGCTGTTCCATAGCTAAATATCTCATTCTCTAAAGGCAAACCTGTCAGTGGGAAGGTCACAATCAGAAAGACTCAGCAGGGTAGGATGGATGTTCTCACATTGTCAAGTGTTGTGTGTGTGTGTGTGTGTGTGTGTGTGTCAGGTAAAAAGTATTTGGAGTTTATTAGGAGGAATGGAATAAAGGGAAGTAACTTTTATTAAATATCTTTATGATCAGTACTTCATATACATATTCTCATTTTAATCCTCATAATATTACTATATGACAGATATTACTTCCCTACTTTCCAGGTGGGGAAACTGACATTAAGCAAGTAGCCCAAAGTCACACAGTGGGCTCAGAAATGGTGTCAGAGCCAGATCTGTCTAATTCCAAAGAACAATACCTTTTTATGTCACTAAAGAGAGAGGCATATGTGTGGTACAAAAGGGTATGGCTATGCTGCCAGGCTTATAAGTGTTAATTAAGCAGGACAAAGAGGACAGAAGTTTGTTCATTCAATAAATATTTATTGTTAGGCATTGGACTAAGTACTAAATATAGAGTCATAAAGAAGGTAGACACAGTCCTTGATCTCCTGGAGTTTTTAGTCTTATGGAGGAAATGATAGGAAATAAATAAAAATAAATATAAACATTCAAATTGTAATGTGACAGTGTCTAATGGTGGGAGGTGGACATTTAGGTTCTTGGTTAGAGACAACCTCATGACATTTCAGCTGAGACATGAAAGGTATGAAAGCATTAGCCAATAGTCAGGATGTGAGGGGATGGGAACGACAGGAGGAGGAGACATGCTGGCTAAAGGTAGCATGTATGAAGGCCTTGAGGTAAGAGAGATCTTAAAATGGAACTAAAAAGTCCACATGTGGCCAGAGTGTGATGAAGGGAGGGGGTAGGCACACAAGATAAAGCTGTGGAAACAGCACAGTTTCTGCCAGCTGCCCAGTGGACATAGGGACATCAGTTATTTGGCTGTTGCAGGAATCCAGGTAAAAGCACATGAGAGCTTGGCCTAGGGTGTTGGTAGCAGAGATGGAGATGAGGTATAATGGGCAGAACCTGGTAATAGGTAGGATGTGGAGGAGTAAGGAAGGGGGTCAAGGATGACTAAGATTTCTAGCGTGAGCAACTGCACTGCTTGTGTCACTTTCTATAATGGGAAAAACTTGAGAAATGGGTAGGCTCTTGGGGATAAAGCCCAATTGTTTCATTCTGGACATAGCAAATTCAAAATGCTTGTGAGATATCTAAGTAGGTAAGTCAGGCTGAATATATAAGTCTGGATCTCCAAAGAGGAATTGGGCTGGGATATACATTTGTGCATTGTTAATATATATTTAAAGTCATCAGAATGAGTATAGGGCTAGAAAAATCCACCCAGGGCTGAGCCCTGAAGCATTGCAGTATTTAGGGGTTAGAGGAGAAGGAGCTGGAGAATAAGCGACTGGAAACACTGGAGGAACGACTTGAGAGCATGGTGCCCTGAAAGTTGTGACAGGAGAAAATGTGAAGAATAAGGGTGGAGAAAACAGTACGCAATGCACAGAGGTAGGATGAAGGTTGGAGTAGGATGAAGGCCAAAAAATCTATTTGATTTGGCAATGTGGATTTAGTTTGACACACTTGGAGAGAACACATTCAGAGTCGTGACGGGGGTTGCAGACTGTATGGATGATAAACATAGGATGTGTTTTGAGAACTTGGGCTTAGAGACTAGAAGAGAAATAATGGGTAGGCTAGAAATAGAGATTTTAGGTTAAGAGAGGTTCCCTTAGAAGATGGGAGCTTGTAGACTACATTTGAATATGCTGGATATTGATCCAGTAGAGAGCAGGAGAGGTGATAAGAGCAAATGTAAAACCTGGAGGAGAAATGGGCACCAAGGTGGGATTCCAGCCTGTGCAAAGGGAGAAGATTAACAAGAGGGGACATTTCTCCACTTCAGGAGAAGGTTGAATGCAGGTGGAGGTAAGATTGTAGGTTGTTAGTGGGAAGACGAAGGAGCTACAGTCTGTTAGCTTAGATTTTATATTTTCTCAGTGAAATACCAGGTAAGCTTATCAGGCCTATCAGATGAGAAAGAGAGACATATAAAGAGAGAGGGAAAAGTGAATCTTAAGGGTCTACTTAGTCCTTTGTTTCTTCATGCCCTCAGTTAAACTGAGTTTCTGAAATAAAGACAGGCTCCTAGAACTGTTTGCCTCTTTAATTCCAAAACACAAGCATGACTTGGAACTCTTTGGAGGTGGTAGATAAAAAGTTCAGTGTGATCCTTCTGTGGGTTCTTATCCTTATAGCCATCTTCAGTGGCCCTAGTTCACCTCGTCATGCTCATCAGTGCTGATCATGAAAACCAGGCTCGACCTCACAAACCAGCCCCTGATGATGCTGCCAGCTGGGCCACTAATATCCAGCTCCATGTGCCATTTCTTCATCTTTCTTTGGTGCCAACCATGCCTGAATATCAGGGCAGCATTCTAGGATCCCATGGCTCTCAGGTGTACCAAGCGCAACTCTAAGGTAACAAGAGCATTCCCTTCTGCCCTGTTGGCTCCAGAAACCAACCCAAAGGAATCTGTGTGTATATAGCGTGTGTGAAATATGTGTTGAGGGTGAGAGTTACACATCTGATGTGAGAGCAACAACATCACCAATGAAATTGATATATATTACTTCCTAATATAAAAATTTGAAGAATAATACTCATCTGTACAAATTACACTCTAACGTATTCATTTTTAAAAATCAGCCTCAAATTATAATTATATGTATGTTGTACATATCCATAATGAGAGAGACCATAATAGATATAGCTACCTCTCTCAGAGCCCAAAGATGAAAGCAAAAATAGGTGGTCCTTGCATTGGTACTCCAATATGTGGATTTCTGCTTCTCTGAAAAGAAAAATACTGATGGTAACCTCTGTGATAAGAGAGGATCACATATTATAAATTCAGGTATTTTTCAAGCCTAAAATGAACAGAACTACAACATGCTGTACCCTCAGATAATTTTTCTAGCTTAAATGATTTCATGTGTCTTCCTAAGCCTGCTCTTCATGTCACCCCCATCTCACTCCTTCCAGCCCCAAACACACAGACATCCACATTTTCTAGTGATAGATGCTTAGGAAATCTTTATGTAATGACCGAATGGATATACATAGTTCTTAGAAACCTAAATTCCAAGGTCAACAATTAAAATCTCTCCCAAAATTCTTAGACCTCCACCAAAGGGAGTGCAACACAACCTTGAAAAAGTTCCTCTTGAAACGGAGGTGATTGTCCTATGAACAGACTCTCACTGCTAGATGTGAGGACAAGTTCAGCTTTATGAATAGGTGGAAATTGAGAGAATTTGACTTAGGACTCACCTCTTGCTTTCCCTTTATATTATGTAATTCATCTCCTTCTTACATCCATTGTCTCTTTCACATATTTACCTCTGTGAGGCTGTCTTATAGGGAGAGAGATGTCCTACAAATTGAAGAAGGGTCTAATAAATGGAGGAAATCAATAAATTTCCAATAATCCTGCTCCAAGCACCAACTCTGATGCCATAATGCTGTTATTAAAAGTCCCCAAGCAGCTCTCACATCCTGGCTACCTTTGTTTAAGCAGAAAAGGTAAAAACATAAAGATATCACTGGTCCCAACCTAAAGCTTCAGGAAATCAGAGGCAGAGGGTAGAGAGACAGAGAGGAAAGGGAGAGATTGGGACCAAAAACTCTGATAAGAAAAGAAAAGGAAAAGACAACGACCAAAGAACAAAACTATCTCCTAAGGTTAGAATCCTTTCTGTCCTATATCCAAGATGATATTTTTCTTCTTTTCATTGGAAAACTTCTTTCCTGGGCCTTCCCCCAGAGCTGGGGGCCCTTTAGCATACAAGTTGTAGACAAACCAGTCATGGGAAATAACCTGTCTTCCAAGTTCCAGGTCAGATAGTGCCTATGCTTTACTCTTTTTCTCTCTAACTATAGCAGCTGGAAAAACTGTGTCTGCCACAATTTTTAGGTTTTTCCTTTCTTGTCCCCATTGCTTCATTTTACCCTGTGACCTGGAGCCATCTGACCATGAAGGTCAGGCCTGGTGCCAAACTGAGGATCACAGGAACCAGACACCAGGGACACATCCATTTTCTTCAAGGAAAGTCATTCTTACAAGAATTTGCCAAGAGGTTGAATCAATATCTCAAACACCTCACTTTCTAACCAATATCCTTCCAAGGGATCAGAAAAGAACGCTTCTATCTCAAATGTGAAAAGAAAAAAGAAAAAGAAAAACCTTCAGCTAAGAAATTGTATTCCTTTCATAAACAGAAACTGATTTGGAATTCGTACTTTGACTTAGATTTTTCAGCCTTTGTATGTTAGGACAAGGAAGTAAATAGCTAAAATGCCAAACATGTATTCAAAATACCAACAGTTTGTTTTAAAAAAATCAGGAACATGAAAATACTTTAATGTTAAGAGCATTTCCAAATGAATGACTAAGTCTTATTGTTAAAAGGAGCAAAACAAAACTCCAAATCACAAATAGCAGACTCTCTAATAGTTGGCCAATAGACAGGTTAGATTGGAAAATTCCTTTACGTGGCATCCAGTGATTTCCAAAAACAATTTAATTTCAAACAATGATCCTTCCAGATGTGACATTTGGGTAGGATTGTTTGAAAATGTGAAATGTGAAATACCAGTGGTATTGAGACAATCAAACTCTGCGATTGTTGAGGTTTGAGACTGAACTACAGAGTTACTCCTATATATTAAAATGCTATTAGTACTTTGTCTGCGTGTGTAGGACATGCCTGGGGGAACGGAAACTTAATTATACACTTTCAGTCTCAGTCAAGTTTGTTGAAATTGTGTTTTAAATGGCCACAGGCAAAACTCTGACTTTGGGAATGGCTTTGGGTGACCTGGATCTCCTTTCCCTTTCAGCACCTTCTGCATCTTCCCCGCTCCTACCAACCCCCATATTTTGATACTGTTGGAAGGGGGTCGGGAAAATCTGATAAAATTCTTCATGGAAAAATCTCTCGCATAAGACTATTTGCATTTTGAAAGAGGATCTGGGGAGAAAGTATTTTAATCCAAAGGAATGAACTTTTGAGGTAGTCGAGAGAGCAGAAGTAGGAATTTTATAGGTTTCTCTCAAATCCCATGCAATGACTGACTGTGGACACATAAGGCAGAGCGTGATACTCTGCTGATGACGGATGACATTACTCCTCATGTTTCTAGAAGCCACTGAAATCAAACAGACCTGGAATCAGTTGACAGATGCACAACAAAATCACATATCTCTGAACAAATTACTTCCCTCAGCCTCAGTTCGGCAGGCAAGAGCTTAAATGTGAGAATACCCACAAAAGACCTGGGATCGTGTGTGACAAACCACCACCTGTCATCTCCTCTGTGCTCCCTTCACAGTAGCAGTGCAGTGACAGGCAGTCTGAAGATCCACTGTCTGGGTGCAAAGCAACTTCACCATTTACTAACAGCTCTGTACCTCAGTTTCCTAGTTTGTAAAATAGGGGTATTACATTTTATCCAGAGGATTATTATGCGAAGTATTGAGATAAAGCATGTTAAGTGCTTAGTACAGGGCCTGGCACATAGAAAGTGCCTCGTAACTGTTAGCTGCTACTTGGTCAGACATTTTCAATATTGTAATACGCACATGGATTTCTAAAAGAGGTTTTACTCTTTTTTCCACAAGTACAGGGAAGAAAAACTTTCCCTCATATTTCCCCATCTAACCTTACTGCATTCTACAACATGCCTTGTGCACTTACCACAGACATTTCAATTATTTGGCCTAATAGAAGAGATCAAGAGTGTGGAAAATCTAAAACAGCAGCTATGGCTCAAATTCTTTATGTTTAATTTTGTCATGCAGAAAGAGGAACACTATTGATGGAATGATACCCATTCAAAAGCTGCACAGTCACATAACAATTCCCTCAGACCCTGGCAGGATTGGCCCTGTTTTTGACAAACTGGAATCCAGCTAGAAGTGAGGGAAGCAAAATATCCTCTAGCAAGTAAATGACTTAAGGATTATGCACAGTTACTGTGTGGAAGTGCTGTTGGACCCTCCTCCCTTCATGGAGAGTTTTCTTTTGCCTAAGGACAGGTTTCCAGCCTCCTGTCAAGTTCAAAGTGCCTAAGTGCTTATACTCAAAGGGAGCAGGTAATTTTCAGTGTGACAATTGCTAATGTACCACTGTGCATTTGTTTTCTAAAATACCTCCCTACTTTTTAAATCCCAGAGCCAGAGATTCAGTCCTTTGACTCAAAGCACTGACTCCATAGGAAATTCCAGCTAAAATGCATAGATTCCCTAGCTAGGTAGCAAACCATGTCTAGCTATTAGCATATTAATACAGATTAACCATAAGTTTAGCTCATTTCTTAGAAATGAGATGTAAGGCAAATACCTTTTATTGGGGAGATAAGTGGGGAGAGGGAGTGAAAGAACAGCTGCTCTAAGTCACAAGCTCATATGCTTTCAGGGTTTGGGCAGCTGCATGTAGGGCCATAGGGAATGGTGGAGCCTGTGTTATGCTGGAGAGTAAGTCCCACCTAAGGATATTCACACTGGAAACTTTTAAGAACTTTGTGCCAGTCAAATAAAACTTGGAAGTCCATTGGCTGAAATGGTGGCGAGTCCATCAGTTTACAATCTGAGATCCAGAGTGTAAAACAGAGGGGACATAGTTCCATGGGGTAGCCTGGGTGAGGTGCTGTAAAGAGGACAGCCTGGGTCATGAAGGACCCATGAGGGGACCAACATAGTTGTGTAGTGATTGAGTACAGGGTCCGCTGGCACACATGCTTCATGCCGGGGCAAAGGGTAGCTCACCCTAGCTGCCAAACACCATTTGGATCACGTGTGGGAGACTCCAGAACAATGAGGCGATTCTTGTGGGTCAGATATCTGGGAGCCAAAGCTTCTAAAAATTTTACAAGGCCACAAAAAGTCCAGGACCCTAGAGAGGTTTCCCATCTGGAGAGTAGTCTTCAGAACTAATCAGTCTGACTGAGTTCAAACATATCAATGGGCAAAGAAGTCAAGAATGCTTACTCCACTCAGCAAGCCCCTTTCTCCCCCTGCCCCTGTTTCTTGACTAATTTCAGGGGGAATGGGCTCTGTACACACCAAATAGGGATCTGTCAACTAGACTTATTGCCTCAGACAAAGAGCTTAGGAAAAAATAAAAAATATTCCCAAATAAAGGTGGTGAATTTAAATACGATCATTCCCACAGTTAGGGCCAATTCCCGGTTCTGTCCCTAGCATAGTGCCTTGCACATTGCCTGTAATCAGAACATTCTTCTGAGCAACAGCATCTGGGCTACACTTGAACCACCTCCTGAGAGACAGCCCTTTCCTCCAAACGCATTTCCATTTAGTGCCATTCTCATCTGCTGAATCAGTCTCAGCTGTGTTTTCAGCAGATGTCTCTGGTTTCTTTCCACTCACAGTGCAACTTCAGTGTCAATATTTAGAATCCAAGTGCTTTATTGGCTTTCACGAAGTTGAAAAATCTCTGATTCAACCCAGATATTTACAGACTGGCTCATTACCAGTCATGCTCCATCTGAGAAACAAAGTACACATCAACCTATAGGGCCAATTCTAGGCCATGTCCTGAGACAGGGCAAGGATTGTCCTGTGTATTCTTTTCCATGGCCACCATATTTAAATTGTGTTATCTTGTGACTTGTGTCATTACAGATGATTGATGACAACCAGATGGTTTGAAAATGTCTTAAGGTGGGGCATCTTTTTCTAATTTACTCAAAGTGGTGGTGCAGGCCACAGGGATAGTTTCCCTTTCAGGACATTCTCACACCTCTGGGTTCTTTGATTTCTCTTTGACTCTTAGGTTAATGAATGTCCCCAAATGAACACAGGGTATGTGGCTGTTTTGCTACAGGGATGTTATGATGCAACCTAAAAGGAAGAAAAAGGACCATTAAACTTTCAGCAGTGTTTGTTTCTAAGTAATGTGTGAAGCATGTTACCTGGGGGAAAGAGCGAGGCATTTTATTTACATACATAATTTGGTAATAAAAAAGACATCTTTTACATTTTGATATAGCTGCTTTGGCCCAGCCCCACTAAAATAGCGTCTTTGAAAAGAACAGGCCAACTGCTTCAATGACAGCAAATAAATCCAGGTAACTATAGCCTTACAATGTGCAAATGTGCGAGGCTTCCTTTGTTCCCTGGTAGCAGGGAGGTAATTGTACGTGTGACCTTTTAAAGGCAAAGCTCTCAGCTCTCTTTCTTCCTGAGGGGATTGAGTCTGGAAATGATCATTGGAGGCTGAAAGGAGGGCAAAAGCAAAGCCAGGGAAAATGTAGTGGAATGACTAGTGTGATACAAAGAGAGCCTTACAGTACCCCTGAGATTAACTGAGGAAAACGACTAACTTAACTTACTTGTCTTTTGTGCACAGGTACTCATGCTCGTGCATGTGTGTGGGTGCACACGCACACACACACACACTCATATACTAAAGGACCTTGAACTTTCTCTTACTAGAAGATGAGAAACTGGCGTTAGTTATGTTTCAAATGCCAGATGCCATACACATGGGCACAGAGGGCTAGCCCTGCTTTTAATCTATCCATCCCTGGTGCAGGGGCTCAGGCCCTGACATTCTAAAATTGGATTTTCTGGATGAAATTGTATGTGAATGGAATTGTTACCCACTGCACTTACTCTGGCAAAAATGTTAATGTCCTGGAAAAGAAACTCAATAAAACACTTTATAATTTTCTCTAGTTCTTTTTTTTTTTTTAATTTTCCTCCCATGGTATTTTTTTTTTCAACTGGAGAATTTCTTGGGCGACAAATTAAAGGGTTTAGAATTTAGATCACTTAAAAATATTCTCCAGTTTCTGGCAAAAGTAACCCTAAAACACATTATTTGATTTTGGAATTTCATCTGACAATGTGTATTGCTGACTTTGAACTGACTGCATTGCGTGAGCAGGGGGATGCAAAAATACTCCACTAAACTAGGTCTGCATGAGTGGTGTTTAATCAGCTTCACTGAGGAATGATATACAAACAATAAACTCCATCCATTAAACACATGCAATACAATGAGTTTTGAAAGTTTTATATACCTGTCACCACCATAACCCCTGATTTGATTTTTAGCCATTACAGCTTAGTTTGGATGTTATATAAATGAAATCAGGCAGAAATGTAGTCTTTTATGTCTGACTTCTTTCAGCATAATGATTCTGAGTTTCATCCATGTTGGTGTGGGTAGCAGTAGTTATTTTTTATTGCCAAGTAATAGTCCATTGAATGGTGGAATTACACTTTGTTTATCTATTCATGGACGTTTCCAGTTGCGTTAGAGTTTTTATTATCACTTAAGAGTGCTGCCTACTTCAGTGCAGACAACCAGTTTACATTTTTTCAATATGGAAGAATCAAGGTGTTTTAATATGTGAAAAGTATAAATTGCCTCATCTGGCCCATTCCTTGATCTGATTCTATCTCAAAGGTCCTCATCTTTGAACTGAGGTCTCAAAACAGTCAAGACAGTTTCCATTACTGTTTTTCATTGCCCAGTCTCTGCCTGACTCCCACATAATACAGTGCCTTCACATGGCCAAGGCAGCTCTCTTGGTGTAGGAAGTATTTGCTTCTAGTACTGTCTGTCAAATCCCTCCCCAGCTACTGAAGCATGGCTACCTTCTAATGACAGGAGGATGGAGTCTGGGGTCAGGACCAAGGTGGGAAGCCAGGGAGACCCTTAGAAAAGGTGCTGATCTTTGACTGCATTCTTGAGGTCTGATACTCATGTTTTAGTCCTGTACTGAATAGCCCAATTCCTGCTTTCACACTTCCTCTGGTCAGTTATTCCACTATGGACTTTAAAGCTTTCATGTTAACATACTACAGTACTGTTAAGCAGTTTTTGAATAGGTCATGTTGTTGGGCAATTTGTTTGAGGGAGTTCTGCCCACATCAGTACAATTCTACCCATTCAACAAACCCATTTCAATTATCACCCTCCTCACTGGTTTCTGGTTAAGACTCTTTCCTTTCTTCCTACTTCAGGCTCCTATAGCACTCTGTCTCTGTATCATGACACATAAATTTTGCCTTCTAATTTAGTTTACATGCTTGTCTCCATTACTAAGGAAAACTAAGGATTGGGGTTCCCCATAACCTCCAGCAGGGTGAAGGTATATACTCAATTTAAATGCTTGTTGTTGGAAGGAGCAGATGAATAAATCCTTGGAGGCAATAAAATAGAGGACTGTGGCCTCTACCTTGGGGAATAATGTTGAGTTTGGTGTGGCTAGCAGACCTGTTTCATGGAGCTTAGGCTGGGCCTGAATGAAATCAGTCTGAAGTGTTTGGACTTTATTCTGTAGTCATAGAGAACCACAGAAATTCCTGATATCAAATCAGACCAGCCAAGTTTGTACAAAACTTAGTCAAGTGCACAGGGTGAGGAAGCAGTTGGGATGCTGAATATTATATGATTTTTCGGTCCAGCCACAGTGGGTGGTGACACAGGACCCAAGGGGATGGTTCAGTCCATCCATCTCCCAAATCATCTTTTTGGCTGTCACTTTTCAACATAAGATGGCTCATACCCTACAATCCCATCTAGTTATTTGTGAATTCACTTTTTGGTGAATGCAGCCAAGCTAGGGAAACAAGCCTGAATAAAATGAAAATATTAGGAAGAGCTATACTTAGATCATCTTATGGTGGAAACAGACTCGTGCTAAATCCTGTCCTCAGATTATTTTTCCAGGCCTTTTTACTGCTTTTTGAAGTAATAGAGCTGAATTCTAGGACTTCAGTTGAGTTACATCATGCAAGCATTTAACTAATGTATTTTCAACTATAAACCATTGACAAAATAAAATAGTATTGGAATAATGTAATTTAAGATATTGTCAATATTTTCATTTTGCATTGTACTTTTATGCTATGCAAAGGTGTATTCATTCTTAATGTTATTTTAATTCCAGTTACTAATTGGTTGCATTACTAAACTGTATTATATTCAATACCTTGAATATCATCTTTTATCAGTTATTTAAGGAATTTTCAGAAAGCAATTGGGTCTCCACTTGATTTTTCCTTTTAGGACTGATTTTATTACCTAATCTCTGCTTAAGTTTTGACTCGGGAGTTGACATTCTTTTTTATTACTTTATTATTCTTATAAAAATGACACAAGTTCATTACAAAAGTTCAAGCTGTTATAAAAGTATAAAATTAGCATAAGTTACCCCAGCTTAGTTTGACCTTAGTGAGTATCATTCCAGACATCTATGTAAATAACATACAGATAAATAGACCTGCAGGTTTTCATAGAAATGAGATCATCACATTCAAGTTATTATTGATAGAGGTAATATATTTAATTTTACTTGAATTCAACAAAAAGAAACCAAAGTGAAACTTATGATATTGCTGAACTTCAGAAAAATATTTCTTCACTAAAAGAATGTTAGCTTTTAAAGGACCCACTAATGCTAAAAAACAAAGATACATTATTAAAGAATATGAAAAAAATTTTTAACTATATTTCAATTGTATACTGCTTTAATTGACTGTTTGCCATGAAAGGTGGAGAATTTAGGACCATTAACATCCTTGTACCTACCTCTCCTTCTGTGGCCAATTTTTGTAAGTAAGGTAGTTTTATTTGTCAAGGTGTGTTGCTTTTCTATTCTCTTCCCTAACCATAATTTCTATAGTCATTTTACCTTAGTTCTGTGTTTAAATTGATTCATTGCCATTCTTATAAATCTATATTTCTCCATATGGATTACAGCTTCAATATTTCTGAGCTTTTTTTTTGTTTGCTGTTTTTGTTTCATCTCTTGATTGCTTATATGTTATGGATTGATGTTTTTCAAAAGTGTGTAATTTATTGATGAAACGGGGACATTTAGAGAGTAAAAGAAGGAACTATTAATACTTAGTCAAGACAACAGGTACATTAGGGGCTGTTTTACACAAAGCAGAACTTAAGATCTTCCTAAAGCCAGAGGTGGTATATTTCATAAGTTCTTTCAGGCTTCAGTTCAGTACTTTTAGAGGCATTTAAATGGTGCCAAATGGCTCCTTACACAAAGGAGCATCTATTTGAAAGAAAAGGTTTGGCTCTGACTAAAGGCCCAATATCTCACTTCCTGGGGTTAATGGATGGGTTTTAGGGAGTCCCCCAATCATTCCAAATCATATCCACAGTTCTCTGTACATGTGCATTTTTCTGAGGAGATGGCCATTGCAACCATTATATTTTCAAAGGGGCTTATGGCTCCGTATATATTACTAATTAATATTTCACAACATAGCTCCCAAAAGCTACATCACTGGAGCATGTTCTCCTAAGTCTCCTATAAATAATATCACACAACTATAATTTCACACTATTATTACTTAGTATTTATTGTGGGATTAATATAAGAAATGACCAAATCTACTAGTCATAACTTCTACTTTAGTTTTTAATGTCTCTTTCATTAAGGTTCATGCAATAGTATTTAATGATAGGAATATCTTTTCCTTCTGACCAATTACTATACTTCCTTCTATAAGCTCTGTCACCTATTGAGTTGTGTGGTTCACTGTGGTTTTCTTTCCGCCTGAGCACTCAGGGAGGTCATCAAAAGCTATGTGAAGCTATTTGAAATAGGTATCCTAGTCTAGGTTTTCTGGAACTATGTCCATTCCTCTTCAATCAACACCTCTCTTAAGGTTCTCCACTAAACCACCTTCTTTCCTTGGTCCTTATTCTTTCCCCTTTGATTCAATGGTGATATTACAAATTGTAAAAAAGAATGGATGGATGACAGGTCATCTACACTGATTAGGAGAAAAGTTGTTAAATGTCCACTTCCCTTTGCATTGCACAGTCCTGGCCTAAAAGATTGAACATGAGGCATTCCTGACAAAGAAGAGACATTAACAGAAAGAAAAAAAAATGCTGTGTGGAAAATAGAATAATACTTCCAATGGTGGCCAGAAAAATGATTGAAAACATATGAAAGTTAGTGAATTCAACTTGAAAGAAATATACACATATGAAAACTTCCCCTGAAGTGTTCAAGTGCCTCTGGCTACATCCAACCTAAACAGACTTTCCCAGGAAACTGAAAGAACAAGGGCAAAATGTGATGAGCCCTAATAAACTTGCTGTGTAGGGGCATTTAGCTGCCCCCCTAAAACAGCTCACATCAGAAATAGTGCTTATGTAGTGCTTATGTAGATCAGAACTGTTGATCTAATCCTTTGCTTTGCAGAAACTTTAGACGGACTGGCTTCCTCTTTGCCCTCCTTTGATTACACTTCCTGGAGTTGGCTTGCCCTGGCAGGCCCCGTGTAGACAAGCCCCCTGGGCACACCTTCCGCCACCCTGCCTTGCTCAGTTATGCGAGTCCCAGTAGCACACTAGCCAAGAAGCAGCCGTCTACCCTTTCCACCTGGAATATGGTCTCTTCTTCCTGTTCCTCCTCTCCATCCCCCACTCATCCACTTCCATCTGAAAACACTGAAAAGGCTAAAGAGTAAAACCTTGGCAGTGGCCGTAACCACAAGTTGGAGATTGTTCAGCTTTCTCTGGAAGTTTCAGACTGACAGTTGTGAAATTAATGAACAATAAAAGAGGTTCTCTTATCTCTGTTCAGACCCATGGGGATGCATTTTTCTCTTCAGCTGTGTGTCTGGGTTGCTTGCATTTCCCTAGAGCGTGGCTTAGGAGCAAGATGCTCAAAACCTAAGAATATGGAATATGTTGCAAGTTCAACTGCAGTTCACCCACAAATATAGAGCATGGGACAGGCTTTGGAAAATATAATATAGAATATCTTAGCCTTTTTATGGTATTAATTTTCTCCCACATCCCTGTAAGTTATTTTGTGCCTGTCTTCTAGCCTCTGTGTCTGCCTATTTTCTTCTAATTTTTCCTTCCAGAAGAAGCCTTATGACAATGTGACATGAATGTCTTCATTTATGACCCATACAAATTATTTTGCTTACATGCTTGGTTAAATCCTACATTTGGCTCATACTTTCCATATGGAGTTTTAAGAAATTCATTATTCTCAAAGTAAAAAGAATAACTTCTTATTTTCAAACTTCAAAAACCTGCATCTAATTAATCTTTCAAGTAAATAAACATAGAAAAATAAGAAGGAACTTTTGGATACTTTGAAGATTATTACTTCTGCTTTACTCTTTCTCTTAGGTCTTGAATTCCCTAAATATTTATAAAGTCACTTTTCAAGTGTTAGACATTGCTACATGGCTAATAAGAAGGAAAGATAAAGAACTATTTCATTTTTTTGATTAAGGTGGTATATTGACATAGGTCAGTATAGAAAAATAGAATAAAAGTATTTTTCCTCAAACAATGTGCTTTTTTAAAGACTTGGCTCATCCCGGAAGGAACTCCTCTTTCCATTTTGCTTGGTCTGCATTAAATGTGGATTTACTCATCTAGAATCTGTTATTTCTGTTCGGGCATGCAGAAGTCATAAAACTGTTTCCTTCTGATTTTGATCTTGCCCTGTGCTTTTCCCACTGCAGATGTAACCCCTAAGAGTCTTAGTTAAAAGCAAGCTGATTCTAAAGCATGCACACATTTCACCATGTTTTATTTCCCCAGTGGAGACCACACGACCAACTTAATTTGGTTCTGCTTTCATGCCACCCCAGTGCTACTTCAGAAATATTGCAAAAGTTCATTTAATTCCACTGCAATTTCTTGCAGCTCAACTTAACTGGGCCTTTTCCATTATTCTGTGAGTATTCTTCCCTAATTGAATCACTATTTCCCACAGTGCTTAATCCCAGTATTTTTCACTATTCTATTTCCCAGAATCAGAATCTCTTCATTCTCTAAAGATCACTTTGCCTCATACTTAGAAGACTAAATTCATTTTATATTAGCTTCACTAGCGCCTCGCTTCTCTACAATAATCTTTCTCTAACTCCACCTATTTTATTTTTCTTCCTTTTCCCCTTCCCATTTCCAGTTACACCCTTGACCCCATCTTCTCTTGCCTCCTCAGAGACCTTTTTCTATTGATTATCCCTTTTCTCTTATCTTAGTTCCCCAGCCAGGGATTGAACCCAGGCCCTCAGCAGTGGAGGCTCGGAGTCCTAACCACTGGACTGCCTGGGAATTCCCAGGCCTACGGTTTCTTATTCTCCATCCCAAACACTCCTATCCCCAAAACAGCAAAAAAAAAAAAAAATCTTTCTTAACTCTACTTATCTCTCAAATTTTCTTTATGCAAACTTTTGGAAAGTGTATTCCTCTTCTTCTTGACCTAATCTTTAACTCCTAACAATTTAGTTTTTATTCTTATTACTCCTTTGGAACTAAACTATTCAAAGTCACTGGCTTATAACCTACTGGTAACCAGATCTACCTGCCTTCCTCAGCCACCCATTACTCTCTGTAGCATTTGACAGAGTTGATGGCACCAATTTTCTGGAACCAGAAGTGTTTCCAGAATTCTGAAGGGAGTCTTTTTTTCTCCATGCCCAAGTTTCTTTAACTTCAAACTTGAACCTTTACCTTTTTAGGCTGCAATTTCTCTTGCTCGATCTCCTTATTGTAGATACTCTCCTGGGAATTTTTCTCCATACACTCTCTATATATGCCTTTTCTAGAATTTTTATGGTTTTAAACCTCTTTTCTGTGCAAACAGTTCTGAATCCCACTAATCCTGAATTACAGGCCTCTGTTTCTTATTTTGCCTGGACTAATTTGTGTTTAAATTCTACTAACACATCAAACTCAACAGGTCCAGAACAGAATCCCTTTTTTCTCCTTCCCCAACCTGTCTTTCCAGATTTCTCCCTTTCTGTACGTGACATCACCATCTTCCCTGTTATTTAGAATAAAACATTGGTGTTCTCTTGGACCCATGATTTACTTAACCCCAGAGCCATGAATGCTCAAGCTCTCAAAGATATGCTGCCCTGTTACTCCTTTTATATACAGCCAAATAGAATTTCCTGCAGTGAAGTTATAGGTTATTTCCCTGCCTAACAGCTTCCTATCACTTACAAAACAAAATCCAGATCTTAGACTGCCATTCATGGTTGCTCACAGCATGACCACCGCCTACTTATTTGATTCTAGTTCTCAGCACTACACTGAGCATCAGGCAAGCTGAATTATTTGCTATTCTCTGTACTAACCTTCAGATTCCTGTCCATGGGGCTTTGCTCATGCTGTCTTTGCTCAGCCTCCAAAATCTTTCTCCATCCTTCCCAGCCCTTGTGATCTAAATTTTACCCATTCTTCAGATGCTACCTCCTTAAAGCTTTCCCTGATCTTCACAACTGGAAGAAATATTTCCAACCTCTGAATTTAATTACATTTTAATAATATAGCCATACTATTTTCTTTGGCTTCATGTTTATATGAATTTTTCCCTTCCTTTTACTTGTAATCAGTTTGTGTCTTTATGTTCATAAAATGTGTTTCTTATAAGCAACATATAATTGGGTCTTGCTTTTTTTTTTATCTAGTCTGTCAATCCATGCCTTTTAATTGTGTTCTTTGGTCCATTTATATTTACCCCAATTATAAATATACATAGAATAAAGTCTAACACCTTGGTGTTTTAATCATACTTGTTCCTCCTGCCTTTATTTTTCTTTTTTTTAATTTTTTAATTTTTTTTCAGTTTTATTTTTATTTTATTTTTTAAAATTGTATTGAAGTATAATTGATTTATAGTGTATTAATGTCTGCTGTATGGCTAAGTGATTTAGTTATACATATATATATTATTTTTCATATCCTTTTCCACTATGGTTTATCAAAGGATACTGAATATAGTGTGTTATACAGCAGGACCTTGCTGTTTATCCATCCTATATATAATAATTTGCATCTGCTAATCCCAAACTCCCAACCCTTCCCTCCTCTACCCCCTCTCCCCCTTGGCAAACACAAGTCTGTTCTCTATGTCTGTGAGTCTGTTTCTGTTTCGTAGATATGGTCATTTGTGTTGTATTTTAGATTCCACATATAAGTGATATCATATGGTATTTGTCTTTCTCTTTCTGACTTACTTCACTTACTACAATAATCTCTAGGTCCATCCATGTTGCTGCAAATGGCATTATTTCATTCTTCTTTATGGCTGAGTAATATTCCATTGTGTGTGTGTGTGCATGCTCACACATGCATGTGTGTGTGTGTGTGTGTGTGTATATATATATATATATATATATATATACATACATACATATATATACCACGTCTTCTTTATCCATTCTTCTGTTGATGGACATTAAGGTAGTTTCTGTGTCTTGGCTATTGAAAATAGTGCTGTTATGAACATAACGGTGCATGTATCTTTTCAAATTATGGAGTTTTTTTTCTGGATATATGACCAGGAGTGGGATTCCTGGATCATATGGCAACTATATTTTTAGTTTTTTGAGGAACCTCCATACTGTTCTCCATAGTGGCTGCACCAATTTACCTTCCCACCAACAGGGTAGGAGGGTTCCTATTCTCCACACCCTCTTCAGCATTTGTTATTTGTAGACTTTTTAATGATGGCCATTTTGAATGGTGTAAGGTGTGGTACCTCATGTGGGGTTTTATTTTTTTAACATCTTTATTGGAGTATAATTGCATTACAATGGTGTGTTAGCTTCTGCTGTATAACAAAGTGAGTCAGCTATACATAAACATATACATATATCCCCATACACACTCCCTCTTTCGTCTACCTCCCACCCTCCCTATCCCATCCCTCTAGGTGGACACAAAGCACTGAGCTGACCTCCCTACGCTATGTGGCTACTTCCCACTAGCTATCTATGTTACATTTGGTAGTGTATATATGTCCATTCCACTCTCTCACTTCATTCCAGATCACCCTTCCCCCTCCTCGTGTCCTCAAGTCCATTTTTACATCAGCGTCTTTATTCCTGTCCTGCCCCTTAGGTTCTTCCGAAAATTTTTTTATCTTTTTTTTTTTTTTTAGATTCCATATATATGTGTTAGCATATGGTATTTGTTTTTCTCTTTCTGACTTACTTCACTCTGTATGACAGACTCTAGGTCTATCCACTTCACTACAAATAACTCAATTTCATTTCTTTTTATGGCTGAGTAATATTCCATTGTATATATGTGCCACATCTTCTTTATCCATGCATCTGTCAGTGGATACTTAGGTTGCTTCCATGTCCTGGCTATTGTAAATAGAGCTGTAATGAACATTGTAGTACATGACGCTTTTTGAATTATGTTTTTTTCAGGGAATATGCCCACTAGTGGGATTGCTGGGTCATATGGTAGTTGTATTTTTAGCTTTTTAAGGAACATCCATACTGTCCTCCATAGCGACTCTATCAATTTACATTCCCACCAACAGTGCAAGAGGGTTCCCTTTTCTCCACACCCTCTCCAACATTTATTGTTTGTAGATTTTTTGATGATGGCTATTCTGACTGATGTGAGGTGATACCATGTTGTAGTTTTGATTTGCATTTCTCTAATGATTAATGATGTTGAGCATCCTTTCATGTGTTTGTTGGCAATCTGTATATCTTCTTTGGAGAAATGTCTATTTAGGTCGTCTCCCCATTTTTGGATTGGGTTGTTTGTTTTTTTGGTATTGAGCTGCATGTGCTGCTTGTATATTTTGGAGATTAATCCTTTGTCAGTTGCTTCATTAGCAAATATTTTCTCCCATTCTAAGGGTTGTCTTTTTGTCTTGTATGGTTTCCTTTGCTGTTCCAAAGCTTTTAAGTTTCAGTAGGTCCCATTTGTTTATTTTTGTTTTGTATTTCCATTTCTCTAGGAGGTGGGTCAAAACGGATCTTGCTGTGATTTATGCCATAGAGTGTTCTGCCTATGCTTTCCTCTCAGAGTTTTATAGTACCTGGCCTTACACTTAGGTCTTTAATCCATTTTAAGTTTATTTTTGTGTATGGTGTTAGGGAGTGTTCTAATTTCATTCTCTTACATGTAGCTGTCCAGTTTTCCCAGCACCACTTATCGAAGAGACTGTCTTTTCTCCATTGTTGTATTTGTAGACTTTTTAATGATGGCCATTTTGAATGGTATTTGTCTTTCTCTTTCTGACTTACTTCGCTTACTACAATAATTTTGTAGTAAGATAAGGTGACCATATGTGCATGGTTGATCTTTGGGCTTTATATCCTGTTCCATTGGTCGATATTTCTGTTTTTGTGCCAGTACTATACTGTCGTGATTATTGTAGCTTTGAAGTATAGTCTGAAGTCAGGGAGCCTGGTTCCTCCAGCTCAGTTTTTCTTTCTCAAGATTGCATGGCTATTCGGGGTCTTTTGTGTTTCCATACAAATTGTGCAATTTTTTGTTCTACTTCTTTGAAAAATGCCATTGGTAATTTGATAGGGATTGTGTTGAATCTGTAGATTGCTTTGGGTAGTATAGTCATTTTCACAATGTTGAATCTTCCAATCCAAGAACATGGTATATCTCTCTATCTGTTTGTATCATCTCTAATTTCTTTCATCAGTGTCTTATAGTTTTCTGCATACAGGTCTTTTGTCTCCTTAGGTAGGTTTTTTCCTAGGTATTTTATTCTTTTTGTTGCAATGGTAAATGGGAGTGTTTCCTTAATTTCTCTTTCAAATAGTGTATAGGAAGGCAAGAGATTTCTGTGCATTAATTCTGTGTCCTGTTACTTTACCAAATTCACTGATTAGCTCTAGTAGTTTTCTGGTAGCATCTTCAGGATTCTCTGTGTATGGTATCATGTCATCTGCAAACAGTGACTGCTTTACTTCTTCTTTACCGATTTGGATTCCTTTTATGTCTTTTTCTTCTCTGATTGCTCTGGCTAAAAGCTTCAAAACTATGTTGAATAATACTGGTGAGGGTAGGTAACCTTGTCTTGCTCTTGATCTTAGGGAAAATGGTTTCAGTTTTCACCTTTGAGAACAATGTTGGCTGTGGGTTTGTCATACGTGGCCTTTATTATGTTGAGGTAAGTTCCCTCTATGCCTACTTTCTGTAGAGTTTTTATCATAAATGGGTGTTGAATTTTGTTGAATGTTTTTTCTGCATCTATTGAGATGATATTGTAGTTGTTATTCTTCTGTATGTCTATATGGTGTATCTCACTGATTGATTTGCATATATTGAAGAATCCTTGCATTCCTGGGATAAACCTCACTTGATCATGGTGTATGATCCTTTTAATGTCTGTTGGATTTTGTTTGCTAGTATTTTTTGAGGATTTTTGCATCTATGCTCATCAGAGATATTGGCTTGTAGTTTTCATTTTTTGTGACATCTTTGTCTGGTTTGGTATCAGGGTAATGGTGGCCTCGTAGAATGAGTTTGGGAGTGTTCCTCCAAACTTTTGGAAGAATTTGAGAAAGATAGGTGTTAGCTCTTCTCTAAATGTTTGATAGAAGTTGCCTGTGAAGCCATCTGGTCCTGGGCTTTTGTTTGTTGGAAGATTTTTAACCACAGTTTCAATTTCACTGCTTTTGATTTGTCTGTTTATATTTTCTATTTCTTCCTGGTTCAGTCTCAGAAGGTTGTGCTTTTCTAAGAATTTGTCCATTTCTTCCAGGTTTTCCACTTTATTGGCATACAGTTGCTTGTAGTTATCTCTCATGAACCTTTGTATTTCTGCACTGTCAGTTGTTGTTTCTCCTTTTTCATTTCTAATTCTACTGATTTAAGTCTTTTCCCTTTTTTTCTCGGTGAGCCTGACTAATGGTTTATCAATTTTTTTTATGTCCTCAAAAACCAGATTTTAGTTTTATTGATCTTTGCTATCATTTCCTTCATTTCTTTTTCATTTATTTCTGATCTGATCTTAATGATTTCTTTCCTTCTGCTAACTTTGGGGGGTTTTTGTTCTTCTTTCTCTAATTGCTTTAGATGTAAGATTAGGTTGTTTATTTGCAATGCTTCTTGTTTCTTGAGGTGGGATTGTATTGCTATAAACTTCCCTCTTATAACTGCTTTTGCTGCATCCCATCACAGGTTTTGAGCCATTGTGTTTTCATTGTCATTTGTCTGTAGATATTTTTTAATTTCCTCTTTGATTTCTTCAGTGATCTCTTGTTCTTTAGTAGTGTATTGGTTAGCCTCCATGTGTTTGTATTTTTTACAGGTTTTTTTCCTGTAATTTATATCTAGTCTCATAGCACTGTGGTCAGAAAAGATACTTGATACAATTTCAGTGTTCTTAAATTTACCAAGGCTTGATTTGTGACCCAAGATATGATCTATCCTGGAGAATGTTCCATGAGCACTTGAGAAGAAAGTGTATTCTGTTGTTTTTGGATAGAATGTCCTATAAATATCAATTAAACCCATCTTGTTAATATATCATTTGAAGCTTGTGTTTCCTTATTTATTTTCATTTTGGATGATCTTTCCATTGGTGAAAGTGGGGTGTTAGAGTCCCCTACTATGATTGTGTTACTGTTCGTTTCCCCTTTTATGGCTGTTAGCATTTGCCTTATGTATGGAGGTGCTCCTATGTTGGGTGCATAAATATTTACAATTGTTATATCTTCTTCTTGAATTGATTCCTGGATCATCATGTAGTGTCCTTCTTTGTCTCTTCTAATAGTCTTTATTTTAAAGTCTATTTTGTTTGATATGAGAATTGTTATTTCTGCTTTCTTTTGATTTCCATTTGCATGGAATATCTTTTTCCATCCCCTCACTTTCAGTCTGTATGTGTCCCTAGGTCTGAAGTGGGTCTCCTGTAGACAGCATATATACTGGTCTTGCTTTTGTATCCATTCATCCAGTCTATGTCTTTTGGTTGGAGCATTTAATCCATTTGCACTTAAGGTAATTATCCAAATGTATGTTCCTATTACCATTTTCTTAATTGTTTTGGGTTTGTTTTTGTAGGTCTTTTCCTTCTCTTGTGTTTCATGCCTAGAGAAGATCCTTTAGCATTTGTTGTAAAGCTGGTTTGGTGGTGCTGAATTCTCTTAGCTTTTGCTCCTCTGTAAAGATTTTCATTTCTCCATCGAATCTGAATTAGATCCTTGCTTGGTAGAGTCACCTTGGTTGTAGATTTTTCCGTTTCATCACTTTAAATATGTCCTGCCACTTGCTTCTGGCTTGCAGAGTTTCTGCTGAAAGGTCAGCTGTTAACCTTATGAGGGTTCCTTTGTGTGTTATTTGTTGTTTTTCCCTTGCTGTTTTTAATATTTTTTCTTTGTATTTAATTTTTTATACCTTGATTAATATGTGTCTTTGCGTGTTTCTCCTTGGATTTATCCTGGATGGGACTCTCTGTGCTTCCTGGGCTTGACTGACTATTTTCTTTCCCATATTAAGGAAGTTTTCAACTATAGTCTCTTCAAATATTTTCTCAGTCCCTTTCTTTTTCTCTCCTTCTTCTGGGACCCCTATAATTTGAATGTTGGTATGTTTAATGTTGTCCCAGAGATCACTGAGACTGTCCTCAATTCTTTTCATTCTTTTTTCTTTATTCTGCTCTGTTGTAGTTATTTCCACTATTTTATCTTCCAGGTCACTTATCTGTTCTTCTTCCTCAGTTAATCTGCTACTGATTCCTTCTAGAGAATTTTTAATTTCATTTATTGTGTTGTTCATCATTGTTTGTTTGCTCTTTAGTTCTTCTAGGTCCTTGTTAAACATTTCTTACATTTTCTCTATTCTATTTCCAAGATTTGGGCTCATCCTTACTATCATTACTCTGAATTCTTTTTCAGGTAGACTGCCTATTTCCTCTTCATTTGTTTGGTCTGGTGGGTTTTTACCTTGCTCCTTCATCTGCTCTGTGTTTCTCTGTCTTCTCTTTTTGCTTTGCTTACTGTGTTTGGGGTCTCGTTTTCACATGCTATAGGTTCATAGTTCCCCTTGTTTTTGGTGTCTGCTCCCAGGGGATAAGGTTGGTTCAGTGGGTTTTGTAGGCTTCCTGGTGAAGGGGACTGGTGCATGTGTTCTGCTGGATGAGGCTGGATCTTGTCTTTCTGGTAGGCAAGACCACATCCGGTGGTGTGTTTTAGGCTGTCTGTGAACTTATTATGATTTTAGGCAGCCTCTCTGCTAATGAGTTGGGTTGTGTTCCTGTCTTGCTAGTTGTTTGGCATGGGGTGTCCAGCACTGGAGCTTTCTGGTCATTGAGTAAAGCTGGGTCTTAGCATTGAGATAGAGATCTCTGGGAGAGCTCTCGCTGATTGACATTACAAGGGGCTGGGAGGTCTCTGGTGGACCAATGTCCTGAACTTGGCTTCCCCACCTCAGAAGCTCAGGCCTGACACCTGGCCAGAGTACCAAGACCCTGTCAGCCACACAACCATGTACGTGGGGAGCTTCTTGCCTTTGGGGAAGTCTGATTTCTTCTGCCAGTGTTCAGTAGGTGTTCTGTAGGAGTTGTTCCACATGTAGATGTGTTTTTGATGTATTTGTGGGGAGGAAGGTGATCTCCATGTCATACTCCTCCACCATCTTGAAGGTCCTCTCCCTGCCTTTTCTTTTAATCCTCTGTTCCTCTTTTCCTATCTTTCTTTGGGGGACGGCTAACTCATCAATTTTTTAAAAATATTTTCTCTTCTCATTGACTTTTTATTTATTCCTCTTGGCATGACTTTGTACTTTAGTGGTTATTATAGAGGCTAAAACATGCATCTTTAGCACATCACATTCTATGTTTAAAAATTACTTCAAAAAACTCTAAGAATTCTATGACAATCTATTTCCAGTTTTTAGTCCCTACAACTTATGCTCTTGTTTACTATAACTTTACACATTAGAGAATATAAACTCCATTTTCTTTTGTTATTATTTTTCTTTAAAGAGCCCATGGTCTAAAGTGATTTTGTCATATATATGTACAAAAATTAGAAACATTTTTTAAAAGAGTGTTTTAATTTATTGACCTATTTGCATTTTATAGTGTTTTTCCATTCCTTCTTGCAGAACCAGCTTTCTAGCTGATATTTTCCTTCAGCATTTATAATGTCTTTTAACATTTCTTGTAAATCAACTCTGCTGAGGAAATTCTTTTGCCTTTTGTGTAGATAATGACGTCTTTAGGACTTCCCTGGTGGTCCAGTGGTTAAGACTCTGTGCTTCCACTGCAGGGGACATGGGTTGGATCCCTGGTCAGGGAAGTTCCGCATGCCACAAGGTACAGCCAAAAAAAAAAAAAAAGTCTTTATTTCACCTTCATTTTTGAAAGGTATTTTTACCGACTATGGAATTTTGAAATGACTTGATAATTTTTCCCTTTAAGCATTTTAAAAATGTCATCCTCTTGTTTCCTGTTCTTCATTATTTTTTCCTGATGAGAAGTCACCTGAAATTCTTATCATTTCCTTATTCCCTTGTATGTATTCTTTCTGTTTGAGAGCTTTCAAGCTTATCTTTGGTTCTTAGCAGTTTTACTAGTATATATCTAGTTCTGTTTTTTTATTTATCTTGCTCGGATTTCTCTGAGCTTCTCAGATATGTCATTTTTAGTTATGTTCAATGCATTATAGGCTTTAAGTTCCTCCATGGTAAACTGCCCGTGCTTTGTACTTAGTGTAAGGCCTGGAGCCAAAGGTCTCCTCCTGGTTCTTCTACTACACCTTTAGAATCCTGTGGACTCTACATGCCTGCAACAGAGGGGGGTTCCCTCTTAGTGCTCCCAAGCCCTCCCAGCAGTATACTGCTCTTATCTGGGACTAGCACATGGCCTAATTCTCCAGCTTTACTGTCACATTTAGGCAGGCCCTGTGTTCCTGAATTGGTGAGCGTTGATCTCAATGCTCCTGACTCTCTCCAGTGTTGGACTTTCACCCTCTGTTACTAGGTGCAAGACCCAGTGGGTGGGAAAGTTTCTATAGACAGGACCTACTGCACCTCTGAATGGTATGCTGCACCTCTGAATGGTTCACACTCAGCTGTCCTGCCCTTATCTCCGTGGCAGACAAATGTTGTTTCTAATTCATGTAAAGTTGGAGGGTGGGAGTTGTTCTCTTGTTTCTGCTGATCCACCCTCAAACTGAGGCAGTCCTTTTAGTTCATTAGTTTACCTTGCAACTTTGAGTATCTAATAGGCTCAAAAATTATGTTTCTGCAGGCTATCTGATTTGTTCTCATTGTTTAGGTGGGAGAAATGTTTCTTGTAATGTTCTATATCCTAGACAGAAGGGTTATATCCTTAACTCTTCCTTAGACATGGTTCTCCCAGAAACAAATGTTAAGAAAAGGATTTGAGTTCAAGTAGTCTGAGGGGAGGTGATCCCAGGAACCCCAATAAAAGTAGTGGGAGGAGAGACAGGGAAAAGAAGGAAGTCTACATAGTGTGTTAATGAGTAACTGTGATACAGTCCCACTGGGGACTTCTGGAGGACTGTATGGAAACAGCCTAAGTGAGCAAGCTGGGTCTTTATCCACCAACTCCCATGTGTAATTGATTAGTTGTCCTGCCTATAAGCGGAGTCTACAGCAGATCAAAAAAGGCAGAGACTCGCAGGTGCAGCAGAAATTTTATACATGAAGGAATGCGAGAGGGCACAACAGTGTCTGTTAAAAACTCTCTCTGTGCCAGTTAGGACATTAATTACTTTATTCCTCAGACATATTGATGTACTGAGAGGATGATTCATACCTGATTTATCTTTGTATTCTCCCAGCATGGAGAATAGTCAGAAGACAATCAATCACTATTTATTCAATGAGAAAGTACCTTTTATAAAGTACCAATATGTAAAATTCTGGTTAGCTCTTCTTCATTTCCTGTCCTCCTCCCAAACCAACATCCTTACCCCCCACCTCAATCACTCAGGTAGTATAGTTTATTCTCTTAACTGCCAAAAAAGGTTAAACTCACCAGAATGGTTAGACTTTTTAAAGTTTTACTGATTTTTCTAGCTAATTTAAATGTATTATAATTTAAAAGTATAATTTCCAAACCTGAACTTTATCTAACAGATATTTTGTATTACTTGCAGCCAACAATGATAAGGCATCCACCAAGAGTTGTTTGCTACATCTGTGGTCGTGAATATGGAACAAAATCAATTTTCATCCATGAGCCACAATGTCTGAAAAAATGGCATATTGAAAACAACTTGTTGCCTAAAGAGCTAAGGAGACCAGAACCGAAAAAGCCAGAAGTCAGGACCGTTACTGGTAAGTTTTTGGAAGAAAAGACTTGAGTGTATAAGGGAAGACTTTTCTCTCTAAATTTAAAAGAGTAGAGGTATTCTTTTATTACTTGTTCAAGTAACTGAAGTCAGCAACATTTACTGTCTTGGCTATAGCCAAATAGAAAAAAACAGTTCCAGAATACCTGACCAAATTGTTGTCTTCAGATGCTGAGACATAAAGATACTATGTCCTGGCAAACCGTACAAGGAGAGGGACTCACTGGTATTTGCTATATTTCCCAAAAGTTACTTTCATATATTATCAAACACAAATCTTTAAAACTCTGTAGCCTAAAAAACCTTTGGGGACATCTGGAAACATGTTTTCAAATATGAATGTGTTTTAGTGTTCAAAGAGCGGGGGTACCAAAGTGAAATGCTTATAGGGTCTGCTAGTCAGGATACACAATTGAATAAATTTGTCCATGTGTGGAAAAAGGGAAGGTGGGGACTATGAGTGGGAGAGCACTGTCTTTCTTTCTTTTTTTTTTTTTTTTTTTTTTTACGGTACGCGGGCCTCTCACTGTTGTGGCCTCTCCCATTGCGGAACACAGGCTCCAGACGCGCAGGCTCAGCGGCCATGGCTCACGGGCCCAGCCGCTCCGCGGCATGTGGGATCTTCCTGGACCGGGGCAAGAACCCGTGTCCCCTGCATCGGCAGGCGGACTCAACCTTTGCGCCACCAGGGAAGCCCAACACTGCCTTTCTAAAGGAGACAGCTGCTACCCAGTTCCAGCTGGCGTTACACTTAAGAAATTTAAATTTACTTAAATTTACTGTGATGTATCTTTCAATAATACAAAAGAAACTGGAAATCTAGACTTCTATATGAAATGTCCAGATTTTAAAAATTTTGCAATGAATACTTTGTAAAACACTGCACAGGCTATATGACACTGGAACTTCATAAACTGCCATGTGTGGTTGCATTACAGAGCCTTATGCTTACTCATTTAGGGTGAGAAAGAAGTAGTTCAGAGAGGGTGTTTGCCATACAAGCTCAGACTTGCTCATCATCTGCCATTGTCATTTTCTCAGTTGATCTCCTGATTCCCCTCAAAGGAAAACTATTCCTGGTTTTAAGAGAATCATTCAATTAATTGATTTTCTTTATGTAACCATAGATGTACATGTCCGGAAGGTACCTTGGAGGTCATTTAGTATCAGTTAGCCCTAAGCACTCTTGTTAGAGATGTGACCCAAAGAGACTTTTTTTTTAACAACCCACAGAGTGGAATCTAGATTGTCATGATAAAGTTCTAAAGGCTGCTAGAACCTAACTATTCACAGTCCTTGCCTAAAGGAAGACTCTGCATGAAGGTGGGAAAAGAGCTCAAGGTGAAAATATCCATCTGCTGAAATTCGAGCATTTGCTCACAAAGAAATTGTTCACCTCTTTGAGACTGTCTTCCCATCATTTCTCATTTGGTGTCAAAAATCTATTTCCTTCACTTCTGATCTTTATCACTTTCTCTGCTTGAGCATGCTTATCACAATTCTAGAAGAGGTGAGAGAAATGACTGGTTTGGAAGCCCTGGAGTGTTCGCCATTCTGTTATTGGCTACAGATGGAAAAGTCAGGTCCTATAATTGCACTTTCTACAGTTTTTCTCTTGGCTCCATGCTTTTGTTATTTCAGAAGTTGCCCTTCCTCTCTAGGCAAAGAGAATTCCCATGAATGTTTCCATCCCATGGACTTACTGTAGTCATAGGACTCAAATAGCCCTTCCTCCAGATCCAAAGTACAAGCCCTAAAACTTTCAGAAATGTGATGAATCACCTTCAACTGAGAATCAGTGAATACTCTGGAATTTTTGAGTCCATATTAAAACTCATATGAGTAAGGAGAAAGTCAGTGCCATTCCTTTTTTAACTGTTTTTAAAGCACTCAAAATATACATTCATATCCTGCATGGAAAGTGACACTTGCTTTATCCAAGGGAGAAATACTAGGTTGTCCTGTTGTGCTGGAGTTTAACTTCCCACGGAGAAAAAAATAAAAGAAAAAGAACATGAGTAAGCTTGTTAAAGATTCTAAGGTTTGCTATGTTTGTGTGAACCACTAGACAGAAGTCATATGAGAATTGCCTGGGCTTTAATGAGGAAATATATGCTGTGAAAATAATTTTTTTAAAACTATGTGATATATTTTTGCATGCCTGGCTACATTTTGGGGGGCCTATTTTGGGAAATTCTAAGACATAGTCAATTTAATGTACTAAAGCCATTCTATTTAAATAAGTTTTATTAAAGTTAAATCCCACACTGTTTCTCTAAAATAAACCCATATGCCTTTTTTTCCTGTGCTCTGCCAATGGAGATTATATATCTCTCAGCTGCCTTTGCTGTTTTCTTAAGGACGCTTTTTTTCGTCAGATGAACTTTTCTGTTTGCATTCTTCACTTTAATTACTTAAAGAATCTCTGAGCTTACAGCCATAAAGAGATGATAAAGTTTTAGGATATAATTCATCTTAAATTCACTCTCAACTGTCAGTTATGTCCTCTAAAAACATTCCACTGAAGGATTACAGAAGAAGAAAATACAAATAAATGTTCTTTTCCTTTTGTAAGCTTATATTTAGAGTCAACTGAAAGAAAGCCAAAAGTTATATTTGCAAGATAATAATGTGTAAGCAAAGATGTTAATAATTAGTGAAGAATGCATATCACAACACATAAAACAATGTCTTCCCCTTTTTAAAATCTGAGGACTGAAAAACCTCTAGTTCAGAGCTAACGGTTCTCAACCCTTAAAAGACTGAGCAGCACTTTTTTTTTTTTGGCAAAAGTAATATGATTTGTTTAAAAGCCTCAGTCAACAGGTATTTCCTGAAAATACTTTCCATAAAAAGTAGAGCATGGTTCTCCAGAATGAAAACTGATCCATTTTCCCATTTTCTTTTTCTTTTATTTTTTGTTCTTCTTTTTTTCTCCTCTGTTTTTCTTTAACTTTTCAGCCAAGGGTTTCTATGATCTTGATGCCTTAAATGAAGCTGCTTGGACAAGTGCCCAGAGCCAGTTGGTTCCCTGTAATATTTGTGGGCGTACCTTCCTGCCAGACAGACTGATTGTTCACCAACGATCCTGTAAACCAAAAGTCGCCAAGTAAAGCCCTTTCTCCCTACGAAATAGTTACAGGAATTAAATCCTTTGGAAAGAGCTGGGATATGATGGGGAGGAGGAAAAGGAGGGGAGGAGAGGAAACAAGGAAAAGGGGAATTGACCAAAGGCCATCGAGCACGAGACGCCCAGCTCAGTGCTTTGGGGGCCTGGTGTGACCACTGTGTCACTGCTTTTAGCATGCAGCTGCGTGTGTGTGCCTTGGCATGCCAGGGCCTCGCATGTCACACAGTTGTCAGGCAGAATTACACATGGCCGCGCCTCATCAGAGCTGGCATTTTTATCTCCAGGAAACTTCAGAGCCAGTTGTTGCTGTTTTTCTTCTGGTCTGATTTCCTGAACAAGATTCTGAACCTAACACTTAGGACTATTATTCAGTGAACAGAGACTTTGGGTGGTGACTTCAGGCAACTCTTTAGTTCCCGAGAAAAACTGGATTCCCGCCCATCCCTGTGCTTTCTGAAATAATGTGCCACTCCCTGCTATTTCTGATCCAGGGAAATGTTTTTAATTGAGTTAGTGACCAGGGATCTTCTTTTCTCTATAAAATTGTTCAACAGGAGACACATACCAAAAAAGATCTAAGGACTTAAAGTACTAGAACTCGTACTAGAACTCATACTCCCTTACTAATAGTGAAAAATGCTACAAGGAAAATTCAGCATCAGTGCCAGCCTCATATGTTGGGAGATTGCTGTGATGTGATTCATCACATGGGTGGAAGCTAGCTCCCTCCTCCTACAGAAGAGGTCCAGCAAGAGTTCTCTCTGCCCTCCTAGGGGCTTATAGGTGTTTTATTGTGGAGATCTAAAAGCCTGCCTGGAAGTCCTGTGCCTCCCCACCCAAGGGCCATGCACAGTACGTGGGTTGTGCAGCTGCTCTGGATTTGAGTCCTTGAATGTGTATTCAGAGAGGTGGGACTCCTGGGAGGAGGCCAGGGCCAGGGAGGTGCTCTGCCCAGGAAATTCTGCTCCCTCGGGGTAGCGCTGCTTTGCCTGGACTCCCAGCAGTTTTGCTTGAGATCTTTGTTCATTTTATGGCTGACTTTCAGCGCCATTTTGGATCCACCAGGTAGGTTCCTGCAAACCTTGCATTCATGACCTTACACAGCACAGTTAACTCCAAATTATACAAGCAAATTTATTTGACCTAATAATTTGGTCATAATCTGCAGATTATAAAAGTTTAGGTTAGGATAACTGTGCTAATTATTTGGGTTTTCCTGCATGTTCCAAAGGAAGCAAGAGATGAACTTTTTTTTTTTTTTTTTTTTTTTTTGCGGTACGTGGGCCTCTCACTGCTGTGGCCTCTCTTGTTGCGGAGCACAGGCTCCGGACGCGCAGGCTCAGCAGCCATGGCTCACGGGCCCAGCTGCTCCGTGGCATGTGGGATCTTCCCGGACCAGGGCACAAACCCGTGTCCCCTGCATCGGCAGGCAGATTCTCAACCACTGCACCACCAGGGAAGCCCAAGAGATGAACTTTTTAAAAAGTCTTTTAGATATCCCCCCAAAAGATTAGCATCTTGTAAAGGATAGCCTTTAATGACTCATACCTGATGGTTTGTTCTTTTATTTTGTTAAAAAAAAATGACAACATCTAATGTGTAGTGAGTGTACTGTGGGTCAGGCACTGTGCCTAGTGCTTCCTATATATCAGTTTATATAAATCTCACATCAACCCTACAAGTAGATAGTATCCTTATTTTACACGTGAGAAAACTAATACTTAGACTAAAGTAGCAAATTCAGGGTCACACTGGACTTGAGTTAAGGGTTGGAGTCAGGAAGCAAACTCAGGACTGTTGGACTTCCAAGCCCATAATCTTATCCATTGCCATTTGTGTGCTAGATACCACCATTAATAAGATTAACTCCAACACAAATGATCTGACAAATGTCAATTTTGTACAATGTTTAGTAACTAAGGCAAATGGGAATTTTAGCATGCTTGCCGTTTGGCTGCTGGTCTGGGTTTATCTTAAACCGAGGTGAAAACAAAAGTTTGAACTGCATTGTGTTCTAAAAGCCACTTCTGTATTCTGCTGATGTTTGGAAGTCAGACAGCAAGGGAAATAAAGCAAGAGTTCTGGCCTCAACTTTGAAATGAGTGACCATTTGGTGTCATAAAGAGAGATTCGTGGACCTTCGTTTTCAAAGCATGAGAAAAACAAAACAAAACTAAAAATCTGTAGGAATTATTAAATCTGAGTTCTTGAAGCAGTTGAAAAGAAGCGGATGAGCTCTTGTAAGAACTGTGCTTCCACAGGGAACAGCTTGAGGAATGTCAAGGTGCCGACCGTGGGACTTCCACTTCTGGCTCCAGCTCCAGCTCCATCTGAGCTGGCCTGAAAATGTTACAGGGGATCAAATCTCAAGCGAGTTCAGTCACAATGACATCAATCCAAGGGCTCCCATCTTTCATCAAGGCAAGTCACTGAAGTCTCACCATTAATAGGACAGAACTCATCTGCTCTCTGCCAACTGCCCTCCCCCCAATTTGTTCACATCTGTGCAGATTTTTGTACTCTAAAAAGGAAAATGATTTCTTTAACAATGGTTGGCACATCCATGAGCTTTGAATCTGAATCTTGTAATGGTTCCCATAGATAGTCTCCTAGGTGATGAAGAGCAGGTACTAGATGAAGGTACTTGGAGCTCTTACACTGGCTCAGGTAGGTATCGGCTTGGGATGCAATGTTATTAGAGGCATCAGCAACAATACAATTCCCTCTCTGCTCTGGCAACTGGCGCTGCACAATCTTTTATTGAATTCCCCTTTAGTTGAGGTTATGGGAAGAATTCCAGGATTTCTTGATGCTTATTTGCACATTAAGTTCACATCAAAGGTGCAGGGCATGTCTTATCAGAAGGGAACACTGGAGACAGAACAAGCCTATCCTACTAAGGGATGTGGACAGGGAGACTCTTCTCCGGTGAGTAAGCATGGAGATCTGTTCGAGCTCCGTTGTGGGAGCTCCTCAGGTTGTGGGAGCTCCTCCTCATCAGGCAGCCTTGGATGTATTTCCAAGTAGGGTCCCAGTATTTCCAAGGATGGCTCCCAGATGACACTGCTTCAGCTTGGGGAATATTGGCCTGAGTCTCTTCACAAAAAAAGAAACTTCTACTGAGAAGCAGACCCATTGGTGAGCAGGGAAGAGAAAGAGGGCAGATATCCGAAGTCTTCCATCTCCTGAAAACCTGAAAACAGCCCTTGGTCTCTCTGTACTTCTGACATTAGCAGCATCTCTTCTTTACACCCCCATCTAAACCAACTCATATGGCTTTAATCCCATACCAGGTCAGGTCAGGAAGTTCAGCCCCTTCCTTCCCCAACCCTGTGGGGACCTTTCCCTGCTCTGGCAATGGACAACCTTCCTTTATCATTTATAACTTCCCTCCTGACTCTCTGTCTGGCCCACATGAATGGCCGTGCCTGTTTCAGCTGGCGCTGCCCACTCTCTGTGAGCACTGTGGCCAGAGATGGAAATGAGGTTTTCCTGCACTTGGAAGAAACAGCACACATGAGAGGCAGTTGAGTTTCCGGCGGGGCCCAAATTGAATGGTGTAGAGAGAATTACACCAGGAAAAACACTGTTAATTTAGCATAGGATGGTACACTTTTATGTTTAGTTCTTTTAAATTTTTGTTATAAAAATATTCAATAGATAATACCTGTAGGGTAAAGGATAATGAAGTCTTATATCCTCCACACCCAGACAAACTTAGTTGAAACCCCACTAAGGTTGAATCTGAATGGTCTAAATTTCAACTACTATTCTTTTGGGTATAAGAGGATGAAGGAGGTGGGGAGAGGTGCTGGGAGCACAAGACTGCAGAGTATCTCTGATAATGCCTCTTATTTCTACTTCTGGAAACATGAGATTAAGCCAGCATAGATATAAACCAACTGCAAGTAAGAAAGTGAAACCTGGCCTAGGCATCATGGGGGCTAAGTCCTATCATTGATTCATACTGATCACCTATAGACCAATGTTTTCAGATAATACTTAATTGAGAGTGTGTTTGGCAAAATAATGTCCCCAAATATGTTGATACCCTAGTTCTCCAAACTTATGAATATGTTACCTTGCATGTTATGCTACCTTTGCAGATGTGGTTGAGGTTTTGGGCCTTGTAATGGGGAGAGTATCTCGGATTATCTGGGTGAGCCCAGTATAATCATGAGTCCTTAATAGTGGAATAAGAAGAAAAAATGGTGCTTGAGAGAGATAGCAGCATAAGAAGGATTCAACAGTCTATTGCTTGCTCTGAGATGTAGGGAACTATGTGCAATGACCAGAGAAAAACCTCTCTGAGTTAAGGGCATCCCCAGCAGACAGCCAGCAAAGAAACTGGAACCTCAGTCCTATAACCACAGGAACTGGATTCTGCCAACAACCTGAATGAGCAAGGAAACAGATTCTCCCCTGGAAACTCCAGAAAGGAACACAGCCTGCCAACAACTTGTTTTTATCTGGTGAGTCCAGGGTTGAACTTCTGACCTACAAAACTGTAAGAAAATAAATGTGTGTTGTTTAACCCATTGTTTATAATAATTTATTATGGCAGCAACAGACAACGAATAGAAGAAGCATCCACAGGCAGACCTCAGAGATATTGTGAGTTCATTTCCAGATGACCTCAATAAAGTGAATATCACAATAAAGCAAATCACAGAAATATTTTGGTTTCCTCATGCATAGAAAAGTTATGTTTACATTGTAGTCTATAAGTGGACAGTAGCATTATATCCAAAAAAGCAATACACATACCTTAATTTAAAAAATGCTTTATTGCTAAAAAATGCCCAATTACAATAGTAACATCAAAGATCATTGAATGCAGATCACTATAACAAATATAATAATAATAATAAAAAAGTTTGAAATATTGAAAGAATTATCAAAATGTGACACAGAGACATGAAATGAGCAAGTGTTGTTGGAAAAATGGTGCTGATAGATTTACTTGATGCAGTGTTGCCACAAACTTTTAATTTGTCAAACAAAACAAAAACTCATCTGCAAAGTACAGTAAAGAAAAGCACAATAAAACAAGGTGTACCTCTATGTGGCATAGGGTAGGACCCCCAAACCTTCTGTTGATCAGAGAAATAGAGTCCTCAACTCCACGTGGGACACTGGCCACCTCCACTGCTTGCATTAGTGAGAAGGTACCATAATCAAATTCAGTAGGGCCAGATAGCCCAAGAAAAACTGGCTCCAAGATTTGCTACCCGCAAAATACCCAGCTATTTTACAATATGCACAAAATATGGATGCAAATTTTTAATGTTCAGTTAATATTTTTAATCATAAAATGGATTCTGTTACGTGTACACACTTCTTTAAAAAATTATAAATGGACAAATGCAGTTGAATTACTTGGCAGTTGACTTTTCAGGCCAATGACCCCATGACCTTGTCCTACCCACCTGTCTGTCTTTTCCATGAGCTGCAGAAAGAAAATAACTGCATAATCTGAAATGGTAGAAGGTTATTGTTATGGGAATCTCTAAATAAGGTACTAGCTGAAAAACAGTCAAAATATCCGAGCACTGAAAATGCAGATATGGCTTAAACAAATCTCATCGTTCTCTTATGATCTTTACCAGGGCTTTTCTGAAGGGCCATATGCGGATCTAAAAAGTAGGCTGGACCATCAAAGAAACGTGCTCAAAGTGTAGGGGAAGGGTAGAAAAAGCACCTGATTTGAGGACCGTCATTCAGCTGAATTATCAAGCAAGAAGTTTCCCTTCAATGCCTTCATCTCCCATCTTTGAACCTTCTGAACTCTTTCCTCCCAACCCCATGAAAGTTCCTCCAGGATCCTGCTGTCCTGTCTTCTATCTACGACTGCCCAGACTTCTGTTTCTGTTGGAGAAGAAACTCAGGTGCTCCACCTTCCAGATATCCCTCCATCTCTCCTAGTCTGCCCATCCACATTTCTTTTCCTGTGTCCCTTTCTGGACTTTTCACTAGCTATTTCATTAGAAAGAAACTTGAGAAAGTCATCCACGCTAAGGGGTTTATGGAAGTTGATGGTTTGATGCTCTATCTCTCTCAGATGGTATGGTTATTAAAAAAAAAGTTTCTTAGAAGTATTATGTCTTTATCCAAAATAATGAAGTCCATGTGGTGGAATCTTAGACAAATTGTTGGGATAGAAGTCAATAGGGCATGGGAAGCAGGCCTCTCCTTGACCTTTAGTGACCCTCATCACACCACATAGACCTCTGTTAACTCCACACCTGAGTACAGACACCTCTGATAGGGTTTCTACTGACAGCTTGTATTAAGGTAGGCTAAGTGCTATAACAAATAGACCAAAATATTCTAAGGGCTTGGATAAGACAGAATTTTATTTCTTGCTTTAAAAAGAGCCCTGAGCAAGTGAGCAGTATAGTGAGGCATCCCTCCTTCGTGACATCATTCAGGGCCCTAGGCTGATGAAATCTCTGCCACTTTCAACATGTGACACACAAGTTGCCCTGGTAGGTCCTCTCCTTTCCGCTCATCCACGAGGAGAAAAGAGCATGGAGTTACCTCTTCGACCTAGAAGAAATGCTCATCATTCCACTCATATTCATGGGCCAAATCTCAGCCACATGACTGTACCTGAGTGCAAGGAGGTCTGGACCTTGTGTTCACACTGCCACAGCAGGAGGAAGAGGTGACCAGGGATTTGGGGTAATAATTAGGATTTTCTGGCATGAGCTCAAATTTCTTTCTGGCTTCTTGTTAGGGGACCACTTTCCCTTTTGGGGGAAATTGACAATATTTGGGCATAAACCTCAGAGGACAAGAAATTATTCTTGCCATCAAGGCAGGCAAGGTTGGTAAATAAGACCCCCCAAAAGATAAAACTTTAAAAAATTATAGCCATTTTCACATATCAGAAATAGCAGCATTCAATATTGGAAGGAAAGATTGTCCTTTTTTTAATTATTTGAGGAAACACTTTAAAAGGCATTTTTGATATGCAAAGTTTAGTCCTGAGTTTAGTCTCATAAGGGTAGCTGGGGCAAAGAAGAACAATTCTGCAAAAGAATGTGAATGGCCACCTTTACAGTGGACAAAGCTCCAACTTTGAGGAAGTATTATTGAGTACACTGGTTTTTCATCCTCTTGTTAGAGACTGACAAAAAAGAAATTGGAGTTTTGGGCTCAGAACTAGGTCAAGGGGAACTCCCAACTATGTGACGAGGGACAGAAATCACAGCAACACCTCAGCAAGACAGCAGGTAGGGGGCGCCCTACATTGGGACAAGGCTGGTGGACTTAGGAGCAGCAGTCACTGCTGCCGAATTTTAAATGTCCCTTTCCTGCACTCTAATTCTGTATGTTATCTTCGAGCCTTCACTTTGCCTTATTGTTAGCTGTGCTGGGGTGTGGGGTGGAGCTGTGAAATAAGAGAGAAGCCAATGTCTACACATGGACAACCAGACCAAGGAACACCTTGAAGCTACAAGGAGCCCCCAAGCAGCAGTCAGGAGCAACAGATGGCACGCAACAGCCAAGGCAGGTGCATAGTCTCCAGGAATCCTCAGAATCACCTGAGGAGAGGACTGGGATTCCTGACATCATCTATGAGCAACTTAGATCCTGGTTTTTCAGCTAACAAAGGGGTAAGCAACCCTGGAATGCCAGAGATCGTAGGTATATGGTTAAACGTGCTTCAGTAAAGCATCATTGAACAACACAGCACTGCATGTAACTGACAAGTGGTGGTACACAGGTTCTGACTCCTGCAGCCAAAGCAGATGGGGGAAATGACATCTTTATGAAGACCTCAAGGCAGAGGGAGTTCGGAGCTGGCGCTGAAACGATGAACAGGTAGAGGCAGCAGGGGTGCTAAAGGACACACGAGGGAAGAAGCTCACAGAAACTGTGGTCTACTCCATATCCCTGTAAGCAGCCTCGGGGATGAACACTCTATATAATACCAGTATCAGCATTTTCCAGGTGAAACACAGCGGGAAGCTCTATATCCTTTATGGGGTTTTCTAAATTTAATTTTTATTTTATATTAGAGTATAGCTGATTTACAATGTTGTTATATTCTTTATGTTGATGTGTGACTTGACCACAGGAAAGACAAGTACAGAGCCTTTAGACTATGCGATCAGTTCATACAAGAAGTTATCAAAGTTAACGGCTGAGTTACTTGTTCTGGATAAAGGTATTTCTCTTCCTCTTTTTAAACATGCTTCCTGCCCAACTTCTCTCACCAATGTGGTATTTTCCAGAGATGAAGAACCCAGATCCAGAAGGTGATGAAGCATTAGCACAGAGGGTTAGAAGCAGTCCCCATATGTAAGTGGGCAAACAGGGCAGGCTTAGGAGGGGCTCAAGAGCGCCTTGTTGTGCGTGGAGATTATCTAGGAGAGCAACAGTGGACAGCAAGTGAGAGGAACAGCTGAGCAAGGACGAAGGGCATGTGCAGGATTTGTGTGCAAGGAAGGTGAGGGGCAATGACAAGGCAGAGGTCAGGGTGGTCGTGGATTTATTCTTCCAACCCTGCAACTTGAGGTAAGTGCAAAGCAAATCAGAAGAGGTGTACAATTTTCTGTTTTTATTCAGGAGGGCACTGGACAAGATGACATCTAAAGGAAAAATGAGGGTGAGTGAACACAAAGGGTAGGAGGGGTATAAATCTGCTTTTCCCATTTTGTTCCCACATTTGCTTTTTCCTCCTTTTCGTCCTCTCATAGTATCACTGTCTCTGGCCCCCAGTTCCCTTTCTCTTTCCAAGCAGGCTCATTTCTCACAGCTCCAGCAATGAGCACGCTCTGCCAGAAGAGGACAGCATTGGGAAGCAATGAGCAGAGGCATCCTCACTGTGCAGGCACAAGTCCCGCCAGGCAGAGACAGGGTCTGGTTTTCTGTTTATTCTAGCAGCAAACTCTGAAATAAACATGAATTTATCCCTGAAGTCATATCAAATGACTCCTTCATCTCCCCCGCTCCCAGCTTCTTAAAGGAATAATCATAAATATTCAGGGTATAGATACCAACTTGGCTTCATAACAGGCGATGTTTCAGCCAGTTTTCTGACAAAACTTACATAGAATATTGAATGCAAATATCTAGATATTGTGAGTAATTCAGGCCAAAGAGTCACTTTGCTTAAAGTATGCTGGCTCTTATTATGCAGTTGGCAGGTTGAATTTGTATTCTACCGCTTTTTGTTTTTTGTTTTTTAATGATTGCACAAGTCACTTATTAACTTCCTCAACACATATTTCTTGAGCACCTGTGAGGTGTCATGGGTTGCCTGGACAAGGGGGAGGTAAGTAAACAGCCAGGTGGTATAGATGGATGATGTGGGATTGAACTGGATTTTTGAAGAAGGAAGAGAAAGTTCTAAAAAGGGAAAGCAATGGTGAGTACAGATGACACCTGCCCCATCCCCAGGCATTATGTTATATGGGATATGGGGATCTGACAGTGTCCTTGGGGGACAGAACAGATTTAGTTAGAGTAAGAAGAAGTTTTTTGAATATTTAGAGAAGAAATTGGGGATACAGGTAAATTACAGATAAACTGCTGATAACAGAGTATTAAGGAATAAAGAAAGGGTTTGAGGTAGGAAACATAGGTGGCCTCATAAGTGTATAATCAGTGTATCACATGGAGCACCACACTTAGAAGGCCCCCATGCTTGATTTAATGTCTCGATTTTACAAGCAGGAAATTCTTACTAATTTTTAAACAGGAGATCCCCATTTTCATTTTACATTAGGCTCTGTAATTTGTGTACATGAAGGTGGGGGATATGTGGAAGTTTGGGTAAAACAAGACTAGGGAATTTCCAGATCTGTCTGTGGATAAGAGTTTCCCTGATGCTCTGGGAAGCTGGAATTTCTGTTGGTGTTGAAAGCACACAAGGGTGTAATTCCCAATGGTATAAATACTGATGGTCTTTTATTTATTAATTTTTAACGTATTTATTGGAGTATAACTGCTCTACAATGGTGTGTTAGTTTCTGCTTTATAACAAAGTGAATCAGCCATACGTATATATATGTCCCCATATCTCTCCTTCTTGGGTCTCCCTCCCACCTCCCTAACCCATCCCTCTAGGTGGTCACAAAGCACTTAGCTGATCTCCCTCTACTATTTGGCTGCTTCCCACTAGCTATCGATTTTACGTTAGGTAGTGTATATATGTTCATGCCACTCTCTAACTTCATCCCAGCTTACACTTCCCCCTCCCCATGTCCTCATGTCCATTCTCTACATCTGCATCTTTGTTCCAGTCCTGCCCCTAGGTTCTTCAGAACCATTTTTTTTTCAGATTCCATACATACGTGTTAGGATATGGTATTTGTTTTTCTCTTTCTGACTTACTTCACTCTGTATGACAGACTTTAGGTCCATCCACCTCACTACAAATAACTCAATTTAGTTTCCTTTTATGGCTGAGTAATATTCCATTGTATATATATGCCACATCTTCTTTATCCATTCGTCTGTCACTGGACACGTAGGTTGCTTCCGTGTCTTGGCTATTGTAAATAGAGCTGCAAAGAACATTGTGGTACATGACGCTTTTTGAATTACGGTTTTCTCAGTGTATGTGCACAGTGGTGGGATTGCTGGGTCATATGGTAGTTCTAGTTTTAGTTTTATAAGGAACCTCCATACTGTTCTCCATAGTGGCTGTATCAATTTTCATTCCCACCATCTGTAAAGAGGGCTCCCTTTTCTCTACACCCTCTCCAGCATTTATTATTTTTTGATGATGGCCATTCTGACCAGTGTGAGGTGATACCTCATTATAGTTTTGATTTACATTTCTCTAATTAGTGATGTTGAGCATCCTTTCACGTGTCTGTTGGCAATCTGTGTATCTTCTCTGGAGAAATATCTATTTAGGTCTTCTGCACATTTTTGGATTGGGTTTTTTTTTTTTGATATTGAGCTGCATGAGCTGCTTGTAAGTTATGGAGATTAATCCTTTGTCACTTGCTTCATTTGCAAATATTTCTTCCCTTTCCAAAGGTTATCTTTTCACCTTGTTTATGGTTTCCTTCACTGTGCAAAAGCTTTTAAGTTTCATTAGGTCTCATTTCGTTATTTTTGTTCTTATTTCCATTTCTCTAGGAGGTGGGACAAAAAGGATCTTGCTGTGATTTATGTCATAGAGTGTTCTGCCTATGTTTTCCTCTAAGAGTTTTATAGTGTCTGGCCTTACATTTAGGTCTTTAATCCATTTTGAGTTTATTTTTGTATATGGTGTTAGGGAGTGTTCTAATTTCATTCTTTTACATGTAGCTGTCCAGTTTTCCAGGTACCACTTATTGAAGAGGCTGTCTTTTCTCCATTGTATATTCTTGCCTCCTTTATCAAATATAAGGTGACCACATGTGCGTGGGCTTATCTGGGCTTTCTATGCTGTTCCATTGATCTATATTTCTGTTTTTGTGCCAGTACCATAGTGTCTTGATTACTGAAGCTTTGTAGTATAGTCTGAAGACTGGGAGCCTGATTTCTCCAGCTCCATTTTTCTTTCTCAAGATTGCTTGGGTTATTCGGGGTCTTTTGTGTTTCCATACAAATTGTGAATTTTTTTGTTCTACTTCTGTGAAAAATGCCATTGGTAGTTTGATAGGGATTGCACTGAATCTGTAGATTGCTTTGGGTAGTAGAGTCATTCTCACAATGTTGATTCTTCCAATCAAAGGGCATGATATATCTCTCCATCTGTTTGTATTATCTTTAATTTCTTTCATCAGTGTCTTATAGTTTTTTGCATACAGGTCTTTTGTCTCCTTAGGTAGGTTTATTCCTAGGTATTTCATTCTTTTTGATGCAATAGTAAAATGGTAAATTGGAGTGGTTCTTTGATTTCTCTTTCAGATTTTTCACCTTTAGTGTATAGGAATGCAAGAGATTTCTGGGCATTAATTTTGTATCCTGCTACTTTACCAAATTCATTGATTAGCTCTAGTAGTTTTCTGGTAACATTTTTAGGATTCTCTATGTATAGTATCATGTCATCTGCAAACAGTGACAGCTTTACTTCTTCTTTTCTGATTTGGCTTCCTTTTATTTCTTTTTCTTCTCTGATTGCTTTGGCTAAAAGTTCTAAAACTATGTTAAATAATAGTGGTAAGAGTGGACAACCTTGTCTTGTTCCTGATCTTAGAGGAAATGGTTTCAGTTTTAAACCATTGACAATGATGTTGGCTGTGGGTTTGTCATATATTTCCTTTATTATGTTGAGGCAAGTTCCCTCTATGGCTACTTTCTGGAGGGTTTTCATCATAAATGCTTGCTGCATTTTGTTGAAGTCTTTTTCTACATCTATTGAGATGATCATATGGTTTTTCTCCTTCAATTTGTTAACATGGTTTATCACATTGATTGATTTGTGTATATTGAAGAATCCTTGCATTCTTGGGATAAACCCCACCTGATCATGGTGTATGATCCTTTTAATGTGTGGTTGGATTCTGTTTGCTAGTATTTTGTAGAGGATTTTTGCATCTATGTTCATCAGTGATATTGGCCTGTAGTTTTCTTTCTTTGTGACACCTTTGTCTGGTTTTGGTATCAGGGTGATGGTGGCCTTGTAGAATGAGTTTGGGAGTGTTCCTCCCTCTGCTATGTTTTGGAACAGTTTGAGAAGGGTAGGTGTTAGCTCTTCACTAAATGTTTGATAGAATTCACCTGTGAAGCCATCTGATTCTGGGCTTTTGTTTGTTGGAAGAGTTTTAATCACAGTCTCAATTTCAGTGCTTGTGATTGGTCCGTTTATATTTTCTCTTTCTTCCTGGTTCAGTCTCGGAATGTTGTGCTTTTCTAGGAATATGTCCATTTCTTCCAGGTTGTCCATTTTATTGGCATAGAGTTGCTTGTAGTAATCTCTCGTGATCCTTTGTATTTCTGCACTGTCAGTTGTTACTTCCCCTTTTTCATTTCTAATTCTATTGGTTTGAGGCTTCTCCCTTTTTTTCTTGATGAGTCTGGCTAATGGTTCATCAATTTTGTTTATCTTCTCAACGAACCAGCTTTTAGTTTTATTGATCTTTGCTATTCTTTCCTTCATTTCTTTTTCATTTATTTCTGACCTGATCTTTATGATTTCTTTCCTTCTGCTAACTTTTGGGTTTTTTGTTCTTCTTTCTCTAATTGCTTTAGGTGTAAGTTTAGGCTGTTTATTTGAGATGATTCTTGATTCTTGAGGTAGGATTGTATTGCTATAAACTTCCCTCTTACAGCTGCTTTTGCTGCATCCCATAAGTATTGGTTCTTCATGCTTTTATTGTCATTTGTTTCTAGGTATTTTTTGATTTCCAATTTGATGTCTTCAGCGATCTCTTGGGTATTAAGTAGTGTATAGTTTAACCTCCATGTGTTTGTATTTTTACAGATTTCTTTCCTGTAATTGATATCTAACCTCATAGCACTGTGGTCAGAAAAGATACTTGATACAATTTCAATTTTCTTTAATTTACCAAGGCTTGATTTGTGACCCAAGACCAATTATCCTGCAGAATATTCCATGAGCACTTGAGAAGAAAGTGTATTCTGTTGTTTTTAGATGGAATGTCCTATAAATATCTATGAAGTCCATCTTGTTTAATGTATTATTTAAAGCTTGTGTTTCCTTATTTACTTTCATTTTGGATGATCTGTCCATTGTTGAAAGTGGGGTGTTAATGTCCCCTACTATGATTGTGTTACTGTCGATTTCCCCTTTTAGGGCTGTTAGCATTTGCCTTATGTATTGAGGTGCTCCTTTTTTGGGTGCATAAATATTTACAATTGTTATATCTCTTTCTTGGATTGATCCTTTGATCATTATGTAGTGTCCTTCTTTGTCTCTTGTAATAGTCTTTATTTTAAAGTCTATTTTGTCTGATATGAGCATTGCTACTCCAGCTTTCTTTTGATTTCCATTTGCATGGAATATCTTTTGTCATCCCTTCACTTTCAGTCTGTATGTGTCCCTAGGTCTGAAGTGGGTCTCTTGTAGACAGCATATATACTGGTCTTGTTTCTGTATACATTCAGCCAGTCTATGTCTTTTGGCTGGAGCATTTAATCCATTTGCATTTAAGGTAATTATTGATATGTATGTTTTTATTACCATATTCTTAATTGTTTGGGGTTTGTTTTTGTAGGTCTTTTCCTTCTCTTGTGTTTCCTGCCTAGAGAAGATCCTTTAGGATTTGTTGTAAAGCTGGTTTCATGGTGCTGAATTCTCTTAGCTTCTGCTTGTCTGTAAAGATTTTAATTTCTTCATCAAATCTGTATGAGATCCTTGCTGGGTAGAGTCACCTTGGTTGTACCTTTTTCTCTTTCATCACTTTAAATATGTCCTGCTACTCCCTTCTGGCTTCCAGAGTTTCTGCTGAAATATCAGGTGTTAACCATTTGGGGAATACCCTTGTATGTTATTTGTTGTTTTTCCCTTGCTGTTTTTAGTATTTTTTCTTTGTATTTAATTTTTGATAGCTTGATTAATATGTGTCTTGTCATGTTTCTCCTTGGATTTATCCTGGATGGGACTCTCTGTGCTTCCTGGACTTGATTGACTATTTCCTTTCCCACATTAGGGGAGTTTTCAACTATAGTCTCTTCATATATTTTCTCAGTCCCTTTCTTTTCCTTTTCTTCTTCTGGGACCCCTATTATTTGAATGTTGGTGTGTTTAATGTTGTCCCAGAGGTCTCTGAGACTGTCCTCAATTCTTTTCATTCTTTTTTCTTTATCCTGCTCTGTGGTAGTTATTTCCACTATTTTATCTTCTAGGTCACTTATCCGTTCTTCTACCTCAGTTATTCTGCTATTGATTCCTTCTAGAGATTTTTAAATTTCATTTATTGTGTTGTTCATCATTGTTTGTTTTCTCTTTAGTTCTTCTAGGTCCTTGTTAAACGTTTTTTGTATTTTCTCCATTCTACTTTCAAGATTTTGGATCATCTTTACTATCATTACTCTCAATTCTTTTTCAGTTAGACTGACTATTTCCTCTTCATTTGTTTGGTCTGGGGGTTTTTTACCTTTTTCCTTCATCTGCTCTGTGTTTCTCTGTCTTCTCATTTTGTCTAAATTACTGTGTTTGGGGTCTCCATTTCACAGGCTGCAGGTCTGTAGTTCCCATTGTTTTTGGTGTCTGCCTCCAGTGGCTAAGTTTTGTTCAGTGGGTTTTGTAGAATTCCTGGTGTAGGGGACTGGTGCCTGTGTTCTGCTGGATGAGGATGGATCTTGTCTTTCTGGTGGGCAGGACATTGTCTGGTGGTGTGTTTTGGGGTGTCTGTGACCTTATTATGATTTTATGCAGCCTCTCTGATAATGGGTGGGGTTTGTTCCTGTCTTGCTAGTTGTTTCTCATAGGGTGTCCAGCACTGTAGCTTGCTGGTCGTTGAGAGGAACTGGGTTTTAGCGTTGAGATGGAGATCTCTGGGAGAGCTTTTGCTGTTTGATATTACATGGAGCCAGGAGGTCTCTGATGGACCAATGTCCTGAACTCAGCTCTCCCACCTCAGTGGCACAGGCCTGACACCCAGACGGAGCACCGAGACCCTGTCAGCCAAACGGCTCAGAAGAAAAGGGAGAAAAAAGAAAGAAAGGAAAGAAAGAAGGAAAGAAGGAAAGAAAGAAAGAAAGAAAGAAAAGAGAGAAAGAAAAAAAGAAAGAAAAGGAAAGAAAGAAGAAAGAAAAAAGTTATTAAAATCAAAAATCAAAAAATTATTAAAAATTAAAAAAAAATTAAAAAGCAATTTAAAAAAAGAAAGAAGAGAGCAACCAAACCAAAAAACAAATCCACCAATGATACCAAGTGCTAAAAACTATACTAAAAAAAAAACAAAAAAACCAGACGGAACCCTAGGACAAATGGTAAAAGCAAAGCTATACAGACAAACTCTCACAAAGAAGCATACACATACACACTCACAGAAAGAGAAAAAGGAAATATATATATATATATATATATATATATATATTTATATTTTAAAAAAAGAGCAACATACTCAATAAACAAATCTGCCAATGATAATAAACTCTAAATACTAAACTAAGATAAGCATAAAACCAGAAACAAATTAGATTCAGGAAGCAAGCCCTAAGTCTACATTTGCTCCCAATATCTACCACCTCAATTTTGGGATGATTCGTTGTCTATTCAGGTATTCCACAGATGCAGGGTACATCAAGTTGATTGTGGAGATTTAATCCGCTGCTCCTGAGGCTGCTGGGAGAAATTTCCCTTTCTCTTCTTGTTCACACAGCTCCTGGGGTTCAGCTTTGGAGTTGGCCCTGCCTTTGCATGTAGGTCGCCTGAGGATGTCTGTTCTTTGCTCAGACAGGACAGGGTTAAAGTAGCTGCTGATTCAGGGGCTCTGGCTCACTTAGGCCAGGGGGAGAGAGGGGTATGGTTGCAGGGCGAGCCTGTGACGGCAGAGGCCAGCGTGACGTTGCAGCAGCCTGAGGCATGCTGTGTGTTCTCCAGGGGAAGTTGTCCCTGGATCACGGGACCCTGGCAGTGGCGGGCTGCACAGGCTCCCGGACAGGGAGGTGTGGATAGTGACTTGTGCTTGCACACAGGCTCCTTGGTGGCTGCAGCAGCAGCCTAGCGTTTCATTCCCGTCTCTGGTGTCCACGCTGATAGCCGCAGCTCGCGCCCGTCTCTGGAGCTCGTTTAGGTGGCTCTCTGGAGCTCGTTTAGGTGGTGCTCTGAATCCAGTCTCCTCGCGCACCCTGAAACAATGGTCTCTTGCCTCTTAGGCAGCTCCAGACTTTTTCCCGGACTCCTCACGACTAGCTGTGGCGCAGTAGCCCCACTTCAGGCTATGTTCACGCAGCCAACTGCAGTCCTCTCCCTGGGATCTGACCTCCGAAGCCCAAGCCTCAGCTCCCAGCCCCCACCTGCCCTGGCGGGTGAGCAGACAAGCCTCTCGGCTGGTGAGAGCCTCTCTGCTGGAATCTCTCCACTTTGCCCTCTGCACCCTTGTTGCTGTGCTCTCCTCTGTGGCTCTGAAGCTTCCCCCCCACCCCGCCAACCCCCATCTCCGCCAGTGAAGGGGCTTCCTAGTGTGTGGAAACCTTTCCTCCTTCACAGTTCCCTCCCAGAGGTGCAGTTCCCGTTCCTATTCTTTTGTCTCTGTTTTTTTCTTTTTTTCTTTTGCCCTACCCAGGTACGTGGGGAGTTTCTTGCCTTTTGGGAGGTCTGAGATCTTCTGCCAGCGTTCAGTAGGAGTTCTGTAGGAGTTGTTCCACATGTAGATGTATTTCTGATGTATTTGTGGGGAGGAAGGTGATCTCCAAGTCTTATTCCTCTGCCATCTTGAACGTCTCCTGTGATGGTCTTTTAGGGAGCAATGGTTCCCAGTTCTAATGAAGTAGGGATGTCTGGAGAGAGTCGGGGTCCTGGGAGCACTTCTTGTTCTTTGGATCTGGAAAGTGGGTCTACCCTAGAGCACGTGGGGCCTCATTCAGATTTAGGGGTATTTGGTGCAGAGTTGTCTCTTTTCTAGGCTGTAGTGTCATGTGTGATGGGGTAGTTAAGGGAGGTTTGTAGGCCTCCCTTAAATCCCATAGTAGACAACGCTGTATCTGGAAGAAAGGCATCTTATCAACAGCCAGAGAGCCAGTAAAACATCTCCATGTGGTAAAGTATGTTAGACTTTTCCTGTGTGCTTATGTTACTGAACCAAACTTCGGTCTGCTTGCCCAAGCACAGTAAAGCCAATCTACTGACACTGGGTTGTGGTAAAGGAAAGTGCAGCATTTATTGCAGGGCACCAAGCAGAGGTCCAGGGCAACTAGTGCTTAAAAGACCTGAACTCCCCAAAGGCTTTCAGGGAAAGGTTTTTAAAGACAGGGTGAGGAAGGGGGGGTTATGGGATGTGTGATCAGCTCGTGGACTTTCTTCTGATTGGTTAGTGGTGAGGTAATTGGCATTCGGCATCATGAACATTCTGGTTCCAGCTGGTCTGAGTGAGGGTCTAAGTGTTTGTGGGCAGCATGCAGTTAACTTCTTTCACCTGGTGGGGGTTTCAGTATCTGCAAAACAGCTCAAAGGACATGGCTCAGAATATTATCTATAGCCCTTAAGGGGGAACTAAAGGTCCTTGACTTTTTTAATGCCTAAACTATTATTATTTGGCTTTGTTTGACTGTTTTCCTTTCTTTCTGCATTTTCTCCCTTCTTTTTTTAAATATTTTTTAAAATTTTATTTTTTTTTTGGCTGTGCTGTGTGGCTGCATTTTCTCACTTCTATGATTAAATTTATTCTTTAACTGAAATTGTTCTATAGACAAAAGACAGGCAGAGGACATGGCGGGTGGTGGAGTTTTGTTCTGGGAAGGCCCCATAGGGTCCTGCTTGGTGTTTACACTTTCTGAGTATGATGTCTAGCTTAAAGAGCCTTCTCCCTCCCCAAGACTCTATAGATTCTTACATTTCTTCTAACAATTTTCAGTTTTTATATTTAGCCTTTAATTCCTCTGAAATTTTATGCTATATGTTGCAGAGTAGGGATCTAACTTTTTTTCTTCATTGCAGTTTTTCCATATCATTTATTAGTTAGTTTATCCTATATATGAATGGATGTCGATCTGTTTTCCTATCTCTGCAACATTATCACATGGTTTACATGCTGTATCTTTAGAGGACATTTTGATATTGTATGGCAAAGGCCTGCTTCTTTTTCAAAAAAAAAAATTGGCTCTTCTTACTTATCTCTTCTTCTAGATGAATTCTAGAATCAAACATGTCAAATAACATAAATAATTCTGCTAGGATATTGATCTGTATTGAATCAAACTGTTAAATTTTTTTAAGGAAGAATTAGCATTTTTATAATATGTAGTCTTTCCATTCAGGAACACTATACAATTTGTGTTCAAAATAATAAATCTTCAATCCTGAATTCCATTCACCCACCCATGCTAATTTGTTTTGCCAGTAACAATCTTTTTGCATCTTTTCTACTTTTTTGTGGACCCCTTGGCATCTCCCTTTTCACAGCCATGTGTTTTCAGATAACTCTAAGGGGCAGTGAATACACAGGGAATGGAGAGTTTGAGGATAGTAAAACGTCACACTCAAATTTTCTAGCTACTGGGAGTTTTTGTTCTTTTCTTAAATCTATCTTGTTAATTTGAAGTATTTCTTCTCTTAAGTGCTCCAGAAAAGATTTGGAAAGTTTTGCTTTAGACCCTGAAGATGTCCACATCAATAGTTTCTCTATAATCAGATAGTTAAAATACAAAGCCATATGAAATTAAATGCCAAACATCATTGCAAATCAACATACAGCTGGAAAAGCACTCTACATAACTCAATATATTTTTCAGGAAACCAAAATCTTCAGCAATAACCATCTCGTAAAATGAGGATGTTCATAAAGAAGAAAATCATTTTTATTCAGCCAAATTATTTATTCCACCGACCAAGGCTAATCAAGGCATGTGATTAATAATATTCACTTAAAATTGCATCCTGGGAAGTGTTTTCACTTAGGTTTAATGAAAAACACTTGGAAGCAATTGAATGCTGTGGAGACGTGGTTAGTTATTATCCTTGTTTATGAATTAGCATGATTTTAAAGAGTAGTTGATGCTGAAGGCTAAAGTTTTTATTTCTTTTTCATAACAATATTCCACCCAAAACTGAAACAGAGAGATTGACAAATGTCAGAGGGCATTTAGCCTGCAAAAGGAGCCAGAAGCTAGAAATTTGGAGTCAGAGGTGGTGGGACTGGATAGTCTGATGAAAACCGTGGAGCCCAGAAGGTGGTGATAGAGGCTCTTCTCTCCCCTCCCTGTGCAGGCATCTCAAGTTGTCCAGTTTCTTAACCCAACGTTAGGGTAAACCTAATTTCAATTATCTATGGTCTCCTTGTTCTCATGGAAACAAGAATAGGAGGAGACAGGGTAGCATAGGAGGAATGAAAACTTGTATATAAATCTGAGCCCTTGGGAAGGACTTTGCTTTCCCAAGTCACTGAAGACTCCTATTCATAAAGAACATGTATGTTTCGATAGCCTCTGTAAGGATTGTTAGGATTTTTTTGGGAGGGTGGACGATAAAATTTTTTTAATTAATTAATTTTATTTTTATTTTTGGCTGCATTAGGTCTTCATTGCTGCGCACGGGCTTTCTCTAGTTGCGGCGAGTAGGGGCTATTCTTTGTTGCGGTGCGTGGGCTTCCCATTGTGGTGGCTTCTCTTGTTGCGGAGCACGGGCTCTAGGCACGTGGGCTTCAGTAGCTGTGGCTCGCGGGCTCTAGAGCGCAAGCCCAGTAATTGTGGCACACAGGCTTAGTAGCTCCACGGCATATGGGATCTTCCCCGACCACGGATCAAACCTGTGTCCCCTGCATTGGCAGGCGGATTCTTAACCACTGTGCCACCAGGGAAGCCCCTAAAATTTTAATCATCAATAGTTTCAGCTTAATAGTAAGGTTCTTGGCAGATTTTGGTACGGCTAATTAGTTCAAAGGGAGCTTACTGAAAGGCTTAAACTACTAATGACTGTCATAAACAGCAAAAGTTTAAAAAGTGTTTTCAAGCAGAGCACATAGATAACTGAGATGTTACAAGAAGGAGCTGAAAGACTAAAGGTGCCTTTTGTTATGTTAATGAGGTGACCTTTGGAAAGTGCCCAAGGATGCTGGATGGTAGCCAGAAGAACCAAACAGGTGATTAGAGGGTTGGAACTTTCAGCTCCACCCCCTGACCTCAGAGGAGGGGAGAGGGCCCTGGAAACGGCATCAATTGTCAATGGTCAATGATTTAATCAATCATGCCTGTATAATAAAGCCTCCAGAAAAACCCAAAGGAGAGCTTCCAGGTTGGTGAATGCATGGAGGAACGGAGAGAATGGTTTGCCTGGTGAGAGCATGGTAGCTCTGTTTCTGAATTAAGTCATTAAGTCATATGGACCCTGCTTGGGCCCTAGCATCTCTGTCTTGGTAGGGGGAGGGTTTTTTACCCATTAGGGTGGGGTTCGGACAGCCTAATATCGAAACTGAATCTGACGTTGACAGAGCACAAGCTTTATTCAGTGGCCAAGGAATGGAGAAGCAGGAACTAAGTTCACAGATCTACTTCTCACCCATGTGGTGAAAGGGATTTAATTTTAAAGAGTAAAGACAAAGGGAGGAGGAGTGAGGCTATTGATGAGGAGGCATACGTATTAGTCGACCAGGGAAGGGGCAGGGCTTTTTCCAAGGGAGTGGGGTGCCACCCCCTTTTTATCCTTTTTTGGTCCTGAATGTCTGGTCGTGGCCACTGGTAGGTGTGTCATATAATACACTAATGTAGTAAAAGCAGCATATAATGAGACTCAGGGTCGGTTGGAGGTCAGGTTTGTGGCCACCTTGGTCCCAGCTGGTTCCATCTGTTTTTTGTTTGTTTGTTTGTTTGTTTGTAGCTCCCTTTCTTATCTCTGGACCCTTTAACTTAAAGATTTATGTTAACTCTTGCTAAGGGGTCTGGGGGTGGGGAGGTGTTGGCAGGTTTGAGCAAAGACCTGGAGCAACTCTGGCAACAGCTCCATGCTCTTTCCCCATACCTTGCCCTATTCATCTTTCCCATCTGGCTGTTTCTAAGTTTGGTATACATTCTTTCATTAAAAAAACAGTAATCTAGTAAGTAAAATCTGAGTTCTGTGAGCTGCTCTAGCAAAATAACTGTCCCAAGGAAGGGGTTGTTGGAAGCTGTAATCTATAGCTAGTTGGTCAGGAGCACAGGTGATAATCTGGATTTGCAATTGGCATCTGCAGTTGAGTGGGGAGGGGCAGTTTTGTAGGACTAAGCCTGTGGAATCTGATGCTGTCTCCAGGCAGATAGTGTCAGAATTGTGTTGAACTGTAGGACATCCAGCTGGTGTCTGAGAATTATTTTTGACATGGACTCTCCACCACAGTGGAATTGGATAAGAATCTTTAAGCACTTAGAACAGTATTGTCACAAAGAAGTTCTCAACACACCCTGGCTATTATGGCAGAGATAATTAGTCCTCAGAGCTTATTTATTTTTTCCATTGCATTTCCCAGCCTCCCTTGAAGTTAGTTTAAGGCCAGGTGCCTAATTATAGTCAATGAACTGGAGCAGGAGGACTGAGGCAGGTAAGAGCCAATGTGCCTTTGAGATCTCTCCTTCCCTGATGAAGAGAACTTGGAGACCATGAGTTCCCATTGGTAGAGTGCCAAGATAGAGCACCACCCCTGCTACATCAGGGTGCAATGAGGGTGACAAATTGTTGTGTTACATTACTGAGATTTCAAGATTAACTCATTAACTTAAGATGTCTTCACTAGGTAAGGAAGACATACGATTTTACTATTAGTTTCTTTGCAAGTATTAATTCCAGATAATGACTAATAAAATGAGCAACTGACTTCTAGTTCTTCATAAGCAGAATTTAATCCCCTTGAGGGTAAGGCCTTTATCTATCTTATTTACCATTGAAACCCCAGTGCATAGAGTAGTGCTTGCTTGGCACATAATTAAGTGCTAAATATATCTTTTCTGTGCATGTACTGTGCCTTTTCAATATGTATAGCACTCTTCATATGTTGTATAGTGCTCAAGAACTTAAAACCATGGTCTTTACCCTCAAGGAGTAAATCCAAATGAGGAGACAAATATACCTTTTCTTCCCTTGCCTCCTTCCCCCCTCACCCCCCAGGTACACAAACCAATGACATTGCTGCTTCAACTAAAGACACTATATTTAAACATTAATTTATGCCATAGATGGAAGGTGTTCCATCTATAATAGAGAAAGAGAGACCAGGTGAGTGAAAGAAAGAGGTTAGTGGCATAGCTAGAGGAAAGACCCAGGATTCTGGATATGAGACTACAAATGTTGATGAGACAGAGCCAGGCTAGAAGAAAAATATGGGTGGAGAGGAGAAAGAGAAAAATTGGATGGTGGATGTCATGATAGGCCACCCAGACACCCCCCACTTCGGGACTTAAGCACTCACTCATTCCTCCAGCTGCTGGGACGGTTGACTGCTGAAGACCCCTCCATAAACAGCCCTCAGCTGAAGAGAGCCATCTGGGTCAAGGTCTCACCCTCTTTCCAGGGACAACCCATATCCAATGATTAATTGATGTTAAGATGCAAAGGCTGGGCCTCTTGCCTCAATGAATGGTCCCAGCTCCAAGCATCCTGTGGGGTTACAGAGGCCTCTGTTGTGACCTTATCACGTTTGTCTTTGCCCAGTCCTGCTCTCCTTACTTCCCTGCAGGTATCACTTATGAAAGTAGGCCCCATACTTGCTGCATGCAGATTTCCACCTCAAAAATCTTCTCAGGGACAGGCAGCAAGTTATGAAGCATCACACAAGCCAGGAAGAGCTTAGACTTGTTGGAGTTGAGAAAACAGTCACTAATGACTTCTGAGGAGGGGAATGAGAGTCTAGGAAGGATTCGGCTGATGATGGGATGGAGGGTAGGTGGAGGCGAAGATCCTTCATTTGCAAAGGCAAAAATCACTTTGACAAAGTCTGCTCCACACTCTATGAAGCCCTTCAGTGAAATTCCATTGTCTAGACCCCAGAATATTTTCCCAGAATGTGTCTAGAATTTCAAAGTTCACTCAAGACTCTGAGCTACATGTCTGACGAAAGGAAGGGAGTGAAATTCCTTCCTTGGCTCCGCTTCAAGGAGGATCACTTGACTAGAGATGAGTGTGAGAAGTAGCCAGAGTTGAAGGTGAATGCTCTTTTTCTTGAAGAAAATGTCAGCATTTTGTGACCTTTCTCAACATAGAATTGGGATTGTGAGGGAGTGAGCAATTGAAGGGAAGACAGCATCCTTATGTGGTGAGCTGACTACAGCTGCTCATTCTTACCATTCAGATCTTAGTGTTCCACAGTAGCACTGGCCATAGAATAAAACACCAGCTGATAGGAATATTGTGTCAGGAGAGAGAGAGAAGCCAGGGGAAGACAACCAAGACGAGCTAAGTCAACCTAAGAAGCTGTGGAAAATAGAGATCAATGAATATTGTTGATTGTTTGATGTGGTAACATTTTCAGGTACGATTTATGTAACATTTAGGATCCTTTCTCTACATTAATTAAAAGACATTTTCTCTCTTCCCAACTTTGTTTTCATCTCTTATCTGTTGTTTTAAAGATGTTTGTAATGGCAGTGGGACTACCAAAGCATCAGGTCTTAGAGAGTGATCGCTACTAGAATGATGCTCATTTCACAGAAACTATGTGCAGATCTAACAAATGGTATCAATGGAGTCTTGGAAAACTATTATTTTGATTGGAGCAGTTTTAGAAGTGTTGATTGAATATTTAAATAAGAACTTGGGGAAAAAAGTTAGCCATCATAATGTTTTTATAATGGGGCCATTAGCTCGAGTGAGCTTGGCATGCTGTCCTATTGATCGTAGGTGGATGGAGCCGATGTCCTAAGGTGTAAATGTGGGGATCTGTGGATTCAAACAGAAGAACAAAGATGGGACATCCTGAGGCAGGACGTGTGCAATGAGTGGTTTGTTTGTTTGTTTTTTAATTTATTTATTTATTTACTTATTTTTGGCTGTGTTGGGTCTTCGTTTCTGTGCGAAGGCTTTCTCTAGTTGCAGCGAGCGGGGGCCACTCTTCATTGCGGTGCGCTGGCCTCTTCACTATCATGGCCTCTCTTGTTGCGGAGCACAGGCTCCAGATGTGCAGGCTCAGTAGTTGTGGCTCACGGGCCTAGTTGCTCTGCGGCATGTGGGATCTTCCCAGACCAGGGCTCGAACTCGTGTCCCCTGCACTGGCAGGCAGATTCTCAACCACTGTGCCACCAGGAAGCCCCAATGAGTGGTTTTGACACTAATGAGCCCAGTAAAATGGGAATTACCTGCTTTCTAACCTTATTCAACAAACATTTCTTAATCCTTTACCTGCGCCAAGCACTGCATGGGAGTGTATTTGGCAAACTGATGAAAAATCAGAACTAGTAAGGCCTTCTGAAGTCAGAAAGATGAGGGAAAAGATAGAAGAGACAAAGGGTTTGAGAAAGGACTGAAAGTTGGAATTAGGCAAATGAGGAGAGCTGAGTCTGGATGGAGTGGTCACTGTGAGAAGCAATTGTTCTGTCAGATTCCCTTGTGAGTCCGTGGAGTCACCAGCTGGATCGGGCGATCCTGCGACTTCTGGGAGCAGAGGCATCTGTGGCACATGGGACTTTGGCTAGTTCCTTAATCTCTCTGTCCCCCGGTTCCTCATCTGTACAATGAAATTAATAACAGGACTTCAGGGGATTGTTGCTAGAAGTTAATAAAGTAACTCATCTGGAGTGCTTCACACAGTGACTTGCACTCTGTCATGGTGCTCAAATAGGTTTGCATGTGCTGTATGACAGTGGACACACTGTGTATGGACAGAGAGATCACTGGAGAATTGGAAAGGACACCAGTCCCTGGGATGTAGTCCTTTCAAATGTCTTCCCTCCCTGAGTTCCCTAGGGGATAAAAATAGAAAAATCACCCAGCATAGCAGCATGGGGAACAAAGAGGGATACATTCTCTTTGGAGTCATTCATCTCACCACAGACATCCATAGAGACATGCAATTTCTTTTCTCTTAAGTTTATAGCTTATGGAGTATCTTAGCTTCTGATGGACTGCAGGTACCTTCTGGTGAGACTTAAGCAATTTTCTCAATTTTTGCTTAATCAAAATAATTCACTCTATGTGCTAAGTCTGCATAAATAGTTTCTGACAGATGAAACAGTTTATAAATCCTCAAGAGTTTTCTATTATCCTTGAAAAAACCTTTACACTTACTGTGTACCCTGAGGGCCTGTTGTATGGAAAGGTCTCTCACGCTAAAGAACAAAGGCAGGCGATGTTTTCTTAGAAAACAGGCATATTGTCCTGCTTGATTAAGGCTCCCTCTGACTCCAAACCTTGAAAATCCTGCTCGTTTTTAATATAAGTGCTCTAGCAAGGATAGGAATAAGCCAGATTCAGAGGATTTCCATGTCAGCAGTGCCGGATCCTTGCATGACAGGTGGCAAATGGCTTTTCTTCTTTTTCTTTCACCCTTGAAACCTCTGGCATATCTGAACTCTTGTTCTTGTGTCTTTTCTGGCCTTTGAGGATAACAATGCAGCTGTGTGTTAAGCGAAGGTAAAACAGCCTTTAAAGGGATATTCTGGTTTTCATAGGCTCCACATAAGAATAAGATAAAGAGAAGTGATTTAACGTGCCCCATATGACAATATATTCTGACAGGAGAGCAGAATAGCTTATTTGGAGTTTTTCCTCATCCCTGTTTTAACTCCCATCTTGACACACCAAAGCCAGTTGATAGAAGGGGTGCTCGCCTCCTGCCCTCTCTTCTTAGCTGGACACTTTGCTTTCTAGATCTTCACTCATCTAATTCCATCTTCTGACGTTAGCGTGTGTAAGCCATGTAGAGGGCTGGAGGATATCTTTGTGTGTATCTTTGTGCCCATCCCTGGGTATCAATTAATTTATTAAAGGCCCTAGGGAAAAACTTTTCAGAGACATGGTGTCTGGTGACAGTTCTCCATGAGCCTCTCACGTTTCTGCACATCTTGCAACAGAGATACCAACCATCCTTTCTTCTGGGCTATCTTTCTAAGGATGTGTATAGAGTGGACAGCTTTGGGAAATAGAGCATCTCCCTCTAGAGCAAAGTACAGGCATGTTCCCTCCCCATCATAAAAGATTCAGGTTCCCTGAGCTCAGGGTTCCCCTCCCGTGGCATAACCCACTGCATGTACGGGTTTAGTATGGCTTTCCTGCCAGGGCCCTGGGGTTCAGTGACTAACATAGAAATGTTCCTGCTCTTGCTGTATATAATGAACTGTTCTGTGTCTCTGATCCAGGGGTCCTGTGTCATCTGCTGGCCTCCATGAAACTGTGGCAAGCTAACTTGTTGGTATGTACGTTAAAATCTCAGACCCATCTCAGTTCTTGACACATAGTTCCAAATTTAAAACGATCCTGAGAGATTTACTGATGTACAAAACCCCTGATGAGGATTCTTTTTTTAAAATTAATTAATTAATTAATTTTATTTTTTAATACAGTTTTAAAGGTTACTTTCCATTTACAGTTATTACAAAATATTGGCTCTACTCCCTGTGTTGTATAATACATCCTTGGGCTCATCTTACACCCAATAGTTTGTACCTCCCACTTCCGCATCTCTATGGTTCCCCTTTCCCCCTCCCCACTGGTAACCACTGGTTTGTTCTCTATATCTATGAGTCTGCTTCTTTTTGTTATATTTGCTAGTTTGTTGTATTTTTTAGATTCCACATGTAAGTGATGTCATACAGTATTCTGACAAGTATTCTTAGCGTGTTGACCCCTGTGACACTACACCAAACTGCTCAGCATGTCCCACTGCTTCCTCAAATTCTCAGAAACTCATGCTTTGTGTGTGTAACAATAGCTTCACTCAATCACCGTTCTTCTTGGATCATTATTTTGGAAACTTCTTAAAAATTGGCAAAAAAAGCATTTAACTCTCAGACCACTTTCTAAATATTATCAGATCTTTGATCTATGCAAGGAGGATTGAGTTCCTGTAAATGGCTTGGACAAGTTGTGACTGGCAAAAACACAAAGGCTGTCTCTGTTCCCACTGTATAGATTGGCTCAGTCATTCAGACCCATTCATTTATTCAAATAAATTTATGCATTAACTTAAAAATATATTTCACAGAGTCAAGTAAGACGGGCACATTCCTGCCTTCTTGGAACTTGTAGGCTAATGGGAAATAAAATATTAAAAATATTTACATAAAATTATTTAATATGTCATAAATACTAGAAATGAAATGACTACTGTGAAGTACTATGAAGCATGATAAAGGATTTAATAGGGAATTTTTTTATTTTCTCAAATTTCAAATGTAGCATAGACTAGCAAATAACTCTGCTACAAAAGTACAAAACTTTTTGAACAATTGAGATCTTTTTTCTTTCCTTTTTTTTTTTTTTTTTGCATTGGATCTTTCAGATAAACAAGAAATAAGAACTAAAATTTGTATGTTCTTTAAAATTTTACCCAAATAAAGTAACATTTCCCCCTGGATAAAGTGGATTTGGGGGAGGTTCCACGATTTCTTTTAAGAAAGAAGATGTTGCTCTATTGACAATCTTTAAGAATAAGTTGAAATTTGCTGGCCATTATGTAGAAGTTAGAAGCTGAAGGGAGCATGAGACTAAAAGAGGAACATTTCACTTCTCAAAAGAATGAGGTAGACTTAAGACCCGAAGAAATGTTTTCACCTTTCCCAGCAATGTTTTATAACTATGTTAGGTAACTATAGCCTGTGATGATAAGCACCTAATCTGTTAAGTTTTAAAATAAGTCTTTTGAAATTATGAGAAGGGAGACACACATAAAACAGTTGTTATTTATAACATTTCCAATTAAAATTTCAGAAAAGCAGAAACTTGTAAAATTTTCTAGGCAGCTCTCACCTTCATTCAATTCACAGGCTGATTTGAGCAGAAAAACTGCAAAATGGCAGGATCACCCAGTATTCTGGGGCTGGATGGTATAGTCTTTATCATATCTGTCTGCCTCTCTCTTTCTCTCTGCATGCATGTGATTTATATTTATCTCCCCAGTTTTCTGAATAATTCAAACATTGTGTTTTAATCTGTAAATTATTCCAAATAATGCAGATAATTGATTAAAATCTGTACTTTTGACTAGCATTGGCAAGGTTTAATCATAAAACCCAAGATATAAAAGCTATTTTTAAATGGGAATGAAGAAAGCATGTGATAGGGATTTGACTGAGGAATGGTTAAAAAAAGAAGGTATTATTATGTTCATATAGATTAAAGGAATGTAATCCCATTGAAATTCTTCTTTTAAGGTGGTGCCAGAAAGGAATTTATTTTTCTTTGTAGTAATACTAGGACTTGAAATAACTTATCTACTAATTAGTTACTTCATGGGAAAGAAAAAGCTCATTTGTGTTTGCATTACTAAACATGAAGGCAAAGAAGCCAAGATGTTGTAGACCAGTTCTCTTTATCTGTCAGCAATGGCAGATGTTTATCTCTGTTTTTCCCTGAATGCTGCATGAATATCTGGATGAGGCTGAGTTTCTGCCTAAGCCGGCAGAGCTGATCCTTGCCTCCAGCAAACCACAATGCTCCAGCTATTGCTTCTGGCTTGATAAGCCTCATTACACTACCCAGCTCATTTTAGAAGGGATTGTTCAATACGATTGTCCCTTGCTCCTAAAAGCAATTACATTACAAACTGGTGTAAGATTTCTGGTTTCCTTTCAGAGCATTGGTAGGGGAGTGTGTTTTCTCCAATTATATTGGTAGCACAAATGCCCTCGCATTCAACGTTTCAATTTTATGAGACCTTCAACCCTGCCATCAAAGTCAAATAAAAGTTCAAAGCCTGCAACCCTTTCTTTCATTTCTTCATCCCTTTGAGGGAGGGACTCTTGGGATGAGGTACGGATGGGGGTAAAATGACTTTTTGTGTAAGAAGCAAGACTTCATTATATTGCCTGTGTTTGGAAATATCCATGTGGAGCTCAATTTATTTCTTCACATCTGACACTGACAGTTTCTGGCACATAATAGTAAAATTCTAGTGTTTCCTAAAAGATTCTTGGTAACTGGTTCTATTTTATCTGAATTATAGCTTATAAAATAATGTAAGCAACTAACTCATATCATATTAATAAAGGAAATTCTCCTGCTAGATCCAAGTCAGTATTACAAGTCTAAACAGAAGACAATTGTATTGGGTTTATAATGGAATTCTTAGTTCTATCTACTTCTATGCGGGTGGATCTCAGTGATGCTGCCTGGAGAACTTTGTATAGTGTAAGCCATTTCCATTTAATGACCATCGAAACTAAGGCAAATATTTTCTTCTTTAGGATGTTATCTTTCACAAATTCCACTGACAATTTGAAGCATAGCAATTCAATGAGGGATTATAGAAGCCATACCTTGGGATGTGTTTTTAACTGGGGTAGAATAGGGACTCTTGCTGGTCTGTATATCTCCCTATGTGTCCTAGGGTTATAAGTACAGAGATATTTACCTTAAGTACTGGGTTTTGGACTAGCTACATCGTAATCAGTTGGGTAAATTTAAAAATAATACAGATTTGAAGACACAAGTCCCAGAGATTCTTATTCAATTGGCCTGAAGCAAAGCTTTAGAATCAGTGTTATTTATAAGTATCTTACTCAATTTTAAGTTATGCCATGTTTGGGAAACTGTTTTTAAACCTATAAGCTACTTTACTTTTTCCTATAATGCTTTTTCATGAAAACATGAAGAAATAAAATAATAACTTCTGATGATGCCAAAATAAATGTCCCAGTGCTTTTGTCTGTTTGATTTTATCTTTTCAAAGAAAATGCTGTGGTAGGAAAACAGTAGGTTGTTTAGGAAGAAACAACTCAGGCAAACTTATGTAATTTGTCAAATATATTTTAGGTACTCTTGGGCCCTATGGTTGCATAGGTGTCTCTACCAGTCAGGATAAATTAGGTTATACTGTAGAAATGAACAGGCCCCAAATCTCAGTGGCTTAATATAGCAGTTTATTTACTACACATGCCACAGATCCATATGATCAACGGCAGCTTTGCTCCACAGCATTTTCTCTGGGGCTCAGGCTGACAGAGCAGCCTCTGTCTAGGACATGGCTGGTGATTGTGGAGGAGTAGCAAAGAAGGCATGGTGAGCCATATGCAGGCTCTTAAAGCCTCTGCCCAGGGAAGGTCCCAAAGCCATGCCTGAATTCCATGGGGAAGAGTGTAGAATCAATCCCCCAGTAGGAGGGGATAGCAAATATTTGAGAATCAGAGTGCACCACATAATTCTCTTTAGAAAATGAACAGGGCTGATCTTAAACCAACAGAAAACAAGTATTTATTGAGTACCTACCATGTTCCAGATACTGGGAATATAACTGTAGATGGGAAACACAAAATCCCTGAACTCTTGGGGCTTTCATTGAAGGGGTGGGAGGAGGAATAAAACAAATATTTTTCTTTGAAGAAAAACAAAGCAGAATAGGAGACTAAGAGTGATGAGAGTGTTGGGAGTTCTATTTAGACAAAGTCATCAGGGAAGTGTCTTGTGAGATATTTGAGCATAAAATTGAGAGAAGAGAATGGACTCCATTCCAAGACCTGGGGGAGGAGACTTTGAGACAATGAGAGCAGCAATTGCAAAGGGCCTACAGCAGGAACATGTGTGGCCTGACAGGTACTACGAGAAGGTCAGAGTGAATAGACGCTTCCATTTCAAAAGGGAGAAATAGGAAAGAAAACAGGGGTAAGAGGTCCCAAATAAGTCCAAACTACAAGGCAAGTTCCATGAGATTTAAGGCTTAAGTACAGTCCTCTTTGACTTGATGCTCTGCCCTCCAGGTCCAGGTGGGGCAAAGGTCCCACCTTCCAGACACTGGGGCAGAAGTTCCATCTTGTAGGCCCACTAGGAAAGCAGTCTTTCCCCTGAATCTTTGGCAGGGCTGGGTGGGAACCCCAAGACGCTGGGCAACCCCACCCCTCATGGCTTTGAGCAGAGGCCGTCTGGCCTGTTGAAAGTGAGGTGATAGGCTCCCCTTTTGAAACCAAGGGGGTGGCCCTGATGATCTCTGAATTGCCTTCAGGGTTATTCTTTCCTTGTCTTGAAGAACGGTGCACATTCATAATCAAATAGTTCTAGGGTTCCATCTTGAGAAATTCCGGAAGTCCAACAGTCTGGTCTCCCTTCATCTTTCCCATATCCTTCCTCCTCAGTTCAGACTGGCAGTTTTCCTGCTGGGGTTGCTGATTAAATCCATGGTGCACACACAGACCAATCTCTTTATCAGAGAGATGCTTGGCCACATCCTTAGTGTTCTCTCCCGCACACACTTTCTCAGTTTTGCAATACGGGTAGGATGAGAATTTGTCAAATCTCTAAGTTCTGCTTCCTTTTTGTGTAACAATTCCATCTTTAAGTCATTTCTCTCTTCTTACATTTTCCTATAAGCATTCAGAAGGAGCTAGGCCTCACCTTCAACACTTTGCTTAGAAATTGCTTTAGCTAAATATTCCATTTCATTGCCTGCAAGTTCTACCTTCCACAAAACACCAGAACAGGAGCACAATTCAGTCAAGTTATTAGATACTTTATTACAAGGGTCGCCTTTTTTCCAGTTTTCAATAACATGTTCTTCATTTCTGTCTGAGACCTCATCAGAATGGCCTTTATACGCCATATTTCTACCAACATTCTGGTCAGGATTACTCAGGTATTCTCAAGAAAATGTGAGGCTCTCTCTAGAGCTTTCCTCTCCTGAGCTCTTACCAGAATCACCCTCAATGGTCTGTTCATAGCAATGTAAGATTTTTCTAGCATGCATCTCAAAACTCTTCCAGCCTTCACTCCTTACCCAGTTCCCAAACTGCTTCCACACTTTTAGGTGTTTGTAATAGCAACAGCTCACTCTCAGCATCAAATTCTCTCTTAGTCCATTCAAGCTAAGACAGAATACCATAGACTGAGTGGCTTATAAACAACATAAATGAGAAATTTATTTTTCACAATTCTGGACACTAGAAAGTTCAAGATCAAGGCACAGACAAATTCTCTGATGAGGGCCCACTTCCTGGTTCACAGGCAGCCGACTTCTTGCTGTATCCTCACAGGCTGGAGCGGGTGAGGAAACTCTCTGAGGTCTCTTTTATAAGGACAATAATCCAATGCATGACCTATTTATCTCCCAAAGGCCCTACCTCCTAATTCCATCACAATGGGGTTTAGGATTTCAACATATGAATTTTGGAGGGACACAAACATTCAGTCAGTCTATAGCAAGGTCATTGGTCATTTTGGCAAAAGAGGTTTAAGTGACGTGATATAAGGATTAAAAACTTGACTTGAGCAATAATGGAGGCTGAGAATTTGAAGAGCAATTACAGACTCTTAAGAAGTTTTACTGTGAGTGGGAACAGTTGGCTAGGGTTCACTGCTTCATAGTTATTTTTTTCCACTGTAATTGTACCATTTTACATGTCTGCCAACAGTACTTTAAGAGTTCCAGTTTTTCCACATTTTTACCAACACTTGGTATGGCCAGTTTTTGCTAATTTTAGCCATTCTAATGAGTATATAGTTATATCTCATTGTGGTACTTTCCTGATGACTGATGATATTATTGATCATCATTTCATGTGCTTATTAGACATTTGTATAGCTTCTTTTGTAAAGTAGCTCTTCCAATTTTCCATTTTCTTATTGGGTTTTTAGTCTTTATAATTGAGTTATAAGAGTGCTTTATGTATTCTGGTTACAAGTCTTTGTCTTGTATCTGGCTTGCTAATAGTTTATTTCATGCTCCATGACTTGCGATTGTGTGTTCTCTTTAGTGTCTTTCAGTAAGAAAAAGTTTTCAATTTTTGAAGAGTTCCAATGTATCTATTTTTCCCTCATGCTTCATGCTTTCAGTATTCTATCTAGGAAATATCTCCCTACCCAATATTGCAAAAATTTTCTCTTATGCTTTCTTCTAGAAGTTTTCTCATCTTGTATATTATATTTGTGTCTGTGACCCTTTTTTAGTTACATGTTGGGCATCATGTGATGTGAGGGTTGATATTCATTTTTTCCCTGTGGATAGCCATTTGATTCAGCAATGTTAGTTAAAAAAAATTTTTTTTTCCCATTGAATGGCATTGGCAACATTGCCAAAAATCAATTGAACATACAAACTTGCTTTACTAAATTTTGGAGAAGTGATCACTCGTCCTCTATTTTTTACTATATTTGAATAAGATTGATGTATTATTTCTTTCTTCAATATTTTATAGAATTCACCAGTGAATTTATCTAGGCCTGGACTTTTTCTTCTTGGGAAGGTTTTGATAACAAAGTAAATTGCTTTAATACATATAGAGTTATTTATATCATTTATTTTTTCTTAAGTCAGTTTTGATATGTCATATTTTTTGGAAATGTATTTATTCATTTCAATATTCCTATTTTTTAGCATAAAGTTATTCATAGCATGGTCTTATTGTTCTTTAATATCTGTAGTGTTGATAACCCCTTTTTCATTACTAATATTGGTGATTTATATTATCTCTCTTTTTTTCTTGATCAGTCTAGCTAGAGTTTTGTCAATTTTGTTGATCTTTTCAAAGAGACAGTTTTTGCATTTGCTAAGCAGTTTCTCTATTGTCCATTTTCCATCTCATTTTTTTTTTTGCGGTACGCGGGCCTCTCACTGTTGTGGCCTCTCCAGTTGTGGAGCACAGGCTCTGGACGCGCAGCCTCAGCAGCCATGGCTCATGGGCCCAGCCGCTCCGAGGCATGTGGGATCTTCCCAGACCGGGGCACGAACCCGTGTCCCCTGCATCGGCAGGTGGACTCTCAACCACTGCGCCACCAGGGAAGCCCTGATTTCTGTTTTTATCTTTATTATTTCTTTCCTTCTACTTACTTGGGGTTTACTTTGCTCTTCTTTTTCTTGTTTCTTGAAGTGAAACTTAGGTCTTTGCTTTTAGATCTTTCTTCTTTCTTATATAAAGCAACTTTTCCCTCTCAACACTGTTTTAGCAGCATCCCACAAATTTCGCAGTGTTGTATTTTCATTGTCATTCAATTCAAAATATTTTCTAACTATGCCTCTGATTTCGTCTTTAACCTGTGACTGTTACTTAATTTCCAGATATATAGGATTTTCCTAAGATATGCTATTGTTATTGATTTCTAATTTAATTCCTTTGTGGTCATAGAATCACTTTGTATAATTTTGATCCTTTTAATTTTATAAAAACATGTTATATGGTCCCACTTATTGTCTATATTTGTCAGCGTTCTATGAGCACTTGGGGAAAAAATGTGTAGTATTCTCTAGTTTTTGAATGTAGTGTTCTATAAATTAGATCAAGACGGTTGATAGTGTTGTTCAGATCGTCTGTATCTGTACAAGGGTTTCATCTCATTGTTCTATCATTTGGTGAGAAATGGGTGTTAAAATGTCCCATGCATCAGGGTTGAACCTGAGATTGTGCAGGTTCACACTGAGTATCTGAGCACATTCCTCTCCAGCTCTCCCCTCTAGGATCCTCCTCTCACTCTCCAGCCCCTGGACACTCATTTTCCTCTGGCCAGAAATATGGGATATTTCTTGGAGTTTTAGCCACTTACAGTATTGCTGCTGTTATAGCACTCCAAGACCAGAGCCTGCCGTGGGGACAAAGCCACAAAAGAAAAGAGAAAAAAATGAGCAACTTAATTTTGTCTACTTTTCAGAGTCTTCAAGTTTTTTTGTATTTTGACCAGAGTTTTTAGTCATAATCAGTGAGAGAAATGGGGCATAGGTGGATGGAGCTTTTGTGGTATGCCAATATCAAAACATCCAAAAAGTTTCAGAAGTTTTACATAGAAAATCTTTAGCCTTTTCACCAGGAATTCTGAATTTTTGTGTTTTTTTCAATAAGGTCTTCTTTATCCCAATAATATAAATAAATATATATATTCTATCTTGTTTCTGATTTTTTTTTTTTTTTGGCTGTGCCATGTAGCATGTGGGATCTTAGTTCTCCAACCAGAGATCGAACCTGTTTTCCCTGCAATGGAAGTGTAGAGTCCTAACCATTGGACCGCCAGGGAATTACTTAGTCTATCTTGTTTCTGTTAGCACTTTCAAAGGTCTTTTGTTTGTTTGTTTGTTTTGTTTTAAGCTTACTTATTAAGCCAACTAAAATTCATTTTTTAACGTTTTAGCATGGGATGAAACAGAGATCTAAATTTAATTTTTTTCACTTTGAATAGATGATCAATTTTTCAAGCGCCATTTATTGTATAGTACATCATTTTCGCACAAGAATTTGTTTCTGGATTGCCCATTCTATTCTGTTGATCATTTTGATTATTAATTTTCCAGTATCTAGCATTATTACTTTAATCCTTTTTTGGTCATAATGTATATTATTCTTGTTTTATACTTAACTTGTTATTCAAGTTGAATTTTCAAAAATTGTCTGAAGTAGGAATCTAATCCTTTTTTAAAGGACAGTCAACTGTCCCAACACCACTTTTTGCATAGTCCATCATATACACACACAAATAAATGCATTTCTGAATTCTAGATTCCCTATACTGTTCCATTGACCTATTTATCTATCACTTTTCCAATATTTAGCAATACTATGTTAAACCCTTTTTGATCATGTTGTATATTATTGTTTTAATGAAATTCTTTACTAAAAGTGCTAATATCTCCTACAAGTGTGTATGGTGACAGGTGTTAACTAACCTTACTGTGGCAATCATTTTGCAATATATACAAATATTGAATCATTATATTGTATATCTGAAACTAAATAATGTTGTATGTGAATTATACCTCAATAAAAAAATGCTAATATTAAATTTAGGGGTTTTGCATCTAACTTTATAATAGAAGATCTATTGCATTCTCTTCTTTCAGGATTCTGGTTCTGATTTTGTAGAATCAACCCATAAAATGTTCTGATCCTGGCTTTTGTCTATATTTTAGATTTTGTCTATGCTGCTAGTCTATTCTGTTTTTAACTTCTTGAAGAAATCGTATTAATGTATATTTTTTCTGGAAGAGCCAATCATTCCAATTTAAAAAATTACTTTGTATAAAAATGTTCTCATGTTTTAAAAAATTCTGGAATTTATAGTTTTGATCTCTTTATCATTCTAATGTTTTTTTAATTCTTGATCAGGTTACAAAAGGGCTGTTTATTGGTATTTTCAAAGAGGCAACTTTTGACTTTAAATATATGTTCTATTGTGCTTTTAATTAATTAATTTCTATTTCTATCTTTTGACGCCTCTTATAGTTTCTTTGGGTGTGTTTTTTCATTCTTTTCTAGTTTATGTTGAATATATGGTTCATTTATATTTAATTTTTACTTTATTAAATACTTTTAAGCCTAGGTTTATTATTATTATTATCATTTTGTGTGTGTTTTTAAGTTTCAAAGTGGATAGATTTTCCTGTCTTGGCTTCTCTCCTTTTTCTATCCTTTAGGAGTTTCTTTTTTTTTTTTTTTTTTTTTGGCTGTGTTGGGTCTTCATTTCTGTGTGAGGGCTTTCTCTAGTTGTGGCAAGTGGGGGCCACTCTTCATTGCGGTGCGTGGGCCTCTCATTATCACGGCCTCTCTTGTTGCGGAGCACAGGCTCCAGACGCGCAGGCTCAGTAGTTGTGGCTCACGGGCCTAGTTGCTCCGCGGCATGTGGGAACTTCCCAGACCAGGGCTCGAACCCATGTCCCCTGCATTAGCAGGCAGATTCTCAACGACTGCACCACCAGGGAAGCCCTAGGAGTTTCTTTTGTTTGTTTTGTTTTATTGCATATTTTTGTCTACTTTATACATATTTCTTGTCTACTTTTATTTCTGAAGTTTGTTAAATCTCCCAAATTAAGATACTCTTTTGTTGCTGAACTAGTCCCAGAGCATACATCCCAAAATACCTGTGGATTGCACTTTCCATAGCTTCCCATAGCCTCTGGAACCAGCTCAGAGTTCCAGAGGGAGAGAGCTAGGAAGACAATATGCAAAGGTCCTTAATGCAATGCCTGTTGCATCAACTCTTTGCTTCCCTAGGGAGAGCCAAATCAGCAGTATTCTTGGCAAGGCAGACCCTCTCTCTGGAGGTAACTGTATGTAATTGATGAGCAAAGCAGTCTCTCTGTGTATGACATTATTTACAAGATTTCCTTGATGTGATGAAGGAAACTGGGAATTCCCTGGGGAAAGTCAGTGTATACACTCTGAGCACTCATTCACTTCCATAAGATACAAATATCTGAACTGTTAAACAATCAACCAGTTTTGACAAGAGTACCTCCATTTCAGAGGAGGAAAGTCTGACTTGCAAAGAGACTGAAAATGTCATGGCTTCAGAGAAATATTTCCAAAGTAAATTAAAATTAAAGTTTATTATATTTCAGAGTATTCTCTTATACACTAGATAACTTTATACTAGCAACCATCCTGTGACAAAAATAAAAAAAAATGACTGTCATCACCATACTGATAAGACCATTGAATACAAAGGATCCGAAGTGACTCATCCAAAGTTACACAACTAGCACGTGGTAACATCAGTATTGGAATACACATCTTAGGACATCACATGTCTATTTACTTCCAGTTTATCATAGCAATCTCCTACAACCTAAAACTCAATCTCCATGGGAAAGTTCTTGGATTCCAATTCACATAGATGATGAAATTTGGGAAATGAGGAATTCCTCACCTGTAGTTGTTGAATAGATATCGGTTGATGTTAATAGAAATGTGCCAGATGTCTTCCAGTTTCCCTTCATCCTTTCTGCCACACTTTGCATACCAAGGGACTGACTTAAGCCTTAGCATCACGGGTTCAGTTGCCCTTTGAGATCTGGTAGGGTTGACCAGTGGGAGAGCCAGCAGATCTGGTAGGGTTGACCAGTGGGAATGCCTGAGGGAAGAGGAGAATGAGGTTTGGACATTTATATCCATTTTCTCCCTGCAGGTTGATTTGGGCTGGCCATGTAACTTAAGATCTCAGCTCTTGTGAAGGGTCTTCTTCACTCCCTTCTTTTCTCCCCTATTCCAGTAGCAATGTCCTCCCCTTGCCTTCTCAGGCCTAGGTTGAGAGTGGTTCCTTGATGTTTCTTACCCCACGTACCACACCATCCTTTCTGGTTTCTCTATAGCCTGCTCACACATTTGTAAAGGTGTCTTTTTTAAATGATCCAAAAATTATCTGATTTGAATGTGCCAGCTGTTTCTTGCAAGGACCCTGACTGATATAGGAAACAAATTACTCTTAAAGTTTATAGTTTAAGTACAAAAAGATGGGGTAAAGAGATACATTTTCTAGCCAAGCCCAAAACTATTCATATACTAACATCTGATTACTACAGTTTTGGAAAGGAGTTGACTCTTTTAATACATGCTTCGTTGGGGATTACACATTTTCTGGACCAAACTCATAATCAGATCCAAAGGATTTCTAATGCTTTATATATAGTTAATTAAATTTAACAGTAACAGGAAAAAAAGATAAAAGGAAACAACCCTTTCAGTTTCCAAAGCAGAGAGAAAAAGCAGGGCATTGCTCCTAAATCACTCTGTTGCCATGTAAACTTCTTAGCCATACCACACTAAGACATCTCTTAGAAGAGTTAGAGTCTCCTGATTCTGATTCTTTGACTATTTAAAGCAGGCATGGGGCACTGCAAGGGCTCACTTTCCAAAATTCAATGTAAGAAGAGAGCGGGAATGTTGATTATGTGTGAACAGAGGGATTGAAACAATTTCCAGCAGGCGTCTATGTACACATGAGGATTCACACACACACACACACAAACACACACACACACACACACACACACAGCCAGAAAGGCAAACCTGCAGAGGAAAAGGTATGATTGTCAGAATTCATTCTGGTGCTTGGGGACTAGACGGGACAAAAAGCTATTACTTTCCTTCTGAGCCAAAGCAGGGTGACATGCTGACATGTTCAGTAGTTTCTGCCAGTTGGCCACAATTTGGGTGGGTGGGAAAATATACTTCATTCCTATTCTCCTCCCTTATCCCCTGCCATGGGTTAATTTTTAATATAATGCCAGAGGAATATTGTAATTCAAAAAATAAGAAAGGAATCCAGCTACATGGTTGCTTAATAAACATAGAATAGGTTTCCACTGTCAAAGTCGAGTGAAGAGTGGAGCGTTATCCTCCAGTGGATTTGTTTTTGTTGTTTGTACAAGCATAATGCTGAATACATTTCCCTTTTTTGCATTTTAATGAGAAGGGGGACTGAAAACTAAAATATTTTGGCTGCAGCCACTGAGAGGTATGAGGTGGCACAAAATAATAGTGGGTTGTTCATACTAACAATTTTCAGTTTTGAAACAGTCCCTCTTGTCAGTCAAGGTAATGAGATAAAGTGGCCTACTAGAAATTTAAGTTATAAAATATGTGTCCTTGAACAATTATTGCAGGTTGCTAGTCTCCTGTCTCTGTTTTTACCAGTGTAATAGATATTTCTTCGGACACCAACTTAGGGGTACTGTTATGGCACAAATTAATAATAAAACAATTTGTGCATCAGTCCTTCTAGGTTTGGAACAAGGGAGATGAGAGTAAGCACTTAGAAATGAAAATGATTGTCAAAATTAACTTTTGTTTCCTAATTTCTCAAAGTGAGGATAAATAACTATACTTGAAGTGAAAGTTATATATTGAGAACTGTAGGATTAAGCATACTATTTAAAACTGTAACTGCAATTGCTTTTTGAATTCAAAATAGTCCATTTTTTTCAAATGTCAAAGAAGAAGATGGCAAAGGAAGAAGATGCAAGACATTAAAAGCAGAAAAGATCATTGGTATGACAAAAAAACCTAATATATTAGCTTGATGATAAAAGTAAATGGCATAATGATCGACTAAATAAACAAAATGGTCGGAGAAAATGTTACTATTATCAAGCAGAGGTGAATGCAAGCTGATGCAACGTACTTAATGATGTAGGTTAAAATTTACAGAGAAGTTATAATTATTCCTTATAAGTAAAATTATGAATAAAATATAAAATTACTGAAGATAAATGATATATTTACAAAAACACAATAACAGTGAAAGGCAATGCATTGGTTTCTATACTTTATGGATAAAAAAGACAAAATTTAAATACAGAAGATTTGAATAGCAATATGTGTAATAGTATTTAATAGATATGTAGATGTCAAATATCAAACCCTAGAAACAAAGAAATGTATCATTTTTTTCAAGGACCCATACATATTCACAGATATTTATCATACCATTTGAAACAAAAAAATAAACCCCAAAGTAGAAATACTATAAGCAACATTCTCTGACAAAAAAATGCATTCAGTGCAGGAAACAAATAAGAAAATCAGGAACAAAACAAAAAAAATTTTTGTAAAATAGTTCTCAGGTTAAGTAAACAATAACATCACAGTTACAGAATATCTGAAAAATAACAGTGAGGGAAAAATTTTTAAACCATATACATTTATATTACTAAAAAAAAGAAGAATGGAAATAAGTGAATAAGGTGCCAGTTTAGCTAGAAAAATGAATCTAAAATAAACTTTAGAAAAACATAAGGAAGAAATTTTTTTTAATGAGGAGCAAAAATCCATAATGAGAAAAGTGATAGAAATTATAAATCAAGACTTGGTCCTGGAGGGAGGGGGTATCAAATACAATTAAATAAATAAATAATCTACCAATACTAAATATGAGTGAGAACAAAAGAGAGAGAAAAAGCATGAATTCATAAAATACACAATGAAAAGGAGAAATGACTACAGATAATGAGAAAATCATCGTAAGAAAATATTTTGCACAATTTTATACTAATAACTTTTAAAACTTCATTTTTTTTCTCAAGAAGAAATAGACTACAAATTGTGCAAGAAATTGTGAATGTCGTTAAAGTTTTCCAAAATGGTTCTGACACAGAAGGTATCTTTGGAAATTATTTTCATTCTTCCAAGAGCCAGATTACTCCAACGTGATTTGAATTTGTTCCAGAGCAACACAAAATAAGGAATTCTCCTCATATTCTTTTATTACACTAGCATATGTGTGAAAGTAACATTGAACAGATTCTCTTCTCTATCTCTCTCTCTTCCCTCTGTCTCTTCCCCTCTCTCTTTCCTCACAAAAAACTGTGAATGGTATATTAGCAGAGAGAATTTAGCAGCACATCAAAAGAATAATACAATATAACTGAGTGAGATTAACTCCAAGAAGGTATCCAATTCAGTACTGGCACATACATTGATTTCTTTCAATCAGTCAAATCACAATAGATGCTAAAAATATTTGATTAAATTCAGGACTTATTCCTGACTTTAAAATATTGTTTTAAGTCTCCCAAAAACTATAAATAAGAAGATATTCTTTACATAATAATAATAATCTAAATTTGGCAAAAAAGATAAGTAAAGTATTGAAAATAGTAATAAAAACATAAAATAAAAAATATATTTGAATAAACTGATCAAGAAATATTTTGCAGGTATATAAAAGAAAAATAAAATATTCTAAAGGACACTAAATTATAATTTAATAAATGAAAATAAGTGCCATGTTTTTGGTTACCAATACTTAATATTTTACTATTATTCACTTTCCTCAAAATAATAATATTCATGTATTTTTGTTCAATATTGAAGTACTATTTCTTTTTTCTTTTTTTAAAATATCTTTATTGTGTTAGTTTCTGCTGTACAACAAAGGGAATCAGCTATATGTATACATATATCCCCATATCCCCTTCCTCTTGCAACTCCCTCCCACCCTCCCTATCCTACCCCTCTAGGTGGTCACAAAGCACCAAGCTGATCTCCCTGTGCTATGTGGCTGCTTCCCACTAGCTATCTATTTTACATTTGGTAGTGTATACATGTCCATGCCACTGTCTCACTTCATCCCTGCTTACCCTTCCCCCTCCCCGTGTACTCAAGTCCATTATCTATGTCTGCATCTTTATTCCTGTCCTGCCCCTAGGTTCTTCAGAACCTTTTTTTTTTTTTTTAGATTCCATATATATGTGTTAGCATACGGTATTTGTTTTTCTCTTTCTGACTTGTGAAGTACTATTTCTTTAGGAGCTTTTGAACTGTTCTAAAATTAATTTTAAAAATAGATAAATAAAAAGCTAAGACAATTTGGAAGGATCAAAAAAGAATTGTAAGAATACTTATCCTACTAGATATTAAAATTTATGAATTACAATATCTAACACAAAACTGCTACAGGAGGCAGAAACAGTCTGAAATGAAACATAATAAAGCAGCCAGAAATAGACCCAAGGATATGTGGTAATTAAGTATATGATAAAGATGGCATTTCATATTGGTGAGATGATGAATAGAATTTCTGGTATATAACATTGGGATTACTGGCTAGACATTTGGGGAAAAGAAAACTGAATCCCTTATGGTAAAATAACTTCTAGATGGATCAAAGATTTAAATGTATATAAAAAAGATAAAGAACGGGAGGAAACCAGAAACTACTAGAAGAAAATATGGGTGAGTAATTTTATAGTCTTAGAATGCAACAATCTTTCTAAGCAATATAAGTAATAAAAGATCCATAATTAAATTTTGATAAATTTGGTTACATAATAATGTAAAATTTCTCTACCATGAAATGTCTTTAAGTTAAATCAAAAACAAAATGCAACCTGGGATATATATGAGAAAGAGTTAATATACTTAATATATAAAGAGCTCTAGCATATCAATGAGGCAGTCAGATACTGTAACAGAAATATGGGTAAAAAAGTAATAGGTGGTTCACAAAAGGAGAAAAGCAAGGGCTGACAAACATGTGGAAAATAGTCACTCTCACTAGTAGAGAAATGGAAAAGTAATTACATGTATTATTTTTTGCTCATGAAATTAGCAGATGTTTATGTGACTGTAGGGAACACTGAATTGTCCAGGTCTTATTGGTTTAAATGTAATTCTACAGATTTCTCTAAAGCAGTGTAGGAGTGTGTATAATATCTTAAATTAGATACCTTTGGCCTAACAACTCTACTTCTAGAAATTTATCCCAAGGAGATCATTATGTAGGTTAAATTAGTATATATGAGGTTTTTCTTTAATGTATATAAATAATCTGTAAATGTCTCTCAGTATGACACTGATTCAATAAATTATAGTACAAATTATAGAACATCATATATCCAATAAAATAACAATATAGATCTGAATTTAATTATTCAGGAAGATGTTAATGACATTTTTTTTTGGTTGAGAATAGCAGGTTAAAAATAATAGGTAGGGCTTCCCTGGTGGCGCAGTGGTTGGGAGTCCACCTGCCGATGCAGGGGACGCGGGTTCGTGCCCCGGTCCGGGAGGATCCCGCGTGCCGTGGAGTGGCTGGGCCCGTGAGCCATGGCTGCTGGGCCTGCGCGTCCGGAGCCTGTGCTCCGCAACGGGAGAGACCACAGCAGTGAGGGGCCCGCGTGCCGCAAAAAAAAGAAAAAAAAATAGGTAAAGAATAAACTGAAAATGGAATTATAAATAAGATCCATCTATGCAGATGTATGCATAGAAGTATACAAATATGTATTAGTTATATTTCCCTTGAATACAAGTGACAGAATCTCAGTCAAATCTAATTTAAGCAATCCAATCTATTTTTGGCTCAGATAAGCTGAAAAGTATAGAGTCCTGGTTTGCTTCTAGGCACATCTTTTTCAGGGCTTCAGGCAGGGTCATCAGGAAGAGCCAGTTTTTCCCTCTGTTTCCAAGTTTCTGCCCTTCCTCCTCTGTGGTGGTTTTATCTTCAGAGCAATATCTCCCCTCATGGTGACAAGGAGGCTGCCACAGTTTTTGCCTCTCCTCCTCTCCATATCAGCACTGGCATGAAAGAAAGTCTTCTAATTACTCAGTTGAAAGCTCTAGGTTCATTGGGCCTGGCTGGTTAACTTAGGATGTGTGCTTATACCCAAACCAACACTGTGATCTAGAGAACGTGAGATTCTGATTGGCTTAGGCCTGTGTGCTCTGTTGTCCCACATTCCACCATATCTCCACCATATCCATAGGTGATATAGGATAATACCTATAGCATGGGGCCTAAGAGTCAGATGGGGCAGGGGGAGAGAGGAGGAATCTCAGTTAAAGAAAACTGGTGGGATAATTATCTGGAGATGGGTAAGTGGATGCTGGGCCACTGAAAGAACAAAAGAAGTTTCTCCCTTCATGATGATATTTCTGAACACTACTACTTTTTTGTATTATTTGAGAATTTACAATTTTTAGTTAGCAAAACTATAAGAGACTATTAGCATGCATTCTCTTTACATTTAGATAAACAATAAATCTATTTTCAATATAAATAAAATACACAGATTTTTTTATATTTAGATAAACAATAAATCTATTTTCAATATAAATAAAATACACAGATATTTGTTTTTCTTGTTCATGCTATTTTTGCTTTTTTGTATTTCTGCCTTGTCTTTCACTTATTTTTCTTTCCAATAAATCTAACAGTATTACTCCTTTCTATTATCTTTCATAGCTGTTATTCAGTCTTCCAAAGTCACAGGCAAAGCAATCCATGCAAAAAGAAATAGGTGGTGGCTCCTGAATGTTTGAAGAGGGTATTAGGGAACTCATTTTGAAGTTGTATTTGCAGAGCAAACATGATTTTTACACTGCTTGAAAGTTTATATGTGGTGCTGGAGGAAAGGATGGCTTTCTATAAGCCTACTTGATACGCCTTTGGTGAATAGTTAATTCAGATCAGTGCTTCAAAACATTTGTGTACATGTGAGTCACCTAGGGATCCATTAAAATGGAGATTCCAATCCAGTATGACCATGCTGGGGCCCACAGTTCTTCATTTCTCACAAGCTCCCAGGTGATGTTAATGCTACAAGTCTATGGGCCATTCTTCGAAAAGGAAAGATTTGGATAATATTTTCTACCTATTAAGTAAAAACTTAAGCCAGCCATATTCTGCATGCTTTTTCTTAAGATTAGAAATATGTTAAAATATACTTTTATCTATTCCGGGTTTATTTGTACATGCTACTATATTTCTATTTAAGGCTACATTTTTAAAAAATCAACAGAATTTGATTTTATTGTTTTGTCCAAAAGTTCGTTCAGGTTTTCCCAAAGGATTTTACAGAAAAACCCACACGAATTTTTGGACAACCCAATATGTTACCTCATGTTAAAAGAAGGTAAATACTTTCATTCTTGCTCCCACTTTCTAATATAAAATCCCATATCTGTTTTTACATTAACTCCATAAGAAAAAAATGTTTTCTTGCCACCTTAAATGCTAGTTTTCTTGTTCTGAAACCAAAGGTTACTCAATTCAACTTTGAATTACATTGTGATTATGGAAAATCCTTTACTGTTCGAGCATTCTACAATGTGCTCTGTCAAGGGCAAACTCAAGAGCTGTGGGTTTCTACTTTACTGCTGCCAACTAGCATGATTTGTAAGGCAGAAGGAGCAAGGTGCAAAGAACTTCTCCTGGAGAAAAATTGTCTTAAAGTTAGATTCCCACTTGTGCAGAATGCTGGTTGCTGCTCTTCACTGCGGGTCCATGTAAACTTGGGCAGCAGACAGAGCCCAGCCCTAGTTTCAACACCAATAAGGACTGAAGGCCCAAATGGTTTAACCTGTCAGAGGCCAAATTTTGTGGGTGTGTATGAATTCACTTTTGGTTACCAACATGTTTAATGATTTTTAACGATGTATATGTTTTTAAACTTCACATACCCTCTCCAACTCCAGGCCCTTTGCCAGTTCCTCTTGGCTCTGCTAAGATGCATGGAATCTGGGAATCAAGATCAAGGGAGGGAGTCTGCTTTACTCAAGAGGGATGTGTATGTGTGTAAAACAGAAACACCCCTCTCCATGCCTCCATTGGTTTGTGAGCCTTTCTTTAGCTTGCCCCAGGAGCCATACTTGCTTTGGGGACTCTAATAAGCAATTCCAAATGGTAACTCTGCTGTAATTTTCACTTCTGTGTAAGCATCTCACTTGTCTTTGAGTTCCTGGCCCTGTTTTTGAATATGGCTTCCCTGATGGGTGAGCCATGATTCTATCTCCCTTAGCCCCTTGTTGCTATCCTGACTGCAGACACAGGTTACCTTACCTTTTGGGAGTTTATTTGGACTTTCAGACTGTACTCAGGGCCTACAACTACCTATGATCTTCTCTGATTCCTACTGAGGCCCACTGGCTAGGAGTTTTTCTCATTCGTACTTCTCTGGCTATGATTTTGTGAAAGTTACCAGCACTTGCTAAGTAGAGAGTGGTAATAGTAACAGCATTTATAATAACAATAAAGCTTGTTGATGAAGAAAAATATCACCACAACCTACATTTACTTTTTTCCAGAGACAGAGACCTTTAGTAACCAGAGATGTCTCCTTTTTCAAGGCATCTGCATAGTAAACAACTTCTTTTTACTGTAAAATCATGACACTTGTTGGATAATGGATGTTGGGTTGACCATTGATGCAAGTTTGCCCTTTAGCCTTGCCAGTCTGGTGGTAGGAACAGGGACCCCGTGGTGCACTCCTGTGGCTTGGCCATTCCCCTCACAGTTACTTCTCTGAGTCTCAGGGGACTTTACAAGAGATGTGGAGTTAATGCCTCTAGCACTGTATATAGACAGAAAAAAAGTCTTACATATGCATGTGACTAGTTTTTAAATGTATAAGAAGAAAATGATGTTTTCAGTTTATTAGTCTTTGGGTACAAAACTTAAGCTATGGAAGAAAACAAAAAGGATTCAAATATGTTTTGAATAATCATTTATTCTAGAGCATCTGGCAAACATAAACTTGGAAATATGGAAGAACCTCCATGTTAATAATGGCCACTTTCCAAAGAACAATAAGGGACATATACTAAAAACAACAACAACAAAAAAGCCCAACCACAGTCATCTGCCACAGAAGTAATGATTGCAGGAATGGTAAAGGATGGTGATACTAAGCAGGAGGTTATGCCTTTAAGTCCTGCTAGTAAAATCCAATTTAATGAAATGAGGGTTTAATCATAAAAGCAAAGATGGCTTTCACTCCTATTTTTAATTTTATGGATGAAAAGTAAGCCTCAGAAAAGAACCAAATAAAGGCCTCAAATAAGAATAACTTAAACTCCTTTTGTGGGGGGTTGGGGAGTTTGAGAGCAGAGGATCACTTGGCAGGCAATAGATAAATATAAGCAAACTGAAAGTCCTTGACTTTGCCTTAAGTGGCAAAATGCATGATGAAGACAAGACTGAAAGAGTCTGAGTTGATAAACATGGAGGCAATTATTATTCTTATTTATTGGCTTATAAAGCACATCTTGCTTAATACAAGGTGCTGGGCTGGAAATCAGAAAGGCCGTTGAAACCCCGAAGTAGAGCCATTCTGAGAGTTGAAGTCCTGCAGAGGATGTTTTTATTTACTTCAGAAGGTAAGATGTCATATGTGGAACTATGTGTACGAAGGAGTTTCCCTGAATAAGGATTATAATTGCAAAATGAATGCTGTACCATGTGCCAGGATGGCAATAGTATGTTGAACCTAAATAAAGAATGTAGGCTAAAGCATTAGAACAGATTAAGATATTTTAAATCAAATTTATTGTTATTATTTTATTTTAAAACTTTTTTCTGAATGAGGGATGGCGGGAGTGAGGTGGTGAGGAGACGCAGGAAAAGAGTTACAGAAAGAGGGGTGCCACAATGTCTAAGTAAAAATTAGTTAAGTTAATTCAGAGCTACTCAGTGGGAGGTCTATATCATATTTTCTATATTTTGTAATAAACCCAAAATTGTATGGGTCTTTTTTCTAAACTGGCAACTTTATGTGGCTATGTTCGTCTATACCCAGTCTGAGTGGGCATACACACAAACCAAAAAGTTTTAAAAAATGTTGCCTGTCTCCAGGAAGTTTTAAAACTAATTTATTTGACTTTACATCATTATTAAGGAAGATTATTTAAACAGAGACACAGTCTACTTTTTGAATATCCTACCCTGGGACTAAAATTAGCAACTAGACCCTGAATTTAAACCATTCCAAGTTGTGGAATGAATCACATTAACCTTTCTACCAGTTTTCCTGTTCAGTTTAATCTGATAGCCCCAAGAGATGGGTTCTGAAGGAGTGCCTGAGCTATTGGGGAAGGAAGTGGTTAAGAAGAAAGAAGTACATTTCTGGTCAGGGTGTCTGAGCATGCAGTGACATTACTCAGGGCTGGAGTAGATGGTGGCTAAATATCAAGTGTCATTTAGAGGTGTCAAAAGGCTTACCAGCTCTAAAATACCTGATGGTCCCACCATAAATTCACTCAACAAGGATACATTTGTTAATTAAACATTTTGGGGAGACAGGGCACCTATCATGGGCAGAGTCTTGTGTTTGACATTTATGTATGATTCAAGGGAGGAATAAGACATGTCTTTGATTTCAAGAAGAGACCCACTTCATATTACCCAGGCCCTGTCAAGAGTGCAAATGAAAGCCCACATACCATATGTCTAAATATTTTAAAGCCATAAATTAAAATGTTAAACAAGTTTATTGAGATTTATCTTTGACATATAAAAATCGTGTATGTTTAAAGGCTACAATGTGATGTTTTGATATATGTATACATTGTAAAAAAATGACCATAATCAAGCTAAATAACATATCCTTCACTTTTACATAATTACCAGTGTGGGTTTGTGTGTGTGTTCTTGTGTTGAGAAGTTTTAAGATCCATCCTCTTAGCATATTTCAGTAATACAATACAGTATTGTTAATTCTTGTTACCATGCTCTATATTACAGCTCCAGCACCCATTCATCTTGCAAAACTGAAACTTTGTACCCTTGCCCAACATCTCATTTTCCACTCTCTATCCTAACCTTTGGCAACCACTATTCTACTCTCTGCTTCTATGAGTTTGACTAGTTTAGATTCCAAGTATGAGGGAGATATATAGGACTTGTCTTTCTGTGTGTGGTTTATTTCACTTAGCATAATGTTCTCCAGGTGTCTTCTTTTTTAAGATTGAATAATATTTCATGGGAGGGAGGGAGGGAGGGAGGGAGGGAGAGAGAGAGAGAGAGAGAGAGAGACCACATTTTCTTTATCCATTCATTCGTTGAAAGACATTTAGTTTGTTTCTGTATCTTGGCTACTGTGAATAATGCTACAAAAAATATGGGAGTGGAGATATCTCTTTAAGATCCAGATTTCAATTCCTTTGGATAGATACCCAGAAATAAGCTTCCTGGATCATACGTTAGTTCTATTTTTAATTTATTGAGGAACCTTCATACTGTTTTCCATGATGTCTGCACCATTTTACATTCCCACCTACTGTACAAGGATTCCTTTTCTCCATATCCCTGACAACACTTATCTTTTATCTTTTTTTTTTGCGGTATGTGGACCTCTCACTGTTGTGGCTTCTCCCATTGCAGAGCACAGGCTCTGGACACGCAGGCTCAGCGGCCATGGCTCACGGGCCCAGCCACTTCGCGGCATGTGGGATCTTCCCCGACCGGGGCACAAACCCGTGTCCCCTGCATCGGCAGGCGGACTCTCAACCACTGTGCCACCAGGGAAGCCCATCTTTTATCTTTTTGATGACAGCCATTCTAACAGGTGTGAGGTGATATCTCATTGAGGTTTTGATTTGAATTTCCATGAGATTAGTGATGTTGAGAACTTTTAAAAATACTTATTGACCATTTGTATGTCTTCTTTTGAGAAATGTCTGTTCAGGTCCTTTGCCCATTTTTAATTTTATTTATTTATTTATTTATTTAACATCTTTATTGGAGTGTAATTGTTTTACAATGTTCTGTTAGTTTCCACTTTATAACGAAGTGAATCAGCTATACATATACATATATCCCCATATCTCCTCCCTCTTGCTTCTCCCTCCCACCTTCCGTATCCCACCCATCTAGGTGGTCACAAAGTACCGCTCTGATCTCCCTGTGCTATGCAGCTGATTCCCACTAGCTCTCTATTTTACATTTGGTAGTGTATATATGTCAATGCCACTCTCTCACTTTGTCCCAGCTTACCCTTCCCTCTCCCTGTGTCCTCAAGTCCATTCTCTACGTCTGCGTCTTTATTCCTGTCTTGCACCTAGGTTCTTCAGAACCATTTTTTTTAGATTCCATATATATGTATTAGCATACGGTATTTCTTTTTCTCTTTCTGGCTTACTTCACTCTGTATGACAGACTCTAGGTCCATCCACCTCACTACAGATAACTCAATTTTGTTTCTTTTATTGGCTGAGTAATATTCCATTGTATATATGTGCCACATCTTCTTTATCCATTCATCCAATGATGGACACTTAGGTTGTTTCCATCTCTGGGCTATTGTAAATAGGGCTGCTATGAACATTTTGGTACATGACTCTTTTTGAATTATGGTTTTCTCAGGGTATATGCCCAGTAGTGGGATTGCTGGGTCATATGGTAGTTCTATTTGTAGCTTTTAAGGAACCTCCATACTGTTCTCCATAGTGGCTGTACCAATTCACATTCCCACCAGCAGTGCAAGAGTGTTCCTTTTTTTCCACACCCTCTCCAGCATTTATTGTTTCTAGATTTTTTGATGATGGCCATTCTGACTGGTGTGAGATGATATCTCATTGTAGTTTTGATTTGCATTTCTCTAATGATTAGTGATGTTGAGCATCCTTTCATGTGTTTGTTGGCACCCTGTATATCTTCTGTGGAGAAATGTCTATTTAGGTCTTCTGCCCATTTTTGGATTGGGTTGTTTGTTTTTTTGTTATTGAGCTGCATGAGCTGCTTATAAATTTTGGAGATTAATCTTTTGTCAGTTGCTTCATTTGCAAATATTTTCTCCCATTCTAAGGGTTGTCTTTTGGTCTTGTTTATGGTTTCCTTTGCTGTGCAAAAGCTTTTAAGTTTCATTAGGTCCCATGTGTTTATTATTGTCTTTATTTCCATTTCTCTAGGAGGTGGGTCCAAAAGGATCTTGTTGTGATTTATGTCATAGAGTGTTCTGCCTATGTTTTCCTCTAAGAGTTTGATAGTGTCTGACCTTACATTTAGGTCTTTAATCCATTTTGAGCTTGTTTTTGTGCATGGTGTTAGGGAGTGATCTAATCTCATACTTTTACATGTCCCTGTCCAGTTTTCCCAGCACCACTTATTGAAGAGACTGTCCTTTCTCCACTGTACATTCCTGCCTCCTTTATCAAAGATAAGGTGACCATATGTGCGTGGGTTTATCTCTGGGCTCTCTATCCTGTTCCCGTTTTTGTTTTTGTGCCACTATCAGACTGTCTTGATTACTGTAGCTTTGTAATATTGTCTGAAGTCTGGGAGCCTGATTATTCCAGCTCCATTTTTCTTTCTCAATATTGCTTTGGCTATTCAGGGTATTTTATGTTTCCATACAAATTGTGAAATTTTTTGTTCTACTTCTGTGAAAAATGCCACTGGTAGTTTGATAGGGATTGCATTGAATATGCAGATTGCTTTGGGTAGTATAATCATTTTCACAATGTTGAATCTTCTAATTCAAGAACATGGTATATCTCTCCATCTGTTTGTATCATCTTTAATTCCTTTCATCAGTGTCTTATAGTTTTCTGCATACAGGTGTTTTGTCTCCTTAGGTAGGCTTATACCTAGGTATTTTATTCTTTTTTTGCAGTGGTAAATAAGAGTGTTTCCTTAATTTCTCTTTCAGATTTTTTATCATTACTGTTTAGGAATGCAAGAGATTTCTGTGCATTAATTTTGTATCCTGTTACTTTACCAAATTCATTGCGCTATAGCAGTTTTCTGGTAGCATCTGTAGGATTCTTTATGTATAGTATCATGTCATCTGCAAACAGTGACAGTTTTATGTCTTCTTTTCTGATTTGGATTCCTTTTATTTCTTTTTCTTCTCTGATTGGTGTGGCTAAAACTTCTAAAACTATGTTGAATAATAGTGGTGAGAGTGGACATCCTTGTCTTGTTCCTGATCTTAGAGAAAACGATTTCAGTTTTTCACCATTGAGAACCATGTTGGCTGTGGGTTTCTCATCTATGGCCTTTATTATGTTGAGGTAAGTTCCCTCTATGCCTACTTTCTGCAGGGTTTTTATCATAAATTGGTGCTGAAGTTTGTCAAAAGCTTTTTCTGCATCTATTGAGAGGATCAAATGGTTTTTATCCTTCAATTTGTTAATATGGTGTATCACATAGATTGATTTGCATATATTGAAGAATCCTTACACTCCTGGTATAAACCCCATTTGATCATGGTGCATGATCCTTTTAATGTGTGGTTGTATTCTGTTTGCTAGTATTTTGTTAAGGATTTTTGCATCTATGTTCATCAGTGATACTGGCCTGTAGTTTTCTTTCTTGGTGTAGTTTTGGTATCAGGGTGAAGGTGGCCTTGTAGAATGAGTTTGAGAGTGTTCCGCACTCTGCTATATTTTGGAAGAGTTTGAGAAGGATATGTGTTAGCTCTTCTCTAAATGTTTGATAGAAGTTGCCTGTGAAGCCATCTGGTCCTGGCCTTTTGTTTGTTGGAAGATTTTTAATCACAGTTTCAATTTCAGTGCTTGTGATTGGTCTGTTTATATTTTCTATTTCTTCCTGGTTCAGTCTCAGAAAGTTTCGCTGTATTAAGGATTTGTCCATTTCTTCCAGGTTGTCCATTTTATTGTCATAGAGTTGCTTGTAGTAATCTCTCTTGATCCTTTGTATTTCTACAGTGTCATTTGTTACTTCTCTTTTCATTTCTAAATCTATTGATTTGATTCTTCTCCCTTTTTTTCCTGATAATTCTGGCTAATGGTTTATGAATTTTTTTATCTTCTCAAAGAACCAGGTTTTAGTTTTATTCATCTTTGCTATCCTTTCCTTCATTTCTTTTTCATTTCTTTCTTTCTATTAAAAACATCTTTGGAGTATAATTGCTTTACAATGGTGTGTTAGTTTCTGCTTGATGACAAAGTGAATCAGCTATACATATTCATATATCCCCATATCTCCTCCCTCTTGCATCTCCCTCCCATCCTCCCTATCCCAGCCCTCTAGGTGGTCACTAAACACTGAGCTGATCTCCCTGTGCTATGCAGCTTCTTCCCACTAGCTATCTATTTTACATTTGGTAGGGTACATATGTCCATGGACTCTCTCACTTCATCCCAGCTTACACTTCCACCTCCCCATGTTCTCCAGTCCATTCTCTATGCCTCCATCTTTATTCCTGTCATTCACCTAGGTTCTTCAGAACTTTTTTTTTTTAGATTCCAAATATATGTGTCAGCATACAGTATTTGTTTTTCTCTTTCTGACTTACTTCACTCTGTATGACAGACTCTAGGTCCATCCACCTGATTTAATCTTTATGATTTCTTTCCTTATGCTGACTCTGGGTTTTTTTTGCTTTTATTTCTCTAGTTGCTTTAGGTGTAAGGTTAGGTTGTGTATTTGAGAATGTTCTTATTTCTTGAGGTAGGATCATATTGCTATAAGTTTCCCTCTTAGAACTGCTTTTCCTGCGTCCCATAGGTTTTAAGTCATTGTGTTTTTATGGTCATGTGTTTCTAGGTATTTTTTAATTTCCTCTTTGATTTCTTCAGTGATCTCTTGGTTATTTAGTAATGTATTGGTTAGCCTACATGTGTTTGTATTTTTTACAGCTTTTTTCCTGTAATTAATATCTAGTCTCATAATGTTGTGGTCAGAAAAGATACTTGATACTACTTCAATTTTCTTAAATTTACCAAGGCTTTTGTTGTGACCCAAGATACGATCTATCCTGGAGAATATTTCATGAGCACTTGAGAAGAAAGTGTATTCTGTCATTTTTGGATAGAATGTTCTATAAATATCAATTAAGTCCATCTTGTTTAATGTGTCATTTAAAGCTTGTGTTTCCTTATTTATTTTCATCTTGGATGATCTCTCCATTGGTGAAAGTGTGGTGTTAAAGTCCCCTGCTATGATTTTGTTACTGTCGATTTCCCCTTTTATGGCTGTTAGCATGTACCTTATGTATTGAGGTGCTGCTATATTGGGTGCATAAATATTTACAATTGTTATATCTTCTTTTTGGATTTATCCCTTGATCATTATGTAGTATCCTTCTTTGTCTCTTATAATAGTCATTATTTTAAAGTCTATTTTGTCTGATATGAGAATTGCTACTCCAGCTCTCTTTTGATTTCCATTTGCATGGAATATCTCTTTCCATCCCCTCAGTTTCAGTCTGTATGTGTCCCTAGGTCTGAAGTGGGTCTCTTTAGACAGCATCTATATGGGTCTTGTTTTTGTATCCATTCAGCCAGTCTATGTCTTTTGGTCGGAGCATTTAATCCATTTACATTTAAGGTAAAATTTTATATGTATGTTCCTATTACCATTTTCTTAATTGCTTTGGGTGTGTTTTTGTAGGTCTTTTCTTTCTCTTGTGTTTCCTGCCTATAGAAGTTCCTTTAGCATTTGTTGTAAAGCTGGTTTGGTGGTGCTGAAGTCTCTTAGCTTTTGTTTGTCTGTAAAGGTTTTCATTTCTGTGTCGAATCTGAATGAGATCCTTGCTGGGTAGAGTAATCTCGGTTGTAGGTTTTTCCCTTTCATCACTTTAAATATGTCCTGCCACTCCCTTCTGGCTTGCAGAGTTTCTGTTGAAAGATCAGCTGTTAACCTTATGGGGATTCCGTTGTATGTTATTTGTTGCTTTTCACTTGCTGCTTTTAATATTTTTTCTTTGTGTTTAATTTTTAATAGTTTGATTAATATGTGTCTTGACATGTTTCTCCTTGGATTTATCCTGTATGGGACTCTGCGCTTCCTGGACTTTCCCTTCCCATATTAGGGAAGTTTTCAACTATAATCTCTTTAATATTTTCTCAGTCCCTTTCTTTTTCTCTCCTTCTTCTGGGACCCCTATAATTCGAATGTTGGTGTGTTTAATGTTGTCCCAGAGGTCTCTGAGACTGTCCTCAATTCTTTTCATTCTTTACTCTTTCTTCTGGTCTGCGGTAGTTATTTCCACTATTTTATCTTCCAGGTCACTTATCCATTGTTCTACCTCAGTTATTCTGCTATTGATTCCTTCTAGAGAATTTTTAATTTCATTTATTGTGTTGTTCATCATTGTGTGTTTGCTCTTTAGTTCTTCTAGTTCCTTGTTAAACGTTTCTTTTATTTTCTCCATTCTATTTCCAAGATCTTGGATCATCTTTACTATCATTACTTTGAATTCTTTTTCAGTTAGACTGCCTATTTCTTCTTAATATTTCGGTCTGGTGGGTTTTTACTTTGCTCCTTCATCTGCTGAGTATTTATCTTCTCAGTTTGCTTAACTTACTGTGTTTGGGTCTCCTTTTCACAGTTTGAAGGTTCATAGTTCCCATTTTTTCTGGTGTCTTCTCCCAGTGGGTAATGTTGGTTCAGTGGGTTGTGTAGACTTCCTGGTGGAGGGAACTGGTGCCTGTGTTCTGGTGGATGAGGCTGGATCTTGTCTTTCTGGTGGGCAGGACCACATACAGTGGTCTGTTTTGGGGTGTCTGTGAACTTATTATGATTTTATGCAGCCTCTCTGCTAATGGGTGGGGTTGTGTTCCTGTCTTGCTAGTTGTTTAGCATGGGGTGTCCAGCACTGGAGCTTGCTGGTTATTGAATGGAGCTGGGTCTTAGAGTTGAGATGGAGATCTCTGGGAGAGCTGTCACCAATTGATATTACGTGGGGCTGGGAGGTCTCTGGTGGTCCAGTGTCATGAAGCTGGCTCTCCCACCTCAGAGGTTCAGGCCTGATACCTGGCTGGAGCACCAAGACCCTGTCAGCTACACATCTGAATAGAAAAGGGAGGAAAAAAAGAAAGAAAAAAAATATATTATAGAATAAAGTTATTAAAATAAAAAAAATTTTTAATAGTTAAAAAATAATAAGTTGAGAACAACAAAACCAATAGAGAAATCCACCAATGATAAAAAGCCCTAAAAACTATACTAAGATAAACATAAAAATAAGAAACTAGTCAGTCACATACAGGAAACCCCAAGTCTACAGTTGCTCCCAAAGTCCACTGCATCAATTTTGGGATGATCTGTCATCGGTTTAGCTATTCCACAGATGCAGGGAATAACAAGTTGATTGTGGAGATTTAATCTGCTGCTCCTGAGGCTGCTGGGAGAGATTTCCCTTTCTCTCCTTTGTTCGCACAGCTCCTGGGGTTCAGCTTTGGATTTGGCCCCACCTCTGCATGCAGGTCTCCCTCTGGCATCTGTTCTTCACCCAGACTGGAGACCGTTAAAGGAGTGGCTGGTCAGGGGCCTCTGGCTCACTCAGGCTGGGGGGAGGGAGGGGCAGAATGTGAAACAAGCCTTTGGCAGTAGAGGCCAGCCGGACATTGCAACAGCCTGAGGCGTTCCGTGTGTTCTCCTGGGGAAGTTGTCCCTGGGTCACGGGTCCCTGGTAGTGGCGGGCTGCACAGGCTCCAGGAGGGGATGTGTGGATAGTGACCTGAGCTTGCACACAGGATTCTTGTTGGCTGCAGCAGCAGCCTTAGTGTTTCATGCCTGTCCTTGGGGTCCACGCTGATAGTGCCTCGTTCCTGTCTCTGAAGTTCTTTTAGGCTGTGTTCTGAGTCTCCTCTCCTCGTGCATCCTGAAACAATGGTCTCTTGCCTCTTAGGCAGGCCCAGAGTTTTTCCTGGACTCCCTTCTGGCTAGGTGTAGTGCACTTGCCCCCTTCAGGTTGTGTTCACACAGCCAACTCCAGTCCTCTACCTGGGATCTGACCTCTGAAGCCCGAGCCTCAGCTCCCTGCTCCCACCCACTCCGGCAGGTGAGCAGACAGCCTCTCAGGCTGGTGAGTGCTGGTCGGCACTGACCCTCTCTGCAGGAATCTCTCTGCTTTGCCCTCTGCACCTCTGTTGCTGTGCTCTCCTCTGTAGCTCTGTAGCTTCCCCGCACCCACTCCCCATTTCCACCAATGAAGGGGCTTCCTAGTGTGTGGAAGCTTTTCCTCCTTCACAGCTCCCTCCCAGAAGTGCAGGTCCTATCCCTATTCTTTTGTCTCTGTTTTTCCTTTTTTCTTTTGCCCTACCCAGGTACATGGGGACTTTCTTGCCGTTTGGGAAGTGTGAGGTCTTCTGCCAGCATTCAGTAGGTGTTCTGTAGGAGTTGTTCCACATGTAGATGTATTTTTGATGTATTTGTGGGCAGGAAGGCGATCTCCACGTTGTACTTCTCCGCCATCTTGAAGTGTCCTCTTTGCCTTTGATGTCATGACAAAAAAAAAAAAATAAGTTATTGCCTTGACCAATGTCTGTAAGCTTTTTCTCTGTTTTCTGCCAGTAGTTTTACCATTTCAGGTCTCACATTTAAGTCTTTAATCTATCTTGGGTTGATTTTTGCATAAGATGAGATAAGGTTCCAATTTCATGTGGATATGCAGTTTTCCCAAAACCACTTACTGAGGAGCTTTCCCCATTTTGTGTTCTTAGCATCCTTTCAAAGTTTAGTTAACTGTAAATGTGTGGATTTATTTCTGGGCCCTCTATTCTGTTTCATTGTTTTATATGACAGTTTTTATGCCAGTACCACACTGTTTCAAATACTGCAGCTTTGAATATATTTTGAAATCAGAGAATATGAAGCTTCCATCTTTGTTCTTCTTGCACAAAATTGCTCTGGCTATTCAAGTTCTTTTGTGGTTCCATATGAATTTTAGGATTTTTTTTCTATTTCTGTAAAGAATGCCATTAAAGTGCCATTAGAGTTATGATAGGAATCACACTGAATCTGTAGACCACTTTGGGTAGTTTGGACATTTTAACAATATGAAGTCTTCCACTTCATGAACATAGGATGTCTTTCCATTTATATGCATCTTCTTTAATCTCTTCATCAGTGTTTTAAGTTTTCAGTATATTCGTTTTTTACTTCTTTGGTTAAGTTTATTCCTAAGTGTTTTATTTATTCTTTTTGTTGCTATTGTAAACGGGATTGTTCTCTTTTTTTTTTTTTTTGTAGTACGTGGGCCTCCCACTGTTGTGGCCTCTCCCGTTGCGGAGCACAGGCTCCGGACACGCAGGCTCAGCGGCTATGGCTCACAGGCCTAGCCGCTCTGTGGCATGTGGGATCTTCCCGGACTGGGGCACGGACCTATGTCCCCTGCATTGGCAGGTGGACTCTCAACCACCGCACCACCAGGGAAGCCCCGGCATTGTTCTCTTAATCTCCTTTTTAGATAGCTCATTGTTACTGTGTAGAAATGCCGTCAACTTTTGTATGTTAATTTTGTATCCTGTAACTTCATTGATGTTGTTTATTAGTTCAGACAGTCTTTTTGTTGAGTCTTTATGGTTTTCTACATATGATCAAGCCATCTGCAAACAGAGATCATTTTACGTTTTACTTTCCAATGTGTATGCCTTTATTTCTTTTTATTGTTTAATTGCTCTGTCTGGGATTTCCAGTACTAGGTTGAATATAAGTGACAAAAAGGATGGTACAGAGCATCCTTGCCTGTACCAAATCTTAGTGGAAAAGCTTTTGGTTTTTCTCTATTGATTATGATTTTAGCTGTAGGCTTTTCATATATGGTCTTTTTTTTACTGAGGTAAGTTTCTTCTATACCTATTTTGTTGAGACTCTTCATCATGAATGGGCATTGAATTTTTGTCAAATGTTTTTTTCTGTATCTATTCAAAGATCGTGTGGTTTCTATGTTTCATTCTGTTAATGTGGTATATCACACTGTCTGATTTGTGTACATTGAACTATCCTTGCATCTTAGAGATAAACCCCACTTGGTCATGGTGTATAGTCCTTTTAATGTGCTGTTTAATTTAGTTTGCTAGCATTTTATTGAAGATTTTTACATCTAGGTTCATTAAGGATGTTGACCTGTAGTTTTCTTTTCTTGTGGTGTCTTGTCTGACCCTGGTATCAGGGTGATCAGCATCAAAAAAAAAAAAAATTAGTTTGGAAATGTTCCCTCTTCAATTTTTTTGGAAGAGCTTAACAAGGATTCATATAAATTAACTTTTAAAATCAAAATTAGTTAAGTAAAGCTGAAAATGTTTACATTTTGAAAATAATGAAATATCACTCAATATTTTAATAAAAATAAAACTATTTGCATTTCTAGCATTAAGTATCTCTTTTGTTACCAAGGTAAAGAATTAGTAACATGCTCCATGAATGTTCTGTCTAGACCTACATGTATGAATTGTTAAGTATTTCAGCCACCATGGGCCACCATGGACAACTCTTGTGAATATCATACTTCCAGAATCACAAACCAGAACAGAAAGAAAATAGACTCTTGGCATTACAAAGAAATGATTGTTATGCAAAAGTAGATTGCATTCACACTATCTAAAAGGGGAAAATTTGACAGTTAATAATCTTATCTCTTTCCTAAGCTCACCAGTGCTCATCAAATCTTCCCCTTACTTCAGAGAAACACTTGCTTCTGAGATGGGCAGTGGAACAGCCAACAGACCTTCACAACATTCAAGTGCAATCATCTTTGTTTTTGAGCACATAGGACAAGAAAGGTGGACAATGATATTCCCTAGATCTGAACAGTTTAGTCAGAAGAGCTGTTGTTTTAGAGTGACATATGCTATATTGTACCAGTCTTCAAGGTTGAATCTCAAGTGACTAAGACCCATGTGTCCTTTAATAAATTTAGCATTGTGGTGTTTGTGATATACAGGGCTTACTAAAGCATAGTTGCTGGGTCACAGGCTCTTGCCTGGGCCAAGGATGGTTCCTCCATAGAGCCTATAATTTAACAAGAGAAAGAGACATATAAATCGTGAATTATAGCAGAGACTAAATGAAGGAGAGCTGTGATAGAAGAATAACAATACTCAAGTTTTATTGGCTCCTATGTCCCACTCTTACAAGTGTTTTATGTATGTTATTTCATTTGAACCTCACAGAATAATAAGTGAAGATTGCAAAATACAGAATTGTGGCACAGAAACATTAGGTAGCTTGCCCTCATATGTGAATGCCAGTCAGAGGTCACGTTTTTAAGTAGACGTTTGCTGGATATAGTAGTTTGCCAAATTTTATTTTAAACTTCTAAATAGATGTTGACTGAAAGACATTTTTTTCTTTATCATTATGCTCTTGTCAGGTTTTGCATTTTCAAGAAAAAAATTCAGCTCTGTGTGTGCGTGTGTGCTTGTGTGTGTTTTCCTAGAAATAGGGTCTTTGGTTTTTATCAGCTAAGTCTAAAACGTATATGGAAATGGAAAAGGCCAAAAATAGTCATGAAAATCTTATAGAAGAACAAAGTTGGAAGATTTACACTCTCAAGATTTACACTATCAAGATATATCATAAATCAACAGTTATTAAAACAATATGGTATTCAGAAAAGGAGAAACAAATCAAGGGAATGTTGCAGAGAATTCAGAAACAGGCCTATAGCCCAAAGGAATTTTGATTTATGATAAAAATGATCCTGCTTAGGGTAGAGGAAGAGCAGCCATTTCAATAATGATGATGGGTCATTGGATATCTGTATATGAAAATAAATGAAATTTGATTCTCATTGCATATCATATCCAAACATCAATTCCAGGTGGATTGTAGTTCTAAATGTGAAAGTGCTTCTATGAGATAACATGGGAACATATCTTTCTGACCTTGAGGGATGAAAAGATATTTTTAAAACAGAACATCAAAGCACTAATCATAAAGAAAAAGACTTACAAATTAGACTACATCAAAATTAAGGAGTTCTGTTTATCAAAAGACATCATTAACAGAGAGGAAAGTTAAGCCAGAATGTGGCAGAAGACATTTTCAATAAATATATCTTGCAAGGTTGCATATCCAGAATATATAAAGAACTCTTACAAATCAGTAAGAAAACAACACATAACAATAGAAAAATGGGCAAGAAATTTGAGCAGACACTTCAGAAGAGAGAGTATCCAAATGGCCAGCAGACATGAACATGTGCTAAACCTTATTAGTCATGAGGGCAATGCAAGTCAAAACCTTAATGAGATATAACAACACATTCACCAAAGTGGCTAAACTTTTGTAAATGATCACAATACCAAGTGTTGATACGGATTTTGACCTCTTGTACTTTGGTGGTGCAAATGGAAATTGATACAACCACTTTGGAAAATTTATTTGCAGTATATATTACACCTGAAAAATTCTTATTCAATGATCTAGGAATCTAACTCCTATACCCAGGAGAAATACATATATATGTGCATCAAAACAATGGACAAAATGTTCATAGCAGTATTATTTGTAATAGGCCCAAATTGTCCATCAGTGGTAACATGGATAGATATATTGTGGTATAGTTATACAATGAATGATGTTCAGCAATGAAATGAATGAACTACAACTATATGCAACAGCCTGGGTGAATTTCATCAATATTATATTGCATGAAAGAAGTCAAACCAAAAAGCACATTCTACTTTATAAAGTTAAAAAACATGCAAACCAATCTATGGTGCAGATGTTAGGATTGTGGCTACCTTTGGGGTGGAAGAGGAATAATGACCCAAAGGGGGCATGAGGTGAGTCTCCGGGATGCTGATATGTTACACTTCTAAGGAGGCCACTGTGTAGAAATCTATCAAACTCTACAGTTACGATTTATGTACTTTTCGGTAAACAATACCGTGAATAAAAATGCGTTAATGCTGTGAAGGAAATAAACAGTGATGGAATAGAGAATATCTAGAGAAGGGAGGTCAGGGAAAGGCTTTCTGAGGAGGTGACGTGAGTTAAGTCCTAGAAGATAAGAAAGAAGCACACGGCTGGGGGAAACCCTATGCCCTTTGCAAAAGTGAGTGAGTTTCACTTTCACATGGATGGGGTAGTTGTGTGCTGAATTCATTAGTGTGTTTGTCATCTATTGAAGAGCAAGGCCCTATGATACAAAATAGATGCATTTTGATGGACTGCAGAACTAGGGAAGATTCAGAAATAGGAGATGCTGCCCAAGGGATGTACATGTGTAGCGAAGACATAGCTGAGAAGAGAGAGCCCTGAGGTATAGCGTGAGGGCACTGATTCAGTGAGAGGAAGGAAAGACGGGAGAGATGATAAAGAAAGAAAGGAGAAGGTGAAACTTAGTCTTAGCCTCCTTCACTACTTCACCTATCCTGATCTCAGAAATCAAGTGGTAGAATCAGGACCAAAAACTTAAGGAAAAAATGACGAGGAAAGAAGAAAGCGCCTAAGGTTAGCATGTGTGCAGACCTGTTTATGAGTGCACATCAGCAAACCCACATGAGGAAACTGAGCAGACAGGACATACATAAGTAGAGGGTTTAGGAAGGTGAGAGGGAAAGGAGGGTCTCCACTAATACAGATAATGTGAAAATAGATACAGAGGTTTGTTTGACATCAATTGGGAGAAAAATTAACTGTTTTATAGACACTTCTCACCTTTTAATAAAATTATTTCATGCACAAAACTTAAGAACTGATGGGCCAAAAGGGAAACGCAAAGGAAAAAAAAGCCTTCAGAATGCCTGCCTGTGTATGATATTTGATATTATGAAGGACTGAATTAGAATTACATTCAGGAACCATGACAATGCTAAAAGAAAAAGAAAAAAATTCATTCTGTACTGGCCTTCACTAACATTTTTGCATCATTTAGAAAGCACCTGATATGTTATTCCTATGCATAAATAGATTTTACATACAAGTCTTGAAGACAGGTATATTCATGGCTTAGGCTAAAAAGTACAGACTAAAGAAAGTAGAGTCCAAACTTCTGAGCATGATAATAACACAAAGACTTACACATTCACACGCAGCTAAGTCTGGCTGGTATTTGAGAGAATGCCAGTGTAATTAATCAGTTCTCTCCAATGTTTACTTCAGCTATCTGTTGTGCACAAAATGGCTCAAATTAGTTTTGGTGGTAGAAATGGTCTGAAATCCAAAGACAGTTCACATTACTGTTCTAAAATTCTAACAGTGCAACGCTGTAAATTTTACTTTTCCAGGTGTGAACCAGATGGTATAAGATTATTGTAAGTTACATTCTCTCCTGCAAAGGCTTTCTTTTCAACATATTCTCAAAGATTACATAGTGATGATTCACACTTATGTTGAACACATTCCAAATTGCGTATGTAGGAAGTACTTCTAACAAAGGCTTTTGAAGATTTTTTTAATTGGTGTTTCATTGGGTGTCATTTATTTTCTAGCATTTCAGGAGAACAAGCTGAAAACAAAACATAGTGCTAGGATATTAAAATTATTAACAAGTATTAACTTAGAGTTTGTAAAGAGTTAAAAAAAGTAATAAGGCATATTTTTATTTATAGAACCCTTATTACATGAAGTAATATTCAGCTCATTACAATAAGAGATGGGATAAACAGGTATGAAATAGTTAGGAAAAGAAATCCGATATCGTAAAATATACGAATGACAAACCCCAGTGTCTTTAGTAAACTTATATATAGACCAAACATAACAAAGAGATTAATAAATACATAATATACATTTTTATGGTCAGGTTGAACAGAAATAAATTTAATTTTATTATACAATGGATAAAACTAAGGAAATATTTGGACTTCTTTCCCCAAACTTCCAACTAGGACTATGTTCTAAAAGTAAGTATTATAAAAATACAGTATACCTTTATCATATAGAAAACAGAGCTGTGAGTGAGGCGGTGGCAGATATCGTCACGTCACAACAGGGGGACTAGTGTAAGTCCTAAATGAGGGAAAGCCCTGGAGGCGCATTAGTACGTCCTGCAGTGACTGAAACTCCATTATGGGAAGAGTAATGGGGATTTTTCTAGGCTACTTGAGATGTGACAGTACTGTAGCAGAATCCTCCCTTTGACTGTACTTACTAGTTTCCAATGACTACAGCAGAGAAATTTCACCCTGTGCCTTCTCCTATTCTAGGAAAACCAGGTATCTTAGCAGAATAGCCCTGGCTCTGAGCTAATTTCTTCCGTGCCAGTGATGTATTTGCCAGACGTATGCTGGGGAGAAGCTTCTGTATGCTGTCTACCACACAGTTATCATCTCATTAGACAAAATCTCCAGGTCCACACCCATGAGGACCCCCTCAAGATAAACACCCCCCTACCTCACCCCCTCCCTTTTACCATTTCTGCTTCCTCTCCACCTGGAGCTCTTTCTCAGACCCTCATTTCCCACCTCTCACTCTCTGTTACTCTTTTCTCATCTCTCCTCCTCCTTCCCATCTTATTTTTTCCCTCTTTTTGTCTACTTTTTCCTCTGTTTTCTCCACTTCCCCCATTTTTCCCCATTTATTCCTCCATCTTCTGCAGGTCCTCTCCCCTGACCCTTGTTTTATCCTAGCTTCCTTTCTCTCTATTTCCCCTGTCTCTCCCATCTACTTGGGGTATTCTTTTGGGATTTGGAGGGATGAATTCTCTGGGGAAGGGTACTTCTCTGAACATATTCTCCACAGAGCCTATTTCAGCAGCTCTGCTCTGTGTCACATCATTTGCCCCACTACACATCTCACGCTTGGCCCAAGCTGACCCTTTGTAACCCAAACACATTATTCCCTTTGGGAAGGTAGAGTGATTAGAGAGGTAAAAACCTTATAGGAAGTCAAAATCCTACTGATTTATTGCCATCAGCAACACATTTAGGCCAGATTGTCAAAGGCCCTCCCTTTTCAGGATCCCCTATTTTTCAGGCTTCTGATTGATTTATGCTTAAAACCCATAAATTGTTTTCTGCAAAATAAGAGGTAAAAAGACAATTTTATCTCATTAAAATGGAAACTGTTCCTTTGAAAATCTGGCCAGAAATGTTGGTGGAATTGCTCTATTCATCAAGGCTCAAAAGACCAAGAGACTCATCATCCTTAGGAGAAAACAACACCGGTGCTGTGGCTACAGTCTAATGATTTAGATAGAAGATGTCAGAGCCAGCAACTGATGTCCCTGTGATGGGTTACCAGGGCTTGCATATAGGAATGAAATGGTTCAGGTAAACTAAGCCTAAAGTATGCAAATATCATCTTCTCACTACTCTTCTCATGTATATAGGAAATAGTTCACAGTCAGACTCAGGAAAGAAGGCCCCTTGGAGCTCTGTTGGTAGGTGCTCTGCTCATGAAGTGAGTGCCAACATGGCCCCAGGTGTCCACAGTCTTGGAATACAGATCACCCCTCCACAGCAATGTTAACAGCTGTCTGGTGATGAAAACTGAGCTACTGGTTTATGTACCTACTTTTTCCATCTTTCAAAGTAACTAACTGATTGATGCTGACATTATGAATTCTTATGATAAAAATAGGAATTAAAAATAGTGCTTCTCTGTGTTATTCTTGAAAGAATTTCAGATGAAGCCAAATTCTCTCATGCTGCTCAAATCAGACAAGAAGTTATTGCCTTTATGTTTCCTTACTGAATCTCATTAGCTGTTTCATGATTCACTATTTGGTATGTGATCATGGCCTTCTTTTCTATGATTATCCCAAATTAAAGTTTACATTGTCTGCTTTTTTGCAGATTTTCTTATTGGATGAAAGAAAACATACTTAGCATCCAGTGGGAATTATGGTAATGAAAATGACCCTAGCCAGCCATCCTGGCATTAAAAATATTTGGCTTGCTAATTATAAAAGGGAAAAAAAGCCATTATGTCAGATTAAGACCTTCATCTCTTAATGGGCAGCAAGCTCAGAGTTTCTTTGTCTGAAGGATATTTTCACATAAATTGTTCCCTTTGTTTCTGAGTCCAAGGATTCTGCTTTTGTTACTTGAAAAATTAAATAGAAATTTCTAGCAATACAAGAAATATTTTTAAATAGGTAAAGGCACTATCTGAAAATAAAAAGAATGCTAATTACTTGTTTAAAGTGCATAAGAATTTAGTTTCAAGTTATATATACGTGTATACATACATACACATCCACATATAAAATCTCATGACACTTAAAATTTTCCCAAATGATCATAGAATGTTCACATTGAACAGGACTTTGGAGATCATCCAGCGGTTCTCAAATTAGCTCAGGTCAGAGACACCTGGAAGGCTTGTTACAGAACAAATGGTAGGCTCACCCCCACAGTTTCTGGTTCAGCAGAATTTGTACTTGGAACAAGTACAGGTGATACTGTTGCTGCTGGTCTAGGGACCACAATGTGAGAACCTCTGACCCAGGCAAAAACCCTTGATTTACAAACTAGAAACCTGCAGTTTCAATACAGTGTCCAATGCTAAATACATGAGTGAATGAGGTGAGAGAGGAACCTGGTTCTTCTTGCTCCTACTTTCATTCTTGATCTTCTACATGAGTGTTTCTCAAACTCTAATGTGCATACGAATGACCCCCCAGGGAACTTGTTAAAACACAGACTGTAATTCAGTGGGTCTGGGGAGAGACTTGGGCTTCTGCATTTCTAACAAGCTCTCAGGTACTGTCCTTGCAGCTGATCCACAGATACACTTTAAGTAGCTAGATCCTGCACTGTCATGCAATAGTGCTGTCTTCTTTATGTTAATTACTTACACTCAAAAAATGTAGAACAGATATTCTTTTTTTCCCTAATAAATTTTATTTTAGAGTAGTTTTATGGTCACAGCGAAATTGAGCAGAGAGTACAAAGAGTTCCAATATACTCCCCTCTTCCATTCCTCCTCACTGCTCCCTACACAACCTTGTCCACTATCAACATCCCCCAGCAGAGTGGTACATTTGTTACAAGTGATGAACCTACATTAATGCATTATTATAACTGAAAGTCCATAATCTACACTAAGGTTCACAATTGTAAGTTCTGTGAGTTTGGACAAATGTATAATGGCATTTATCCACTATTACAGTACCGTGCAGAATAGTTTCACTGCCCTAAAAAACCTCTGTGCTCTATTTGTCTCTCCCTCCCCACAACCCCTGGCAAACACTGAACTTTTTACTGTCTCCATTGTTTTGCCTTTTCTAGAATGTCATGTAGTTGGGATCATATAGTATGTAGACTTTCCAGATTGACTTCTTTCACTTAGGTTCCTCCATGTCTTTTCGTGGTTTGATGGCTCATTTCTATGTAACACTGAATAATATTCCATTGTCTGGATATAGCACTTTGGAAAGCATGACTTTATTTGCTTAATGGGTGTCTTGGAATGTAGGAGCTTAGATTTAAAGGAACCATGATCCTCTGACACTTCTGACTTAGAATGAAAGCTAGAAAGTATCTGTAGATTTTAGATTTTATTGTTATCACTACATCTAACATCCACCCAAACTTTCCATTTTTAGTTTGTCTAAATTCAGATTTTATCAGTTGTCTAGTTTAATAAAAGTAATTTACAAATTTCTACTTGTCCTTTAGTATATGCCACTCCAATGGTTTTTTTTAAGTCAGTATTATCTTTTTCAAATGTTATCCACACAGTTTGCCTCATTGTTTTCTTTTTCAAATATACCTAAATACCTCACTATCAGAATTAGACATTGCCTGGTTCTCCATTGACTCTACAATAAATTATTAATGCCTTACTGGCCCTATTTTTAAAAATGGATATATCCATTGAAGTACTGAAGGACATCTTTGTTGCTTCCAAAGAATGTCCATGTGCAGGTTTTTGTGTGGATATGTCTTCAACTTCTTGGGGTAAATACCAAGGAGTGCAATTGCTGGATCATATGGTAAAAGTTTTGTGAGAAACTACCCAACTGTCTTGCAAAGTGGCTGTACCATTTTTCATTGCCACCAGAAATGAATGAGGGTTCCTGTTGCTCCACATCCTCATCAGCATTTGGTGGTGTTAGTGTTCCAGATCTTGACCATTCTAATAGGTATGTAGTAATATCTCATTATTATTTTAATTTGTAATTCCCTAATGATAGATTTTGAGCATCTTTTCATATGCTTATTTGCCATCTATATACCTTCTTTGGTGAGGTGTCTGTTAAGGTCTTTGCCCATTTTTTAATTGGTTGCTTTTTAAAAATTTTTGAGTTTTAAGAGTACTTTCTGTATTTGAATAACAGTTCTTTATAATATATGACTTTTACAAGTATTTTCCCCCAGTCTGCAACTTGCCTTCGCATTCTCTTAATAGATATTCATTTTTTGGGAGCAGAAGGCATCATTTCTTGCTTAGGTTTTTATTCTTTCATAAAGTTAAGCTTTGCTGATTAGCAATAATTCTATGTCAAGGAAGTATATGAATTATTAAAAATATCTTTTACACTAACTCTTTTATTACTTCAGAAAAGGAAGAGTACTCTAAATATGCTGAGTATTTTTGTGACTGTGTTAAAGCTATTTTAATGAAGAGTTATTTAATGGTCATTGCTAGCTTGTATATGTATCTATTCATTCGACAGCATTTATTATTAAGCACTGTCCCTGTGCTAGGAACTTGGAACAGGTGAGTCATAGACCCAATCTCTGTCATCAAGCCTAGTTAGGAAGGGGAGTATAAAATGCAGTGTGGTAGGTGTTAGCACAAGCAATATCTATAGGATGGAAAGAGTACTGGAAGGAAGGTGTATTTAGGGATGATTTTCCAGAGGAAGTGGCTTCTGAGCTGGATTTAAAAGTACACATGGGAGTTTGACAGGGGCCGGGGGAGGGGGAAACAGACATTCCAGTCTGAGATGTCATAGAACTTAAGACCTGAAGATCAAAGGCCTGAGCACACAGCGTTATTGGAAGTCTACATTTAGGTAGACAAAGGAGGAAGAGAAAGCAAAATAGAGATAGTGTATTTTCAGAGACTTGGGAGAAACTACTTTCCAGAGCTAACTTTAAAAATGAAATAGAATCGGTTGTTCTTGTACTCCAGCAGATGTAAACAACGAGCACCTAGCTTCTTATCTGTTCTGTAGTCTACAGGAAACCTAACACACTGTTAGCTCAAAAGGACTCATTGCTAAGGCAGACACACACTGGCTAAACTTTGGGGATTCATATAAATTTAAAAGTTGTAATTTTAAAAACACCATCTCTCTTAAGCAATGAAAATGTAAACTAATGGATGAACATCATTTTAAGTGTGGTATAGTTTAAAGCAACCCAATAAAACAGAATCAGTTAGTTAGACTGAAAACTTTGGGAGTACAGAGACTGTGAGTTAAATTCATAAGCTCCTAAAGTTTAATTAACAAGTATTTTTACTTCTAATCTTGCCTTCTACTTCTTTTAAAATGTATATGTGTTTTTTAAAGAAAGGTCTTCTTTTCTCTCTACATTTATTCTCAACTTAGCTCAGTTGCAACCCCCTGTTCTTTTGGCAGCACTTCTCTTTAGGGAGCGATCGTTCTCTGACTCAGACATTTCTGCCTTTTCCCCATTCTCGTGTAATACCTCTACCTAAATTTTCCAGCTATATATCAGCTAAAATATCCCTTCTTTCCTGTGTGGCTAATTCACTTCTCTCCAGTTTATTTTCTACTCTGCAGTTTCCCCGTCCCTCCTTGGAAGAAAGACATTTTATAGAACTTTCTTAGCTCTCCACGTATCTATGTACAGTGATTTAGAGTTATATTGCAAATTTTCCTCCAATATGATTTTCTTAGATTGAGAGAGAATACGTGTAAATATCCAGAATCTCTTCATATGTAAACTTAAGACTTGAATTTATTACATGCCAGTTAATGAATTTTCCTGTTTTCTCTCTAAACTTTTGTCACCATGAACACTTAAATATTAAACATTGTTACCAATTTAAAGATTATTCAGTATTTAACACAGCTAAAATCATACTTATGGATTGGCTATCATGTCAATTCAAAAATCATTAACTATAAAAAATAATATATAGAAAAATAAACTTTTGACACCATCTGGCAGAAGGAAGGAAATAATAATGATAAGAGCATTAATTAATGAAATTGAATACAGGAAAACAACAATAAACAAATAATCCAATTAGAAAATGGGCAAAAGACATGAACATGTATTTCACCATATATAGTAGATGACAAATAAGTCCATGAACGTGTACCAGCCATTAGGGATATGCAATTTATAGCCACAGTAAGATATCACTACATACCTATCAGAATGACTGAAATAAAAAAATAGCAAAAATACCAATTGCTGGCAAGGATGAAGAGAAACTGAATTACTTGCACATTGCTGCTGAGAATGAAAAATGGTATTACTACTCTAGAAAATAGTTTGGCAGTTTCTTATAACTCTAAACATGCAACTAGCATATGACCCAGAAATTGCATTGGAGAAATCCCAAAGAAATGAAAACTTAGGTTCACACAAAAACATGTAATGGATGTTTTATTCATAATACCCCAAAACTAGAAACACCCATGTCCTTCAACAGGTGAATAGTTAAACTGTGGCCCATCCACACCACAGAATATACTTACAAAGAGGATACACTTGACAATTTGAATGAATCTCTAGGGACTTACACTGAGTGAGAAAAAAAAAATCCTGAAAGATTATATACTGTATCATTCCATTTATATAACATTATTAATATGGTAAAATTATAGAAAGAAGAACTGATTACTGGTTGCCAGTGTGCAGGGGTGGGGGTAGGTGGGTGTGGCAATAAAAGGCAACAAGAGGGAAATTTGCCTGTAGTAATATCAATACGCTTGTAGAGATGTTGTCCTGTAGTTTTGCAAGCTGTTACCACAGAGGGAAACTGGGTAACAAGTACACAGATCTCTCTGAATTATTTCTTAAAACTTCATGTGAATCTCTAATTATCTCAAGTTAAAAGTTTTAAAAAATCAGTTTTAATCTTTTCCTATTTTCTAATTATTTAATAAACTTTTTGTCAATACTAAAAAAAGATATAGGAATCAAATTATGGAGAGGCAAAGAGGAATTATTAATCTAATTTGTGAAATACTGACTAATACTCCATAATACTAATTATCTGTGTTGTAAACCTGAAGCCCCATATGGGAAATTGCAAGACAAACAGAATATGACATTGTCTCCTCAGATCTTATATTGGAACAGGATGGTGTATTAGAAACCAAAAATATATTGGATGTGAATACAATCTCAGACTTTACATAGAGAATGTTAACAAAGTAGCATTTCTCACTTAATCTGCAAATTATAACTTTAAGTAGTGTTTCTTCTGTCATCAATGCACAGGCTTATTAATGAGTTTTATTCTCTGATGATGACATATTTATTAGCATCAAGATAGTTAATGTGGATTGTTTGGTTATTGAAATGATTCTATAATGCAAAATGAAAATCTCATCATTTGCCTGCAAAGAAAAATAATTGTAAAATACAATCTAGAAATTGAAGCCTAGGGGCTTCCCTGGTAGCGCAGTGGTTGAGAGCCCGCCTACCGATGCAGGGTACGCGGGTTCGTGCCCCGGTCCAGGAAGATCCCACGTGTCGCGGAGCGGCTGGGCCCGTGAGCCATGGCCGCTGAGCCTGCGCGTCCAGAGCCTGTGCTCTGCAACGGGAGTAGGCCACGGCAGTGAGAGGCCCGCGTACTGCAAAAAAATAAAAATAAAATAGAAATTGAAGCCTAGGATTCGATGCTGAGGCCATGAAATTTTCTTTACTCTTTGTACCATCGTATATGGATCTGGACACTGTAGATAACATGCTGTTTATGTATTGTTATCAATTAATTTATTTAATTCTGTATTCACTTATTCAACTAACATTTACTGAGAACATAGCGTGTGCATAAAATTATGCTCAGCACTGAAGTCGAGCAGACAGGTAAATAACACTGCACCCTCAAGTAGACTTCAAAGTCACACATATCCAGAAACAACAGCATAAAACAGAAAGTCTTAAATGCCCTAAGATATAGGCCATGTAAGCCAAGAACAGTCAGTGTTCAGAGGAAGTGAGTCTTTCCAACCTAGCAAAACTGGCAGAGGCTTTATGGAGAAAATGATGCCTGGTGGAATCTTAAAGGAGGCTAGGTTCAAACAGCCTGAGAGAGTGAAGGTTTAGAAGAGAGGAGTCAAGGCCCTCTGGAATTGCCAGGGAAGCCTGAAGCCATCTAGGCTGATAAAGGGATGGCCTGAATTCTATCTCAGACAACTGTCAGTAATGCTTGCTTGAATTCCCAGGGACAGATCAGTGACTAATTTGAAAAGACATTTCTTCAGCCTTTCAGCACATTTCTGACTGGTACCTATTTCCTTATCTATAAAATGAACTTTACAGAAATGAAGGAACTATAAATATCTAAAATACCTAAATAAATATATTTTAAAAATATTTTTATTGACAGTGAAGATAGAATAAGAGAAAGTTGACACAGGGGTAGCAGTCAGATAGGAAATCATTTTTAAGCATGAATATTGTAGGGGATTAGGGTTTAAGGATGGCAGCACTGAAGCACTAGGAAAATTTTGCATTTCCTGGTGGGATCTAAAGAAAAAGAAAGAGAAATTAATACTCATCATCCTAGGGCAGTGTATAAGGAGTAGATCTTTACCCGGGTCAGTGTGAGGATCTGTCAGATGTAAATTTCTTTCAATCTGTGGCTGTTTGTACCTGGTGAAGTTCAGGTTGGTAAATAATTTAAGTGCATATGTTATCTACCATTAATCCTCTAAGGAGTTTCAGATGCTTAGATTTTTTCATTTGCATATTAGTTAATTTGGAACATCTTTTTTTTTTTTTTTTTTTTTTTTTGCGGTACGCAGGCCTCTCACTGTTGTGGCCTCTCCCGTTGCGGAGCACAGGCTCTGGAAGCGCAGGCCCAGCGGCCACGGCCCACGGGCCCACGGACTCAGCCGCTCTGCGGCATGTGGGATCTTCCCGGACCCAGGCACGAACCCGCGTCCCCTGCATCGGCAGGCGGACCCTCAACCACTGCGCCACCAGGGAAGCCCCTGGAACATCTTTTTTGATGCTCATCCATACACTTTCATATTAGATGGGTAGTAAAGTCTTAATGTCAGGCAGGGTCTGCTCCCAAATTTTAATTTTCTCTTTCCCTGTTCCCCAGAATCTGGATGCCCTGGTGAGTGAGTGACTGACTGAGTGTGTGTGTGTGTGTGTGTGTGTTTGTGTTGGGGTCAGGAGGAGAGAAGGAATAAATAAAGGAAGGTGACCATGTCACATATGCACTATTGGAAAACTGATCTTAAATTTCTTTTAAACCCTAAGAACCACTTCCAATAACCAGAAAATAATTTTCATCTTAGTAAAAAAAATAGCTAAATCAAATTTAATGAGCCCTACATTTTTAAAGCAGTGTTCAGTTTGACTATGAGTGTTGATCAAATCCCAAACATAACTGAGTTATCAATTTCCTCGAATGATTTTCTTTTTTTTTTTTTTGCAATACGAGTGCCTTTCACTGTTGTGGCCTCTCCCGTTGCAGAGCACAGGCTCCGGACGTGCAGGCTCAGCGGCCATGGCTCACGGGCCCAGCTGCTCCGCGGCATGTGGGATCTTCCCGGACCGGGGCACGAACCCGTGTCCCCTGCATCGGCAAGCGGACTCTCAACCACTGCGCCACCAGGGAAGTCCTCCTCGAATAATTTTTAAAAGCTCAGGTTTTGACCTTGAAACTAAAATACTTGACCTTTTTTATGCCCCACCTCTAATTTGACTAATTGGTGACATAATAAAAACAACATATATGTAAGGTCTTTAAATGTTAGCACAAAGCCCTTTCCTGCTCCTCCTTTCTAATTCCATACAGATATTGTGAATTCATGCAACAGATCTGTTTGAATCAGCACTTTTCAAAAAAAGAAAGTTTCAGAGCAACAAAGAGTGTTTTTAATTTAGCCTGATGAGCTGTATTTCAAACAGCTATGTAGATAGGAGGCTTAAGAGTCATTTGCTTACACACACACACACACACGCGTGCGCGCACACACACACAAACCTACTGCTTTGATGATCACAAACCAAACCCTTATAATCACAAGGTTTCAGGACTGAACTTCTTGGAAGACATGCCATCTAAGAACCCACAACTTCACAGAGAAGTTTAATTACTACATTGTCCTATGGAGCTTACCCTCAACTCTGATAAGTAGATTTCATGTTAACTTTATAAACAAAGTGTCTAAACTATTACTGCTCAGGACTTTAAAATTGCTATATGTTTTCTCAAGGAATCAGTCCCAAAACAAAGAACCACCCCCCCCCAAAAAAAACAGTTTATAAGCTGATGTGATGTCAAATACCAGATACCACGCAGAAATATCCGGTATGAATTTTCTTCTTCATGTAAAGGTCTAGTTCACTCACCTGAATAAACTGGCTTCTGATATACATTACATCATGAGTATGAGATCAGAATTTTCTTCCTTAGATATACTTAATGTAGAAATACTTGAAGCCTGTGTTTCTTTGAATAGCTGTAGTTACAATGATTTTAAAGTATGTGTGGCCATTTGAGTATTATTGAGTACAAAGTTTTAAAGCATTGGTTCTAAATTGTGAGTTGTTCCACATTAGACAAATCACTCCACACCAAGAAGCCTGATACTTGCTCTTGGAGACCAAACTGGTAACTCTTTATCCGGACACTTAGGCTTTCTCTTGAAATCTGTGATTACCTTGGTGTCCAAGTAGGAATTGAAAGGTAGTTAAAAAAAAAAAATAGTAAAGGCAACACAGGAGACCTAAGAATCCAAGGAAACGGATTTTTCTCTATCTTTTACAAGTGTTAACAGATTGGAATTGTAGGTTTGTAATTTTTGGCAAGCATGCTTATTTTGTACTGACAGAAGTATTTGGCTTTGGAAAGTGTGTTTGGGTCAGGTAGATGCACAACCCAGGCCATCCATCACTGGGGTAATGTTAGGACTAGGAGAGTTTGGTAGGTCAAGGAGAACAGGAATTCCCCCAGGATATGTAGCAAAGAGAAGTCCCTGGATGAGCAGGTGTCTACGGTGGCAGGTACCCATGACCCGAGTGCCCATGGTGACTGCAGGCCATTATCTCCTCCCCCACCCCGAGACATATATTTGCAAATTGCTGTGTCACCCAGACCTTCCCCACTGTGTTCCTTCCCACAATCACCTTGAAAAGTGGGAAGAGGTCCACTGCAGATCTGGGCTGGCCTTGAACATTAAGATACACCCTGAGCAGGTGGGCAATTCTAATCTGTGCTGTTCTGGGCAGTCCCAGAGGTCTCACGAGACTTATGAGAGTGTGAGTCTCCCACAGTGGTCGGGTCACGCCATCTGTACTCCTCCAACGGTGGCCATTCTGTTCTGATATATAGGACAGTACAGACTGGCCATGCAGTGGCTGTGATTCGGGAGATGAGGACAGATGACAATATGTCATTATTCCTGTCATGAATGAGCACAAACCTTCCTCTGTGGATTGTACTCAGTCAGTGTGAACGTCTAAGTCCCCAAGCTGTTCTCTGGGTCTGCCTACCATCACTCACATAGATTGTCTATGTACATATGCAAAAATCCTCCCTTGGAGAAGGTGGTCAGGCCAGATGCAGCGTTTCAGGAAGACTAAAGACAATTTGCTGTCACGTGATGCTGCAGTGTTGCTAATTACTGAACAAGAACATATAGATAAAAATGCACTCCTTGTTTGAACTGGACCTTGAGCACTTGACTCCAAGTCCTCTGTCACTGCACTGACTTTCATTGAAACTCTACAGCCTGGAAGGGTGGCAACCAGCTGATACATCTGCGATGTAACAGACACTATTAATAGTGAGGGTCAAATGTGACATTATCTAAAATATCTTTTCCTTCTCTTGGACCTGAAAGCTTTCCTTACGCTTAAAGCATGCTTGGCCTTTCATTTATATCCTGGTACTTTGGAGGACAAGCTCCTGATGTCATTTTGCAGACATTTTGGCTTGTGGTAAAATCCTTTCACCAGGTGCATTAACTGTTTCAAAGGCATTTGTTTTTGAACCACCTAGTTTCTTATCCAATGTGACAGATTTGTATTTTCACAGTTTATGAATTTATTATATACTTCTTCATGGTGATCTATGCCCATCCTGGCATCCAGTCACTCAAGCACAGGAGAATAAGGATTTGGCACTATTCCTTTGAAACGTAGACCCCTTTTATGTGTTTTGTGGCTGGGAGTCAGAGGGGGGCGTTCCTATGAATAGATGAAAGGTGAATTAATTTAACAGAATGACTATTTAAAGATAAGCTCTTGCAGGCTATACATAAAGCTGGCACTTCAGTCCTCAGTTTTGGAGTGTCTGAGGTGAGGAGGAATGCTGGAGCCCCGGCTGCTTCTTATTTGACTCACCATGAAAAGCTTCCCCCTCTGAAATGCCTGCTTTTTAGGTGTCACATAGGTCTTGCAGCTGAACCAGACTTCCTCTAAATTGGCTGGTTTACATGCAAAATATTTTGTCAGATACACATTAGCTTAGGGTACTTTCATTTCAATCTTTTAAGCTAAAACAAAAAAGACTTGTTTTCTTTTATTGAAATAGGGAGGGGCTCCCTGTAGGGCAAAGGGGGTCAGAATATTTCCTTTCCTCCATTGTTCAATGATTTTTCTTTCTAATTATCTTATGTTTTCAAGGTCTAGGCAATTTTATACATAAGAAACAAAAAAAAACTGTTTTTAAAAAATTATGTTAAAAGAAAGAAAGAAGCACATGCCTTTACAAAATCAAAACAAATATCTTAAACTGATTTTTTTCACATAACTTTTCAATCCTTTTCTAAGTGTAAACATTTAACTAAAATTTATTACATACGTATTTGAATTAACTCTTCACAGTGTTCAATTCTCGGACTCCTGCTCTTAGGAGAAGCAACTCTTTAGCTATTGAAACATGCTGAGATCAATGAAAGGGGAGAACATGAGAAAAACAAGATTCATTAGTGAGTCTTCTTGTTCACCCTTGTGATTTCCCTCCCTTTACTCACAGAGGCTGAGTCCCTCTACTCAGATAGGCACTTCCAGGAGAGGGATCCCCAAAACTCATAGATCTATGATCCACTTTGACAGGAAATGCAGGAGGATGTGTATTTGTGGAAGCCTTCTGAAAATGTCTGCCCTACAGTTATCCCCAAGTTTCCAGGCTTCTAGAGCCACCCTTTTCTTTAACATCCAAACAAACTGAATCAATATCCCAATCCCAGTGCCCCTCGCCATATTTTCAACAGATTTCCCACAGGGATTTGGTTTCCAGTTTCTCCCTTTCTCTGAATTCCTGTGCCTATGTGTCAGCCTACCCTCTTCCACATTCTCTCACCCAGCTCTGGACAGCCCTGAGGGCTACCTCACAGCACAAAGCTAGGGGGCACTGCTCATTTTGTAGTGTATGTGAATGACGTCTTCTGGAGCACATCTAGGAGTAAATGGTGGCCCTGGCTTGGGCAACATAGCAGCTGTAGAAAAAAAAAAAAATCTTTTTTTTTTCACTTGCAAAAGTACTGTTAACTCAAGATAGAGGTCTATGGGATGTGTTGGGCTAATTATTGAGAGTAATTGGTGAGAGTAATCACATCACAGGTGGGGAATCCTTTTAGACTAGGTCGGTCGGGGGAGGGGAGCAACTCAATTTTCATAGCCAAACAGGCCCATGTCATTAAAGTATTGTCTAGAAAAAAATTCTTGAAAAGAATTCTGCCTTCTTCCTAAGCCTTTGCCTTCAAATGCTAAAAGGACAGATATTTTTATTGCCTTTACAGGTGGTTTGCGGAGAAAGGAAGGAAGGATGAGTGGAGACCATAGGGATGATTTAGGACTATGGCAAAGCCCTAAACTAAAAGCCTGAAATCCCTGAATTCATCTCCTATGGGCCACTTCACATTATATATTCAGCCTTTCCCAGATTGAGAGTAAGGGGGAGATGCTTTCAGACGGTTGTATAGAAATGTTTTTCTTATCTATCCAATGTCAGCCAGTTGTTTACTCTATTGATTTGAAAGTCTCCCTCTTGTGCTATGTCTTTCTTACGTTGCCAGTTAGCTTCTTTCTAATGTCCTGTCACCATTAAGATCCACTGATTAAGGATTTATAACTGCAATCTCATTTTTATTATATATCTTCAGATGTGACGTTTTCCCCTACCATGTAAATCTACTCTCTTGAACATATTTAATTAAATGTGTGCAAAGTAATGTTCCTTTTATAATTGATTTATGAGAGCTTAATGCAATTCAAATCAAAGTCTTCAATTATCCTTCAGATAGCTTCGTCATTGAATATGAAATTAACATGGTACCATAAATTTTCTCTATGTTGTGTTAAAGGTCAGGTAAGTTGAACAAAAGCCATCATCCATGGAAAAATTAGAAAATACTGTGTTTAGATATTACTATGTCCAAAATGGTTAAGCTGTCAGGAAAATCTGCTCCTGGAAATAGAATATTAATTGGCTATTCCAAACTACCTTATAAAAGAACACAGTGGAACTAGAAGGATTGACCAGAGACTGATCATTGAATTTAGGTAAATATTCAGAGGAAATATTACAGTCTGAAAAATAAAGTTTTACTTACACTTAAGAAATACAGATAGACTACCTTTTTCATAAGAACCTTAGATAAATTTTTCTTTCCTATGATCTTAATAAAAAAACCACTTATATTACATACTGCATTTTCAGTTGCTTCTTGGAAAATAAGATTGAAATACTGTATATAATCTATACTCTTTAGAGAAAAAAATCATATGAAACAGGAATTTGAAAGTATCAGAAAAATGGGACTGAATTGAAAAGCCAGGCGACAGAAGTAATAATTGAATGTTTTATTCAGTTGGAACAGTGCTGTCTTCATCTCAGTTTGACCCATATGTGTTTCTTTTGAGTTCCCTTGTTGAACAGAACATGGTAGGCATTTCAGTGTCGTTCTGTAGAAGTAGTTAGCCCACCTAGTTGCCTGGGTGTCCTCTAAAAGACTGGGCAGATTGGCCATGGGGGAGGTGAGATATAAGTGCAAGAAAAGTGATTAGTGAAATCCACATATTTCAAACAAGATCTTTCACTACCTGTTTTGTAGAATGTCAAAAAGCTGTCTTATGTTGGAGAATATTCCCTGGCAGAGCTCTCTTCCCCTCCTGGGGGGAGGAGCCCTAAGGACTGCTAAGTTATAGCTGCTGCTCTGTTAGGCTATCCCATAAAGTTTCTGGTCAAAACGGCAGAGGGCAGAAGCCCAGGCTATGTTCATGAGGTAGGGAGCTGCCTCCTAATGTGCTTTGAGGGCTTTCTAAAGCAACTCTGTCACTGAAAACCTCCCCTAAGAAAGAGCCTTAAGGCCCCACCATTATATTCATTCCTTTTGCATAAAGAGGATTCTAACCAGATTCAGGAAGAACCTCTTAGCTGCACATATTACCCAAGAGATATACGCACTAGTGACCTTCATTTGTATAGTTTATCACCTTCACTCCAGATCCTATTAGGATCCGGAGGGAAGGGGACACAAGACCAGTATACTTTGGTGGCAAGTGTTGAGTGGAGACAGAAAAGTCTGAGATGTGGTACACAGCCCAGATCTAAGAATCAAGTGTGGTCCCAGGCAGCCCAGCCCAGGGTAAGGATAGTGTGTTTCTAGAGGCGAGGGACATTAGGGCCTATTTTGAGAAATGGAGGGCATTTGAAAAGTGAAGTGAGGTGGTTGGTACCCAACATAAACTTGACCTACCCCACACTTTCGTAGTTAATGCTGGCCTTGAGTAAGGAAGGGACCCTGTTTTGATGCACTCATTGATAATTGCCAAACAGGAAAACAAAAGCCCTCCCAGAAGTCTGGTTGCCTTGGGCCTCAGACGCTTCCTTGCATTTCATTGTTGAACAGGAATCTGCTGTCAAGAGCCTCTCTTCCTTGTCAGAAAAGAGGCGGGGCTTGCTGTTTTAATTGGCCACTCTTTTTTGGTCACATAATCTGCTGCAGTTGGAGATTTCATTAAAAAATTGCCTCATGTTATTTTCTTACTTTCAACAACAGTATTGAAGACAATCATAAAACAGAAGTGAAAGTGGACCCTGCTGCTTCTCTGGGGTCACAGGCAAGGCACCTGCATTTCCTTTCCTGCTCAGGGTATCTGAGAAGTAGTGGTACACATCACTCAGCATATCTTATGTCCCTGCTTTCAGACCTAAAAATGCCAGTGTGAAGAAAATTAAGCCAGGTGATAAACCACCACAAGAAGGGATAATTTTTTCAAGTTTTCTTACCTGGAGAAGGTAGAGGAAAATATTACAGGTAATTGGGTCAGGCTTCAGTAACCTGAAGTATCATAAACAACCCCCTCCCACCACCAAAAAAAAAAGGGATGATATTGTCTGCAGGTTTAATAATGATACAAAAACAAAAAGAAAGGACTGAACTACTTTTAAAAACTCTACAAGTTGCCTTGGAAAATAATTCAAAGCAGAAGGTAAAATAAATGAATCCTGTCCACTGGGCTGATTAAAGAGTGGTAATTGTATTGTCAATCCTGCCAGGAGTCAAATGCCCCTACAGAGTTCAGAATTAGAAGTGCTTGTAAGGCTCTTGATCTAGACAAATGGATGACAGACATCTGCCTGAAGGTGAAGAACAGTTTTACTAACTGTCTTGTGTGGTAATGGACAGAAGCTGACAATGAAAATGGCTGACATGTAAGTTAAGAGGTCAGTCATCTGCCAAGACCTGTAGGCCTGGGACATGATTTGAATGTTATACAGGAACACAAGGAAAGGCAACTGTGCATGTGTGATTGTGGGTGTAAACTTCACCGGTCCTGGGTCAGATCATTTATGTTGATGTTTCTTCCCATGTCACACTTCAAATCATGCCTCACTGTTGCCTGTTTCATCAGACCCACTGGGTATGTGCATAAGGATGTGTAGAAGGTGGAGATTTTAATTGGCCCTTGTTCTGATCATTAGTTCACAGTTTTTTATTAGGAAACAGCTGCAACAATAATAAAAATGATCATAATTTTAAAAAAGGGAGGAGTATAAGAATATGTTGAAGGTTGGTTGTTATAATCATTAGATCTAACAGCAAAAGCAATAGAAAAAAAAAACTAGAGACTGACTGAATGTTCTTCAATACATTGAAATATTAGCTGCTAAATAAAATGAGGTGACCTACATGTTTTATGTGAAAAGATGTTCATTGGATGCTTTTAATTGTTAAAAAAGGAATTAATTTGGGAACAAGATGCATACCTTGATTCCATTTTTTATTAAAAGAAAAAGAAATATTTTTTGATAAATGCAAGGAAGAGGATCTGGAAGGGTACACTCAAAGAAACACTTGAAGAATAGGGTTTGATATGTAAGGTTTGGAGTTTTGTCTTTTAATGATGACTTCTCTGTTATATTTTTTAAATGAGTATGTATTGGTTTATTAATTTTTAAAAGCTATCAATTTTTTATTTAAAAAAGAGGGAAATGGTGAAATAGAAAGAAACAATAGAGCTGAGAGGTGTGGTTCAAAAATTTGCGCTTTTGCATGCAGACCACCACCTGTGCCAGGAATGGTTAATTTTATTGCAATTATTTAGTTTGTGTTCAATTCCAGTGGTGAGTTAAGATTGATATTCTCTTTAGAATTTCCATGTGTGTTATTGTGTGTATGTGTGTGTGTATGAATTTCTGCTAACACATTGAGAGAGAAAAGAGAAATTACCTAATCATTTCCAGTTTTCTTCTTTCTTTTCTTCATTTTTGGGGGCGCTTATTACTCCTTTTTCCTTCCTTTCTCTTTTTTGACACAGTTTTTAGTTGCACTCAAACATACTATATTAGTTGTGAGTCTTTTGATTGTAAGAGATTATAATGAGCAGAAACCCAGCTCAAACTAGTTTATGCTGAAAAGAAAAGCTGAGTGGGAATTTTGTGAGCATGTAATTAAGAAATCCGGGAGCTAAAATTTTTTCATCAAGAGTTTCTTTACTTTTACATCTCTCAGCACTACTTTTCTCTATATTGTCTTCATTCTCAGTCAGGCTGTCTTCTCAGGGTAGCAAAGATGGTAGCCACAACTGCCCAAGTCTTACATCACTCTCAGAGCTAACAACCCCAAGAGAACAAGAAAGAATGCCTCTTTTTCAATAGCCCCAACCAATCTGCCCAACCCTACGGCCAGGAGGATGAGAGACTCTGATTGGCTAGTCTTGTGCCCATCCCTATAGCCAAGAAGATGAGAGACTCTGATCGGTTAGTCTTGTGCCCATCCCTATGGCCAGGGAGGCAGGTCAAGTGATAAACACATCTATCAGCTGAGGAAGGGAGAGTTCCCAGAGGAAAAAGATAATAGCTGTTACAAGAAGGGAGAAGGTCTGCCAAGTAGGCAAAAATAACAGATATACACTAAACATGGGATTTAAAATGTGTCACACTCCATATGAAGAAGTAATAGAGCCTCCCTCATCTTCTTGGTCTTCCTAAGTCTTGAAAATTTTTCCTCCTTAAGTTTCTATAAGTTGTTTTAAAAATCTCTCTCTGGATTGGGAGACAACATTGCCTGTGTTCTTCTTCCCTTGTGTATCCTGTTATGAGCAAAAGACTCTTGCTTTGGTTTACCCAACTGTCCTGTCATTTGCCTTCCAATGATTTATCTCAAAAGGAAGCTGGTAAAATGAAATATTCTGATTTTTAACATAATTTATTTGAGTGGGGGTGGGGAAACACTGTTTCAGGTGGGGTTTTTAAAAGCCTTGAGTTGGTGAGTTGCATAAAAATAACTTATACTCTTTTCCCTGAGCCAGCAGTCCTTTAAAAAAAGCAGGTGTTCCGGATACTACAGATGACAAACAGCTTTATAACTTACACAAGGAAGAGCAGAGAACAGTGAACTTTTCTGCCTGTTAAAGCCAAGGGCAAAATATTCCAAAATGGACTTCTCTGTAACCATTTCAAAAGATCGGAAGCCAGAGGATTAGTAAAACAGTAAGTGTACAGTCTGGTCACTTTGAAGCCTGACATATTAGTGAGTTTGCTAAGGGTGTACTTTTATGCGGATCTTTTCATGGGAAAAGATTTTTCCTTTAGCCAAGTATGAAGACACAATAGTTTTTTCTCTATCCTCAGCTCATGCTAAGCATCATCAACATCTGTTGCATGATCTACATGGAGTGGGGCTATTGTCATGAAGTTTGCAGAATATCCATTGGCTACCTTAGCTTATTGATTGTAAAGGTTTATTTCTGCTTGTTGAGTTGCTGTTTTAGAGGAAAGAAAGGGAGGTTGGGTATAGGTTTGGAAAATTATGCATGCTCTCTTTTTAAAAAAAAAACAAGCAAAAAAAATTAATAAAAAAATAAAAAAGCACACGCAATCTGAAGGACAGTATATCCTGCAGCCCCTCAGTCACTGGGCATAAGGATAATGTAGTGTTTTTTGTTTTTTTTTTTATGCTCCCAGTTTCCTTCTTTGGGAACATCTATAGAGCACATCAATAATTTTTCTCCAATACCTATCAATGAGTTTTTCTACCAAGCATCAAGTTTTCTAATACTGTGTAACTGTCACATCCATCTGTTACCTCCCACCAAAACCTGAAGCTGGCTAGCCACCCTCTGACGACACTGTCATCCATTTTGACAGAATGGTGTATGATGGATGTTAGGGAGCAGGTATGATGGGGTGAGTTTTCACATTCCCTAGAACCGAGCTGTCCAATAGAAATATAATGCAAGTGAAATATTCAATTTTAAGTTTTGAAGTAGGTGGATGAAAAAAGATTACAGGTGAAAATTAATTTTCAATATATTATTTAATCTAATATATCCCAACATTGTACAATTATTAATGGGATATTTTGCATTCTTTCTTCTGCGCTAAGACTTTGAAATCCAGTGTGTCTGTTACACTCACAACACATCTCAGTCTGGACTAGCCACGGTTTGAGTGCTTATAACAACCTCTGGCTAGTGGCTACTCTATGGAACTGTGCAGCCCTGGAGGGACACTGCAGGCTATACTTAGAGCATTTGCTGTGGACCTGTTGTGTTTTTGTAGAATATTACAGAGTTGTGAGTAGTTCAGTATGCTGTGAACAATAGAATTTTTTCTTTTTTTCAAAAATCCTCATTTCCTCAAATCTGTACCAAGATTCCAAGTTCTTTCCCCCAGTCAAAGTAGCTACTAAAAGCCATTGCCAAGGTCATGACAGGTTTTAGAAAATGTGGAAAGTTGAGGAGAAGTGTGCCAAATTTCTAGGTCACAACTCTTAAGTGAAATTCCATATTAGATAAAATGTTTAAAATGTATCTACCTGATTATTTATGATTCTCATAGAATATTTCACCACCTCATGATTTTCTGCTACCTACTTGCTCTTAAATGTGTTTTGTGTTCTAGTCTCAATTCTCTAGTGTTTTGGAACAATTAATCTCCTTTCTACCTCGGCTACACATTCCCAATAGCATTGCTTGATCCTCACACCAGGGAGTATACTGTAGGGGTTCTTACTTTCTTTGAGGACTTGCTGTCTAGGGATTAGCACTATGCAGTAATATTGTTCTCATAGATGGTTTGTAAGCACTTTAATAAGTCAACATTTCCACTTGTGTTTCCCGAATATATGGTTAATGGTGGCGTTGATGATTAGTTTTGTTTTTGTATGTGTGTGGTACCAGGCCAAGGGGTAGCTGACATATGGCCCTCCTTAAGTCACTTAATTTTTTGAGGATGGCTAGGAACACTTTTGGTTTCTGCATGGTTGATGGAAGGATACTCAGCAGTCGGAGCTGGTTCCTCTGTCTGGATCTCTTCTCTCACTGTTCACATGGTTGTCCTCTTTTCTTTCTTCAAACTTCAGAGACCTTCCCTGACCACCCAACATTATACTAGGACCTCTCTTTCTCCCCCCACCCACCCCCCAGCAATCTGTTTTTGCCTTCATAGCTCTTTGCAACACGGACATATACTTGTTTATTGACTACCTATAAGGTCAGTCTGGTGTCTCTTTTCTGTCCACTCCAATATATCCTAAACAATTAACACAGTGCTCAGTGCACAGCAAGTGCTCAAAAATATTTGCTGAATAAATGTGTAACCAAGTACTTTGCGTTTTCCCAAGAACTGTATTTTTCCATTTATATCACTTTAATGGTAAACATATCAAAATCATATTGACAGCCCTAGAGTTAAATGCTGATGATGCTTCTTTTGCTAAAAATGTTTCTTTAAAAAAATATTTCTTCTCCACCTGTTCCTGAATTGTTAGTCAAATCACCATTGGAGGTCTCGGTAGAATGTTAAATGCTGTTTACAAATGAAAGTCAAATATCAAACTAGAAGATAAATTTTTTTTTAGATCTTCAATTGTCAGAGAACCAATGGCAATACTAAAACATGAACTGAAAGGTTTTCTAAATAATATTTCCAATAATCTAAATGACTATAATAAAAGTGGGGTTGTGAACAACTATATACAGACCATATAGGAATCCAGGATGTACTATTATTGTAGTTTAAGGAGAAAAGAAATCTAGTGCTATTTAATGCCATGATACAAGTAGAGAAATAGGGATATTTCTATCCAGCTAGGCAGCACTCAGCTTCAGATTTCATTTTTTCCAGCAAATTCACCCAGGTGCCATAGGCTTTCTAGAGTACATTTATTTAACAAATATTTATTTAAACTTTTTAATGTGTTCAATTTTAAGTTTTCTTAGAATATTAGCTTATTTAATTCTCATAACAATCTTTTGGGTAGGCACTATTAACATCTCATTTTGTAGCTGTGGAAACTAAGGCCTGGCCAAATGAAGTAACATTGAAGTGGTAAGAAGGGAAGTTGGAATTTACACCCAAGGAGTCTGACTCCCTGATCAGTGTGCTTAACCTCTATACTGCAGGGCTGCCTTGGACTTTGAGTTTAAAAGCATTCAGCCTATCAACAGTTACATCTTTCTCTATTCTTCCCACAAACCACCTTTAAAACATTTCCCATGATTTACAAGGAACGTTTTTCATCAGCCATCAGCTTTTCTCATCCAGTCCAATATGTATTTAGCTTTTCTCTCCTTGTTTTCTTCTAAAGAGGACCATATGTCCCCAGGACGAGGAATTGGAAACTGGAAGCTATAAATTCGTGGAAGAAAGTAAAACTCGTAAGACAGTCATATCTAGGAAGACTGAAAATCTTACTTCATTTTCAGAACTGGTCTTTCTTCACAAAAGCTGTTTGGAAATAGGATTTATTCTGGTCTGGAACAGTGGGGATTATAGTTACTTATGCATTCCATTCACTGACAGCTTTCTTCTGCTAATTAGAGCTAACCAGTTCTAAAGTCTTTGCATAGCTTATCCAAGGGGAAAAGGTTTCTGTTCTATTAATCTCTAGAAGCTGCTTAAAGTCAGAGACCAGTCTATTATAGGTTTAATCCTCATAAAATCTAAATCATTTTATTCCATTTCATAGCCATGGGCATCATCTGTAGAGCTATCCAGTCATCCCCAAATGCATGTTTTTGGTGTCAAGGTAGAATAGGTGAGAAAAAAGATGAATTACTTGTAAAGACAACAGAAACCCTGAATCCAAGTACATACATATCACAGTAATATTCAAAGCACAGATTATATGCTATGGTAACATCATTAAAATGTAGAAGAGAGACTTCGTAGTTGCCTGTAGGAACAGATGCAATTAAATATACAGTTCGGTTACAATTGGTAAGTAATCAATGGAGTGCATTTTCATAGGTTTCATATTCTGGGATTGTGGCAGGTCCCAGTGAACATGGCATGGTGTTCGCAAGTTGACCTGCGTTCCCGTTTAAATCATTTAACCACACTCAGCTGACCTACGTTCCTTTTTAAAACAACCTCATCAAATTCGTTTCAAATACCAAAACCTCCAGTTAGGGATTTAATCTGTTTATGCACACTTGTGAAATCTCTGGTATCTAAAAACGTGCCCTTGGTTACGAATACTTGGTGTTTACAGAATATGAACTTCACAAGACCTCCCAGCCATAGTTTTCCAATCTTAAGTGAATTTTCTCTCTCTTTTTTCCTTGCAAAAGGAAAGAAGCAGGATGATTTGCAGTCAGGGTCAGATGGCCTCAGATAATGTTTGGTTTTAGGCACATTGGCCTGTATCAGAGAATCATTCCTAGAAGGAAAACTACAGGTGCCCCCCCATGAGAGAGTCTCTCTCTCTCTCTCTCTCTCTCTCTCTCTCTCTCTCTCTCTCTCCCCCCCCTCTCTTAAGAGGGCTTTCATCAGTGGGATATAACAATTGTTGAAACCACCCACACTGGGTCTGCATCTCCGAAATTATTTATTTGTCCTCTTGGCCCAAGTTGGAAAGTAGTGTAACCCAGCAGGCAAATTACTAATTTGGCAGCTCTGGAAAATATGTTAACCCCGTGGTATAGCATAGAGTATGCTGTGGCTGAATATTTAATAACTAAGATATTATTATATATACATGCCATGTTATGAAAGCAAGAATGCTGATCGTTTATCTCAAACTAAGTTGAATATTCTGACATATTTATTTCACCAACAGAAAAAAACAAACCTAAGAAGAAGTTGAATAATAAGACTGTACAATTTGAAGGGTTTTAACACTCCCCAGTTTTTGCTATAGAGTGTGAAGTATTTCCTTTAGAGATAAAAATGTTTGATGTAAAAGACTGCTTAGAAAAAACCATTTTAGAGTTAAATAACAGATCCATGACGTCAATTCACGTCAGTGACTGGAGTAGCTATTAACGAAGATGACAAAAGGAGACCGGAATTTAAAAGGGGGAGAGGATGGTATTAAAGACAAAAACCAGACAAGTGAGATTGATTTTATTCAGGCTACTGCAATAGGAAGACTACCCTGACTCTGAGTATCAGGGTGTTTCTGAGGGGTGATGTTGCGTTAGACTTTTATAGGGAAGAATAGACAAGTTACAGGTGGGATGAGTTACATTTGGGATTGCTGTAATCAGGGGAAGTCTAGGTCAGTTAGCTGAACAGGAAATGTTTCACTCTGTATCTAGCAAGTTTCAGTGGGACAAACAGTTCTAATCTCAGCTATTCATTCATGAGACAAAGAATGGGAAGTTGGAGGGTCTGGGTCTAGTCTTGTCAGCACATTCAGGCAGAAAGGGGAAAGTCTGGCCTTCTTGTAGGTAAACAAGAGAGTCATGTGCAAATCTTATGGAGTCATGAGAAAGACTGGACCATGAGTTTGATCACGGGGAGGTGGCTTTTTGTGGTAAGTCATTTCCCGGAACATAAAATGGTGGGGGCACTTCTCAACCATCGCTGATTTCTGGGAACACAGGGCTCAGGCTGGCTTCACCATGGTCAATGGCAAATGGATTCAGATTGGAGGCATCAGTGGACACATAGGGAGATGTGACGTGACCCAAAGGAAGATTAGTTCAAATAGATCTGAAGGCATCAAGCCACTCTGGGATGGAAAAGGCTTTCCATAAAAAGTAACCTGGAAAAAGTGACCTACTAAAGACGATGTGGGTGGAGTCCCTGGAAGAAGAGACCAGTCCACTGGGCTCAGGTTGCTGCAGAAATATCACTTTTAAATCACAACTGAAGGTTTGTGGGTGAAGCTTTAGAATGGGCAGAGTGTCTCTTAGGGCCACGGTGAAGAGTGAGCCCAAGTCAACCTCAGGTAGAATAACATGTGAACCTGCACAAATCCGACTATGGGGTTAAAGTAAGTATAGTTAAATCCAGCCATGAAAACTTTGTATAGAGTTTGAATCCAGAGTTCCTCTAGGTATCCCAGCAGTTTTACAGCAGATTTGCTCCCTGCTGGTGGTTCATTATGGAAGAGGAGCACAGGGGAAAATCAGGGTCCCAAATCAGTTGATTTATCCAAAACCCCTTAATCCCTGATGGATACTTTCTTTGCGTTTTTGCCCCAGGCTGCCTCAGAACACATGGCAAGACATTCATCTGATTGTATTTTTGTACATGGTCTAATTTTTTCCATCTAAAAATACCAACAACAAAGTTGCCAGTGATCTGTAAGGATAGGTAAAGCACAGTAATAGGATTAAATGGAATCTCAGGAATATCTCAGTGAATCAGGTTAACAATGCATAAAATTTCTTCTATACCCAATCTTTTATTGAAGTTGCTATAGTATCATAAGCAGCTAAGCTCCTGGGCTTGAATTTCATCTCCCTTTCCAATTCTAGCTTTATTAGAAGGGCTAAGATGAAGCAAAAGGCTAAAACTTACTCCAAAAAGAGAGAAAAGAAGAAATATTGAAGGAAAAATAATCACTGGAAAGTGAAGAAATGACCATAGAAAACAGGTCAGGTGAAGAATGATAAATTCCTAGTCACTCTCACCTCAGGCACACAAACAGCCACGGGTATAGCAAAGATAAGCTCTGTCCAAAGAAGTCAAAGATAAGGAGGTGTGTACTGGGAAAAGGAGGTGGGGAGAACATGTGAGAATGTCCTATAACCAGGTGGAAAACTGGGTAAAACCATGTGTTTCTATAACCATTCCTTTCTCTGTGAAACTCAAAAATGTTCAAAAACTGGGCTCCTAATCATTCTTTATCAGTCACATTTCTTTGCTCTTGATTTTGTGGTTGTTTCAGAAGTTAAAACTGCTATAGAATTTATACTTCTGTTCATCATCTATTTCCATACTTCAGTTCTATGGCTTTTTGTAAAATGCACAGAGATTTTTCTCCTGTTTTATAAGATCTACAGTAAAGTGTAATATGTTCATACCTCCTCATCTTATTATTTACCAAATATCTGGGTATATTGTAGGATTCCCTTCCTTGTCCTCTTGTGAGTAGTGGAGCCACATAACTAGTTGTGGCCAATGAGTTGTGAGAAGTGATGCATGTAACTTCTGAGCTGGAGCATTTCATTCCCCGTATAAGACCTTCAAGTTCTCTTTCCCTCACTAGAATGACCAGCAACATTGCTGTTAGTGGCTGTTTCATTAGGCTGGAGTCTTAAAGTGAAAAAGATATGAATCAGAGATGCAGCTGACCTGAAATTGCCATATAGTGAGAGCAGGAAATACATCTTTACTGATCTATGCAAGTTTGGGGTTGTTGTTGCATGAGTGTTTGTTACCACAGCATAACCTAACCTATCATGACTCATACAATCACATTTGCATATGAAGTGTGATCTGATTCTTGATATACATATCTTATAAGTAACCATATACATTTGTACAGCAAACAAAGCAAACTTGACTCCAGAATAAAAGAGCAGTCTGGCCCAGCTGAATTATAGGTCCCAACCAGAAATCAGAAAGGACCCCAAACAGGGCTCTCTTCAGTGATCCAGACTCTGCAATGAGAAATAAAAATCTGAACCTTTAATGCAGAGTTGGATGTTTTATTAAGCAAATCAACACTTAAAGGATGGAAAAAAATGGCATCTATTTGATCACTAGCAGTGTTGTAGCAGGTTTATCCAATTTTTGTAGCACAATAAAGATATATTATGGAAACTGTAAAAAGAAAGAGGCAGCTGTTTAATTGTAATAACTGAATGAATAATTACATGGCAACTCCTCGGCAGATGATATACAGTGAAATGAATTTCTGTACTATTTATTTTCGGTAGCTAACTCTTGAATATAAAAATCTGCTCAGTGTCACAGATCCAACTATGAGTAGTATGAACTCCCTGGCATTTAATGGGAACTGACAACTGAATAGAAGGGGAATAGAAATGGACATGAAGCAGAAATATACTAAATGCTCTAAGAATTGCATACTCCACACTGTGACAGGCATGGGAATTCTAAAAATGGGTAAATAATCTAGTAGCTATAGCTGGTAAACCATTCTATAGTTAGTACTAGCCTGTAGAGGCACCTGCTGGAATAGAAAACTGAGTATTAGAGACTAGTATTAGAGACTAGCTGGTAGTAAGAAGCCACTGAAGGCGTGGGCAGCACAGTTTATTAGCTTGATAAGAAGTCAATGTTATTTTGAGGAAGCTGGCTTTCTTGCCATCCAGTCTAAAATCTAGTTGTTTCAACCCCAATTACTTCACTACTTCCACACTTTGGTATATCAATTTGTGGTTTAGGATTTGGCAAGACCATGCACAGGAGAAGCAAACCAACAAACAGTCCAAGTAAAAGCAGACTCATCACCTATGTGGGAAACTGTGTATAAACACAGGTTTATTTTTACAGTGTAAAAATAGTCACATGGAAACAATGGTAAACATGTCATCAAAACATGTTAGAAACAGAATGAACCATAACAAAAGAACTAAAAAAGCAAATGGGGAAAATATCTGAAACAATATCTCAAAGGTTGCTCTTTTAGACTATGGCATGCTATTCCTTGGCTACACAAAAACAAAATTTTCTTTCCTCTGACAACCCATTTTCTGACCATGCAACAGAATCAAGCTCCTTCTTGTTGAACTATTTACACTGAGTTAACACCTGGCTTACTGTTAGAGAGAGTAGATGTTTAGGGCAGTTGGAAGGAAATAGCCATTTATAACTGTTCAAAAAATTACTCATTCAGTAAGTTAAAATTTGATTTTTAAAAAAGCAAGCTGTCAAAATATTTAAGAGGTTGGCAATAAAAGTATGTTGTGTATAGAACATATCAAGGGTGACACCAACTCCATCCATATCTACTGGATGGAAGCAAGATGTGCTTTTCTTAGAGTTTATACTAGGCAAAAAAAAAAAAAGGCATTTTTATTTTAACCAGATGTGAAAGAATTAAACCCAATATTTTCAAGTATTTTTAGTGCCATATGATGTCATCTGATTTTATATCTTCTGAGGGATAATGTGTATTTTTAAAATTGTGAAGCCAGTTTCCATGTATGTACTTAAAGTCTTATATATGATAAATTACAATAAACAAATTACAACACTGCAGAACATGCTTTTGGCTGTTTATGTCAAAAAGCAGAGAGAGAAATTTAGTTTCTCAATAGGAAATGGAATTAAAAGCATGTGAAATGTCTTCTGCGGGCCTTCAAGGTAGTCCTTATTTCAGTGACTATTGTACTCGTCCAAATAGGTCCAGGGCAGGGATTGCTGGGCCATGTCCTCCAAATAGTACAATGGCCTCTTTCCTGAAATGCCAACAAAGCAGCCCCTGGACTACACAGTCACTGTTTGCAATATTTCGCCAGTCATCCAGGGAACCACAGTTTTTAAACAACCAGGCCCTTCCTTTTTTATTGGTAATATGTTTTCAGTGACGGTCTTACACATGCTATACATCCCCATTGCCACTAACCCAGATAGGGCCGAATTTCCCAGGATCGTGGCGCCACTCTTGTCTTCTGGAACTGGCAGGGGAAGGAGGAGGCCCCTAAGCGGACAGACGAGAACTTGCTTCCTCGCACTTTTCTCTGGAGCAGCATCAGGCAAGCAGCCACACCCAGGAGCAAGAGTGTGGCCCTCAATGGCTTTGCTGAGTGAGCTTCTCTGAGACGTCTCTCCCGGGAAAGAGATTTCTTAAAAACCATTGAAAGCGTTCCAGAGGGCGAAAGCGAGACGATCGGGAGCCAAGGTTAGCATAAATGCTTCCACTCCTCCTGAGTTCATTTCGGAAACAAGGAAGGAAAGAGGCAGTCACCACTGCTGACTTGCGGATGCCTCATCCAGCAGCTCCCCACCCCGACCCCCCCAATTAAGAAAGAGAAGCTAAGAGTAAAGTTAATATTACCGCAGGGCCGTTGGTGTATTAAATGTTGAATTAAAAAGCCATTTGCTTAGACCAAAGTCTCCTCCATCCACCACCCACACTTGAGCACAGAACATTCGGGCAAAGCCCCCTTGCCCTTCCCTCCTTGGCGAAGTCTTCTAGGGTGGGCGAGCCTGGCGTGGGGCGGGGGAGGATTGGGGGCTGAGGATTGTGCCAGCCCCTGAGGACTCTGCCAGGGGCTCCCAAAGCACAGCAGTTTCCCAGGACAGTGCCCATGTTCCGTCGCCCCCCCTCTCCGAGTCTCTTTTCCTGGCTGAGGCTGGAACCCTGGAATGGTTTGGGGACCAATGAGGTGGCAGCAGTTGACGCAGGGATCACGGTGAGGGGCGATTTCATCTCCGTGGGGAGAGGCCGCCAAGCGGGGGAGGGAGGCGGAGGAGAAAGGGGGAAGCGGGGGCAAAAAGTAGGAGGGGAGGAGCGGAGAAAGCCAGTTGAGGGGCGGCAAAGGCAGCAGAGGTACCAGAGCGAAAGGTAAAGAAGAAAGAGCAGGTTCGCTGACCGCCGCGGGCAGGAGGGCGGGCGGGGGTCCGGGGCGAGGAGGCGGCGCGGCCGGGGCGCGGGCCGCGCGGGGGGCGCCGCGGGGAGGGTCGCCGTCAGTCAGGCTGAGGGGGCTCGCGGGCCGGGGGCGGGCAGGCACCCGGCGCACTGCAACGCGAGGGCACGGCGGCCCCTGCAGCCCGGGCAGCGGTGACCGCGCCCCCATCCCAGAGGTGCGCCCGCGCCGCGCTCCGCTTCCCTCCGCTTCCCTCCGCGCCGACTCCGCGCCCGCCGCGCCGGCGCTGCCCCCGCCCGCTCGCGTCCCTTGCGGGGCCCGGGGAGCGGTGCCGGAGGCCCGGCCGCATTGTGACGTAGCGGGGCCGCGGCAGCGCCTCCGCCGCCCGCCCGCTCCGGCTGCGGCGGTTCCTGCTCCCGCCACCGCCGTCCGTCCATCCGTCCGTCCGTCCGTAGTCCGCGCTCCCGAGCCGCCTCAGCGCCGGGCGCCCACGGTGAGTCCAGGTCCTGGGCGGGCGCCGCGGGGAGGCGGGGGGCGGCGCCGCGGGCGGCTGAGCCTTTCCAAGTTTGCACCGGGCGACCTGGGCGGGTGTCGCCCTGGCTCCCACCGAGCCCCGGGCCCCCTTTGTGCCGCGAGTCCCGGCTGCTCGAGTAGCGGCGGTGCCTCTGCAGAAAGGGTTTGGGGGGAGGTCTCTACAGCAACGGCGGCGGCGGCAGCCAAGCGTCCACTCTCCTTGGGGGAGGGGGGAACAGCCCCCGCCTCAATTTCCAAAGGATTGTTCTTTTCATTTGCCGGTTACGTGTGGGTATTATTCTTGCTGCCACCTGGGATCGTATCGGAGGCAGGGATGGGCAGTGCCGCGGCTCCTAAGAGCTGAGATAATGAGGGGCGAAGTAATAGTAATAGCAACAGCACCACCAACAATAATAGTAATCGCAGAAGAGGGACGCCTGGGGTTGCCACGGCCCAAGGGGAGCCCCTCGCTCAGCCGCACCGCGCCCACTGGCTGCTCCGTCTTGCCCGGGCTTCGACCGCCACCCTCGGGCGCCGTCCTGCGTCCCGGGCTCGTCTGCGTCAGTTTTAGCCAGGAGTGTTTGTCTCCTGGCCTTCTTCCGTGGTGATGACTTTTCATCTGCAGGTGGTAAGTGAGCTGAACTGGTATTTTGGCTATTGTCAAATGCCACGTTTTGTTTATTTCATTTTTACGAAAAGAAAAGAGGGAAAATTATGAGCCATTACTGGCAGCCATACAGTTTCCACAGGAAATACTAGCATTCTTTGAGGAACACGCTACTGCTTGCAGGGAAGAAAGTCTTTGGGAAACAAAAAGGCAACAGCATTGTTGCTCATTTTCAATGGACCGCTAGGAGGGGGGAAACGTGGTGTTTTTTCCTGTGGGAACAGGCTTTCCTTGGGAAAGTTAATTAAGCTTACTATCGGTGGCCGTTTTTCACTTGCTGGTGGCTGGACCCCACTCCTGTTGGCTATTACTGACAAGTGTCCATCAAAGAGCCCAGAGGAAGGGAGAACCACTGCAGGGCAGTCTCACCACACACCACGTGCTGTGGAGCCCAGCCAGGATGCAGTTTGAAAAATGAAATAAGGGCTGTCTGGGGAGGTTTATGAGGATTACATGTGTGCAGAGTATGTCAGTCCTCCAAGGTGTCACTCTAAACATGTCATTTTCAAGCACTGCTTTCCTTGCTGAATCTGCAGGAAGGCAAAAACCTATTTCTCTTATTATGGAGCAGATGTCCCAGTTGGGAATGGGTTGAAATCTGTATTTCATTTGTACATACTGAAATTTTAAAAGGCAAAGAGGACAAGGTGTGGGAAAGCAGTATGTTAACGTGTTTACATCTGGGAGAGAATGTCTGTTGGTTATTTCTGGTGCATCTCAATATTAAATTACATTCAGCTTGGTTAGAGTCTAGGGAGACACCCTTAAGGTATCCTTAAAACTATTTGAAAAGGTGTGACATTTTCATCACCATAGCAGAAGTCTCTCTGGAAGGCAGTATTAACTGAAGATTACCCATAACCAAATATGTAGGAGTTCCAGGTCTAGAAACAGGAAGAAAAAGATGGTGGTTCTCTTAAGGATCTTTGGACATCTCAGTTAGAAATTAACTATAAAAAATAAGCTATACAATTTTGAACATAAACTTCATTTTATTTAGAGCAAGCATTTCATGAGGAAAGGTTACAATATGGTGGATTGGAAATGATGCTACATTTATTGATTTGACATTTATTGTGTATTGATATCCAAAAGGAAGGGACTAAAGCAAATGAATTTCTCTGTCTACTGTGTCACAGCTTTGCTACTTCCAAGTAGTTGTTCTTGTGCAGGTGTATAGTAGAAATGCAGAACAGAGGCCAAGAAACTTTGTGTGCGCTGTTGTCTTGGAAGGAATTGTAACGGTACTTTACTGCTTTTAAGAGGAGGGAAACCCAAATAACCATCTAATACAAACAAATGATCTTTGATATTATCAGAGAAAGTCTGGAGCTGTTTTTCTTGCCATACTGAAGGCATTTCTTGTCAAGAGAGGAAATCTCCCAAGGATCAGGTACATCATTATAAGAAACACAAGGGAATTTCTCTTTTAAATGCAAAATCTAATTGAACAGCAGCAAGAGAATCGGTGACACTCTTAGAAGGCTTGTTTTTGGCAGTCTGTCAGATTAGGGTTGCAAACCACATAGGAGAAATGGTGTCTTGGGAGAAAAATAATTTCCTGGTGAAAATCAGACATTTGCTTCTGTGAAGCTTTTACCTTTATATACTTGTTTCCTTGTGCCCCTTAGACTGGTGTGCAGATTCCACTTACAAGAATTAATTTTCTGAAAATGAATCAATGAAATGGTTACTAATATGATTTATACTATGCATGATTTTTTTAAAATGTATGGTTATTATCAAGATTTATGCCGTAACTTGCAAACCTCAAGGCACTTTTTTTTTTTCAAATTTATTATTTTTGGCTGTGTTGGGTCTTCGCTACTGCGCGTGGGCCCTCTCCCGTTGTGGCCAGCGGGGGCCACTCTTCGCTGTGGTGCACAGGCTTCTCACTGCGGTGGCCTCTCCCACTGCGGAGCACGGGCTCCAGGCGCGCGGGCTTCAGTGGTTGTGACTCGCGGGCTCTAGAGCGCAGGCTCAGTAGTTGTGGCTCACAGGCCCAGCCGCCCCGCGGCATGTGGGATCTTCCCGGACCAGAGCTCGAACCCATGTCCCCTGCATTTACAGGCGGGCTCCCAACCACTGTGCCACCGGGGAAGCCCCCTATGCATGATTTTTTGCTTTACATAGGTTAGATAACTAGATTTTGTATTTTATGGTTTGTATCTTATCAGCTCTTTCTTTAAGCTTTTAAAATTAATGATCAAAATATGTGTTGAAATGATTAACGTTAATTGATATGATTGATGGCTGGGCCCTGGAAAAGTACTGATTGATTCCTAAATAGTCATTGTGTATACACTTTGTACATACATGGGATATAAAAATATGCAGAGTCTCTTCACAAGGAACTTACCAGGGGGAAATAGGACATATGAAAAATAATGGTACAAAAGATGAAAGAAGATATTTTATGATTGAGTGCCCAAGACACTGAGTAGTAATTGAAAAGGAATTCCCAGGAGAAATTAATCAAATCAGCTTAGATGTTTTATCAGTTATCCATTGCTGTGTAGCAAATCACCCCCAAATGTAGTTGCTTAAAATGACGCTATAGCTTGAGATTCTGTGGTCGGCAGTTCAGGTTGGGTTCAGCTAGGTGGTTCTTCTGCTGGTCTTGATTGAGTTCCTCGATTATCTTCAGTCAGCTGGTAGTTTGGATGAGCTAGGATGACCCCATTTATGTCTGGCAGTTATTAGGTCACATTAACAGATAACTGGGGCATGTGCCTCCCATTCTCCAGCTGACTAGCGTGGGCTTCTTTATGTGGCAGACAAGCAGTGTTCCAAAAGCAGTGAAAGAGCAAATCCCAATTCAAGGTGATTTTTAAGCCTCTGCTTGTACTGTATTATAGTTGCTACCTTCCCATTGGCCAAATCAAATCACAAGGTCACCCCAGATTCAAGGGGTATTGAAAGACTCCACTTACGATCAGAGGGAGCTGCAAAAAATTGTAGCAATTGTTTTTTCAATCTAGTACGTGTATGAAAACACGTGTACTCCCAAATGTTTTGTGCTGAGGGATAGTGTACTATAAGATAGTATACTTGGAGACAGCCCAGAATTGAGGCTAGGGAATTGCCCTATAAATCATTGTGCTATAATCTTTGTTCTGAAAACCACAGGTAGAGGAGGAGGAGTGACAACGATAATAAAATTTTAGCCATATCCTCTTTCAATGGCGTTAGGATGGTCTGGAGACAGTAGGTTGGTAGCAGAGTCAGCAGTCCCTGGTGGGAGGTGAGGAAAGCTCTGACAAAGGTGGAGGCAGAGAGAATGGAAAGGGAGGGATCGACCTGGAAGAGCCCAGATTTATCATTAGGTGACTGATTACAGTCAGAATCATTATGAGAATTAAAAAAGCTTAAGTGATTGAAAGAATGATAGTGTTGTTGTGAGAAATAGAGAAATCAATAAGTGATTTATTTGAGGGGGAGAAGAAAAATTCAGTTCCAGGAAGGTTGATTAAAAGAGATAAATTGAATGTGAAAGTACTTTACAAGCTGCAGAGTATGCTATGAATGTCACTATTGCTTAGTGTTTAAATGGCAGTGGATTATATACCGCTAAGTTTCTCTAGTTGTAAAGCAACAGAAAACAAAATGCAACCTGGAGGATATCCTAAGGGTCAAAGGGAAGTCAGGACCACTCTCAGGATAGAAACAAAACCTCTCTGGGGGGCTGGGGAGTAGGAACTGAAGTTCTTTTTCCTGAGGCACACAGCTGGAGGTTTGCCCATGGAAGGCTCTGCCCTTGGACTTAGTGAAGCAGGAAAGAGAACTCCTTGGGCCTAGTTTGAGTGGCAGGCACACTGCTGAGCCAGAAGCCTTGACTGACAGCCCCGCTAAGACAGCACACAATAGGGGATAGGTGGGTGCTTCTTCAAAGGACATGCGAGCACTGCTCTCAGAATTGGGAATGGACACAGGGTGGCAAAACCAGCCAGTATCCACCAGAGATGAACACTTGAAGATTTATTTGGGCCTAGTCACTGGGAAGCAGGCAGGGTAGGAGGTGACAGGTTAGGCACATTTACATAGAGATGTCAGTGCATTAATGACAGTTAAACCCATGCTAGTGGCAGGGTTTTCTCACGGAGGGAGAGTAGAGAAAGGAGAGAGCCGGCACAATGCGTCATCCAGGCTCCTCCATAAACGTCAGTGGATATTTTATTAGAGGGGAGAGGAATGCAGAACACGCTCTGTGCCGTCTTTCACCTGAGGGCTCAGTCGAGGTGCTGCTTCGCTGGCCTTGTTTTATTGGTTGCTAGGCTGAAATTCGGGTGGTGTCCTTACTATCAGGTGCAGCTGTCAGGCCAGCCCGAAACACCTGGTCTTGCTCACATCACACGATCAGTCGCAACAGCACACAGAGCTGCTCTTTATGGAAGGGCCTCGAATGGACCAGCTCAAACCTGAGCATACGCTTTTCTAGTTTCTGTTGCACAAGTCTAAGAACCCTGAAAGTACTCAATAAATGTTAACTTAATGAGTGAAGGTGCCAGTATCTGCCGCAGTAACATTTTGTAAAGCAGTCCGGTCTGGCTTTTCATTATTCACAAAATAATTTGCTATAAAGTCCCTAAATGTCTTCTGCAGATTTAAATATTCTAAGGTGCTAGTGTCACAGTAATATAGGTTTTTATAATCCACCACTTACAAAAATAGGCTCTGGGTTGTTTTTTTTTTTGAAACACAATTGTCTTTACTTTTTGTATTTGTCAGTAAGTCGCAGAAACCCAGTGTTCAAGTAGGAAGGGACATATCCTGGCTCCTGTATTGGAAAAGTTCAGGAAGGATCCAGTTCTGCTTTTGTCTTCTTCATGGTGGTAAAATGTTCATCAGCAGCTTTAGACTTACTCCCTGTGGGAAAAGAGAATAATTCAGGATTTACTCTAATTAGACCGCTTTGATCATATGCTCATGCTTGAACCTGTTCTTATGGCCAGAGATTGGGAACATGCTTCTTGGCTTGGCCTTGATGGTGGCTCCAGCCCTGGAGCCTTCAGGGATGGGAGGGAGTCTGTGTGAGAGTGGGTGGGAGGTGGGAGAGGTACATGGGAGGGTGGTCAGCAAAGCCCTCCTAAACCAAATGACGTGAGAGCAGGGAACGGGTGGTTTTTAAAGAGAAAATATTGAAAAGAAGAGAAAGTGGAGGCTGTGCAAACAGAAACAGCAGATATCTACTGTTCCATCTGTTTTCCCCAGAGAACATAGCATATCTCACTAAGCCACCAAGCCATAAACCTGGGAATGGTCCTGGTCTGACTGTCTCCCTGTCTGCCTCCACCTAATCAATCACCAGGGCCTCCTGTTCCATCTCTCAATCTTACTCTTTTTCCCTGTGTTAGTTTAGACCCTCCCTGTTTCAATCCCCACAGCTCACCTCTAAAATGCTGCCTCCCATCTCTCCCTACCAGGCCATTCTCCTCACCACTGCCTGAGAGCTCTTTCTAAAGAACAAATAGTTAAAATCAAATCATGCATCCGTGGTCAAAAGGTACAAATTTCCAGCTGTAAAATAAATAAGTCATGGGGGTGTGATATACAGCATGGTGACTGTAGTTAAAAATAATACATTGCATATTTGAAAGTTGCTAAGAAAGTGGGTCGTAAAAGTTCTCATCATAAGGAAAGAAGTTGTGACTGTGTGTAGCGATAGATGTTAACTAGGCTTATCGTGGCGATCATTTCATAATCTATACAAATATCAAATCATTATATTTTGCACCTGAAACTAATACAATGTTATATGCCAGCTGTATCTCCATAAAAGAAGAACCATTCAAAACTTCATGGCCCTGGGGAAGAAGTCCAAGCTCTTAACCATGAATTCCAGGACTCCCCGTGATGTGTGCCCTGCCTCCTGTTGGACACAGCAGGTGGATGGGAGTGAGGGTGTGCAGCACACTTCTTTTAACTGTCCACAGAATCCTCATGCTGTGCTGACCTCTCTCACATTAAGGTCACCCAATGTCCATTTCCTCTCTCATCTTCATACTTCCGCATGTGCTGTTGTCTCTGTGGAATATTGTTTCTCCTTTCTTGACCTACTGAACATATACTCCTCCTCCTAGACACAACCCAAGTATTATTCTTTCAAGAAGCCTTTGCTGAACACCCCCTCCTACCCAGCCCCTGCCTCGGACTTGACCCTGTGGTCGGCGTTGGGTATACTAGTCTGTCTCTGTTCCTGCTCTAAATGTCTTTAGCGAGGCACTGTGCTTCCTCGTCTTTGTATATTCCTGTGCTTAGTACAGTACCTCTCACATCAGCGATGCACAATAATTTTTACATGGCTGAATGAAATATGTGTACTGAAATGTTAATCTTCAGGTTTTTAAGGTGATTTTTTCGGTTTTTTCTATTTCCTTTAACTTGATTCTCATATTTGCATCGTGGAACATTGGACATGAAGACAGGTTCTCTTTGAAACTGCTGCTCAGACACTTTTGAAGCAGTTCTCCCAACTGCTCGTTTCCTACTTGGTCACTAAGAGCTGCCTTAAGAAAGAGGTGGGACAATAACAGTGGCCCAGAGTTAATCTCAAGGCTAGAATCTATGGCTCAGGGATCAGATGAGGAGTACTTTTTCTTCCTACCGTAGAGAGGGCATCTAACAGTTAATATCCGAGGTGTCTACTCTGTGTTGCAGTTATTCTTAGGGAATCCTCGCAGCAGCCCCAGGAAAGAGATGTTGCATTCTCAGCCTTCCTCTCTGTGTGAGAAAACTAAGATTCAAAGAGTTGAAGCCGCTAAGCTCCCTCTTCCTGGAGCCTGCAGAGCTGCCAGCCACTCATCTGGGCTGTTGAGGAGGAGACCCCATCCCTGACTGGGCTCCCAAGTCATCCATTATGATGTTTTTGTTGTTGTTCTAGAATGAAGTGACCACTTCCTAAGAATAAAACATTCCAGCTGCCTTCCTTGGCCATCAATTATGTCAGAAACACTATGGAAAAAGTTGTTTAAAGACGTAAGGACACCAGTACTCTATGTAGTTGAAATTGAGATGAATGTCTACCTTAGAAATTCCAATATGTTCTTGTGAATCTACCGTTGCCAGATAATAAAGGCCTTTTACAGAGGTTGTACTGTCATGTGTAAAATGTAGGCCTCTTGGACAGGCATGGAAGAGGCTTAGTTCTGAGAATCATGCATAAAGTTATACCAAAGATACACAAAATGAGCTAAACCCTTTGGAAGCTGCAGAAGCTTAAGAATGTTTCTTAACCTGTTGTCAGTCTGAGAACATTTTGAGGCTCTGATGAAAGCTATGGTTTCTTTCCTTAGAGAAAAAAGATGTGCACACTCACACACACACTGCTTTGTATCTGATTTCAAGAGTTTCCATCTGTGGATTTCCTGGGGCTCCATGGCCTCCAGGTTAAAAACCTTGCTTAAAAGCTGTAATCTGGAAGAAGGGTAACAGCCATTGTTGAGTGTTTACCATGTATCACATGTAACCATTTATCATGATCACCATGTGCCAGTCCTTTCTGAAAAGCACATCATAGCCAACCAGCCCCTAAGACGTGCATGATGAGCCCTGTTTTAAGCTGTGGAGAGTGAAGTTCGGAGAAGGCACTTACTTGTCTCCCAGCTGCCAAGCGGTGAGCGTGGAATTAAACGCAGAACCCAGATCTGCATCACTGCGCCTTCACTCCATTCTTCTTACCAGGAGAGGAATGAGACCCGGCCAGGGAGACCCCCAGCCTCTGTTAGTCCTGACTGCCCTCAGCCTTCAGCTTCCCCGTTGAAGGTCAGTCAAGTGGCTGCTTCTGCCTCAGGAGCCTCCTGGAATGTTTCCAGTGCCAGAGTGGACAAGGGCTGGGAAGGTCTCAGCTCACTGTCACCCGCCACGCAGAGCAGATAACATCCCTAGAGAGATGCGGCCCGACTGCCGGACCATCCCTGGGTGAGCACCGCACTTGGTCCGGAGTGCCCTTTACACACCTGGAAACTTTAACTCAGCACATCCTCAGCAACACCAACGACTGCACGTTCTCCATTTGAGCCCATCCACAGATGTTTATTGTGGGCGCCTGTTTGCCCGGCTCCACACTCGGAGCTGTGGTCACGGCAGCACACAGATGTGGGTCCTGAGCTCTCGACGCTTACACCCGGCTCACATCTAGCAGAGAAGGGGGCTAACAAAGAATTTAAATAAAGTGAGATAAGTTGGATGAAAAAGGAAGTATAAAGGATTCATTCCATTCTTTGTAGTTTCAAAACTCTAGTCCCAAATATGTCTACTTCTCTAGCTCTTTCCATCCTCCCTCTCAGGGTGTTGAGGGAGCTTCAGGTTTCCAGTGACTTGGTTGACAGAGGAAGGGGGACCCACGAGCAGAGCAGTTCCTCTCAGGTCCCCCTTTGCAGGTGAGAAGGCAGAGTGACCAGACAACAGGCCACAGAGGGAGTGAAGACAAGGCTGACTGGCCGGTCTGGTCCTGGCAGAGCATGGCTCCCTGTAAACCACAGGCTGCTTCTCAGTTATTGGTGATGTGACTATCGTCCTTGTTTTGGTCTTCATGTTGTAGTCTCTCTGCTGCAAATGAATCCGGTGGGTAAGTACTCTTCAGGGAACAAACACACCATCAGTCTCTGCTCCCTCTTTGTAGCCCCTCTGGGCTCCCCGTGTGTTACCTCTTCTCTCATTCCACGGCTACTTCTCCCCTCTCACCCACCTGCCTCCGAGACAGCCTCCTGGGTTTTCTCCCCAAATGTCTGCTTGTGACCAGAACAGCCTGCTAGAAATAAATAGCATCCATAGATGCGAGCCCCATGGGTCATTTCAGATCTTCCAGTAGGCACAGCAAGAAAAGTAGAAGGAAACAGGTGAAATTAATGTTAATAATGTTTTACTTAACCCAGTATATCCAGAGTATTAGCATTGCCCTATGTGACCAATATTTTAAAAAATCATTAACCGATTCTTTGCATTCTTTTTTTCCCAAACTCTTTGAAATTTGAGTGTATTTTATTGTTTTAATTTTTTAAAATTTTTATTGAAATATAGTTGATTTACAATGCTGTGTTAGCTTCAGGTAGATAGCGAAGTGATTCAGTTAGACATATATATATATATAAATATATATATTCTTTTTTAACATTATCTTCCATTATACGTTATTACAAGATATTGAGTACAGTTGGGTATATTTTATTCTTAACACAGACCAGCCATGCTTGCCATCCTCAGTCACCACATGTGGCTGGTGGCTCCTGTGGTGGCCTGCAGGCTCGGGCTCTGAGGAGGGCCTGGGAGTCCCAAGGGCAGACTCAGCCACCACCACCTCTATCCCCCTCCAGCACTTAGCTTGCACCTCTGCCGTCGCCCCACCAGGAGCTGTTGTACTCAGCTGTCTCTCTCTCGAACGTGGACCTGTGGGGGCAGGCAACGTGTCGGTCCTCTCTCTGTCCCTCGTGTAGAGTGCAGTGTTTAGGAGGCCAACAGTTGGCATTTGGGACGTTGAATGCGTTAAAGGATGGGGGAGGGTTATTTGTAACCTCAGGAGCGGAAGGGATTGGTATGGGGGAGGGGGCCCACCCCTGGCTCCTGCCTTGTGATCCCTGGTTCTGTCTGGTGCCACAGAACTGCGTTTGAGTCAGACTGAGTGGACAGGGGGCCTCGACAGTTAAAAGGGACATTCTGGCCTAGAATCGTGCCGAGCTTCTATGCGTCTAGTTGAGCGTGAAGCTTCACCTCCTCTAATACTGAATACCAGGGGAACTTATCTGTAGTTAAGCCTGTTAAACTGTAACGTCTTATTTAACGGCGGTAGGGCAGGGGGCGTAAGCAGGACAGACCAAACACCAGAACAAAACTTGTCCACTGGACAAGCCTCCCAGCGAGATTACAAAGAAGGCCAGCTGACATCTAGAACATTAAATACACAAAGAAGGAATAGCCTGCATCAGGGAGCTGTTAGAGTCATAATGGTGAGCTTTCTCTATGTTTCCAGTGGTTTTAGAGTCATCACTATGCCCCCTGAGAGAATGGGAGATTTATAGGCTGAGTCAATTTGCCTTTGCACATACAGTATTTAAATTTTGCAAGTTCTCCTAACCAACTAATGTGCATGTGCTTGCTGGTCTACTTTACCCCTAGTGATAAATGCCACTTAAAATAATTGATTCAACCAAATCTCAAAGATTGGTACTGTGACAAAACCATACTAATCACATATTCAAATAAATTAAAAGTTTGTAAAGGGGAGAAAACATTAGTGTTTGACCTGTTTAGTCATATAAGCATTTTAAGAAGGACTTCTTGTATCAGAAAAGAGTATGGTTACCTCAGGCCCACTCAAAGGGTACGTTGAAATAAAAAGTGGAATTAGGCCTAACCTCTGTTTTCTGCAGTTGATTCTCATTTTCAACCTGGAAAGCTCCTTGGCCTCCTTGAGGTTTTTGTTTCTCAGAGTGCATACAGGGAAAAGTAAATCCTGCTGTCACACGCTATGTAGGAGGAGGATGAATGAAGTCTAGAGAATGTTTTGAACAATTCCTCAAAGAAACTATTTGGAACAGTTGGAGGGCAAAGTAGCTGCCAATATTTTTGCAGACTAACTTCTAAAAAGTCAGAAAAATCGTAGCATACATCCAATTGTAAATGACCAAACACTAACCATGTTTAAGTAATTCAAAGATCCCTTTTTAATAAGTCAAGGATGGTTCAAGACAGACAGTGCTTTTTATCTGTTGGCTCCAGTTTGGGGAAGGCTGCTTTCATGTGCGTCTCTTAAAAAGAACTCGTACCTGTCTGTATCTGCAGTGTCCTTTGTCCAACATGAGGGCTCTGGTGTGCTGTGTTGGTGTAATTGAAAACCTATAAAAAGGCTGAGAGTTACTTTTGAACTGGCTCAGTGAGCTTGGACTGGATTTGTCAAAGTGGTGAAAGGTTTAAAGGAATTTTCATAAATGAGGTCTCCAACCTGTGTTTTAGCCATACAGTTCCAATGAACTCTGAGGCCCGTGAACTCAGAGAAAAGCAGTCATATCAAGATGGAAAATAATGATTCATTTTCATTCCCCGAGTTCTGCAGACATAAGCACACTTAGCCGCTGATCATCATAATTTAGGAGTACTGTTGTGCACTAAAAATACAGTTTAAAAGTCTAATGTTTAATTAAGTTGAGTACTCCAGATTAACAAGGTTACACATCTTAGCACAGGATATAGTGCAGTGTTTACTCCTGTTGCTAGGAAATAACAGAGTTCTTCACAAGTTACAGGTTGCTTTGGTAAGAAGAGGGATGTAAGTTTCTCCCGCTAACAGACTTGATGGATTCTTCTTTGTGTTTCATAATGTATGTAAATGCATTTCATGCCCCAAAAGTCCTGCACACTCAGAGCTCTTGTTGGTAACAGAAAACCCAGGTACGTGCACCTAAGTAAACGTTTGGAGGATATTTGAAAGAGTGATTTTAACTAGAGCTCGTGGATGAAATCAGCTTCATCAAGTATTTGAGTTTTTAATGAAATGCATTTGTCCATTTGTTAGAATTATCAAGAAAATAGATTGTTCTTTAATGTATAATTATCAAGAGGCTAATTAATGGTTTTGCATTCTTGCCATTAGTGGGAAACTGTCAAATTAGTATCAAAATTTAATCCAGGTTGATGGTTTTCCAAAATCATTAAAACTTGCATGTAGGAAATCAACTCTGCTATTCTTTTTTCCCTTTCCCTCCCTTTGGCAAACCTCACTGCGTGACACATTGTACAATAGTTTTTAAAAATGCAAAGCTAATGCTTGCACAGCATGAAAGGGAGTAACTATGCCAGCTCACTTGCCTTGTCCCTGGAAAAGACGAAAGATTTCTATGTGCTGTTTCAGTCAGGACCAGGCCTGAAAGAGTGGCCTCCCCAGGCTCAAAAGCAGAACTAAGAAAAAACCCACGGGGACAAATTTCTGTTTGATCCATTTGAGGCAGGCCCTTGTTCACAGGGCTGAGAGTCCAACGCAGAGGCCCTTCCTAAAAGATGGAAAATAGCAGAATACTTGATTGTGGTGAGGAACAGTATCAGCTTTTGGATGGCTTGTGCTTATTACAGGATTTTATCCTATATCCAAACTCAGAACAACTTGGGGAGAAGAAGGGGAGGGTGCTGCTGAGGGACAGGATTCTGACTGCACTCCAGGATGTGTGCCCATGACCTCTCTTGGTGATTAACACACTTTAAACTTCCTTCTGGGTAGTTATTGACTCATTTCTGTAGAAAGCCACTTGTTGATTTTGGTAAGAATGTTTTCTCAGTCTGTGCAAGTAGCGCAGTTTCAGGTACATGCTATGTGATCAATACATGTTGGCTGAGTAAATGAATCCTTCAACATGTCTTGCAACAAGTCTTGCAAGTAAATATAAGACCTAAAGCTTACTCCACTGCAGTAAATAGAGGTTAAATGCTTGTCTTCTTAAAAGATATCAGCGTGTAACCTGTGTTATTTATACTCAGAGCATCCCTCTGAAGCAGCATACTGTCAAACAAGTGGGCACAATGCCATGTGATGGAAGGTTGCACTGCTCAGCCGCTAGTTGGAATAGGTGAGGGAATTGTAAGAGGCCTAAGACCTGCTGTTATAGAACTTTTGATGCTAGAAGGGAATTTGGAGATTTGACAGTAATGAGATGGAAAGGTGAGATAACCAAACTGGCACACAAATTACAAGCTTTTAGGGTGTGGTGTTTATTTCCTGTCATTCTTACTGTCACCTGAAACACCCAACAGCACTCTTATAAATGGTGCGAGATAAAGATGGTGGGTGGAGGAGACTGCTACATTGGTTATGGGCATGGGTATGAGTTTCAGAGCACAGCCTGGCTCAGCCTCTTACTGTGTGTGTGATTTGGGACAGCTTACTGAACCTCTTGGTATTTTGATATTATTTTTTCTTTCTCTAACAAGTATCTATTGATTACTTCATTTATTCAAGGTAAGTTTTGAATGATTAGGATAAAATGGGAATCATGGATATCTGATCCACTCTCTTCCTTTCTCCACCTGCTCTGTGTGCTGAGATATTTGGACTGAATCAGTAGGCTTCTTTGTTCTCTGGCTTCTGGTTGGGTTTGGACAATGGGAGGCATCAGGAAGAGATGAGCAAGCAGGTGGGGAGAAAGAGTTTGCACTATTTATTCCTGGGCTCCCTCCTTATCAGCTTGCCTCCCTAGACTATAGGCCACTGTTTTTGGCACACGAGCACCTCCCTAAGGCCACTTTCTGAATTCTGGTAACTGTGTCCTCCTCCAGACACTTCATACTGATAAATGCTCCCCTTTAGTCGTACTAGCTCAGGGTACTGTACCATCTCTTGTAGTTTTTCCAAACCCTTCCCACAGCTTTGCAAATGATCTCTTTATTAAAATACCCTCAAATTGCATTTGATTGTGCCACCTGTTTCCTCGGGGAACCTAACACAAGTGGTTACTTGTTTCAGAGGTCATTGTAAGAATGACATGATTTAGCTAGAATTTAAAACAATGATTGGCTCACAGTAAGTATTCAACGAGGTTAAATATGATTATTGTCCTCAGTTGTTTTTTATTACAAAATATTGAGTTTGTCATATTCATTGTTATTACAGTGTTTTAAATTTTTAAAAAGATGAGAAGAAAACAACTAGCATGTTGCAGATGTTAAAAGTAGAAAAAGTGAAACAGAGAAGTCAAGGGCTAAAGTCACACAGGGCTTCAGTTCTAGAACTAAAAAATGAATTAAAGATTTTTGACCTTGTTTCTTTGCACAGGGTACACAGTCACAACATGTCTGGAAAAGAAAGCTACAACTTCAAAGTATTTAGTAAATTAAAACAGAACCTACTTGGAGTAAATGGGTATGCCAAATGTAATACATCCTATTTGTGACCACTAAATAATAATTGAGTTGAATCATGGACACCTCAGCATCTTCACCTTAATTAATGTACGAGCTGAGGCTGAGCATTTTCACATTTATACCATCTTGGTAGTATCAAGACAGATGATCCTTAGGACTGAATTTCTTACAGACTCTTGAGGGTAGATACGTTTATTTGTACTCAGAGCTGAATAGGAGACCAGCGTTATGATGCTTGTATAGTAGATTTTCTGCACACACACACAGTTTTCTAACTCCCATCTAAGGGTTCTCATTCTTAAGTCACATAAAATAGGTCACTCTGTGATATTTGGAGCCATCTCATCTTTAACTTACAGTACACTCATTAAACTGTTTGTCAAGAATGAAAACTAATGAATTCCCTGAAGAAGTAGTGGTCAGTTTGAAAAATGAAACATCCTACAACGTATTTCCATTCGGTAATAAATTTGTCATAATTGTTGAAAGTTCAGACCATATGGATGTGTCTTTCAGTGTCTTGGAAAAATTTCATAAGTATTCACTAAGAAACTAGAAAGAAAGTGAATTTCAGAAATGTCTCTATTTCTACAATTAAGTAGAGTCAAGGGAGGTCTAGCAATCTGAAAGGCCTTTTGATGTCAGTACAAATAAGGTTTTATAGATTGTCCCTTCTATTCAAGGAGCTAAGTGGCAAAAATAAATATCTTGTTTCTAGAAGAGCTAATGCTTCTAGAAGGAATGATTGTCATTTGAACATTTGGATCTCTTTTTATTTAGCATTTTCTTTAAAGTCAAATCCAGGTAAGGTTTCTGTCGTCTTTCTTTATAAAGAATATGCCTTTCATATATTGGGCACTTAACAAATGTAAACTTTCTCAGCTATTTGTTTGTTTATTGTCTTTGAATTGTCCTTTCTTGAGGAGATATTACATCAGAGTGCCCTAGTGATCTCCCAGTTGATCCTAGTGAAGCCTCCCATTGCTTCCTTCCACCTGTCTACTTCTGTTTAGATTTTCTCTCTTCCCATTTTTTTGCCTTGAGTGAAATACAGTGGCATATTCACTGAGAGGAACTAGTATATTCATAGTAATTATTATTCTAAATGATGGCACTGTTTTCATCACACCAGTTGTGTCGACATGCATATGAGCAATGTGGGAATAAAATAAAGTTCTTAGTAGATCATACCCAAAATATCACACTATACTGAAGAACTTTCTGTGGCTGCTTGCCAAACGGGGGTAGTCATAGGTTTTTTTTAGAGTAATGGATGGTGTTTGCAGATGGAGGACACATTGCTTTATGCAGTCAGTTTGTAAACATGCTTTGATACCTTTTCCTGTGTAGATGCAGTCTTCTCCTTCTCTGAACTTTATATCTAGTGGAGGATAAAATTGTCTATCAATAGTAGAGGCGTGGACCAAGTGCTGTAGTAGGAAGGAGGAGGGTGCAACGAGCCCCACCTGAAATCGGGAGGAAGGTGGCCAGGTTATCACGGGCTTCCCAGGAAAAGTGACATTTGCTTTAGAGTTTAAGGCCAAATGGGGGTTCACCAGGCAGAAAACTTAGGGGAGGGTATTCGAGTCTGACAGACTTGGGAAATTATAAGTATTCTGATGTGACTTTACAGTAAGATATGTGGTGTGGAGTGGCAGGAGATAATGTTAAACTGGAACCAAATCTTAATCTGCCTCCCAGTGTGGAAAAAGAGAGCCTATGTATCTTTTTCAATGAGTGATATTAATAAATAACCCTACATAGATTCTTGTGTCATCCATGCTCAAGGTTTATACTAGCACTTGTGTTGTGACTTCCAAATTTTTATCTCTAGCCCTGGGCTAGAGATTCTCTTTGTCTTCTGCTCATCTGCATTTTGCTGTTGCATCAGCTCTCACGTAGCCGACACCCCCAAAGTAAACTCATCACCTTTCCCTCAAAATCTTGGCTCTGTCCCAATATCTTAGTTTAGTCAATGGCCCCAATTACCAAGGTAGTTATCCATGACACTCCCTTCTCTTGAACCCCTCCCCAGCACCTCCCGACATCTGAACACTCAGCAAGTTGTCTTATTTATTCAGTTACTTTCAACATTATTGTCTCCTTTCCATGTGCATTTCTAGTGTCTTTATTCAGGTTGTCATCATCTTTCTCTTTGATTACCACAGCAGCCTCTTAACCCAGCTCCATCCCTTTCTGCTCCGTTATCTCACGGTTACCAAGTTGATCTTTCAATTGATTGAATCAGTGACTGTGCTAGTAAATTTTTAGTAGGTTCTCATCGCCTATGGATAAAATCCAAAATCCTTAGCACGACATATTGATACAAACCCTTAGGATTTTGACCCTGCCCACTTGTCCAGCCTCCTGGGTCCCATGACCGATCCCCTGCCCTTCTCCAGACTTACTAAATGTTGTGGAACTCCTGTAATTTCCAGTCTGTTAGTCTCCTGGGAATTTTCCTGTTCCTGTTCCCAGCCTTCTTACCCTGTCAGCTCATGCCTCCCCGCCTCTGCCTCCACCCACGTTGGGGTGAGGTGTTTCTACCACTGTGTGGTGATAGGTGGTTTACTTTTCTCCACTAGATGTCAGGCCCCTCAGTGTCGGGTAGCATGTCTCATTCATGTCTGCCATATTCCCAGTGCTTAACTTCATGGCTGTTCATAGTTGTAGCAAAACTAATAGTGTTGACAAAGCACGTAAGGTGCTAATTTATTTACATATATTATCTCTTTTAAAGGGGAAAAACAAAATCAAGCTATGATTTAGAAAGGGAAAGTGGCAGAAAAGTGAAGATTGGGCAAGAGATTTGTTACAGGGAGTACAGTAAGGACAATATTTTATCAAAACAAGTGAGAATTGAAAAGAGATCCATACTAGGGTAGAGGCGGTAGAAATCAAGTGGAGAGAATTTATTATGGTGATTCCTATAGATATTGAACAGATGGGTGGATGGATGGATGGATGGATGGAAGAATAGAGAACCCAGCATGTGTTCCTTAGAACTTGCTGTGGAACTTACTTTGTTTAACTTACAAGTCTTAATAACTTTGGTGCAGCAAGTTTATTAGGATGAGAGGAGTAACTGTCTATGTGTAGAAGCAACCTATGTGGCAACAACCTGAGAGGAGGCTAACTTAAAAGCAGAGATATTGTAAGAGTAATATGTGACACCTTTTAAAACTAGATATTTAGAATTACATGTACATATAATATTATTAAGTCCAAAATTAATTGTTCAAAATTGAAAGTATGTTATATAATTCAGAATTCTTTCAATCAAACATGAAGCTTCCAGTGGTGTGACTGTAAGCCTAGGGATTGGCAGTAGGGAGTAATGGTTAAAAGCGAGGACCCTGGAATCAGAGTGCCTGGTTTGAATTCTTGCTCAGTCATTTACTAGCTATAGGACCTGGAGGATATTACTGAACCTCTGAAATGGAGGTACTTTCTTTGTTGGGGTGTTTTAATGATTAAATGAAAAATGAAAAGCATGTGCTACTATAGCATAGTGGGATGTAGCAAACACTCAGTGAAGTATGGGCTCACCTCTGTGTATAACCAACCGCATTCCTTAGCAAAAGTGGGAAAGGGAGCAGTTACTGCATTTGCACTTCAACTCTTGTTTTTGACTGGCTTTCATCATGTTTTGCAGATGTGTTATAGTGGGTAAAATATTGCCTTGTTTTATATTTAAAATGACAATTTTGTTTACTAAAATCCACTTCAGGGAACTCTGTGTTTGCTAGGGTACAGCCTAAATGCATTTAGTTTTCCCACACAATTTCTTAAAAGAATTAGTGAGATGAAACACATGTTAGTGGTGAACAATCATTTAATGCACACAGTGTATTAAAATATGATACCGGGGCCTCCCTGGTGGCGCAGTGGTTGAGAGTCCGCCTGCCGATGCAGGGGATACGGGTTCGTGCCCCGGTCTGGGAGGATCCCATATGCCGCGGAGCGGCTGGGCCCGTGAGCCATGGCCGCTGGGCCTGCGCATCCGGAGCCTGTGCTCCGCAACGGGAGAGGCCACAACAGTGAGAGGCCCGCATACCGCAAAAAGAAAAAAAAAAAAAAAAAAAAAAAAAAAAAAAAAAAATATGATACCTAGTTATGTCCTTTTGGTGGGAATTCTCGAGTTCATTGGTGTTGAACGTTCATTAAGTAGTCCCTTTTACTATTCATTATTAAGATTATTAAGATTAATTAGTAAATATTAAGATGTTTACTAATTAAACATCTTCACAGGAAGAATCTTTAAAATCTGCTTTCCAAATGCTCATATTAGTCACTATATATTTCAAGGTAAAAATATCCTAAGGAGAATTGCCCAGAAATTTAAAAATATATATATTTATTGATTTAATGACTATCTAACTGATAATGAAGAATGAATGAACCTGTAGTATTAACTTAGTGAGTCTCTTCTGAGTGTCTGCTTTTTTAGCTTCTTTGCCTTCCTTGGTTTCTTTGATCGATACAGATTCAAAACGTTTGGTGCCTCCTCTCAATCCACTGTCATTCTCTGTACTTTTACCTTGTGTTATTTTTTTCTGCAATAGCACTTACCCCAACTTAACACATCCTAGGTTTATTTGCTTATTTATCATCTGTCTCCCCTACCTGAATATAAGCTGCTACGTGCCAGACTTTCCTTTGTTTACTGCTATATCCCTCAGTCCTAGCATAGTGCCTGGCCCATAGCAGAAATTCAGTAGATATTTGTTGAATGAAGAAGTATACACATGTAAGCTTGTGCTTAGCCGAGAGTCCTAACCAAGATTGTGCTGCTACATGAATGTGTTTTTGTAAACATTGTTTGCTGAATATAATGTAATGCTTATTCACTGAAAACACAAAACAGAACTTGGAAAATACAAAGAAATATCAATAGAAAAATTTTAAATCATTCTCCAACTCTGAGACAATGATTAACATTTTGGTGTGTTATCCCCTTCATGTATTTGATATCATGATTATGCACCATCCTGGGTATATTATTTTGTACCCTGCATTTTTTTTCACTTAGCATTGTGTCATCAGCATCTTCCTATATTTTTTTACAAAACTTTTATAAAGACTTCTATTTTAAATGGTGGAGTAAAAGTCCATTTCTCCCCACCTCCAAACACCAACAGAAATAATGAAAAAACAGAGAAGAAACTCCATCTGTAATGAAACAAGTCATTAGCAGCAACCCCAGAGCACAAACCTTGAAGTACACCGGCCAAGTCTATAATGTATGGATACAGGTGAAGGAAGGCATAAGAACCTACACTTATCATCTTGGACCTTGAGCAAGATGCAGATTTCCTTCAAATTAAGTGCACTGCTGTAAAAGACATCTCCAGTGTCCCCTGGATTATGGGACAAGACCTAGAGCCATAGATAGACTGTGGGAGAAGTTGGGAGTGACTCTGTAAACACCCAAGTGTCAGCACTGAAAGACAGACAAGATGGAACTGGAGGAGAAGCCATTCTGAGGTGCCATTGTAATTGTCTTGTCCCCAGCCCACTGGCTGGAAGTGAAGTGTGGAAAGGAGGGAGGGAAGGCAGCCATTGCCTGCAGGGCTTTGCTGCAAGGTCCACTGGAGCAAGCAGTGGGAGGGGCAGGGGTAGCAGAAAAGAAAGGCTTTCTGGGAGAGCTAGCCAAGGCTTCTCGGGAAACGCATTACTTACTTCAGACTGAGAACAGACTGAGACACTGAATAATATCTGGTGAACTAAAAAAGTGAATACGTTCACCTTATCTCTCTATTTGGTAGAGAGACTTGGCCACTAGGGAGAAACTAACCCATTAAGATTAGAAATAAGAATGAAATAGCTGAGCTTGTGCAAACTTCATGTAGTTTACAGAAAGAGGTTAGCACAAAGATAAGGGCCATAAATCAAAGATTAAGCAACATGGCACAAAAGGGCATGTTTCTGTAATTGTAAAATGAGCTTTGCAGGAAAAGGTGAAGCTGAGCTTTTCAAAACGCGGGAATGTCACTGTTTATTTATGAGCCGAGATAAAACTCATTTTTAGATAAATGACTAAATTGAAATGCCATAATGCATACCATTCAAGAGCTGTTGTGGTTAAAAAATGTGACTATAAAAATGTCACAGTATCACAGAACCAATTTGTTGGTTAGGTGTTTTCTGAGTCCCATCGACTCAGTTTATTGACTCCCACTAGGTTTTACTGCTGCCTGCCTTGTGTAGCCAATACACAGTAGCTATTGTAAAAGCAAGATACAGTTCTTTCTACCTCACAGAGCCCTGAAGAGTTTTGGGAACTCAGTATGAACCAGAACTCACATTGTTGGCGATGGTATTAGATGAAGTAAAAATAAAGGCACTTTATTGACAGAGACCATACCTCATTTACAGAAAAGCAGTGTGCTCTTCAAAATTCCAGTTCATATTTAATTTGAAGCTTGACATCTTACATTCTAGTTGCTTACCATTTCCCTTGAGCCCTCAAACTATTATGGTATCTCTCTGCCTGATTTAGCCAAGGCTGTATAACTTGTTAAAAAACCAGTGCAAGACTGCATGAGAGCAGCAGTCCTTCATTTTGTGTGCCTTGCAGGTTAGTCATGTTCATAAATTACATTTTCATGTTATCATAGGCCACAAATGAAATTTTTGGTGACAGATGGCAATAAGGAGTCAGAAGTAATGGGGAAATGGAATATGTGTTATGGTGGATAGAAAGAGCAAGTTGGTATGGAAAACTGAGCTTTGTGAAGAGAAGAGAAGTGGATGAAGTGGATGAGTCAGGTAACAGTATGAGAGGATGGCATAGCAGGGTTTCATCCTCCCAAGAGGTTATAAGAAGAGGAACTCAAGGAAATGAAAATAGAGAGGCAAACTAATAATAGCAAACACATTTATACCATGTGCAGCCACTGTCCTAAATGCTTTACAAATGTTAACTCATCTTCACAGTAGCCCAGTGAGCTAGGAATGATTAACATCTCCACTATACAGATAAAAAAAAAAAAAAAAAAAAAAAGGAAGCATAGGAAGCTTTAAAGTGCTTTACTCAAGTCGCACAACTAACAAGACGCCCAGCTGGGATTTGAACCTGGGAACCTCAGATCCAAGTCCACGCTCTTGGTCATTATAATGTATTGTCTCTCAGACATGGGTGACAAATTAAGGTGATTTGTAAAAGTTTAACTGTTTACTGTACAAAAGAATGAGTTGGCAGTCAGGTCTTTGTTCAAGGTCAACACCTGACTAATTCATACTCGTTGGAGTTCCAATAGGGAGGCGATGATTAAAAGGGGGCACACAGGTTCATGTCAGTGGATGTAAGGTAGTAAAATTGAGAGGGGAAAACATAGGGTGAATTAGAGAAATTATTGTGATAGCAGAGCCTCCTCTGGGAACTGTGGGTTCATATTAGACAAACTTTCTTTTGAAAGTTCTATTCTGTAATTGAAAAATATCCTTATTAGAAAGTGTGCTGGGGCTTCTAGTGGCGCAGTGGTTACGAATCCTCCTGCCAATGCAGGGGACACGGGTTCGAGCCCTGGCCAGGGAGGATCCCACATGCTGCGGAGCAACTAAGCCCGTGCGTCACAACTACTGAAGCCCGTGCGCCTAGAGCCTGTGCTCTCTGCAATGAGAAGCCACCGCAATGAGAAGCCCGCGCACTGCAATGAAGAGTAGCCCCCACTTGCCGCAGACAGAGAAAGCCTGCGCAAAGCAATGAAGACCCAACACAGCAAAACATAAATAAATTAAATTAAAAAAAAGAAAGCGTGCTAATATTGTGCAACTTTACAGTAGTCCTAGATTAAACAGCATGTGAACCATTTCGTTGTCCCTACTATGGAAATGAATTAATCACAGAATTTGGGTAAGTGTCCAGTAATTAATTAGTGTATTGTTCTTTCAATTTTAAGTGCCTTTGGCAAAGTGCCTTCACTTTTAACAACTCACACAGTTAAAAGGGTGGGAGAAAGACTTTTAGGCAACTGAAATACATATTTTCAAGCATTTTTCCCCTTGACAAGCAAGGTACTACATAATCTTTTCTAAAATAAAAATAAAACCTAATGTTTTGGATTCATCTTTAGTGGAATATATTTGTTGGGGGGAAGCAGTTTTACAGACAAGTTTCAATTGAACAATTGCCAAGGACCCAAAAGATAGGCTTTTTTATATGCCACATGTAGGGCTTTGTCTTTACAATGCCAAAACAACTGCTCAGTTCAATTAACTGTTTGATTCTGGGATCAAATAAGCAAAACTAACTATTTGGCTAAATTAATCTGTTTGCATTTTTTTCTCTCATCTTCCTCAATCAAAAGTCCCCATTTGTAGTTGTAGAGAAAGCAGATGCGCCAGTTCTTATGAAAAGGAAAAGGTGCTTCATTTATGATGTTGCAAGAAGCCTGACCTCAGTAACCTTTAATGCACACTAGTTTTGGCAGCCGGTTACTCTGGACTGTAACTGTTGCACATTGGGACCTCTGGGAAATAGACTCTATGCAGGAAGTTTATTAGAGAGTGCTCTTGGGATCAACACCTGTGGAAGGAAGGGAAGGAAGCAGGAGTGGGCAGAAGAGGTTGGGCTCTGATGCAGTCTTACCAAAGGCCTCAGCCAATACGTGGAGAGTGGAGAGGCTTTCTAGCCAGGGGAAATTCCCAGGGAAGAGGACAGCGGAGAGCTGTTGGGCAGCATCATTCCCTGCAACTGGGAATGATGTCCTTCAGTCTTGAACTGGGAACAACAGTGCCCTCTATAATAAATGACTAAAATATTTTGAAATTTTAAGAAGGAAATGGAAATAATAAAAAATAATATCTACATCTTATTGTTTACATTTAAGCTATATATAGTGTTATCACAGAAGCCTCATTTTACAAGGAAATGAAGCTAAGAGAAATTTTATTTGAATGTCTTTTTTTGCATAGGAAAGGGAAGAGGTCGTGTATTTAGCTATATACTGGTTATCAAGAGAATGCACATGTGTGTGCAAGAGTGTGTAATAGATAAAAAGGATGAGCTACTTTTAGTCCTGTGCACTGTATTAGGAGCTGAACCTATCATTTAATCTGTGTATCTCCCCTGAGAGGGAGGTACTGTTCTGATTCTGCTGATAAATAAACAGACTCTGGGTAGGTTAAGTGACTTGTCTGAGATCACACAGATAGTTAGTGGTACAGTCATGACTCTGAGCTAAGTCCATCCAAATCAAAGCCCTTTTTAGGATCCCATGCTGTATTGTTGGTTCTAGTCCTCGAACCTTAGCCAAAGATTTTCTGCTTCAGTGGATAACTTTCTACCCTAGTTTTAACCATGTTTCCTTACCCAGGTTTTGTCCTCACAAACCTCAGAAATCTGGTATTTAAACTGAGTGTTTATTGCTTTTGACCCTTGAGACAATTTCTGTAAGTAAAAGGCAAATATTTTTATCCCCACTTATCAGGACTGTGGTGCCGATGACAGTGGACCAGCATCCTGTGAAAACGGGTCCCTTCTGGTATGATTTCTGCCCTGTACTTCTGCTCCCATTTACTAGATGTGTTAATGGGTAAAGGAAATTCATGATGCTAAAATATGGTTAGGAGTCTGAGGTAAAGCTGGGTGTACTGATTCCAAATCCCATGCTTGATTCGCCTTTCAGTGAGATCAATATGGGGAAAGAGATGTGTGTTTGTGTGTATGTATAGTAAGTACAGAAACAAACCAAACTTTGAATGACCCTACATTATAATCATTTCATTTATGATGAGGAGATTCTGGAACCAGTAGAAAGAAATCATTTAGGGGGCTACTAGGAGAACTATAAATATATACACTTGAAGTATGTGACTTTTGAAATTAGTTTAAACCTCCTTTAAATTAGAATAACTTCCTGTGGGCTTCTCATTTGATTAGAGTGCCTGGACTATGTTCTTTTACACTGTGTTCAATATTTTGAGAAAATATGGTTGACTGATCCCCACACTTGAATCAGGTTACAAATGACACATTTCCATTGCTCTATGACAGTTGGCTTCCTCTGATTTGTTTTCGACAGCACAGTTGAAGTAGGCAAGGTTCTCTTGTTACTTTGCTTATTTTAATAGGGTACTGCTTGTGTCAGATAATCCAGAAGGACTTTAAGACATTTGTCAGATTTTCATATCAGATTTCATCTTGTATAATAAAAAAAGGAATAAGGCAAGTCATTTTAATATTTTCAGTCATATATATTCTTTAATAAAATGAAGTAAATGACAGTCTCCATCTGAAGTAGTTTATGTCTTTTCTTAAGCAACTATTTATTCTTATGTCTTTGGTTTCAGCTCAAATCTTAATTTAATGGAGGGTTTCAGGAACAGTTGGATGGAACAGATATTTCTGCATGATTGATGCAGTGTCCCATATATATTGTATAACTCTGCATTATAAATTATTTGGAACTTTAATATTGAAAACAGATGACAGTATGTTTGCTTTTTGAAATGCAGAAAGAAGGATATTGGTATATAAACGTGTAGAGATTTGAATACATCATGAATGCATGCATGTTCATTAACAACCACAAGTCAGCTTAAAAATACACATCCACAATTTATCAGTATTAATCTAAATGTCTGTAAACTGAATTATCAGTACTAGTGCTGCAGTCAAGACCAACTAAGAATTTACTATTACTTTTTATTGCTCTGAGTATTAAAATGGTCACAGGACTACAGTAATACTGTTTCATATCTATACCTACATATATTAAATTATGCTGACACTTATAATTGATAAAGGTTTATGAATGAGAACCAAATTAAAGATGGCTTTGAGTTCTCTTTTTTTCCCCACAGTGAAGTCAGAAATCAAGTAGTAATATAATATCTTGAGAATTCATATATAATGTACAACGATTTAATGAAGACTTTCAGGTTTCACTGTTATTTTAGATCCCCATAGTATTTGAATGGGGTTTTGTATGTCATTTGAGTCTCTTGGCCTAAGTCTTCAAGGGAATGTTCATTTCCTAAAACCTCTTTATGGGCTAAACATAAGAGTTTATAGAAGGATTCACGCGCACCTCTGCTTCTAGAGTAGGGATGATAAGTCATATGCGTACAGAGGCAGGGAGGTACTTGGACACCAGCAGGGGGACTGGGATATTATACAGAGGGGAGTGGTGGCAGCTCACATATTGAGCGGTGTCCTGGCCTGAAGGAGGCAGCTGGGTTTGTGATCATTCAGGAGGTAGTGCCAGTTTCTCCACGTCTGATGTTCAAGACAAGACAAAAATATGGATGTTTTTGTAAAATTCCTTAATTTTAGAACACTGAGTAGGCCAAATCAATCCCTGATGTGGGCTACATATGGCCCAAAGGCCTCCAATGTTCACATTCCCATCTAAGTCATGGGAAACTGGAGTCCTGGGTTGTCTTGCATTGTACATACATGGAATGCCAATAAAGTTTGAGTAGGGAACTAATTATCTTAATAAAATCTTCAAAATGGAATCAGAACCAACTTTGGATAAAGTTTTCTTCTTCAAGTGTGAAAAATCCTCCAGTTTTTTGGTTTAAGCCATGTATATGTACTTTTAAGCCCCAAAAGAAGGGGGTGGAGGGAAGTTGGAATCTCGTTTCATTTGGGGTATTGTCTTTTATTCATTGGTCCAAAATTGAGCACCCAATTACCTCTTTCCCATTTATATCTCAGCATGAGATTTCCTTTCCTGATTTAAGCCTTTGTGGCCTGTTTTTTATCTGATCATTTGTCTGTCTGATATCCTTGGTATGTTTTTGTAACATTTTTAACAGTTAATGTAAGTGCTATTTGTGGAAAGCAAGCTGGTCGCCTGTGAAGGGTCTCTTGTGATTTCTCAAGTTGTTTTCACATTCGACTGATACTGGCTTCTAGAACAGAAGTCTGGGAGCTAACAATGAGTGTTAGACCACTGAACACAGGTTACTTTTCCTCTCCAAGTCTGTCTGCAGGGGCAGAGAGAAAAGATGAATGAAAATGGAAAATAAACGCACGTAGCTGAGCAGGAGGTTAATTATATTAATTTCAGACTCAACCCAGCTTGACGACAATATAATCATCTTATAAAAAATGGAATGCCAGCAAGGAGCCAAACTCCTATTACCTTTTTCCTTTTAAGAGCACAATATGTTATAGTAATCAGGAGCTTGTAAATTGCCCTTACAAGCAATTCAGAAAAAGTTGCTGTACGAAGCCTACTTAAGAGTTGGAAACAGTGGGGAGATTCTTTTCCCTGTTGCACCTGAGGTGTTTTTTCCATGTGTTGAGTGTCATTTCGGTTGTTCAGTAGAGAACATAGGAATTCTGCCGTGCTTCTCGAACACGTGATGGGTGTCGAGGAGTCAAGCTGCAGTTGAGTTACTTTAAATACTGAGAAGCCATATGTAAATAGTACTCTGTAGTGTGGTTCCTAGACTGTGTATGTGAATACAGAGAAGCATCCTGTTTTCCCCTCATTTGGACTAGAATACCTGGTAAGAATTAAGTGGGGGATGAGAATGGGAATTAGTGGAGGGAGTGATTCCAGTGCCTCCCAACACAAACCTCTCCCTTCCCTCACCAGGGAAGCTTCTGTTCCTCTCCTTCATCAATAAATTCTAAGAATCACCGAGTGAAAGACCAGTGATTCGAAGTGTTGACACCTTGAAGCAAGGGAATGTTTCTCAAAATATTTACAGCAGCTATGAAAGTAATTTAGAAAGTTGATCTGCCCTTAACGTATTCAACCTTGTCAATTGTGCATAATGTCCTCAATATTTACTATTACTTACTGCTACAAACATAAACAATCATTTCAATGACCCTTTGTATTAAAATATGTGAACCCTTATATTTCATTATTCGAGAGAACCACATGATCCCACAGGTCCATGGGAATTTTAGAGTAAATTTTACTGCCTTGTCACCTGTGTCTAGACAAATTTATTAGGCACTTGCTGATGGTGAGTAATACCTGTTTATTAAGCTGATTTTCAGGCTTCTTACAGGAGAGCTTTCATAAATTAGCTTTAGTACTTTAGGATTTAAGCTTAAATAGAGATTAGGCATTCATAAATTGAATCAAGAGATCATGGACTGAGAGGGAAGAAAACTATTTTTAATGCATTTTTGGTCTGAAACCCCTCCCTTTCTTTCAACCCCAAGAGCCTGCTCTGCCATAAGGAAGGACATAGTTAAAGTTAGATTCTCTGGTGCCAGAAATTTCTTTATGTCTTGGCTAACCAGTGAGGATAATCAGCACCTTGTCTCCCTTAAAACTGACAAGGTACCTTTTTAAAGTGTTGAAAGAGAAGTATACAGACCTTACAGGTTGAGCAGCCTCAATTCCCTGGCCTCGATGAAATTTTGAAACTTATTTTCAGTTGTCAGGGTAACACTCCATGGTCCGTAAATGAATTGGCTACCTTAGTCATTGGCATTTTCTACGTAATGCATAAAAGGTGGTAGTGCATACTCTGAAATGTAAAATCGACATTATTCATAGGAATGCTCATTTTGTATAGTTGTATGGTACCTTAAACATAGAAGCCATCTATTACCCAGTTTGGTAAGGCTGTCGACTGTTTAGTATTTTAAGGCAAACCATTTAAAGATTCAGATTTATTCATCTTTTGGAAATTAACCCAGTCCCAAGTTTTAAGTGAAATCTGCCTAAATTCAGACAAATGCAATGAGCCTGCAGGTTTTTTAACACTTTTGTTTGGAAAACTGTAGGATTGTCTATGCCTCTTGTCACTGTTTAAAACTTTGGTCTGTCTAATGCCTCCTCAGAAGAGCAGTAAGAGCCTTTGTCTCTTGGAGTTCTGTAGGAAACTGCATTATTTTGAGGCAGGCTCTGCCATTTGAAATCCACCCCAGTATCTTGGAAATACTGCCTAGGAGGCACATGGGGTGTCGTGGGAATAGCTAGCACATAAAATAAACAGTACCCCGTGCTGAATTTACCTGTTTTTAAAATCCTTTGTCTCTCGTAAATTTACTTCTTGATTATGTCGTAGAAACAAAAATTAAGGGAGTATAAAATAAACTTTAGGAAAGTTTCTCTAGCAAATTTAAGTAAAACATGCTTTTTGTCATCTAGCCACCTCTTTCTCTAGGAGAGTAGAACTCCCATGGATGGTGAGGCATGGGATGTTTTGCATTTTAGCTGTGTTCTCACAGCTCCTCCATTAGCTGCATGTTCTCACAGTAATCAGGATATTGATTGCTAGCCATCAAGATTAATACACTCCAAGTTATAATTTTTTGGTTTCTTCTTTCCTCCTATTCTACTCCTCTCCTCAGTGGCTGATCCACTGTTGTCTTATTTTCCAAGCACTCAGTCTGAGGGTAGAGAAGACTGAGCTGGTGGTTTGGAGAATGGAAGAATGGAATCAACACTACTCTGTGTCCCCCCAGTGGGAGTCACTGCCCCCAGTGCTCAGGTCCTCAGGTAGTGTCTATGGGAATGGCAACTGCAAGCATCCAGTAACCTCTGGCAAGCAAAGAGCTGGCATTTCTCACATGATCCGGATCACTGGATATGGATTTGGGTGCTAAAGAAAAGGCAGGATCATTTCAGTCCAGATGCAGCTAGTTGTAATGAATCCTTATGGAGTGCCCAGTGAAGTGCAAGTACCCCAGTCATTGTCTCACTTAATTCTCATGGCAGTTCCAGGGGGCACTTTGATGACCATTATCCCCAATTTACAGATGAAGAAAATGGAGCTTATAGAGAGGCTAAGGAACTTGCCGTGGTTATTCTTCAGATCATTGGTGGTGAAAGGACTCAACCCTGGCCCCAAACCCATGCCCTTAATACAGCCTGTGTCCTCCCAACTGTCTTCTTCACTCAGCAGTGTGTATAATGCATTCCACAATGTTAGCTTCTTCATTTGTCGCTTGTTTTCATGGTGACAGCGTGATAAGCAGGCAATACTCTTTTTCCAGTGGCAGAATGTTTAAGATATATTGTTCCTATCTTAGAGATGTATAGGGCATTTTTGCAATTGATATGTGAAACTCTATCTCTAAATTTGCCTTAAGTAAGAACAAAATAGAATGTCTTTCTCTTCCTTTCCTCCTAAACTTGTGATTACACTTGCACTGGAAAAGATCCCGTGGCAGATGGCATCTTAGAGTAGTTTTAACAAATATGTTCACATCCTTCATACCAACCAGTTTTCTGATGACACAATAAAAACTGAACATTTTAATGTTGAAACCTACTTAGGTACTTAGCTGTCAAACTAAATCAGCCAAGTATTATTTTCTGCTCGCCTCTTAGATGTGGATAGCTAAATATTCACTTATGGAGTTTAACCCTTGCCAGTCAAGCAGTCTTCTCACGTTCCCTCTTCATCTCACTGTCCTCCTAACAATCAGTACTGTCTGAAACCTTTCACTCACGCAGCGACATATCATTACATTAGGCACACTTTTTTTCTAATTCAGTAATTTTCACTGGAGACTTAAAATTAGTGCAAGTTTTAATTACAGGATATTTGAAGGAACAGATGACTTTTATATGTAAGCAGTTACTTAAACTGAAATAAAATACTAGTAATCATGTCTTCCTTTAATGAGTCACTGAAAGTGTTTTGTAAGTAAGCTCTGCATAGATATTCTTTAAAAATGATATGCCATTTTTTTTTGTTTTCTCTTTGGTAAGTATTGAGTGTTTGGGAGAGGCCAAGCATGCTTCACCCTCTACGGCAGGGCTTCTCATCCTTGGTTCTACTGACATTTGGGGCCAGATCATTTATTGCTGTGTGGGCTGTGCCTATGCATTGAAGGATACTTGCCAGCATCTCTGGCCTCTACCGACTGCATGTGGGTAGCAACCTCCTCCCGCACGTGACCGTTAGAAATGTCCAGACATTGCCCAGTGTCCTCTAGGGGCAAAATCACCCCAGACTGAGAGCCATTGCTCTGTGGTTCTTCAGATGAGAAACCATAGTTAGAGAGGGATGAAAATATCAGCTCTGGTGATGACCAAGCTACAGTGGATAATGTGGCTAACGTCTAAGGCCAGGATGGGTTTCTTTCTCTTGTTTTTTCAGACACTTTTACCCAAGTGTCATCTTACCAGAAAAATAGCACAACCTGTGACTGTCAGCCTCACCTGCTCTATTTATCTTCCAGTCTCAACTTGAGACCAGTCTCAACTGAAGTTATGTATTGTTTGTTGTCCTTCTCCCATATCAAAATGTAAGCAACATTACCCTTAAGGCAGGAAATTTTAAATTGCTTTTTAAAAATCAAAAAAAATAAGAAAAAATAAGCTACGTGAGTGCAGGAAATTTGGGTTTTATTCAGTACCATAACAGCAGAGCATAGATCAATGCCTGGCATATAATTTGCAATCCATGAGTAATTGTTGACTAAATGAGTCAATTATTTAGAGACCCTTGCTGTATAAAGGTAGAGTGAGGATATTACAGATGACAAATATAGCTTAAAATAAATTGAGAGAATTTTTAATGAAGAAGTACAGCTTTAAGTATAATAATTCTACCTAATGATTTTATAATTAATTGTTTCATAATTGAGATTTAGGGTTTTCCCTCATTTGATGGAATTAGTTGTACTAGAGTCCATTTTCATGTCAAGCAACAATGGTGTCAGATAAGAGAAAGCTTTGGGCTGTAAGGAAATGAGGAAAGAAAGTCCAGATGATGCATGAAGTCAGAAAACAATTGGAAAATACCAACATTTCTTGTACAAGCAACCACTGAAAATGTGTTTCACTGGAAGGTGCGGAAGAACAAGTACAGCATTTCTTGGAATGCTTGTTTTGTAGTTTGAGAAGTTTGGAATTTAAAGCAAATAATTTATCTTATGAGTTAAAAATTTTTATTCTGTATTTTCAAAACTTTTCTTTATACTTTTTCAGCTCCCTAAATTTAACCAATTGCAAATGTTTTTTTTTTTTTTACATCTTTATTGGAGTATAATTGCTTAACAATGGTGTGTTAGTTTCTGCTTTATAACAAAATTAATCAGTTATACATATACATCTGTTCCCCCATCCCTTCCCTCTTGCGTCTCCCACCCACCCTCCCTATCCCACCCCTCCAGGCGGTCACAAAGCACCGAGCTGATCTCCCTGTGCTATGCGGCTGCTTCCCACTAGCTATCTACCTTACGTTTGTAGTGTATATATGTCCATGCCTCTCTTTCGCTTTGTCACAGCTTACCCTTCCCCCTCCCCGTATCCTCAAGTCCATTCTCAAGTAGGTCTGTGTCTTTATTCCCGTTTTACCCCTATGTTCTTCATGACATTTTTTTTCTTAAGTTCCATATATATGTGTCAGCATACAGTATTTGTCTTTCTCTTTCTGACTTACTTCACTCTGTATGACAGACTCTAGGTCCATCCACCTCATTACAAATAGCTCAATTTCATTTCTTTTTATGGTTGAGTAATATTCCATTGTATATATGTGCCACATCTTCTTTATCCATTCATCCAATGATGGACACTTAGGTTGTTTCCATCTCCGGGCTATTGTAAATAGGGCTGCTATGAACATTTTGGTACATGACTCTTTTTGAATTATGGTTTTCTCAGGGTATATGCCCAGTAGTGGGATTGCTGGGTCATATGGTAGTTCTATTTGTAGTTTTTTAAGGAACCTCCATACTGTTCTCCATAGTGGCTGTACCAATTCACATTCCCACCAGCAGTGCAAGAGTGTTCCCTTTTTTCCACACCCTCTCCAGCATTTATTGTTTCTAGATTTTTTGATGATGGCCATTCTGACTGGTGTGAGATGATATCTCATTGTAGTTTTGATTTGCATTTCTCTAATGATTAGTGATGTTGAGCATCCTTTCATGTGTTTGTTGGCAGTCTGTATATCTTCTGTGGAGAAATGTCTATTTAGGTCTTCTGCCCATTTTTGGATTGGGTTGTTTGTTTTTTTGTTATTGAGCTGCATGAGCTGCTTATAAATTTTGGAGATTAATCTTTTGTCAGTTGCTTCATTTGCAAATATTTTCTCCCATTCTGAGGGTTGTCTTTTGGTCTTGTTTATGGTTTCCTTTGCTGTGCAAAAGCTTTTAAGTTTCATTAGGTCCCATGTGTTTATTATTGTCTTTATTTCCATTTCTCTAGGAGGTGGGTCCAAAAGGATCTTGCTGTGATTTATGTCATAGAGTGTTCTGCCTATGTTTTCCTCTAAGAGTTTGATAGTGTCTGGCCTTACATTTAGGTCTTTAATCCATTTTGAGCTTGTTTTTGTGCATGGTGTTAGGGAGTGATCTAATCTCATACTTTTACATGTCCCTGTCCAGTTTTCCCAGCACCACTTATTGAAGAGACTGTCCTTTCTCCACTGTATATTCCTGCCTCCTTTATCAAAGATAAGGTGACCATATGTGCGTGGGTTTATCTCTGGGCTTTCTATCCTGTTCCATTGATCTATCTTTCTGGTTTTGTGCCAGTACCATACTGTCTTGATTACTGTAGCTTTGTAGTAGAGTCTGAAGTCAGGGAGCCTGATTCCTCCAGCTCCATTTTTCGTTCTCAAGATTGCTTTGGCTATTCAGGGTCTTTTGTGTTTCCATACAAATTGTGAAATTTTTTGTTCTAGTTCTGTGAAAAATGCCAGTGGTAGTTTGATAGGGTTTGCATTGAATCTGTAGATTGCTTTGGGTAGTAGAGTCATTTTCAAAACGTTGATTCTTCCAATCCAAAAACATGGTATATCTCTCCATCTATTTGTATCATCTTTAATTTCTTTCACCAGTGTCTTATAATTTTCTGCATACAGGTCTTTTGTCTCCTTAGGTAGGTTTATTCCTAGATATTTTATTCTTTTTGTTGCAATGGTAAATGGGAGTGTTTTCTTGATTTCACTCTCAGATTTTTCATCATTAGTATATAGGAATGCCAGAGATTTCTGTGCATTAATTTTGTATCCTGCTACTTTACCAAATTCATTGATTAGCTCTAGTAGTTTTCTGGTAGCATCTTTAGGATTCTCTATGTATAGTATCATGTCATCTGCAAACAGTGACAGCTTTACTTCTTTCCGATTTGGATTCCTTTTATTTCCTTTTCTTCTCTGATTGCTGTGGCTAAAACTTCCAAAACTATGTTGAATAAGAGTGGTGAGAGTGGGCAACCTTGCCTTGTTCCTCATCTTAGTGGAAATGGTTTCAGTTTTTCACCATTGACAACAATGTTGGCTGTGGGTTTGTCATATATGGCCTTTATTATGTCGAGGAAAGTTCCCTCTATGCCTACTTTCTGCAGGGTTTTTATCATAAATGGGTGTTGAATTTTGTCGAAAGCTTTCTCTGCATCTATTGAGATGATCATATGGTTTTTCTCCTTCAATTTGTTAATATGGTGTATCACGTTGATTGATTTGCGTATATTGAAGAATCCTTGCATTCCTGGAATAAACCCCACTTGATCATGGTGTATGATCCTTTTAATGTGCTGTTGGATTCTGTTTGCTAGTATTTTGTTAAGGATTTTTGCATCTATGTTAATCAGTGATATTGGCCTGTAGTTTTCTTTCTTTGTGACATCCTTGTCTGGTTTTGGTATCAAGGTGATGGTGGCCTCGTAGAATGAGTTTGGGAGTGTTCCTCCCTCTGCTATATTTTGGAAGAGTTTGAGAAGGATAGGTGTTAGCTCTTCTCTAAATGTTTGATAGAATTCGCCTGTGAAGCCATCTGGTCCTGGGCTTTTGTTTGTTGGAAGATTTTTAATCACAGTTTCAATTTCAGCACTTGTGATTGGTCTGTTCATATTTTCTATTTCTTCCTGATTCAGTCTTGGCAGGTTGTGCATTTCTAAGCATTTGTCCATTTTTTCCAGGTTGTCCATTTTATTGGCATAGAGTTGCTTGTAGTAATCTCTCATGATCTTTTGTATTTCTACAGTTTCAGTTGTTACTTCTCCTTTTTCATTTCTAATTCTATTGATTTGAGTCTTCTCCCTTTTTTTCTTGATGAGTCTGGCTAATGGTTTATCAATTTTGTTTATCTTCTCAAAGAACCAGCTTTTAGTTTTATTGATCTTTGCTATCGTTTCCTTCATTTCTTTTTCATTTATTTCTGATCTGATTTTTATGATTTCTTTCCTTCTGCTAACTTTGGGGTGTTTTTGTTCTTCTTTCTCTAATTGCTTTAGGTGCAAGGTTAGGTTGTTTATTCGAGATGTTTCCTGTTTCTTTTTTGTTTTGTTTTGTTTCTTTTTGTTTTTTCGATACGCAGGCCTCTCACTGTTGTGGCCTCTCCCGTTGCGGAGCACAGGCTCCGGACGTGCAGGCCCAGCGGCCATGGCTCACAAGCTCAGCCGCTCCGCGGCATGTGGGATCTTCCTGGACCGGGGCATGAACCCATGTCCCCTGCATCGGCAGGCGGACTCTCAACCACTGCACCACCAGGGAAGCCCTGTTTTCTGTTTCTTAAGGTGGGATTGTATTGCTATAAACTTCCCTCTTAGAACTGCTTTTGTTGCATCCCATAGGTTTTGGGTCATTGTGTCTCCATTGTCATTTGTTTCTAGGTATTTTTTAATTTACTCTTTGATTTCTTCAGTGATCACTTCGTTATTAAGTAGTGTATAGTTTAGCCTCCATGTGTTTGTATTTTTTACAGATCTTTTCCTGTAATTGATGTCTAGTCTCATAGCACTGTGGTCGGAAAAGATACTTGATACAATTTCAATTTTCTTAAATTTACCAAGGCTTGATTTGTGACCCAAGATATGATCTATCCTGGAGAATGTTCCATGAGCACTTGAGAAAAATGTGTATTCTGTTGTTTTTGGATGGAATGTCCTATAAATATCAGTTAAGTCCATCTTGTTTAATGTATCATTTAAAGCTTGTGTTTCCTTATTTATTTTCATTTTGGATGATCTGTCCATTGGTGAAAGTGGGGTGTTAAAGTCCCCTACTATGAATGTGTTATTGTCGATTTCCCCTTTTATGGCTGTTAGTATTTGCCTTATGTATTGAGGTGCTCCTATGTTGGGTGCATAAATATTTACAATTGTTATATCTTCTTCTTGGATCGATCCCTTGATCATTATGTAGTGTCCTTCTTTGTCTCTTCTAGTAGTCTTTATTTTAAAGTCTATTTTGTCTGATATGAGAATTGCTACTCCAGCTTTCTTTTGGTTTCCATTTTCATGGAATATCTTTTTCCATCCCCTTACTTTCAGTCTGTATGTATCTCTGGGTCTGAAGTGGGTCTCTTGTAGACAGCATATATATGGGTCTTGTTTTTGTATCCATTCAGCCAATCTGTGTCTTTTGGTGGGAGCATTTAGTCCATTTACATTTAAGGTATTTACCGATATGTATGTTCCTATTCCCCTTTTCTTAATTGTTTTGGGTTCGTTATTGTAGGTCTTTTCCTTCTGTTGTGTTTCTAGCCTAGAGAAGTTCCTTTAGCATTTGTTGTAAAGCTGGTTTGGTGGTGCTGAACTCTCTCCGCTTTTGCTTGTCTGTAAACATTTTAATTTCTCCATCAAATCTGAATGAGATCCTTGCTGGGTAGAGTAATCTTGATTGCAGGTTTTTCTCCTTCATCACTTTAAATATGTCCTGCCAGTCCCTTCTGGCTTGCAGAGTTTCTGCTGAAAGATCAGCTGTTAACCTTATGGGGATTCCCTTGTGTGTTATTTGTTGCTTTTCCCTTGCTCCTTTTAATATGTTTTCTTTGTATTTAATTTTTGACAGTTTGATTAATATGTGTCTTGGCATATTTCTCCTTGGATTTATCCTGTGTGGGACTCTCTGTGCCTCCTGGACTTGACTGACTATTTCCTTTCCCATATTAGGGAAGTTTTCAACTATAATCTCTTCAAATATTTTCTCAGTCCTTTTCTTTTTCTCTTCTTCTTCTGGAACCCCTATAAGTCGAATGTTGGTGCGTTTAATGTTGTCCCAGAGGTCTCTGAGACTGTCCTCAGTTCTTTTCATTCTTTTTTCTTTCTTCTGGTCTGCAGTAGTTATTTCCACTACTTTATCTTCCACGTCACTTAGCTGTTCTTCTGCCTCAGTTATTCTGCTATTGATCCCATCTAGAGTATTTTTCATTTCATTTATTGTGTTTTTAATCGTTGCTTGATTCATCTTTAGTTCTTCTAGGTCCTTGTTAACTGTTTCTTGCATTTTGTCTATTCTATTTCCAAGATTTTGGATCATCTTTACTATCATTATTCTGAATTCTTTTTCAGGTAGACTGCCTATTTCCTCTTCATTTCTTAGGTCTGGTGGGTTTTTATCTTGCTCCTTCTCCTGCTGTGTGTTTTTCTGTCTTCTCATTTTGCTTATCTTACTGTGTTTGGGGTCTCCTTTTTGAAGGCTGCAGGTTCGTAGTTCCCGTTGTTTTTGGTGTCTGTCCCCAGTGGCTAAGACTGGTTCAGTGGGTTGTGTAGGCTTCCTGGTGGAGGGGACTAGTGCCTGTGTTCTGGTGGATGAGGCTGGATCTTGTCTTTCTGGTGGGCAGGTCCACGTCTGGTGGTGTGTTTTGGGGTGTCTGCGGACTTTTTATGATTTTTGGCCACCTCTCTGCTAATGGGTGTCTTGCTAGTTGTTTGGCATAGGGTGTCCAGCACTGTAGCTTGCTGGTCGTTGAGTGAAGCTGGGTGCTGGTGTTGAGATGGAGATCTCTGGAAGATTTTCGCCGTTTGATATTATGTGGATCTGGGAGGTCTCTTGTGGACCAGTGTCCTGAAGTTGGCTCTCCCACCTCAGAGGCACAGCACTGACTCCTGGCTCCTCAATTTGGGATGATTCGTTGTCTATTCATGTATTCCACAGATGCAGGGTACATCAAGTTGATTGTGGAGCTTTAATCCGCTGCTTCTGAGGCTGCTGGGAGAGATTTCCCTTTCTCGTCTTTGTTCTCACAGCTCCCGGGTCTCAGCTTTGGATTTGGCCCCGCCGCTCTGTGTAGGTCGCCGGAGGGCGTCTGTTCTTCGCTCAGACAGGACAGGGTTAAAGGAGCAGCCGCTTCGGGGACTCTTGCTCACTCAGGCCGGGGGGGAGGGAGGGGCACGGAGTGCGGGGCGAGCCTGCAGCGGCAGTGGCCGGTGTGATGTTGCACCAGCCCAAGGCGCGCCGTGCGTTCTCCCAGGGAAGCCGTCTCTGGATCCCGGGACCCCGGCAGTGACGGGCTGCACAGGCTCCCCGGAAGGGGGGTGTGGACAATGACCTGTGCTCGCACACAGGCCTCGTGGCAGCAGCAGCAGCCCCAGCGTCCCACGCCCGTCTCTGGGGTCCGCGCTTTCAGCCGCGGCTCGCGCCCATCTCTGGAGCTCCTTCAAGCAGCGCTCCTAATACCCTCTCCTCGCGCACCAGGAAACAAAGAGGGAAGAAAAAGTCTCCTGCCTCTTCGGTAGGTCCAGACTTTCTCCCGGACTCCTTCCCGGCTAGCTGTGGCACACTAGACCCCTCAGGCTGCGTTCACGCCACCAGCCCCAGTCCTCTCCCTGCGCTCCTACCAAAGCCCGAGCCTCAGCTCCCAGCGCCGCCCGCCCCGGCGGGTGAGCAGACAAGCCTCTCGGGCTGGTGAGTGCCCGTTAGCACCGATCCTCTGTGCAGGAATCTCTCCGCTTTGCCCTACCCAGGTACGTGGGGAGTTTCTTGCCTTTTGGGAGGTCTGAGGTGCTCTGCCAGCGTTCAGTAGGTGTTCTGTAGGAGTTGTTCCACGTGTAGCTGTATTTCTGGTTTATCTGTGGGGAGGAAGGTGATCTCCGTGTCTTACTCTTCCGCCATCTTCTCCGGAAGTCTCTGCAAATGTTTTTAAGTACCATTACCCTCAATCTTTTGAACTGAAGTAGTTGCCTTTAATAGGAAATTTGCATTTCATCATAAAGATGGGACGCAAAATCCTTGGCTTAGTTATAAGGCCCAGAAAGGAATGGGATAAAATGCTGTCAGCTTAGCAAATAGTAAAGATACACTTTCCACCAAATGTGTCTTTGTCTTAAAGAATTATGGACATGTGTACCAGGCAAGGTGAAGAATGCAGCCCCTTCAGGCTGTATACTGAACACCACTTGAAATTTTATATGACAAGAATAACCAACCTGGCCATGGGCAGATGCCAGAATTCACTAGTATTGTCAGCAAAAGGACCATGACAATTTATCTTTCAAAGAATGATAATATCAAATTTGTTGTAGGTTGATTAGAGTGCCCTCATGTTTCTTAATTATAATGCCATTTAGTTCTTTCAAATAACCTAATGTTTCTTACTTTTAAACATAGGATCGATATAATGAATAAGATTACTGTTTTGTTTTGTTTTTCTTTTTTTCATACCTGCTTCATGAGATGTATGTAAAGTCCTGAAGAGTCCAAGGCAGCCCTAGGTCTGTGGATTGGGCACTGTTTATCATAGATTAGTTACAGAAGTAGAAGAACCAAAGTGAACTATCCTATTCCTTTTTTTATTCCTGTGGCTTGGAGAGGAGTTGACTCACCCAGTCTTACACAGTATGTTGGTGATATAGGTGATACATCCTTGCTTGAGACCCTTCTCTGATGCTCTCTGTCCGGTGTTATTCCCATCCTCCATTTGTGGTATAACATGACCATATCTTATCCCTCGTGGATTATAACATTGCTCAATGTCTGGAGCCAGGGGTTTTGGTATAGTTTTATAATGGTAATAGGATGAATGGAGGTGACAGGGAACACAGGAAAAGGGAATAGAGTAGATGGCTGCCATTCTCTGAAATTCTGTCTGATAGCAGAACATTTTAGGAATATATTCAATCAGTGGACATATTAAGTTTCCATTACATGCAAAACATCATGATAGGTGATATGGGGGATACAAAGATGGATATGATCTAGACCTGCCCTCCAGGAAAGCATGCCTTCTAATGATTTCCTTCCTTGAGATGGTCCACTGCAGCCCATAGCTACAGCTCTTTCTGGAAGTGTTAGAGATTTAAGAAAATCACGTTCCTGTGACTTTTGGACATCCAATAGAATGGCTTACACTGTATGGTTTGGTAGCATTTTTGTAGTTCTTTAGAATTCATCCTCTCAAAGACTTTTTTTAAAACTTAAAAATGTATTTCATTTATCCCATGATTTGCACTATGTGGCTTTATATTTTCTAAGCTCCTTAACATCACCTGAAGAGGCTAAAAGTAGGATTCCAGTGTTAAAGACGAGGGTATAGAGTTTGTCTCAAATAGCTGATGATTTTTCCAGAGTCAAAATAAAACTTCCTCTTTTCTCTTCATTCAAGTAGGAGTCAGTTTGACCAATGAACTCAACTTCTGTCTTCTGCAAAGCATAGATTCATGGACTAACAGAGTTTTCGAACTCTAAAATTATTGGAGATAATCTCAGAGACAGATGAATTAGTAGACACTTAAATACACATCTTCCTGCTAGCCACTGAATAATAGGACTTTCACATTCTTATCTGCTTATCTGATAGCTTCCTGGGATTTGGGTAAATGAAGGTAGAGTTGAAATGATCTATTTGATCTGTTTTTGACATGTCCAGTCCATAGTAGCATGAGAAGTCAATTCTAAAACCTTTTAGTAGCCACAAAGAAAGTAATAATATTGATTACTGAGATACATATGAACTGTGGGATTGTTGAGAGGCACTAATGATATGGATATAATTATAGATACAATGAAAACAGTTGTCAATGGATTGTGTAGGTTTTTTTTTTTTAATCATGTTAACAATATTACCAAAAAATTAGAACACAGTTTGAGGTAAGCTTTGCAGGAATGATTCCCAGATGTGAGTGAGCTAATTTTTATCATTAGATTAGATATAACTCAATGTTTTAATGCAGCTGGAGCAAAAGACATATACTTCAGTAGGACCTACAGGAAGCCAAAGTTGTTTAACTTTCTTCATTTTGCTCACAGATTATTTGAAAAGATAGACTATGAATTCTTTGTCATCCGTAATATATTACAACTTTCTGGAAGGTCTGTGTGAGAAATGCTTTTCAAAGCTTGCTGGGATAAAGTGGTCATCATAGCATCTTTACCGCAAAGAACATCTGCTTACCAGCTCTGCTTTCTTTGGTTGTAGGAGTGCTTTAGGGAATGATTTTTTTTTTTTTTTTTTTTTTTTTTAGTCTCTTGACAGGCTTCTGTGTTTGAGGACAGACTGCAAAGATAACAATAGTGTGTGTTTGTGTGTGTGTGTGCACATGTACACACATGTGTAGAGCATGCTAAGATCATAAGCCTAGCCTTCTAAGGATATGTTGTTTCTCCAGGTAACTTGAAAGTCCTTGGTACTTTCACATATGTGTAGATATCCTCAATTTGAAAAAAAAATAAATATTGATTTTCCTTTGTCTCCCTTCTGATTTTCAATTTCTAGTTATCAATTAAGTTATCAATTTCTAGAAATGCTTTACATTTTTAAGTAAAATAACACATTCAGTGTGACACCATGGAATGATGAGCTCTATATTCAGACAGTTCTGTTTGTGTCATATTTGTAGAATATTGTGAAAAGAAATACCTAATGCTTTTTCATCTAAAATAGAACTGTGAAGTTCTTTGTTGGAGGAAGAGTTTGAATTTGGAAAACAATCATCCTGATATTTCCTCTGGTGCCATTTTGATTAAAAAACTAAAAATAAAAATGTTTCCCTTCCTATTTCCCCTTTTTCTCATCCTTTGAGTATTCAACATAACCAAGCATATTATGAGCAAAGGAAATTGTATGTATTTTGTCTTTACTTCTTAAATTAAAAGTGATTTTCAAATGTAAAAAATACTACAAATATTGACTCTATTTATATTTTTCTCAAATTTCTGATTCCCCCATTATTTCAGATTCTGAGGGACATATATCTTTCATTCAAAATAATTAACAACTGGTATACAAATAGAAAATTTTTAATTTTCCAAGTATTTTATATGTTCCTTAAAGAAATGTGGGACATAGAAATAACTGTTTATAAAGTTTATGCCTTTTTATTTGTTAAGATATCTTTGTTCATTAAAGAGAAAAAAGATTTATAAACCTGGCTTTCACTTTCTGGAACATTATGGTCTAGAGAACTACTGTTGTTCATTACCTGATGTTCTTAAATAAGTGTTGTGATAACAAGAGTCTTCACTGTCTAAGTCCTCACAGTTTGGTTACAAGGTAAGCTGTCCTAAGAGGAAAATAAGTTACTGATGAAATTACTGGTTATAAAAGTAGCCTTCTAAACCCTTATCAAGCTAATGTTTTTATTAATCAGTTTTGGACCGACTGTAAGATGCTTACAACAATTTAATGCCAAAAAATGCAATGCGAAACATATAGTGCACATACAATCCATATAACAAAACAAATTGATTGCAAGAATTCATTAACTAAAAAAAAACTGATGTTGGAAAACTGCCTGAATCACATATAAATCCATTGATAGATGAGGATCCGGCAGAGTGAGACCAACGAACAATTTAAAACGAGAGAACAGAAATGGATGAGGGCATAAGTAGATGTTTCATATGAGAATTACTTTAGAATCGAAGGGTAAGAGAAACACTTGGGAAAATTGATGGCTTTTTTGAGTATTCTTCGAAATAATAGCTCTAGTTTAGGCTGAACTGCTGTATAATTTTGTCAGAAAAGAAAAATTATGTCCACTTGATTCAGTCTGTACTCCAGTTCATAGCCACAATTATAGCTAAAACTTTTCCCTTATGATATAAATTTAATGGATTTATTTAAGATAATAACCCAGCATGATGTTTTTCACTATTTCAATGAAAAAGTGGCTTAGGCTTTTCCTGTCACCAGTTTTTCTCTGATAATGAAAATGTCATATTAAGCCACCACTCTGAATTATCCATCACCAGTAATTATGAGTAGAATGTGCCTCAGTTGCTCCCTCCATTAAAAACCCAAATTATTTATTCATCTCATCTCAAAATATTTATTTAGCACAGTAATTCTCAGCTCTGGTCAGACTTTAAAATTACTTGAGGAGTCTTTAAAAAAACTGATGCTCCGGCTCCAGTCCCAGAACAGCTAAATCAGAATCTCTGAGGGTTGGAGCTTGAGAGCAACTTTTTTTTAAGGCTTCCCATGAGATTCTAGTGAGTACCACTGATAGTACATCAAAAAGGTATTAAAACCACCAACAATTTGCTTTACAACCAAAAAATGAATATAGATATGATTTTCTTCCTACTAACACTGTTCTAATGTATTAAAAAGTTCTAAGGTTTTTCCTTAAATAAGTCAAATTTGAAAAAGTAATGGTAGCATGTTAGGTCCTTCTTGACAAGAAAGAGAATTCTCTTAAGCAGAATAACTCATTTCTGTATTTTGAACTATGTATTTCTTTAATTTTTTTTTTTCCTGCTGTAATTTCCTCTCTTTAGAGAAAACGTCCTAGTGCTACTTTTGTTTCTGAGAGGTCAAGGACCTGGCAGGCAGTGTCTCTTCGGACTTGTCATACCTCACTTTCTCTAATCTCCTCTGCTGTACCTTCCCATGAGGCATCCTGTAGCCACTAAGTGTACCGTTTATTCCCTAAACCTATGGTGCTTCATTGAGCTGGAATACTTCTGATGAAACTTTGCCTTGCCTGTGACTGTCCTGTTTGTCTACCTGTCACGGCCCTTCCTGGCCAGCCTGTAGATCACCTCTGAACTTCCGCAGCCCTTTGCTCCCCCATCAACTGAATGTTCTTTAGAAAGAGCCACTGTCTTATATTTCTCCCCGTGTGGATATTACAATTTTCTCATACTAGGTAGACACTCAGTAAGCTCTTAAGTTAGGAAATTATGGAAAGCATCTAATGTCAGGGAAAATCTCAATGTTTCATTCAACTGTAATAAAAGTTTATTCTGTACAGATTTATTTCAAGAATTGCATTTTCTTGGTCATGGCACATTTCTACATTTGGGATAAGTTAAGCAGGCAATACCTGAATTCAGGGGTCCATCCCACCTGAAAAGACTTGCAAATACATAAATAGGTTTGCTGATTTTTATGTTTTGGAGGAAAGAAATATGAGAAGTAATTGTGTAAATCCCCTTCAAATATAGAGATAATTTCTTCTTTTTTCTCAATTCAGTTTCCCAGAATTAGTTTCAGCTAACATATTCTTTTAATTGGGATGACAAAATGTTTAATATTATTATTTTATCTCAGTACACACTAAATAGATATTGCAGTTTAGATTTGTGCATTTCTTTTGTGCACAAAGAATAATGCCTCACAAAGTGTTTACAATGATTAAAGAGTTTTGCCTGAATCATTGTTGATTACTAGGAAGGTCTTATAAGTCATCTTTCTGTGTTTTAGTTCAGACTCTGACTCACAGCTCATCAGTGACCAACCTTAATTGCAAGGGTTTGGGGGCAAAAACCATGTTATTTTAGTTTTTTTGTGCTTACATGTGCAATGAAGCCGGAGATCACATAATGTGTATGATGGGGTCATGAGACAGGTCTCCAAACCAGTGTCACACTACTTCCTGGCAAAGCCTGACCAAAAGGTAGGTCCCAGATGAGAAGATGGGTTGAAAAGAAGGGAGGAGATGAGAGCAGGATGTTCACAATGAAGTAAGGAGAATAGATTGGGGTGGTGCTGAGGGATTTCTTGAGGATTAACTGAAGCCAGAGCACCAAAGACAATGTAATAACTAAGAAATTCAGTATTCTTGCTTATAGTGTTGAGTGCTGTTTACTTTCTTTAATCCTAAAGAGCTTTTCCAGAAACATTAACTATGTGTCTAGTGCATCAGTTACTGTAACCCAGATCTTATTTTACCTCTGCTATACCTCCAACATTGTTCTATAGCATTTTTCTACAGCATATATACTGTTGTGTTCTCTTGGATATGAAAGTATTATCCTTTTTCATGCTTTTGTTGCCCTAAGGTTTGTTTTGTGGTGTCCTCTCTCCTCATTTTACATCTTTTCCCCCATTAATAGATGTGCTTTTTGATTCCAGAGGAAAATTAAGAATGTGGACTGATTAAAGACATTATTTCATCTGTAGTGGTTGTGTACTTGGCATAGCCAGTAAGCAGCTTTTTTGTTTTGTGTTTAATGTTATTAGGACCTAGACAGGCCTGAACAAAGGGTACTAATCGGCAGCATGTAACATCTCTGTCTGTGTTTGTACCCAGCTCTCTAACTGGGATGGTTGTACTGACCTCATCAGGGAAGGCTGGCTGCTTAGCAAATTTGGCTAACCCTATCCCAAACCAAAAGAGTTTGGTTTATATATACATATACAGTATGTGGGCTTTATACCAGAAGGCCAGATGATGCCCTTGCTCAAAAGGAAGGATTTATGGCAACGATGACCTCTTGTTTCCCAAAAAGCAAGATACTGTGATCTCACCCACTCATATCCTCTAGGAGGCTGGCATGTCTGATTCATCTAATGGCTGTGTTGGAAGCAACAAGCCTTATGAATGATTGGCAAAGTGCAGTCTTCAAAATCTTGGATGCTCAGTGTTTGTTTATGATGTTTTCCCAAATGTATTAAGTTGGTACATGTGGTAATTTCTATGAAAGTCACGTATTACCTTTTTTTCTCTGCTCCTCTTATTGGATTTTATCTAATCCCTTCCAGAAAAATGAGTTCCTTGTATAAGTAGTTCTACACTGTCGTCAAAGAAGATTACACCACTGCTTGCATAAAAATCTCAAAGGGCTTCACAAAGTTTCCAGCGATTTTTTAAAACTATGTTTTTTATTAAGATGTCTTTTTTTAAACATCCATAGATTGAATAGCTTCTTTTAAATTATTGGAATTTCTATTGGGCTCTCATTAATAGGATTAAAATCCAATTTTTTGCTAAGTTATCTTCTCTGATTACTGAGCTTTCTACTTCTCTTACTGAAGGACAAATTGTAAATATGCAATTATAGTGATTTTTTTTTGATTTACAATATTCTGTGGGATCATAAACATTAGAAGCCTTTCTTCATGGTTCTATATAAGGATGAGAAAATAGTTCATCGCTACAGAAAAGGTTCTTGGAGGTTTTTAAAAGTTTTTTAACCTTTTAAAAATTTCAGATAGCTTTTATATTTATTGATTTGATATTAGTGCATTGCATATTACTATAAAGAACATATACCATTATTCTGAGATAAGATTTGACCTCACAGACCTCCTAAGTCCTCTGTTCTAAAGAAGAACCGAACTTGGAAAGTAAATATTATTTGCCCTGGTTTATAATACCTGTGTCTGAAAACAAGGTATGAGATTTGTTAAAATCTTAAAAAGTTTGCTCAATTTGATGGCCTTGTTTCTTTGGTTTACCAATTAATGCTCTTATATACAAAATCAAAGATTATTATTTACTTCTTCATTATTTTTCTAGATAGCAAAACTTTTAAAGCAAGTGCTTTATTTTGACCTTATTATATCTTTGATTACTAAGAAAAAAAGGCAAAAATTTCTCACTTATGAAAGAACTAAGTTTCTTTACAGTTTTATTTATCATTTCTGATTATTTTTAAATGTTTTCTTGTTACCTTGTTACCAAATATTGTTTGAAAGTCATCCATGATCCTAGCTCAATGAAGTGCCTACATTTTCTCTGAAAACTTTTTGAATTTTGCCTTCCCAAATTCAGAACCTAAATGCAGAAAAATAAAATAAAATAAATTACCAGGATATCTTTTACACCTAACACAATTTTTGAGATTTCAGAGACACTGGAACTATCACAAAGATTTATACTTTCATCTTATGAAAAGAGAAGTGCTAGAAACAGTTTTGTTTGAGATGTTATTATTGTAAAAGTTCATGGGAAGAGCTGTCTAATAAAAATAGACTCTCAACCTTCCTCATGCTACAACTGTATAAATTATTAATATAAATATTTCAGAAATTGTATGATTTATGGGAAGTTCCTGAAAATTTGTCAATTCGCCCACTTTCCACAATATTTTTAATAGACTTTATTTTTAGAGCCATATTTTATTTATTTATTTATTTATTTTTGCGGTACGTGGGCCTCTTAATGTTGTGGCCTCTCCCGTTGCAGAGCACAGGCTCCAGACGCTCAGTCTCAGTGGCCATGGCTCGCGGGCCCAGCCGCTCCGCGGCATGTGGGATCTTCCCGGACCGGGGCACAAACCCGTGTCCCCTGCATCGTTAGGCGGACTCCCAACCACTGCGCCATCTGGGAAGCCTTAGAGCAATTTTTAATTCACAGCAAAATTGAGAGGAAGATACAGAGATTTCCTGTAGACTTCCTGCCCCCATACCTGCACAGCCTCCCCCATTATCAGCATCCCTCACCAGAGCTGTGCATTTGTTAAAATTGATGACCCTATATTTGCATATCATTATCACCCAAAGTCCACAGTTTACCTCAGGGTTTACTCTTGGAGTTCTACAGTTTATGGGTTAGTACAAATGTATAATGGCCTGTATCCACCATTCCAGCATCATACAGAGTAGTTTCACTGCCCTTTAAATCCTCTGTGTCTGCCTATTCCTCCCTCTCTCCAGATAGCTTTTTCTTGCCCACTACGAACCTTGTAAAAAGAACCAGGCTCTCATCCAAGTACTTACCAGGCCTGACCCTGCTTAGCTTCCAAGATATATGTAATCATATAGCTGATTCACTTTCTTGCACAGCAGAAACTAACACAACATTGTAAACCAATTACACTCCAATAAAGAGGTATATAAAAAATAAATAAATAAAAGTTTCATTCGGGGGGCAAAAAAAAATGGGCTTTTTAATCCTCATAGTTATAAGGCAAGAAAAAAATCATTGTGGGCAAATGCCCACAAGGGCCATTGAGTTCCTTGAAGAGAGGATATTAGTTCATTTTTCAACAAATATTTCCTTTTGTTATCTTCATGCAGTTGAGTTACACGCTATTCACTTTACACTTTGCTTTACAGGTAAGTATATGGTTAACCATAGTTGATATGCTGTGTCTCTAACTGAACAGTTAATAGAACTGTAGACTCTTGGGAACTTTATCTAGAACAGTTCTGGAATCATCACCAGCTTCTAGTTCCTCATCCCCTGTGGCTACAGAACCCCAACTACATGGGAAATCCTTTAACACACATATAGACAAAGATGATATTGCCTAGGCTCTATCTGCTTATGGCTCTGTTTATTACTGTGATCAGTTATATTGCCCTAGATGTTTTCAAAAGTATTTTTTTCTTGTGTATTGGGTTAGTAGTTAGTATCAGTAGAATTTAGAGCTGGAAGGAATTAACAGTTACAACAGTATGGATGAATATTCCAAACACCTTGTTGAGCAAGAAACCAGACACAGGAGTACATACTTTGTGATTCCATTTATATAAAGTCAGCAAGGCCAACCAATCTGTTGTGTTAGAATTCAGGACAGTGGTTAGCTAAGGTTGGGGCGGGCAGTGACTGATAAGGGGTAAGAGGGAGATGGACTCAGTTTGTGAAAATTCATTAAGCTGTGCAATTGTGATTTGTGTACTTTTCAACCAAAAGCTTAAAATAGTTATAACAGTTATAAGGTAACTGGGCGGGAAAGACAGCTGCTGAAGTTAAAGCAGGAAAAGTACAGAGGGCCCAAGATGGGGTTGAGGTGAGGCTGAGCCAGTGTGAAAACCACTGGTATGACCCAACTACCATATTTTGGAGCGAAGAAAAGAAGGGCTCCCCTAGAGACAGTGATTTGCCCAAATTACACAGCTACTTGATGACAACATTTATTAACTTATTTAATGCATATATATTGAACATATACTGTGTCTCAGCTATGGGGCAGGATGCTAGGATATAGTTGGAAACCAGATTGACCCAGCCAGACCCTGCCCCTGTTGGAGTTTAGAAGTCAGGCTTTCTAGCTGACTCATATACATGACCTGCCCTGCCTAATAGACATTTGAGTTTGCACTTCCTTGATTCACGTTAATCTTTCTATTTCAGAAAGATGGCCATTTCATTTCGTTAAGGAACAGGCTAGAATTTCCTTCCCACTTCTACTTGTTGCATGTTTTGTTATGTTCAAGGAAGAACGTTCTGAGAATTGTGTGTAGTTTAATATTCTTTACAAGAGACACTGGTCTTCCAGAGAGGCTCTGATGAGAGCAGAGAGAATTCTTGCTGCATCCTCCTCTGGGCCTGTAGACTGGAGTCCCCAACATTTCTGTGTGGGTAAACTCATTCATAGCACTAGGCTCCCAGGCTTGTCATTTGATCAGGCTCTCATCTGCATGTCAATGAGGCTTAAAGCCCATGGAAAGAATTAACTGGTCTTGGATGTTTATGCAACTTTTCAGCAAAGGCAATTGAAAGGAAAGTTGCCCTGACTGAGCTGATTGTCTTGGAGCAGATATATAGTGAAATAATCATGTTAACATTATGTGACTAGGGTTATATGATATTTTCAGTGATCAGCCTAGTAGGAGTTTAAACATGAGCAAAAACACAAACTAATCAAAAACAGTAAATGAAAAATCCCTTTTAAAGCAGATCAACTGGCCTTTTATTTATTTTTATACTTGTTTTTCTTTTTTCAGAGTAAAGCATAGGACAAATTCAGATTTCCTTTGGAGTTTATGAACCATGTTTTCTATTGCATTTTAAAACCAACAATATTAATTTCCAGTTGTATTTCCTTTCCTTTAGGGCTAATTAAAGAAAACATGTTTGTTTTTCTAGGCATCACTCCCAAATTTGCAAGTGCCAGGATATAAATTCTGGTTTTATGTTCTAAAGGAATGTTTGGGTTTTGAGATCACGTAAATCTTTAGTAGACTAAAAGTTCATGTGTGAGGAGGGTACATACATTCTTTGTTCAAGAGTTTAGCCTCATACCATAGACATTTCTAGAGAGGTAAGCAAATTCCATGCAAGGACTTTCCTGTTACCTCTCCACAGGTTATATAAATAAACACACAACAAACTCAACTCATTAAAACCATGTTTCATAGGCCATAAATTTATTAGGTAAGACCCCTCAAAATTTGTATATTCTCTCTTGTTTGTGTCAATGCCCTTCATATATAGGATGGCCTCCCCTAAAAAAAATCTTGAGAAAGCTTGATTTTCAAGTTCTTTCAAACCGAGAGATAGTCATATTAAGATCCTTCATGATTTTCCTTCTGAGTAAAGTTGAAGCAACTCTCTGCCAATAACGGTATAGAGTGAAGCCCCATCCTAAAAGGTGATTAGGTTATAAACTCACGGCATGAGGCAGAAATTATGTCTAGTCAGAATGACCCTTGAATGCCCATTAAATTGCCCTTAAAATCCACCTTCCCATAGGCCCAGTGCTGTCAGTTTTTCCTCCAACGTTGGAGACACTGCTTTGTCTTTGCACATCAGATGATGTAGGGCCACATTATAGGAAAAAGTAACACTAGAAGGGCACCCGACATGGTAAGATCCCCACAGCATGAAATAAATGGGAGCCAAATCAATGGGTGGAACAGCTAATTTCCTGTCTTGAGTCTCATGTTCATTATCAGGCCTAGATTCATAGAGGGGAATAGGGAGTGGAGTTTCTCACGCTATGTCAATTGCTCTCCTTTCTTCCTCCCTCTCACTGTAGAGTTGAATTTAAGTTAAATGCATACATACAGTGACACCATTATATCTATGAGGCCCCTCTAGGGCTTTTCTGTGCATAACACACCAATGGACATGTCAGGAAACATATGTTGTCAATTCCAGGGTTAAACACTTGAAAACAACACAGTAATGAGAGATTTAAGTGGTCTGTACCCCAACTCTCCTACTAGATAGCATATGATTATGGTTTAGAATAACTGGTTTTGAAGGTGGGTGGCATTTATGCATGTTTAAATATATGTAGATTGTGTTTAGTATTATGCCAAAATGTATTTTGGCAACAATAGATGTTGCAAGAGTTGGCTTCCTTTTTAACATGTGATTACACAGTTTATATGCCTAAAGTTAAAGAAGTTCTTTATGACTGGACTGAAATAATTGGGCATATTTTACTTAAAATTTCACACACACACACACACACACACACACACAGGCTTCCTGACATATTGATAAAGGCATTTATGGTTTGACTGCTCCTGGGAGTTTGAGCACCATTTTTTCTCACACTGTTCAAGGGTTCAAATGGCACTCCCTCTCCAGAGTCTGGTGATGCTGGGATTAGCTCTACAACTCTCTTTGGAATCGTCCTCCTTGATCTCTTCCTTTCCTTTCTCTCACACACATATACTCTCACCACCCATCATCCATCACCAAGGCCTGTTGGCTCCACCCTCCTGCTACACTGGAGTCTGGCACTGGCGTGGTCCTAGCCAAGCCACTGGAGCATCAGGCCTGACTACGTGGTTCCCTCCTGACTGCTGTTTCCACTCTTCCACCTCTGCAGTCTGGTCTCCAACCAGCTGGTCGTCAGCTCTCATTAAATATAAATTAGCTCATGATACTCTCCAGTTGGAACCGTTTGCTGGCTTCCCTCCACATCAGAGTAAACTCCGAACTCCTTTCCATGGGCCCATAAGGCCATGCACCCACAACCCTCCACCTGCTTCTCAGACTTGGTCTCCTCAAACTCATGCCTGTTCTCCTCCACACCAACATTTCTGCTCTCTCTGCTGTACTCCCTCTCACCACAGGCCTTTTGCACTTGCAGTTTCCTCTACTTGGAATCCTCTTCCCCCACATTATGTGTGCCTTGATGCCTTTTGTCTTACAGAAAATGGCCTTTCTTTATCCACCATAATTTAAAAAGTCCAACCTTCTCCCCCTAGTCATCCTCAACCTGCTGTTTTTCTTTATTGCACTTATCCAAACCTGAAAATACTTTATATACTTATTTATTTACTTATTTATTGTCTGATTAATCCGTTGGAACTGTGGAACTGTGCTGTCCAACATGGTAGCCATTAGCCACATGTGGCTATTTAAAAAAAAATTTTTTTTTTGGTTGCACCGGGTCTTAGTTGTGGCAGGCGGGCTCCTTAGTTGTGGAGCGCTGGCTCCTTAGTGGTGGCAGGAGGGCTCCTTAGTTGGGGCTCACCAGCTCCTTAGTTGCAACACATGGGCTCCTTAGTTGTGGCATGTGAACTCTTAGTTGCAGCATGCATGTAGGATCTAGTTCCCTGACCAGGGATCGAACCTGGGTCCCCTGCACTGGGAGTGTGTCGTCTTATCCACTGTGCCACAAGGGAAGTCTCTAAATTTCAATGTAACAGATTAAAATGAAATAAAATCTAAAACTGAGTTCCTCAGTTGTACTGGCTACCTTACAAGTGTTCAATAGTCACTTGTTGCTTGTGGCTACCATATCAGACAATGCAGATATAGAACATTCCCATTATCATGGAAAGTTCTATTGTATGACGCTGCACTAAAAATGAGTTTTCTCATTTCTTTTAAGAATATGTGGTGTATGTATATATATATATACATATATATATATTTATATATATATATATACATACACACACAATGGAATATTACTCAGCCATAAAAAAGAATGAAATAATGCCATTTGCAGCAACATGGATTGACCCAGAGTTTATCATACTAAGTGAAGTTAAGTCAGAGAAAGACAAATACCATATGATATCACTTATATGTGGAATCTAAAATATGATACAAATGAACTTATTTACAAACCAGAAACAGACTCATAGACATAGAAAACAAACTTATGGCTACCAGATGGGAAAGTGGGGGAGGGATAAATTAGGAGTTTGGGATTAACAGATACATACTACTATATATAGAATAGATAAACAAGGTCCTACTGTATAGCACAAGGAACTATATTGTAAAAAATGAGTTTTCTTAGGGCAGTGAGCCTGTCTTGCTTGTTCACTGCTGAATGCTCGATGGCTGTGTCTGACACATGATGCTCAATAAATGGGTGGCAGGAAGGAAGAAGAGAGGGAGGAAGGGAGGAAAGAAGAAGGAGGGAAGGAACAGCCTTATATCTTTCAGGAAGAGATATATTCATCACTTTAGTATTTGTCTCCAATCCTTCCATACCCCAAAATAGGCTTAAATTTCAGGCTTAAAAAATATGTTTTTTAACATATAAGGGGAGACTTGGGGGGAATATTTAATCTTCATAATGGAATCCTTTTTAATTCCCCTCCATTTGCCATCTTTCACCTCATCTGCTTAGAGTCTCACTTTGGGGACTCCAACCTTCAAATAAAGACATTATCAGACTTCCAGGAGAAAAGCACATTTTTCCTGATCTCTGTCTAACACGATAAACCATTTTCCTCCCTTTATCTCTAGGATGTATGCACAATGTTATTTTTTTTCTCTAAAGCTACACTTTCCAAAAGTTAGAAATATGGAATATGTGTACCTGCAGGTTATTTGTGTAACCTTTCTGCATTTACCTTGTGGAAACCACACTTTTTAGAAGTGTCTTGGCAGTGTAAGAACTCACAGCACTCTACATCACACCGATTGGAGAGATGTTTTAGCATAAGGATTATAGCTGAGTGTTGATTAAAAGCAGCACTTTCCTTCTGGCTTGCTTCAGAGCTAAGACCCTTATAAGTTGTCGCTGTGAACTTTTGAACTCAGAGAAACTTCTAGATATATGTAATAAGAAGTAAGGTAATCCCGAGCTAAGAATTTGTGTCTTCCTTATAACAAATCACATCTATTAAAAATAAGTCTGATTCTTGGCTTTTTAAGGTTTTCTTCTAACTTAATATTTTAAAAATTATCTGAAACCTTTAAATACACTCTCTAAAGGGTTTTTAAAAAACAGTTCTTAATATACAATTGTCTAGATAGGAAATCATTCCATGTAGTTGATATGAAAATTATTTTCAAATAAGAATGGTTTTAAAAACAGTAATTTGTCACTTTTGTTTGGTTTTAAGCCAGAGAAATATATCATTTAAGCCCAGAATAATTTACTAAATTATGTTCTGAAGTCTAGATTCTAGGAACTCATTAGATTTGAACTATCAAAATAATGTCAGAACATTTACATTTTGGAATAGCTTTCATGTTGAATGTTCTGTTGCCGTGAGTAACAACATAGGATGTTTAAATCTTGAACAAAACAAATACACTTTGCAGATTCACTATGCCTTTCTCCAGAAAGCTTAATGAATTAGTGAATACCTTTATTTAATAAGATCTTATGAGAGAACTATAATAGCTATTAGAGGAAAGTCATACTAATTTTTATTGGAAAAAAGTAGAGCATAATATGTCTTTAAAAGCCAAGTGCTCAGCAGCCCATGAATCCGTAGTTTTAGAGATAAAGATCTAGGTTTCTAGCATGCATTGCTATTATTTGTTTTTGTTATTTGTAGCCACAAATAATAATGCCTTCAGCTTCTCAAGAGGATCTATACTGCAAGGATTCCTGTGTATGGAACATGCTACATCTTGGAAAACCTACTGGATTTTAAGGACCTTTTTATGCAGTCAAGGTTGATTATTTGTACTTGTGGCCAGGCTGTTTCATGCAGAAGTGGGAAAACATTGTTCCTGGGAGCACCTGTAACCACTTTCCCACAGTTCTTTTTGGATTTTAACATTTTGATGTCAGAATTGCTTTTGGCTCCTTGAGAACTAAATATTTAGTAACATAGCCAGCCTTTCCCCTCAAAAAAGTATCCCACAACAAGCAAATATGTAAGAATGCCTGGAAGCACTTCAGCTGTCTATAGCCGCACCAGTTGAACAGAATTCCTGGAGCCACTTTGGAACTCTGGGTCTTCTGTCTTCCTGAAAGCCTGGATGTACAGCCATCCCCAGCAACTATATCGCAGTTTCCTTCTTGTGAAGACTGGTAATGAATAGGGTTGTATTAGCGACTGAACTGGAAACTACTGGTTCCCACCAACTCCAGCATCCAGCCCCCTGTATACTGTCTCCTCAGGACATTAGGAATCTTATTCACTGTGGATTGCAATCCTTTCTCCACCAATGACCTGCTCTGTGAACTAATGACTGGTACTTACCCCATGTCTCAGTTTTCCTGTCTCTAAAATGGGGATGGTTATAACAACTTTGCAGGGTGGTTGTAAGTTTTAGAAGTTAGGCATGTAAAGTGCCTGGCATGTGGTAGCTGCTTAAAGAGCAGTACTGTCTCTTTAGCTTCATGAAATTCATTAGCTGGAACTCTACTTGGAGAAGAGAAATGTTTTTTTGGATAGCTTTCACTTAGCACTTGAGTTTTATTTTGTAATGTCTCCAAGTATTCTCCGTGAAAAAAAGTATGATTATGTGTACCAGAGGTCTGCATTATCTGAGAGTAATCAGGAGAGGAATAAAAGCCTGCTTAAAAAGTCAAGTCACTAAACACTAGAACATGTTTTCATAGTAAACAGTAAAACACACAAACAAAATTCATGTCATTGGAATTTGTCTTGAAAAGTTAAATTGAAATTATGAAAATAAGTGCATCTATGCCTATATTTAGTGAGATTTAGGTTAGATCTTTAGAATGAATTGGCCATTAATTCTTTCAACAAAATTATACATTCATATTACACGACATCCTTTATTTTGTGTTCATCTTTGCAGTACATAATGATGGTCATTTTTGCAAAAAAAAATATCCTTGTGCTTCATCAAATTATCTAAAGCCTTGTCTTTTTCTTTTAATAGTCAAGTCATTCTCTTGTGAAACATCTGTTACACCATCACCCTTGTTGATATGTTTCTGAAATTACTAACTGCTCCAACTTTTTCCAGTGACCTGATCTGTATTTTAAGCAGTTAATCAACATCACTATTTCTGACTTCATGGATCCTGCATCTTTTGCAAGCTTTGCAATTTTGCTTCCAATCCACTTGCATTGTATTTGTGTTGTATTGAAGGAAGGTTTGAAACATCCCACAGTCAGTGTGGGACTGATTTCCACAGATGTAGATTTAATGGATACAGAGAGATGCTACTTGTAAGCAGGGTGGGATGTTGGGGGCAGAGGGGCTAAAACAGCCAATTCATGAAAATTTTCATATTATGATGACTTTTCTATCCTTATGCAACCTTGAAACTGTGGGCAGTTGGATAACCAGGCCTCCCTGAGTAGAATTATTTTCATCCCTTGATGAAGAGCTGTATCACTGACCTTAAGGTCCTCAGGATGATCTTTTTCAGCATGTTTGCTCATGCTGTCCCCTGGGTTTTCCACATCAGCTTTTCCATCAGTATCATTTGATCTTCTGCTTCCACATAATCAGTTTCTAATGACAGAACGGACACAGAAAAGGAGGGAAAGATCTTTCATGCTTCCTCAGACCTGTGTCAGCACAATCAACTTTTAACCATCCATAAAACTGGCCAGTAATGATTTTAAAAGAGTGACCCTTGCAATTTTCTACTACTGGAATATGGATGCAGTTTGGGAACAACTAAAAATGGAAGAAAACGTGTGAATGTTTTAAATTCCAGCTGCAGAGTCCTGATTTCCTAATCGTCACTGACCTCGGTACATTGAGTAATTTTTGATTATCATTGGGGATATTGTAGTAGATTTGTAGTGAAAATAATAATAAAAGCAGTAACAACTAATATCTATTGAGCGCTATTCTAAGGACTTTGCCTACATGAACTCATTTAATCTCCATAAAACCCTCAGGGTTACCATATGATCCAGCAATCCCACTCCTGGGCATGTATCTGGAGAAAACTCTAATCTGAAAAGATACATGCACTCCAGTGTTCGTAGCAGCACTGATTACAATAGGCAAGACATGTAAGCAACCTAAATGTCCATGAATAGATGAATGGATAAAGAAGACATGGTATATATTCATATATACAATGGAATATTGCTCAGCCATAAAAGGAATGAAATAATGCCATTTGCAGCAACATGGATGGACCTAGAGATTACCGTACTAAGTGAAGTAAGTCAGGCAGAGAAAGAAAAATATCATATGATATCACTTATATGTGGAATATTAAAAAAAAGATACAAACGAACTTATAAACTAGAAATAGACTCACAGATTTCGAGTTACTAAACAAATTTATGGTTACCAAAGCAGGAAGGGGGGAGGGATAAATTAGGAATTTGGGATTAACATGTACACACTACTATATATAAAATAGATAAACAACAAGGACCTACTATATAGTGCAGGGAACTATATTCAGTATTTTGTAATAACCTATAATGGAAAAGAATATCTCTATATATTCAGATATAGGTATATAGAACTGAATCACTTTGCTGTACAACTGAAATTAACATTCTAAATCAATTATGCTTCAATAAATAAAAATTTTAAACAACAGTCAGAGGTCAAGTGTTCCTATTTTACAGATGAAGATTCTGAGTCTCTATCACTTAAATGCCTGTGATCATTGGATGATAGAGACCTGTCAGGAGTGTGAGATGAATACAAATATCATTGCCCACTGAGGTACAAAGATCACCAGTATAAATCACCGCCGGGGGTGTGTTGGAAATTCAGGAATCTGGGTGTTTTTTGACCCCAGGAATGGAGCAAATGAAAAGAATAATGGTGGAGAGCCAGGTTTGTCCTCTGTTAAGCTCAGAGATGTGCAGGAAAACTACAGTATTGACTTGAAGAGAACCATAGTGGATTAGAACAGAGAAATGTTAAGGCTTATCAGTAGAAATGGAATGTTTGAAGTCAGAGCACTCATAAGAATGTGTACTGGTTAGCAAGCGCAGGATCAGATTAAATGGAGGAGGAGGAAACTGGAGAATGTCTACATTTCACTAGATAACAAGAGTGGAGCAAGCCAAGAACTCCATTGGAGTTTGACAAATGAAGCAGAGGGCCAACTGAGGCTGAACTGAGCATGAACCACACTCAGAGGCCTTGGCAATGCCCATCCCCGCCCAGTAATGATATAATGATAACAAACACATGCAAGTGAATTGAATAATGTAGCAACATGTGCTCCAGCTAGCTTCCCCTTGGAGGATGGAGTTTGAAAAGTTTGATAAGGTTTGAGTCACAGACGAAACATATGGTCAAGAGGGAAAGAATCTATGTTTAAAACATTGAGTTTCCAGGTACCGTGGCTTCTGTTGTCTCACTGACTTTGTTGCACTTAATGCCGAGAGTTCAAGGAGTTGAACTCTTGTTCTACAAGTTGGCATTGCTTCCCAGGAGGGACTTGGTCTGAAGTGACAGAGTTCCTTCTCTGGGAAACCCTGTGTATGGCAGCTGAGGTTGACCAGGACCCTGATGGTTGAGATTTGCTCCCTTTGCCATACCTCATCTGAAACAGTTAGGTCCAGGAAAAGGGGGAATGAATGTAGAACTAGAAGTAAACCTGAGTGTTTAAAATGTGGATCCAAAATGACTTAAATACAAAGAGAAAAAGGAAGAAAGAAAACATAATCCCTATTTGCCCTAGCACCTAGAACAGTGCTAGAAACTGGTGAGGACTTGTAAAGCATCTCTTGGTTGATTTTAAATGGTTCAAAGCTGAAAAATATCTTAAAACATACACATATAATTCCTCTGAAAAAATAAGCATCTGTGTTCAGCTGCTTATTGTTCAGTTATTTGACATAGTTGTGAGACTCATTTTTTTCGTTGAAGTATTGTTGATTTACAATGTTGTGTTAGTTTCTGGTGTACAGACTTTTGGTGCATATTCTTAAAATGTTGTATTTAAGACAGATGTATCATCTGTACCACCATGACCTTTGCCTGCTTGCAGTAAAAGTGTGGCATCCTGTGTTTATGCATGTCTCACTAGTGAAGTCATTTGGACTGGGTGCTTCAGTATGAATGCGTGGGCAGTGGCCCACCTGAGGTCAAGTTGCCTTCATGTCAAAAAAAATAAGTATTTTTTCACTAATTTCATTTCATTTATTTTTAGTACTATTATTTATTTATATTTTTTATTTTTTAACAAATTTGAAAAGTGTCGCAGGCAGAACAACTCAGGAGACCTGTGTCCTCTTCCCAACTCTGCAGTTGGAAAACTATGCAGCCTTAAGCAAGTCACTTGTCCCTCCTAGATTTAATTTCCTTAATTTGCACACTGATAGGATTGTGCTAGATAATCAGTATTTTTTAAGGACTTTATTTTATTAGGAAGTTTTAGGTTCACAGCAAAATTGAGAGGAAAGTACAGAGATTTCCTGTAGACCTCCTGTCCCCACATGTGCACAGCCTCCCGCGTTATCAAGATCCCCCAGCAGAGTGGTACATTTGTTACAGCTGATGAGTCTACATTTGCACATCATTATCACTCAAAGCCCATAGTTTACTTTAGGGTTCACTCTTGGTGTTGTATAGTTTATGGTTTGGGACAAATGTATAATGACACATATCCAACATTATAGTATTGTACAGAGTGTTTTCACTGCCCTATAAATCATCTGTGTTATGCCTATCCATCCCTCTCCCTCCTCCTCCAAACCCCTGGCAACCACTGATCCCATTTTACTCTTTCTCTAGTTTTGCCTTTCCCAGAATGTCACGTAGTTGGAATCACTACAGTATGTAGCCTTTTCAGATTGACTTCTTTCATTTAGTAATATGACTTCAAGGTTCTCGTATCTTTCAATGGTTTTATAGCTCATTTCTTTTTAGTGCTGAATTATACTCCATTATCTGGATGTACTCCAGCTTATTTATCCATTCACCTACTGAAGGTCATCTTCATTGCTTCCAAGTTTGGGCAGTTATGAATAAAGCTGCTGTAAACGTGTGTGCAGATTTTCATGTGGGCGTAAGTTTTCAGCTCCTTTTGGTATATACCAAGGAGCACAATTTCTGGATTGCATGCTAAGTGTATGTTTACTTCTGTAAGAAACTGCCAAACTGTCTTCCAGTATGGCTGTACCACTTTACATTCCCAGTGGCAGTGAATGAAAGTTCCTTCTGCTCCACATTTTTCTCAGCATTTGGTGTTGTCAGTGTTCTGGATTTTGGTCATTCTAATAGATGTGTGGTGGTATCTTATTGTTTTAATATCAGTTTCTCTGATAACATATGATATGGAGCATCTTTTCATATGCTTATTTGCCATTTGTATTTCTTATTTGGTGAGGTGTCTGTTAAGATCTTTGGTTCATTTTTTTAATCGGTTGTTCACTTTTTTATTGTTGAGTTTTAAGAGTTCTTTGTATATTTTGGATGACAGTCTTTGAGCATATGTGTCTTTCATAACTATTTTCTCACAGTCTGTGGCTTGTCTTCTCATTCTTTTGACATTGTCTTTCACAGAGTAGAAGTTTTTGATTTTAATGAAGTCCAGTTATCAATTATTTCTTTCACGATTGTGCCTTTGGTGTTAGCTAAAAAGTCATCACCATACCCAAGGTCATCTAGGTTTCCCCTATGCTATCATCTAAGGGTTTTATAGTTTTGCATTTTACATTTAGATCTATGATCAATTTTGCATTAATTTTTATGAAGGGTGTACGGTCTATATCAAGATTGTTTTTTTTGCATGTGGATGTTCCGGCACCATCTGTTGAAAAGACTGTCTTTGCTCCATTGTATTGCCTTTGCTCTTTTGTCAAATATCAGGTGAGTATATTTAGATAAGCCTGTTTGGGCTCTCTATTCTGTTCCATTGATCTGTTTATTTTTTCACCAATACTCCTCTGTCTTATTACTATAGCTTTATAGTACGTATTAGGTAGTCCTCCAACTTTGCTGTTCTTTTCAATATTGTATTGGCTATTCTGGGTCTTTTGCCTTTCCATATAAATTTTAGAATCAGTTTGTTAGTATCCATGAAATAACTTGTTGGGACTTTGGGACTGCATTGAATCTATAGATCAATTTGGGAAGAACTGCTATCTTGGCAATATTGAGTTTTCCTAGCCATGAAAATGAAATCGCTCTCCATTTATCTAGTTCTTCCTTAATTTAATTCATCAGAGTTTTGTAATTTTCCTCATATAGATATTGTACATATTTTGTTAGATTTATATCTAAGCATTTCATTTTTTGGAGTATTAATGTAAATCATGTGCTTTTAGTATCAAACTCCACTTATTAATTGCTGGTATATAGGAAAGCAATTGAGTTTTGTATATTAACGTTGTATCCTGGCAACCTTGCTGTAATCACTTACTAGTTCCAGGAGTTTTTTGTCAATTTTTCAGATTTTCTAAATAGACAATCATGTCCTCTACAAACAAAGAGAGTTTTATTTCTTCTTTCTCAATATGTGTACCTTTTATTTCCTTTTGTCTAATTACATTATCTAAGACTTCCAGTACAGTGTTGAAAATGAGCAGTGAGAGGGGACATCCTTTCCTTGTTCTTGATCTTAGTGGGAAGGCTTTGAGTTTCTCACCCTTAATTATGGTACTAGCTATAAGATTTTGTAAATATTCTCTATTTAGTTGAGGAAGTTCCCTTCTATTCAATAATTTTTTAAATAGTAGCCTTCAATGGCTCTCTCTAGTGAAAGGGGACACAGAGGAGAATAGTAGTAAAAAGAGGTACATATAAGACATTTGGGTAAGGCTAGAGTTTGAACATGAAATCAGTTTGAACATAAAATCAATATCAGAAGAACCTGTCATTTGTGTTAGTGGTGGGGTTTTTCCCCTCTGGGTTCCTGCCTGCTTTGTTGCCCTCCCTGACCCTTGGTCAGTCTTGTTTGGAGTGTTCATGTTGTCAGATGTCCATCTTTTTCTTACTTTCCCCAATTCCCTGTCTGAACTTTTTGGAACTATGAACCCTAACTTTTTTGGAGTTATGACTTTGATTTTATGATACACATCATTCCCCCAAATGCAGTATGTCCTATATTTATGTTAAAATATAAAAGTATGATTTGTTTTGTGGTAAGACTTTTCTACAGGACCAGTGTGAAAAATTTTGGATACCTTTTGTGGCTAAGCTGAAGTTAACTTCTTATAAAAAATCTTTGTTTGGTTCTCTTGTTTCATTCAGTGAGCTTTTTCATTCATTCAACAAATTTTTGAGTGCCTTCCATATGCCAAACTCTGCTGAGCACTGTGGATTATGGTGAACAAGACAAAGGATCTTATCATGGGGGAGGCAGATGTGTGAGCAGATAATAATATTAAGTTATGCTGTGTACACTGAATGTAATTTGCTCAGGAATTTTGCAGAGAAGGAAGGGGCGGGAAATAATCTAAACTCGAAGTCAGGTGTAGGTTTGAATGATTCCTTAGGAGTTACTTCCTAAGTAACCCCTCAGTTGAGTCTTTAAAGAATAAGCTTAAAGAGTAAACAGAGTGAAATAGTCAGGGTCAAGTCAGAATAAACAGAAACCACTATAGGTACTTCAAACAGAGGGAAATTAAAATAGGGCACTAGTCACTCTGGTGCTGGAAGAGTTGAGACACCAGACTAAGCACGATAAGGCAATCCTGAGATTAGCAAAAGTAGGAATGCCACTACCACCCCAAGGGCTGAGAGGATAAAGGAAAGAGGTCCATTACCACCCACAAATTAGGGCCTTCTAGCACAATTGAGAATAATAAGAATGATGCTAGTGGTGCTGCCTTGTGGGAGCTGATGATATGCAGGAGACACCGCCTGTAGCAGGGCAAGGGTGTGTGTGTGTGAGAAAGAGAAAGAGGGAGAGAGAGAGAGAGAGAGCTGCCCTCTAATCTTCTGCCCAAATCTGCCCTTAGCAGGACCTACCAGGAAGCCAGTCAGCTGGCAACGGTGCTTAGGAAGTCTAGTTACCTGAGAGAGTGGATCTATAGTAAATAGGCAACTGATTGCACCAATGATTGGTAAATGAATAGCCAAAGGTAGGGGTTTGGATGGTTTGGGGTGGTGGTCATGAGAGGAAAAGGGTGTACACAGAGACATCAGCCTAAGCTGAAACCCGGGACCAGGAACAGCATGGAGTGTGCACAGGATGCCAGTGTCATGTCAGTTTCCGGTGTGAGTCAGACATCCGGAGGAGCTGGACAGTAGGCAGGCACACCCCATGAGGGCCTTCAGGTGCCTGGTGGGGGAACTGGCTCTCTGCCCTGTGGGCTTTGGAAAGCACCAAAGCGTTGTCAGTAGGAAAGTGTCAAGGCCATTTTTGTGTTACAAGTTGTGTAGACTCAGAGAATGATTTTGAAGAAGCCAAAATGTACCAGTTTCCCTGCCTTTAGTTTTGTCCTTCTGAAATTCATTCAAGCAAGAAACAATGGGAAGCTGTAAGTTAAAAAATGGTAAGAAGGATGGAAAGGATAAAATTTTACTTGATGGGATGTTTGAATGTGCAGGCGAGGGAGAGGGGATGAGGGAGAGGGAAGGCTCAGGAATAATACCCAAGTCTCTAACCTCAGGCGAGTGGAGAATGATGGTGGAGCCAAGTAAGGTCAAGTTTGAGTTGGGGAGCCTGCGGGCATCCAGGTAGTGATATCGAGGAACAGGTGGATACCTGTACAGGTGACCCCTGTGCAGGGGTCAGTGGTTGAGTGGGAAGAGCAGTGGACCAAGACCTTTGTTTGACCTATAAGGAGGAAAAAATTAGACTCTTAAAGGAAAAGGAGAAAGAATGTCGGACAGGTCCAGGTATTATTGGATTTAGTGGTAGGAGCTGATCTTCTTCTAAATAATTTTCAAAGGATAAAGAAGTAGAAAATTGTGGTGAGTTAAGAAGTAAAAGGAGACATGAAAGTGGCAACAGTGAATGTATGTAGATGTCCCTCTTGAGATGTTTGGGTAGAAGGAGAGAAAAGATGGGATGGAATCCAAAGCTGGGATGGGTTTTATTTGTAGGGTTGGTGAGACTTGAGGATGTGTGTGGTCAGGTGCAAAAAGCCAGAGATGGGTTTAATCTTTAGAGGATAGAGTAGAGATGGAGACCAAGGGGCTCAGGGCTGGAGTCAGGCCTGGAGAAGGCGGGGGGAATTTTCCACAACTGCCTGCCGAGGAACTGAGCTTGTGCTGCAAAGACAGTGCCTTTAGAATTCCAGCCTTTGGCAAAGAGCCACGTAGCACCTTCCAGTTACAAGTAGAAAACACCTCTATGACTGTCTTACGATTTTAGGAACCAGTCACAGAAAACTAGCAGTTATATAACACTTTGCAGCCTTCTGACTGGGTTCATGATTTCATTTGACCTGTGATCACCTTGTTACACACACCTTACATACACCTCACTGTGAGTGTATAAACATAAACATATACATGCATACAAACATATGTGTGTACATATGTGTGTGCTTGTTTATACACACACACACACACACACGTACACACATGGCTATATATATTTCATTGTCTTTGGGAAACCCCTTATTAGGAATCTGAGGCTCAGAGCAGATATGACCTCACAAACCTTTCACAATCCATACATGATTTAACCCAGGTCTTCTGGCTTCGGGTTCCTAGGGACAGACTTTGTCATTCTCATAGATTGGCCTAGAGAGTGTCATGTATAGGTACTGCCCTCTACTTTACTTCCTGGTTCCCCGGCCTTTCAGCCTCAGACATCCGGGGGGCCACTCTTCTTCTTCCAGTGGCAGGTCTTCCCCTTCTGCCCTCCTGTATTCTAATGGACAGGCTTCCCCAAATTCTGCCGACAAAGCTACCCCATCCTGGGCCCTTCCTTTCCACATACAGCAAGGAAAGACACCACCAGGGCCCTCATACTTGCAGACTTATTCTTCATGGCCTCGTTGTCAGATTCTCTCAGCTTTCTCTGCTACCACATTTTTTCCAGTTTTGAATCCAGTATTTCTCCCCATTCTTGCTCAAGGCCCTGCCAACCCACTGCTCTTTGGAGCCACATAACCCTGGTGGGCCTCCTGATTCAGTCACGTACGACTGGAACCAGTGGGCAAGTTACTCAGCTTTATTGAAGCTAATAATTCCTCATAGCTTACTGTGAGGATTTCAGGGGAGAACGTGTATGTAAAGGGTCCAGCTCAGTGCCAGGCTTAATCAATCTTAGCTCCCTTTCCCCACCAGAGTGGCCTGGAGCTCTTATCCACATTTCCCAGCACTCAGCACACTAATATAATTAGCAACATTAGTATATCTAAAAGGCAATTACCGTTTAATTGCTCTGGCCCCAGCCAGCCTGAAGTTCCTCTCTATTCACTTCTAATTTGGAGCTAGGGGGTTTTCCGTCCTACCCAGGCCAGTCACAAAATCACTGCCTTAAGAGAGAATTGAAAAAAACCTTCAGGCAGCCATTGATTACAAGAGAAAAGATTTGGTAATTCCCTCCATTTTGTTGTATAGAAAAATGCAAATACCAGTTTGTTCCTGGTCAGTGAACAAATCAGACAATTTCAAGCAGCATCTTTCTGTGACTTAGTGAATTATCCTGCTTGGTTAGAGCCGCGCTGCTCTCCAGAAGGCGTGCCCTCCCCGATACGCGCTATACTGATCATTAAAATAAACTAGTGCCCTCATGTAGATTCAGACTTAGAATCAAGTTTCAAGCATCTCTTCTTAAAAGACATTTATTTATATTACATACTCAATTTAAAGGAGTAAAGGCTCTTCCCTCAGCCTGCAAGATTTGTTTATCTTAGCGCTACTGTGAGAACTTAATGCCCAAAGGAAGGCAGTGTGTTTTATTTCTTCTCCTCCGATCCAACAGTTGCATAAAGTAACAGCAGCCTCTAATCAAGAGGAACCCGAAGTACTTTGAGATTTCGAATCCAAATCTTTACTATTAGAACTGCACACATGCACTTGAGGAAACCTAGATTGCCTTAAGCCACACGGAAAGCATTTACATCTGTACCACTTTACTTGTGATTGTGAGTTCAAGTAAATTCTAAATAACTTGAGCTGTTTGCGATTTGGAAAACAGCCTGGGCCATATAAATTCTCCCTTAGTTCTTTTTCTGTTACATCTTATGCCAAAGTAAATGGAAGCCATAGAGAACCTTTGAACGCCTCAGTTCTCAAATGACCCCAGTGAAGTTGGATTGGCAGAACCAAAGTTTAGTTTCCAAAGGAAGAATTTTTTTCTTTCCTTCTTGAAGCGTACACGTGACAGCTACCTTCCTTGGGGGAGGATGCAGTCCTTGGAGGAGGAGGAAGCAGGAGGGCTTCCTGGGTCCCCCTGCCCTGGGCCGTGTTTGTGCCTCTCAGAAATGAGCTTTCTGCCATCCGGAGCTCAGCACTGCCCTTCTTGGGGAGCCTTGGAGTCGGCATCCAGGTTTCTTAGCACCGCTGCTTCACAAGTCAGTCAGCTTCACTTTTCCCCTTCCCTTTCCCTTTCAAAAAGAGTTGTCGAAAGCAAGAGGTCTGGAGTTCAGTGCCACCTCTTCCTGCGGGTTAGGGCAAGTGGCTTAACTTCTCCAAGCTTCAGTTTCCTTTCCTGTGAACAGGAGATTAAAAATAGTTCTGCCCACATGGGTCCCTCTCTTCTCTGAGTGTTTTATTCTTGTACTCGTGACCACAGAGTTTATTACATTACATTGTATTCTTCATGATTTATTGATTATTAGTAAATAATTTATTTAAGTATATCTTATAAGAAATAATATATACGTATATGTATATATACATGTTACATAATATAATATATATAACATATGTATTATGCATCACTGTGTTCTTACAACTAGACCACATGCCTCTTGAAAGCAGGGACAGTGGCTTCCACTCCTGTGCATCATCCTTGGAGTCCAGTGCTGTGCTGAGCACAAGATAGGTTCTCAGTAGACAACCAGTTGAGGCAGTCTTATGAAGGTTCCTCTTTAGCCATACTGTGCCTTAGGTAACAAAAGTACTATCCATCAGTCAAGCCAACATTCAGAAAAATTAATTTT